>NC_060140.1:555402389-556090723 GCF_021461385.2 Schistocerca piceifrons
TGGTGAGCAAGATGTATGAGACAAGCGAAATACCCTCAGACTTCAAGAAGAATATAATAATTCCAATGCCAAAGAAAGCAGGTGTTGACAGATGTGAAAATTACCGAACTATCAGTTTAATAAGTCACAGCTGCAAAATACTAACACGAATTCTTTACAGACGAATGGAAATACTGGTAGAAGAATGTAGACTGGCAATGGCAAGGAAAGCGTTTCTGAAGAAGAGAAATTTGTTAACATCGAGTATAGATTTAAGTGTCAGGAAGTCGTTTCTGAAAGTATTTGTATGGAGTGTAGCCATGTATGGAAGTGAAACATGGACGATAAATAGTTTGGTCAAGAGGAGAATAGAAGTTTTCGAAATGTGGTGCTACAGAAGAATGCTGAAGATTAGATGGGTAGATCACATAACTAATCAGGAGGTATTGAATAGAATTGGGGAGAAGAGGAGTTTGTGGCATAACTTGACAAGAAGAAGGGACCGGTTGGTAGGACATGTTCTGAGGCATCAAGGGATACAAATTTAGCATTGTAGGGCAGCGTGGAAGGTAAAAATCGTAGAGGGAGACCAAGAGATTAATACACTAAGCATATTCAGAAGGATGTAGGCTGCAGTAGGTACTGGGAGATGAAGAAGCTTGCAGAGGATAGGGTAGCATGGAGAGCTGCATCAAACCAGTCTCAGGACTGAAGACCACAACAACAACAACAACAACCTAAACGCTACCTCTTTTGCCTGTTCTCTGCATTGTGTCTCTGATTTCCTAACTTGAAGTGTCCTTAATGGCTCCCAACAACATGAAGCCAGACAACGTATAAGTCAGTAAGTCATCAGTATACAACAGTGTTGTTGCGCAGTCCGGAACCGCGCGACTGCTACGGTCGCAGGTTCGAATCCTGCCTCGGGCATGGATGTGTGTGATGTCCTTAGGTTAGTTAGGTTTAAGTAGTTCTAAGTCCCATAGTGCTCAGAGCAATTTTTTTACAACAGTGTTCTGTTAGGCGCCACGGTACCCAGTGTGCTCTCACATTTGGGTAACAAAATTGGTGGATGAGTGTGTCAGCACTACCAAGAGAAACGTCCAGTACTGCAGCGAGGTGTTTGATTGTGATTACCTCGAATGAGTGTCCACACGTTCCAACATGTCAGGAGTCACAGCTGTGTGCGGCCGACCGGCATGCGAGGGATCGCACAGGTTTACACGATCCTGTTGCGATGATGACAGACGCCTACTCAATGACTCGCCGTGCTTTTGTTCACTTATTGCTGTCCACAGACATTCTGCAAGCGCCTATGAATGTCTGTGATGCTCTGATTTTCCGCCAAAAGGACCTCAAGGAGAGCTCTCCGGTTGGAACGCACCTCCGTTGTGGACGACATTCTGAATAATACTACGTATAGCGCCGCCGCCTATCGGAACTTCATGAAGCTATAGAGGCTGGAACGGGAATATCCCACAGTGTCCCACAACAAATTCTACACTTTTTTCAGCCGAAACCAACCGAGAAAAGGAAGTGTTACACTACGTATTGAACGTCCCTCGTAGATAAGAATAATTAATTAACTCTGTAGAATCCATTTCCACAGGAATGCCATGACTATTTACGACTGTCTCAGAACATTAACGTATCAAGTACAAACCTCTCACTCAGAGCAAATTTAATAATAACTTTCGCCTAGAGTTTTGACCAATACAGTGATCACGTAGCTGGCCTACTAGAAGACCATGCTGTCGTCTCAGTCAAGGATCCCTGACTGGGCTGCACGGTCCTGCGCTCGGCCATTAGAGGAAGAGCGGTTGCGGCGTCGTAACGATACGCGTGGCTGCACCAGTGTCGCTCATTCCTCGGTGCGGCCTGAAGCGCTCTTCAGGCTACGCTACACGTTCAGCATCCTGATTTTACTGCTGAATATTATTTCAAAAGTATTGAATCTGTTATCACCGTTCAGCAGCTTTTACTCGCGTAGATCAATGCTGAGCGCAATGATTCGATACGTGGTCGCAACACAGTACTTCGTTAGGTGAACTCTTTTCACATAACTGGATCAGTTATGAAGAAAAAGTCAACTGGTCGTCCTCGTACGACGCGAACTCCAGAAAATGTCGACGTAGTAAAATGGTTCAAATGGCTCTGAGCACTATGGGACTCAACTGCTGAGGTCATTAGTCCCCTAGAACTTAGAACTAGTTAAACCTAACTAACCGAAGGACATCACAAACATCCATGCCCGAGGCAGGATTCGAACCTGCGACCGTAGCGGTCTTGCGGTTCCAGACTGCAGCGCCTTTAACCGCACGGCCACTTCGGCCGGCAGTCGACGTAGTAAGAGCATCTGTTCTTCAAGAGTCCCCATTGCCCCACTACGCGGCGTGCTCAGAGTTTGCGCATACCTCGTTGCTCGCTACAGCGCATCCTCAACTGCGAGCTGCAATGCCATCCTCAAAAGCTTGATTTTGACGAACAGAGACTGTTTTGTGAGAGAATTCTTGGTGTACTTGAGGCAGATGTTGTTAATGAGGAGCAGTGAAGCTCACTTTCACATTGACGGTTTTGTAAATAAGTAAAACTGACGCCATTGGGCAGCATACAGCCTAGAAGAATTACATCATAAACCACTATACATTGCTAAAGTGACCTTGTTGTGTGGATTTTCCGAAGTGGGGAACGTTGGTTTTTTTTTTTTCTTTTTTTTTGAGTTGGCGGTGCTGGTGTAACAGTAAACTCAGAAAGTTATTTACAATGCTACACAGTCCTCTGGGGCCACACATGAGACTTTGGGGATCAACATGGCAGAAATGTGTTTCCAAAAAGGTAGAGCAACAGCTCACACGGGTAATACATCATCAACACTTCTTCCCACGTTTCCGCGATCTCCACTGGCCTGCACGCTCTCCGGACACCAGATCAGACGGTTTGCGACTTCTTCTTATGGAGTCATTTTAAATACAAAGTTTACTGTCGCAAACCCCGTTCACTCAACGATGTGAGGGCTGCAATATGTGAACAAGGTGCTGCTATTTCACATGACACTTTCACAGACGTTATGCAGAACTGTAAAGGAAGACTTTTAGTGTGTGTCCACGAAAAAGGACGCCAAATTGATTAATTACAGGTTTTTATTGGTCTAAATAGATTTTATATGTGATCAAATAAACCTAATCATAGTGGTTTGGAATTCACGCGTTCTTTATGCACCACCCTGTATTATAAATCGCGCCTTGCAGGTCAGATTTGTGCAAGGACAAATACTTTTATTGTCTTTTACATACGTTAATAACCTGAAGGTACTGAGCTTGGATGGTCAATGTGAAGATCTGCAATTATATCGTCTCAGCAGAAGAGGATCTCAGAAAACCGCATTAGCGTCAACTTACGTGCAGTGCTGAAACTTTCTCACAAAAGAAAATAATTATAATGTGGTACGCGTGTTTAACGCAACGCGTAATCAAATGCAACGTAAGTGTAAGAAACACATTTCCCCATGAAACCAAGCTTAAAGATTTAAGCATCTAAGCAAGGTAAATGTGGTGAAATTAGTAATTACTGCAAAATGATCTAAGTAAATGTATTCGTGAAGTCGAAACATAGGAGGGACCTAATATAATTTACAAGCGAATTAGATACACGGTATAGTCATGGTGACTGTGAACAAACATCGAGACGGAACGTCTGGCATCCTTTCCGAGCAACATATCTTAGAATTACTAAAGAAATAGCGTTACAGATCGCTTGACAACATAGTCGCGAGTGAGAGAAGCCGTATGTAAGTCGCTTGAATTGACAGATGCCTAACACGCAGATAGATTCCCATCACAACGTGTTTTGAAGCAATTAAAGACTTTAACTAATACACGGTGTTCTGCACGGGAAGTCCGCATGCAGAAGACAATGCGAAAAAGAAACAATTTTATCTAACTCTATTTTTATTGTGGTTCCCTATCATATGAATGCAATTGAAATTCTTTCTACTTGCTGCAATGTCACCATTATACAGAAGGTTGCTGGTCGAATGCCTCCTTATCAGACACAAGATAAATGTCTGAAATACTGCTAACTACTGCGTGCCCGCCGTGCCGAAGGATAAGACAAGAGTCACGACGAAAGACGACAGCGGCTGTGTGTTTCAAAGCATGATGGAACTAAAGCGAACTCCACCAACTAGAGTTCTCATCGGTCGGCTCCAGTCAAAGCTTTGGCCTCGCAGTAACATAAACCAGCATCATCTGGTTCTGGTAAAGATGCGTAACTCTCGCGGAAAATCCGACTCGCGGCTGACTGTCTGTGAATCAACAAGTGAGAGAGGCTGAGCGCGGTGCAGTTTTGCGACGGCGGCTCTGACTACGAAACGGTCGCCTTTCAACATCAAAACTTTAAATCTTGACTGCTTCTTTCCTTTTTACTCTATTACGTCTCGCGCTGTCACATTCTGCAGTTATTCAGACCACTAACAAATTATATTCAGGGCCGTAGAGAGAGCTGTAAGAACGGAGTGAAGTGTTAGTTCGCGAACCGCTTTACACTGCTGTTCAAGCAACGTCTAACTTGTGATTAATAGTGTAACAGGACCAAAATCGTTAACTCAATAAACACTAAACACATAAACGGTTTCAATTTGGACAACACTTACTTTCATCCATCGTTAACGATGTTTTCCTAAAGCCTGCTGCGTTGTTAGGAAAAATTTAAACAATCAGGTACTCCGTCAGTTATTTTTTTCCGTAGATAGCACACCGTAAACAAACTGTGTGATTTACTGGGTGCGTAGGCTTCTGCGGCTATTGTCTCAGTCGACAAAATTTTTCTGGATTTGAGACCGCATTGTCAATATGTAAAATTACCGACGTTTCGGCCACTGTTGCAAATGACCTTCTTCAGGGTGTTTTTGTTTGCATATTGACAATGCGGTCACAAATCCAGAAAATTTTTTTGATTAAAGGCACAAAACTTTAAGACCATTAGAAGACAACTGCAGGGAAAAGAGAACAATACATACGCAGACGTCACTTAAATTATAATGCAAATCCCTATAGCACTTCAAAATAGGAATATATTTCTTAAACACCTTGTTCTACGTATGAAAAAACGCAACAGGTACAGTACTTAAATTACGTAAATCATTGGAGAACACTACTTCATCCACTGTGTGCCCTATTCTGAAGGTTTAATTTTCAATAAGATTACAATAAAAATTAAAATTAAAATAGGAAACGCAGGCTAAAATTCTATGGGAATATTGTAAGAACGAAACCAGTTCGATTACATAAAGAAAGTCGTGAAGTCCTAAGAAACTCGCAGTGAAGCTAAAACTGAGAAAATTGCAGCAGTGCAGAAAGACCTGAAAGAAGCAAGGAAGACACTAAGAGATAGGTGTAAAGTGGAAAAATAGTAAAATATTTAACAAGATAATGCACGATTGTAGAGTTGGATACGTAGACAACCCAAGAAAACCGGAATCATTTGGTTTCAGGATGCGAAAACATCCAGTCCTGAGAGAATGAAAAAATATGGTCTCAAAGAAAAACCGAAAGGAAAGTCTGAAATGCCCTTTGTTGCACGGGGCGTGCTGCAGTAGGATTCTTACGTGAAGAGTGAAGTCGAAAATAAAGTGGGACTGATATATATCAGATTTGTAAGTGTAGGTGGAAAGGCTCCCTTGTGTGTCACTCTGTTCATTTATCACGGAATTACCCCTTTACTTAGTAGTGTGTAAACCCGCCCTCTCCTCGTAAAGTCAGCGGAAACGCATTGTGGTGTGGGCAGTGAGGGCCACCGAAAACGTTGTACAGTCGTTCACGACGGCTCAGCCGCCGCCCTCTACTCACGCAGATTGATCGATCGGATCGAGTCCAAGGTGCGCGCTAACGTTCAGACGGAGGCACCATGTGGGAGCCAGTCTCCCTCCTGTACACAGAGCACACCTCAGACTGTTCTGATACAATTCGGAAACAATGGGCTGGTGCCCTATCTTGTTAAAGGTACAGATCACCAGCAGGTGATGTAACGAATCCACGTGGCCGTTCAAAATGTTCTAAACTGCTCGATGTCAGATACAATGCCAGGTTCGTGAAGGGGCTTGTTTCGTCCCCTGCCACAAGAATACCTTTGGGATGTTTAATCTGATGGGATAACACTAATTTCTTCTTGTTGTAAGTTCCTATGGGACCAAACCGCTGAGGTCATCGATCCCTTGGCTCACACACTACTCAATCTAACTTAAACTATCTTACGCTAAGGACAACACACACACCTATGCCCGAGGGAGGACACGAACCTCCGACGGGACCAGCCGCGAGAACCGTGGCAAGGCCGCGTGGCTACCCTGCGCGGCGATAGAACTATAATTGTAAATCGAATATACGAACGAAACTGAATCTAGCATCATTGCAGCGTAGGTCTCTGGAGGAATGAAGCGTTCCGAGTGCTTAAAAAATGCGCAAGTCAGTTTCGTTTCCAAGAAGGGGAGTCCAGCAGACGCACAAAACTAGAGGCCAATAAAGCAGACGTCGGTTTTTGCTACAGCGTTCCCTCATTTCCAAATGGCGTTCGACACATTCCGTGTTGTCACGTAATGAATAAAGACCGAACTAAATACCAGATCAGCTTTATGACTGAATTGAAGAATTTCTAACTGGAACGTTACTTTTCGCAATATGTACAAATGACGTAGTGGATAGCGTCCGAAGTTCCTTGAGGCTGTTCGTGGGTGACACTGTTGTATCAGGAGACATCGCAACATCAGGAAAATATAGAGTCATGCAAGAAGGCCTGCTGAGGATCGACGTTTGTTGCAGCGATTGGAAGTTGATCCTCGATATACACAAATGTAATCCGAGAAAATTCTGTCCCTACGTAAAATCGTTAAGTGTTTCTACAGCTTCCATACCACTCTGGTATAGCAGTAGAGGATAGCCAAACGAAATTTCGTCTTAACGCAGGAAAATCGTACAAACATACCGGCGTTTGACCATCGCACAGAGTCCCTTATGGACGATGTAGTAATAACTAGACTGCAGATTTTAGGTAAAAACCTATTTTGTTCCTGAGTTCCTACTGACATAAAAATTTGTACTTATGCGTTTCATGACTATTTACACTTAATAGCGTTAATTCTATAGGACCTAAAAAAGCCTATTTCGACGTTAGTACCTATTTTTGCCTATTTCGGCTTTAATATCCTAAAAAGTGCCTGTTTCATCATATAAGACAGTGGCTCCAAGTTTTTCCACACCATACGACATATGGAAAAAAAACTTTTCTGCCCAGCGTGTAGCAAGGTGGCTAGTTGATATGCGCTCATACTTCGTATTTGCCTAACACCTCGGTTTTTTTGTTTTTTTATATTGCTATCCCTGTTAATACGAAATACTCTTTATTGGTGTTTTACTATTCATATGTAAAAAATAGATCACGGATCTTTAGGTTAAAACCTATTTTTTTCCTACGCTCCAATTTGCATATAAGTTGGTACTTACGCGTTTCATGACTAACTAAACTGAGTACCATTAGTTCTATGGGACCTAAAATTGCGTATTTCGACGTTTACGCCTAATTTTGCCTATTTCGGCATCTAAATCCTAAAAAACAACACATACATATTACGGAAACGTTTCGGGAACTTAAATGGGAATCGTGAATGGAAGGCGGAGTTCTTTTCGAGGAACACTGCTGAGAAAATTTAGAGAATCGCCATTTTAAGCTGACTGCAAAACGATTCTACTCCCGTCAACATACATCTCGCGTAAGGACCATGAAGATAAGATCCGACAAATTAGTGCTCATTCTGAGACTTTTCCCTCGCTCCATTTGCGAATGGAGCAGGAAAGAAGATGACTAGTAGTCATACAGGATACCTTCCGCCAAACACCACATTGTGGCTTGCAGAGTACAAATGTAGATGTAGAATGTAATAACTAGACCACGGATTTTTAGGTCGTAAAAACGTGTGTTTTAAGCACCTAAAATAGGCTCCTTCAGTAGTTGATTTAGGCTATATAAAACCTAAAATAGGCTCTAATAAAAATGATGCAGAGAAAATAAAAATAAATTAAAATACACAGTGTTGGCAATATGAACATCTTAATAGTCATTAAAACAAGGATAATGAATATTTACACAGTTACAGAGCACAGCAATCTACAACATAACTCCAAATATTTTTGAGTTCCTGCAAGATAAAGATCTCCGTAAAAAAGATGTGGCAATGGTTTAATTAATACATTCGTAGTTTCACATATTCTGATCATAGTTGGCTTCACAATAAATAGCCAAAATCTTTTCTACGTTTTCTAGTGAAAAACTGTGGCTCTTGTCAGACAGAATCAATTTATACGCTGAAAAAGAACGTTGTACATCAATATATGTGACAGGGGCGTACTTCATTTTCGGCACATGTTGGACAGGAATGCTGCAGTCAGGAGTGCTGGATTTTCCACTAAGCATGTCGGCAGCTGCACACAACTCCTTCAGGCCAGTGTTCTTCTGCAAAACCGTTTGCATTTTTGCCCGTACTTTTTCCCCTACTTCACCTGGCGCCTCATTAATTTTCATTTTGACTTCTTCAAGCAAAGAAATATTGTCGTAGATAGGCCTCCTTGAGCCTTCTAATTGTGTAATTATTCTTGCCATAAATGTGTAGTGGGCTCTAATGTACGATAAGTCCCGTTTTAAAGAAGAATCTTTGAGTAACTCCATTGCTGCAGTTACGGATGCAGCATCCTCCGTTATATTTTCAACCACTTTCTGGACAGCTGAGAGATGCGTACTATAGTATCCTGCTGCTATCAACCACGTGCCCCAGCGGGTGACAACAGGCTCTGGCGGCAATGGGACATCTGGAAGCTGTTCTTTGAATGCCTGTATTCTTGAAGGTGCCTTAACAAAAATCTTCTTCACCATAGATATTACTTTATTTACTTTAGGAAATTGTAGCCTTACTTGCTCTGCTATGCGGTTGATCCCATGCACTACACAAGTTACGTGCAGCATCAATGGGTAGAATACTTTTAGTAGTTGAAACGCTGCGATCATATATGCAGCAGCATCAGAGACGGCCAGAAGCACCTTATTCTCATCCACTCCGTTTGGGTATAGCGCCTTAAGCCCATTGTTCACAAACTGTGCTATTATTTGTTGGTTAGTTTTTGCAAGCTGTTTTGAGTAAATCAAATGAGCCCTGGATGGAGCATCTGCATCTAGCTTGCCAATAGTCAGGTTTGCAAAGTAACGGCCAAGACTGTCAGCAGTTTCATCCACACAAATCCATACACAAGATTCTCCATCTTCTCGGATTCTGTGCAATGCAGCATTGTAAGCTGAATCCACATAATTCTTACGTAAAGTTGGCTCTGCAGGAATAGACTGATGGCAGTACTTCTCAAGAAAACAACTGAAAATAGGGTTTTTTAGTTTCCGAAAGGGGATGTTTGCTGCCACAAGTGCATGACACAAATCACTGCAGAACTTGTTTTTTTTTCGGAGGATTCACCAGATTTAGTGGTTAAAAGAGTTTGCTTCAATTTTGACTTTCGTTCAACATTAGCTTTATGTGCGATTCCACCTGCATGCTGAGTTAAGTGAGTTTTCTTAACACTCGAAACCTAATACGAGAGAAAAGGGAAATGAAGTTTAGAATCACATATAAAGAGTATTTCGTATTACTAAAGGACAGCGATAAAAAAGAATCCTAAGTGACAGGAAAATAAGAAGTCTAAGAAAAACATCAACTAACCTCCTTGTTGCATGCTTGGCAGAAAATAATTTTCCCATCTGTTGTATAATGCGGAAAATCTTGCAGCCACTGCCTTATATGAGTAGACTTTGAACTAGCTGTTTTCGGCATGGCCTAGTATTCTCACACAGATACTAGAATTTATTTTTCACTTAGAACGTCAGTAACACCTAACACTTCGGTCGATACACAATGTACTGATTTGTTTTCGCTGGGAAAAAGTGGATGATGACCTTTTATTTTTTTTTATTTATTTATTTATTTATTTATTTATTTTTTACTGCGGTGCATGGAAGCGGTACGGGTAGTATCGTACTCGTTGCTGTACATATGGCACCTGACAGATGGCCGCCCCTTCTGAACAAGCGAATGGAATCTACCGGTGCTTCAGATGAAAGCATCTCACTACTGGCAAATTATTTTTCGAACCGGAAAATTCACGTATAATACCTTTCACGAAAGAGAGTAGTTTGATAGGATTGCCTGTAGACAGCAGCGAGAAAATGCGCGAAAGGCAGTAATTTAGCTGTAGAGGGCGTCTACGATTAACATTGTGATTTTTTAATCCGTGCTCAGCTTGAGGCCTATTAAACCGTTTCTTTGCGAAAATACACAGCTGGCCAGAATCCTACGAACGAAATATTTTCAAATATAACATTTACTACTCCCACGTTCGATTCTAATGTGTAACTCAATCTTTGACCGGTTCCCATTCGCTCACCGAAGTTAAGCACTGTCGCGCTCGGCGCGTACTTGGATGGATGACCACCCAACCGTGCCGAGTGCTGTTGGTAGTAAGGCACGCAAAGCAACTGTAAACAGTCTCTAACGACCTTCGCCTTCGACGAGACGTAAAGCCCTAAGTTTACTTCCTTTTTCTTTGAAAGCACAAGAACTCTGTCAGATTAACGAAATAGGTACTTTTTAGGATTTTGATGCCGAAATAGGCAAAATTAGGCGTAAACGTCGAAATACGCAATTTTAGGTCCCATAGAACTAATGGTACTCAGTTTAGTTAGTCATGAAACGCGTAAGTACCAACTTATATGCAAATTGGAGCGTAGGAAAGAAATAGGTTTTAACCTAAAGATCCGTGATCTATTTTTTACATATGAATAGTAAAACACCAATAAAGAGTATTTCGTATTAACAGGGATAGCAATATAAAAAAACAAAAAAAAACCGAGGTGTTAGGCAAATACGAAGTATGAGCGCATATCAACTAGCCACCTTGCTACACGCTGGGCAGAAAAGTTTTTTTTCCATATGTCGTATGGTGTGGAAAAACTTGGAGCCACTGTCTTATATGATGAAACAGGCACTTTTTAGGATATTAAAGCCGAAATAGGCAAAAATAGGTACTAACGTCGAAATAGGCTTTTTTAGGTCCTATAGAATTAACGCTATTAAGTGTAAATAGTCATGAAACGCATAAGTACAAATTTTTATGTCAATAGGAACTCAGGAACAAAATAGGTTTTTACCTAAAATCCGCAGTCTAGTAATAACCGATATCCACAATTTTCTCAATTACCTGATTGACGATCCCTTAATGCCTCACAGTAAGTCCTGTGACAAACCCTCTTCATGTACTCAAGTTGTGCCATAAACTTCTTTTTTCCTCATTTAGATCCAGTACCTCTTCCTTAGTTATACAACTTTCACAAATAATCTCCAGCAACCTTATGTAGCACTACGTTTCAAAAGATTCTATTATTGTCTCAACCGTTTACCGTTTGTGTTTCCCTTTATATCCATTTAACTTTGACCAAACACGGTGCCGGAGCCGTAAAAAACTCAAAATCACAATTAATTATTTATTTATTGCAGTAGACAATTTGTCCTAGCATTACTGGCAAAAAATAATACAAGAAACTACTCGTTTCAGTCAAATAAAAGCAACGTTTCATATTACGCTATCTGTGTCGCAAATGCTGAGCAAGTTTCAACCTGATCTTAAAACTAG
The DNA here is from genome assembly GCF_021461385.2 of Schistocerca piceifrons. NCBI lineage: Eukaryota > Metazoa > Arthropoda > Insecta > Orthoptera > Acrididae > Schistocerca > Schistocerca piceifrons. The sequence continues at coordinate 555,414,086 of NC_060140.1, forward strand.
GTAATGTATCTGTACTTTTCGGTTATTATTGAGATTAATAACAAGTATTTTTCAGGAGTTTGGAGTAACAAATGAATAGTGGAACACTCAAAACATTTTATCTTTTATTTTATGGAGTCAAACATAATTGACTTCCCCAGGTTGCAATTTATCGTTGTTGATTATTCATACAACATACATAGTCGATTTCGAAATGCACATTCTATCATCAGATGTATCTGTGAAACCAACCACCTTCATTCCAATTCAGTGAAGTATCTCAGTTTAAGTATAGCCTGTAACCACCGGCATCCTGCCATGCCACTTTACCACTCAGATCAAACTGACCGTGAAGCGTGATTTGTACGCCCCATGGTTGAAACAGGTTTCGAATCTGTTATAAAAAGTAAATAAAATTTTCGCATAACTTTGCGTTGTTTTATCTACGTGGAAAGGTGGCATGACAGGATGATGGTTGTTATTAGCTGTCCACGCAGGGACGTACTTCATTGATTCGATATACATGTAACTGGTTTCACAAATACATCTGCTGATGGATTATGTATACTGAAATCCATCCCGCTGAAACATATCAGCTACCCTCGCAGACTTGTTTCATCAGCACGCAAGTGCTCCGCTCGCCGGTTTTCTATCAAAGTATCATATTTCTAACAGTCTTCACTGCCTGTCTCACTACCGCATTGTCTGTGTATAGCCACGCGTGGTATGTCTCGCACAGCTCAACAACTTTGCGCTGCGAGAGCTAGCAAGAGACTTAGTGCGAATTTGTTAGGAAGAGTATGGCCTGCCGGAGGAAATACCATTCTGGACTAAGTTTTGGTATCGTACGGACGCTGGTCTGCTGATTCATCATCATGCTGCTACATATTTCGGGTGAGATCGCTACATGCTATTGGCTTAAAAGGATTTTTCCGTCCTTGTTTCACTTACATATCTTGCTTAACAAATTGCTTCTGAATCATATTTCTTGCATCACAACTTCTCGCGTCACATGTTTATTTAAACTGTAATAGAACAAAGTATTTCTTTGTATTAGGTTTGGAAACACGAGCCCACATGAATAAACACCCCCCCCCCCCTCTCTCTCTCTGTCTCTGTCTGTCTGTCTGTCTGTCTCTCTCTCTCTCTCTCATCTGTTATCTATTAGTCAACATGGTACGTTGTGAGTAAAATTAGGAATTTGACCGGTTTTGTGTAACATTTGAACAGTTTGCAGTTTCATTTAGGGTTGATTAAAATGCAATCAAATTGTTTGAATAGTTGCCTTAATGTGGCTACCGTCTATGTTCAATGTCCACGTGCAATAACCACTCACAGATGGTAGGTGACCACACTAGCAGTGGAGGGTATATAAAGAGCGTCGGGGGACACGGAAAACAGTGCAGACGTTGTCGTGACGCGGAATCGGAGAGATTTACTGCCGTACAACAGGGCACGATCATTTGCTTTCGGGCCACGGCTGGAAGCATTTCCGAATCAGTTAAGTTTGTAAATTGTACCCGTGCTGCTGTGGTCAAAGTGTATCACGCATGGCAAAATGACTCTGTCCAAAGCCGACACCAAGGCAGCTGCGGTACACCACTGGCCATAGATTACAGGGGTGAACGACGGCTGTGGAGATGTTTACGGGCGAATACACGTGGAACTGTGGAGAAACTAGTCACCTATATGAACCAAGGGTCTATCAACAGTGGCCTCTCGACGACTGTTCAGCAAACGTTGCTGCACAGTGGATCAAAGCAAGTATGGGGAGCATGTCCACCCCTACATGCAGTTTGTTTCTCCTCGTCACGATGGCACCTACCAGCATGACAGTGCGAGGTGTCACACAGCTCGCAGTGTACGGTTCGAAGAGCACCACGACGAATTTACCGCACTCCCCTGGCCAACAACCTCCGAAGGTTTAAACCTAATCGAGAATCTGTGGGACCACCTCGATCGGCTGTTCGCGCCGTGGATCCTCAACCGAGAAACCTGGTGCAGCTGGCCACGACGCAGGTGTCCGAATGGCTCCACACCCGTGTCGGTACCTTCCAGAGCTTCGCTGACCATTTTCCTGCGCGTCTCACAATGGTCCGCACTTTTTACAGGAGGTCACATTAACATGACTGGACGGTGTAGATTACCTTTACAAAACTAAAAGCTTTGATCCGTTTACTATATCAAACATTCTCTTTGTGTGAGCATGAAACCACGTAGCTTTGCTTACTCACGCTCACTACCGGATTTGCCAGGATGCTTTGCCCATTTAACGGCTATTTTGCCAGAAGAAATGGACACGCTCCGTACTATTACACACTGCTTTACCTTAAGTAACGTTTTCAGCTGAAAGGTAAGACTGCGGCAGCGGCTTGTCACTGAATGTAGTTCCGCCAGCCGTAACTACTTCAGATCAGTCTCCTACATAATATCAATAATTATTTTCACCATTCTTTAGCCTTGAGGAATTCCATGCTAACGAGGAAAACAAGGCAAGTGCCTTAACACGATTTCCCCGAACACTCAGTGCAAGAACGATAAAAATACGCGAGCACGTGTGTCGACATATCCGTTGATACTTGATCGTTTCTGAGAAAACAATGGTCAAAGTTTTCGACGTATTTTATGTACCTTTTAGTAAGTAAATAATACAACCGAACCGGTGGCACAGTGGTAACGTCTCCGCCTTTCTCTTTTCCGTTCTGTGTTCGAAACCTGATTATAATTTTTATTTTTGTTTTCCATTTGTCTACCTCAGTTCGTAGAATATTATTACATAAATTTTTACTAACGTATATTGAAATAATTTTGTCCCTACTCGTCTACTAATTGTATGTTTGGTTAATGAATTTAAAAAAGAGAGAAAATTGTTTGAAATTGTTTTCGATGAAATTCCTATAGGGTATCTTGGTTCAAACTCAATTGCAAGCACCAGTTTTTCGGTAAAGTGATCCGTTATGCGTGATTTGCCACCAAATTATTGCCAAAGCGCAAAATCTTCAGCAATGTTGAGATTTCTTTCTCTATTGAGATTCATACGAAGAATGCCAACGAGGCAAACCTGCCTTCACGCGATGCTATGTTTCGAATGTTTCTACGATTGGTATCATCCAAAGGAACGCAAGAAGTCTTCCTCAAGAATAAACGTAAGACTAAAACATAAGAAATAATATAAGAATTGATATAAAAATGAAATATAAGAATATGAGACTTTAAACGATTCCAATCCCTGAAAATATCATACACACATATATCGTATAATAAATGTATGACACTTGTTGTGAAATCCAGTCATAATTTTACCATTTCGTATCCCATAACATGAGGAGAAATAGACCTGTACTAACCTTCTACAGACTTCGGCGCATAAATGAAAAAATAAAATAAATCAAAACAACAGTCGGGTAATTTGAGCAGAGGGACGCAAAAGTGAGAGCCCGCGACACTAGCCACTGTGTTACCACTTCGGGTGAGCTCAGCGCGCGGTAAAAGGCGTCTACATGACGTCGAAAACTTTGATTGTCGTCTCCTCAGAAGCGGCCTACCAGCTACTCGTAATAATAAGCCGAGATGTGTGTTCGTTTTTATTGACGCGTTCGATGAGTAAAGTTTCTGAGAAAGCACGTTCTGGCACTTCCAATGTTCTTCTTGTAAGATTAAAACCAGTTTCCTTCAGAAAAGCAACCGTGAAGCCTATGTTGTGCTTCGAGGGTTTAACAACTAAATCTTTAGAGTTAGGTAGTGTTATCACAGGGTTCTGCCTAAAGAAAAGGCCGTAAGTCGGTTTAAAACTTTCAAAATTTCATGGGTTCTCTAAGTAATGTTACAGGACAACGGTTAGTTTCCAACTGACGATATTTATAAGCTATCAATCAAGATATTTATAAGCTGTCAGTAAGTGTTGGCGTATGAACTATCAACATCAAAACTTGCTGCCTGAGGATATCTGTACCCTTCACACAACATACATTGTGGCAGCAGCCCTCTGAGTTGCCATTATCAAAACACTGCAGAGATTAAAATTTTGTCTTGTATTAGGGCTTCTAAAATAGGATTTTAAAAGCAATTGTGGAAAAGACGCGATGTCTGCAGTGGCTTCCCATATATCCGCTTGTGGTGGGATGTAACACGCAATTACACACGGAGATCCGCACTCGCCGCCAGTACGTGCCAGGTGGGCGTGTTGTTATCGCCACAGATAAATGTTGACCCAGGAGATCGGAGCACGTGTAATTAGGCGCTCGATAGCACCTGTCCAGTGCCGGATGCTCACCTATGGGAGTTGGCGCCATTGGGAATGTGTTGCTCTCGTCGACGGCAGTCAGGACACGCTGACTTGTACTTTGCTGCACTCGTATCAAACACGTTTGAATGATTTGCAGATTGTATTTCGTACTCCAGTTCATTCTCCATGCTGAATTCAGCCCATTACAGATCTTTTTATCATTTCAACTTAGTATCACTACTCCCTATGTCTCACTGATGTTGGGAAAAGTCTCGCAATGTTTTTCCACTAACTCTGTCATTTTATAACAGTCGAATAAGAATGTTTACAAGAGTAAGAGTCAGTGAGACGTATTTCTACTTCTACATTTTCAGCTGGATTCCATGAGAGAAACGAAGAGTAGAACGTGTTCTCAGAATCCATCTATAACATAATATATATGATACACCCAATTGAAAAGGAGACCTTCGCTGTAACGGCATTGTATGAAAGTTCAGTGTGTGTATATGTCTGCTAAGATCTGACGATATTTCGAGTTGCACAAGCGGAATTAACGGCTTCGTAGAAATTTCCTCATTTCTGGAGACTTGTCTCGGCAGTTTGTTACGTGACGGATCCCTCCCGACCCCTCCCCATCAACCAGAAGAGAGACTGTCTAATTTCTTCCCGTAGAAGGGGAGCATGCTTCCCAAATTTATGACAGGATGAAAGAGGTTTACGGAGTGCAGTGTCTCACATGGTGCACAGTACATCGACTGGCGACCAAGAGGTGCAACGGTTGACGCTGAGCAGTATTGCATCACATTGACCTGCACCAGGCGAACGGTCTACCCGACGGGAGGCCCTAGCCACACGACATTTCCATTTCCATTTGCTGAGTCTCGAACAGGTCATCAAGAAGAAGCGCAGGGTCAATCTCTAGAATGCGATACTGTGTCTCCAAGACAACACTAGGCCACATATTGCCAAGAAGACCGTCGAGTTCCTTCGAAAATTTCGATGGAAGGTCCCGGAACATCTACCTTACAGCCCCGATATTTCCCCATGTATCTTGCATATTTTCGGTCCCTTGAAACAATCGCTGAAAGGTCAAAGCTTCATCTGTGGGAAGAAAGTGAAGGACACGGTGTCAAACTGGATCTGTCAGCAATCCAGAAGTTCTACGCTGAATTCATCCATCCATTCCCGTCCTGTGTGCTGGGATCAGTATGCGTATGTCAACAGCAATTATGTACAGATGCACTGTTCCACATGAACTGCAATTGTAATATTGTTATTAAAATTTCTGTATATAAACTGCAGTCCGCTTTTCATTTGTGCACACGTCGTATATCCAAGGACTGAATGAAGCTCAGGCGAACATGTTTTCTGCAAGTAACGCAGCACCATAACGATGTGGGGTTAAACACGCACAGTTAACCACATTGATTCACATTGTTTGCATCTTCTTTAATTTTAGAACAACTATCTGAGTGAAAGATGGCACAATATTCGTTGTCATTCCTGCAGTGTCTTAGCTACATAAGCAGCTATGCGAAGTGACATATCTTGAAAGTGGAAAAAACATTTATGTAAACTTTTAAAATGTCGAATCAAGCTTACAGAAATAGTTCTCTAAGATAAACGCCTTGTTGCGAATGGTCTTCCCGTTTCGGAAATGGTGGCCAGTCAGTTGAAGAGTACTCTGGACCAGTGAGACTTCGACGTCAACTGTTGGCGCACTCATTTATAAAATGAATGATCCATTGAAAGCCGATAGTATTCTGCAAGAAAACTTGCAAAAGAGGTTGAAATCTCAGCTTCTTTGTGTAATAATATTTTAACTGAGAAAATAAACATGCTCCGAGTTGTTGCTACAATGTTTGTTTTTCTGTTGATGAGCGAAGAACTGAAGGCACATCGAGGGAATATTTGGAAGAAACTCTTTGAGAAACATGACGATGACGAAGAACACAATCAGTCGGGGAGGGGGATAACGCCGGTATTGATCCAGTGTGAAAGTGATGTTCACGGTGTATTTCGGCTACAATGAAATTGTCATTTCTAACTGTTATCTCAACGTCAAACAGTCAACCCTTATTACTACCCAAGCGACTTGAAATGTTAATTGACTGAATTCGTATCTATCAGACTGCTGCAGTGGCAGGAGAGCTCATGGTTCCTTAACTGTGACATTGTTCCTCCATTCTTAACACTGCCAATTTCGAAGCACTGTGCCAATAATTAGACGGCTAGTCTCCTCCAGCCACAAAAAATTTCAGATTCCAGTCCATTTATTAGTTTCGTGTTAACTAAAACTAAATATTTCTCGAAAGTATCTGTGCAGCAGCATTGAGGTTACGAATTCGTTACTGACACTAAGAAGTTAGCAGAATTGCATACCAAAGTGTAAAAATAGCTGGAACAAATGTGTGAATAGAGGGGGAAATGGGGGGATACTTTGAATGGCACAAAGGTTAAAACATATCTAAGTAGATGCAGATGCACTTGTGTGCAAAAAATAAGGACGAAAGTAACTATCGTATGATGTGTCACTGAAAGTAGTTTTCTAAAAAGTTATCCAACAAACAACTACGCCTTGGATAACAAAGGGAATTAAAATCTCACGTTAGAGAAAGAGGGAAGTTTTAAAGAAGACCAGAATACGTCCAGATCAGACACTACTTGCATGCTGCAGGAATGCTGTTATTCTCGTATATTAACGAAAGTCAATGCAACGACCAGAAGCATACGTCCTGGTAAAAACTGATAAGGCAGGTAATGAGATTAAAACGATATGGGATGTTGTTAAGGGGGACACAGGACAGCAAGTCTGTGAACGGAATACCAAGATAATTGGCCGGCCGGTGTGGCCGAGCGGTTCTAGGCGCTTCAGTTTGGACCCGCGCGACTGCTACGGTCGCGGGTTCGAATCCTGCCTCGGGCATGGATGTGTGTGATGTCCTTAGGTTAGTTAGGTTTAAGTAGTTCTAAGTTCTAGGGAACTGATGACCTCAGATAATAAGTCCCATAGTGCTCAGAGCCATTTTTGAACCATGATAATTAAAGTAAATGACAATGTTATGACTGGTAATTCACACATTGCAAGAACTTTTAACAATCACTAATAGCAACAAAAGTGGGATTAAATGGGTCAGTTGAAATAGCAAGAGAATATATTAAAAATGTCATTCCACAAAACTTTAAGTAATAAAAACTAGCGTCAAAATCCTTCACTGAAATTAATAGCATTTCAAAAAATTCTAAAAAACAAAGTCTCTTATGGTGTTGTTGGTTGAAATTTCAAACAGAATTCTGAGAAATTGTTCTAACTTCATAAGTAATGCATCACTGGCACAGGGAATTTTTCCAGACAGGTTAATACACTGAACAGCTAAAGAAACTGGTACACTTGCCAAATATCGTTTATGACCCCCGCGAGCATGCAGAAGTGCCGCAACACGACGTGGCATGGACTAAAGTCTGAAGCAATGCTGGAGGGACCTGACAACATGAGTCCTGCTGGGCTGTACATAAATCCGTAGAGTACGAGGGGGTGGAGATATCTTCTGAATAGCATGTTGCAAGGCATCCCAGATATGTTCAATAATGTTCATATCTGGGGAATTTGGTGTCCATCGGAAGTGTTTAAATTCAGAAGAGTGTTCCTGGAGCCACTCTGAAGCAATACTAGACGAGTGGGGTGTCGCAGTGTCCTGCTGGAATTGGCCAGGTCCATCGGAATGCACAGTGGACATGAATGGATGTAGGCGATCGGTCAGGATGCTTACGTACATGTCACCTGTCAGTGTTGTATCTAGACGTATCAGGGGTCCCATATCACTCCAACTGCACACACCCCGCTCCATTACAAAGCCTCCACCAGTTTCAACAGTCAGCTGCTGACATGTAGGGTTCATGGATTCATGAGGTTGTCTCCATACCCGTACACGTCCATCCCATCGATACAATTTGAAACGAGACTCGTCTGACCAGGTAACATGTTTCCAGTCATCAACAGCGCAATGTTGGTGTTGACGGGCCCAGGTGAGGTGTAAAGCTTTGTGTCGTGCAGTCATCAAGGGTGCACGAGTGGACCTTCGGCTCCGAAAGCCCATATCGATGACGTTGCGTTGAATGGTTCGGAAGTTGACACTTGTTGATGTCCCAGCATTGAAATCTGCAGCAATTTGCGGAAGGGTTGTAGTTCTGTCACGTTGAACGATTCTCTTCAGTCATCGTTGGTCCCGTTCTTGCAGGATGTTTTTATGGTGGCAGTGATCTCGGAGATTTGATGTTTTACCGGATTCCTGATATTCACGGTACACTCGTGAAATGGGTCGTACGAGAAAATCCCGACGTCATCGCTATCTCGGATATGCTGTGTCCCGACGGTCGTGCGCTGACTATAACACCACGTTCAGACTCACTTAAGTCTTGATACCCTGCCATTGTAGCAGCAGTAACCGATCTCACAATTGCGCGAGACACCTCTTGTCTTATTTAGGCGATGCCGACGGCAGAGTCGTATTCTGCCAGTTTACATATCTCTGTATTTGTGTACACGTGCCTACAACAGTTTCTTTGGTGCTTCAGTATATATACAGTTTCTAAGCCTGTTTACAAGAAAGGTGACAAGAAAGACTTAAATAATTATTGTTCAATTTCCGTACTGACATCTTTTTGCAAAATATTCGAAAAAATAATGTATTAAGGAGTAGTCCCACACTTTACTTACCGTATCACAATTTGAATTCCAGGAGGGTTACTCAACAGAGAATGCTATTTACATCTTCACCCTCAAATACTGGGAGCTTTAGAGTACCGGGCGTGAGTCGTGCTTCGGTAGCTCAGTTGGTAGAGCACTTGCCCGCGAAAGGCAAAGGTCCCGAGTTCGAGTCTCGGTCGGGCACACAGTTTTAATCTGCCAGGAAGTTTCACTGGGAGCTTTAAATAATAAAATATCGAAAACTGGTATTTTCTGTAGTCTTTCCAAGGCAGTTATTTGTGTGAATCATGTTACGCTCTTGGAACTGATAGTTTTACACGTAACAGTTTTGTATCAACATAGAAAAGAATGGAAAAGTTGAGCTCAATAATAAAGACAATGCTTGAAAGGTAGTAGATTTTAGTGACTGTAAAGAAATCATAAACGAAGTCCCACACGGTTTAGTTTTGGGTCCATTCCCATTCCTTATATTATAAGTGAAAGACCTTCCACTTAACATTCGAGAAGGAGAATTGGTATTTTTGCTGACGATACAAGTGTTATAATAAATGCCATTAGGGAGAAATCAACAAGAGGGACTGTAAATAATGTTTTACAAAGAATTATTAATCATTCCCTGAAAAATGGGCTATCCCTAAATTTGAGAAAACACACATAATATTCTATTCTGTACAACAAATAGAGTTATGCCAACAACTGATGTAGCGCATGAATAAGAGTCGGTAAATAGTGTAGAATACTCCCACGTTTTTTGTGTACATATTGATGAAAACTTGAAATGGAATAAGCACGCTACCGAGCTTCTCAAACATTTAACTTCGGGTAGTACCGGTCTTCGCACAATCACTAGTCTTGGAGACAAACGAATCAACCTTATGACAGTTTAGCATATTTACCCTTAGGAAAAATTATCTGTATTGATTTATAACTTAGACAGGAAGTATTGATTGCACAAAAGCGAGTAATAAGAATAATGTGTTGCGTTCACCCGCAGTCGCCGTGTAGTATGTGTTCAATGAGTTAGGCATTTTAACTGCAACATCGCAGCACGAGATTAATGAAATTCCTGATAAATAATCTGTCTCAATTTGAGAAGAATAGCTATATTAATACTCGAAACACTAGAGGAGAAAATTAGTTTTATTATCCATTATTAAAGCTGTTAGTGGGTCAGAACAGAGAACAATATGTAGCAACAAAAATATTTGGTCATGTCCTCAATAACCATAATATATCCGACAGGTAACAAAGCAAGTCTTAACTCTAACCTAAAATAATTTCTCCTGCTCAATTCCTTCTATACCATTAAGAATTTTTATGTAAAAACTGATAATCGACAAAAAGATAACCAACACACTAATCGTGTATACGTATCCCGTACAGAGACTCACTCCAAATAATTTCGGTAAAAGAATAGTTCAAATGATGTAAGGAACATATAACTAACTAACTAAACATAGTTCTATGAAACCTTGACCATACATAACAATAATTGCAACAGTATGGTAGAGAAAGTAACTGAAATATATGAGTAATGAGGCGAATACAAATCACACTTCCATTAAAAAACGATACTTACACTGAAATCACGCGATTGTTGATGGGCCCTGCTCATTACAGGCGGTGGGACACGGTTCTTAATAGGGTGTGTGGTCACTATGAACGGAAGTGCACGCTTCAAAACATGCTACCATGCTGGCCACAAAGTTGGTACAAAGTTCCTGTGGTAGGCCGTTCCATTGTCCTACAGTGCAGCTGATAACCGTTGGATCGTCGTTGGTACATGTGGACGGTGTGCAATACTTCTCCCCAAACATCCCACAAGCGCTCGATGGGATTAAAGTCGGAAAACGGACAGATCAGCCCAATTGCTGAATATCCTCTCGTTCCAAGACCTCCTCCAACGTCGATGTTCGATGCGAAAACGAGTACAGTGTCATAATAACGTTGACTGGTGAGTATACCGTCTTCAGAGACTTGGAGATCAGTACACCCATGCAACATTACGTATCCCTGCACCGTAGCACCTGGACCACCAAAAGGATGGAGTTCCACAGTGCTGGACGTGCCCTCATATGTCGAGAAGTGGCAACATGTAATGCACCTAGGTCTAGGACGTCAAAGTGTTGTTGTGTGGGGAGGCACAATGTGGCATGGATGTATTCGTGCTGCCTTTGACACTGTTCGGATGCAGCCTGGACGATGTGGACGTTTGAGATAGAACATGCTACGGCGCATACGCGCATGTATTGAAGCATATGGAAACAGTGGCTGCATGGTACAGCAGTCTCTGTAACAATGTATGAGTGAATAAATTATCTCTAGTGTTAAAACCATATTTCCGGACGTAAGTTCATTAGATCTTGTTTGTTCCGTATTCTGTCATCGATACATCTCTTGATTTTGTACATGGTGGAAAAAGTTACCCTGTATACCCGCCTCAGAGCGCCTTTACGTTGCATAATACGCAATAACAACGTTCTCAAACGGAAACTTTTTGATTGCCTCTTATATTTCGTATTTTAACTGTGTCTCTTTTTTTCTTTTTGTTTATACCTGTTTTATCGTTGAATTTTGAGATCCAAATCTTAAAACTTTCCTTCTGAAATATTTCTTTCAGCTCCTTCTTCTGATTTTTTGTTTCGCATTTCTAAACCTTCTACAACCTCGGATCCAAGTTCTTGTTAGTTTCTTGTGCCAGATTTGTGGATTTTATTAGCTTACTGTCGTTAATTCTGTAGAATTGTCCAAAAATGTGCCTGTTTTCCTTGTCCTTTCTAATATCTTTTTAAGTTTTGGCATATTTCGGTATCGCTTCTCAATTTCCGGTCTTCTGTACATTTTTTTTTTTTTTTTGTTATATTGTTGTTTTGATCGACATGACCTAGTGAAATAATGTGTGTGTGTGTGTGTGCGCGCGCTTTTGCGTATATGTATATTACAAAGTAAAGGAGATGACTGGCACGTCATTTGTTATAATAACTTCACATTTATACGAAGATAACACTTTTGTTTGCTTGGAACACAAATAACGTTCTGCCGATGATACAGTTCATTCACTACAAGTAATCTCGTCAATGTCGGAGTTTTTAAGTGGTGCGCAGCTTACGCGTTCGTGATTGCGGGAAAATGCGCTTGAAGCACGCACCAGCGAGCCGTGGAGAACGCAGACGGCGCGTGGCCGCCTACACGCCGCCACGCACGCTAGCGGGATGGGGAGAGGATATTGACCCACACCATCCGGAGCCGCTGCCGATAGCAGTCGCTGCGTGTTTCTCCTCCACTGTAGCACAGCTGTCACCGACACTGGCGTAAATTTAATCAGTCGGTACCACGCTTTGTTCATATTGGACTGTGAAACGCGAAGATCTGAGAGAGTCGCCTTCTTAACATAGACTGTGTTGTAGTTTCTTTATGGTTTGCACTCGCCTGAAAGTGATTAACACGAGGACGGAAAAAAACAGAAGCGGCAGTGGCCCCGTCACCAAACAAAAACGCATCTCCGTAGCCGACTGTGCTAACGCACACCAGAGCGGTAGCGCTGGACTCGGAGGTAAGCCGGTTCGAATCATGGTCGTGGAAGAAATTTTCACCTTAAGTGCTTGGCCAGTAAGGGTAGGGACGCCCGGTTAGCCGTTCGATCTAACACACGGCTTTCCGGATTGGGAAGGAGCGCCTGGTCCCCGGCATGAATCCGCCCGGCGGACTTGGGTCGAGGTCCGGTGCGTCGGCCAGTCTGTGGATGGGTTTTAGGCGGTTTTCCATCAGCCACGGCGAATGCGGACTGGTTCCCCTTGTTCTTCGTCAGCTACACTATGTCGGCGACTGCTGCGCAAACAAGTTCTCCACGTACGCGTACATCACCATTACTCTACTACGCGAACATAGGGGTTACGCTCGTCTCGTGTGAGACGTACCCTGGGGGGCTCCACCGGGGGTCGAACCGCACAATAACCCTAAAATAGTGGTTCGGTGTGGGCGGCGGTGGGGTGGACTGCGGTAGTCGTCGTGGGGTTGTGGACCACTGCGGCTGCGGCGGGAACGGAGCCTCTCCGTCGTTTCTAGGCACCCGGATAACATACAATAGAATACAATACAAGGGGAGGAAGATGGTGGCGTAAAGTTCTTGATCAGCAAACTTTGCGCCACTGCGATGGATTAATCCAAACCGCTCTGTAACGTCTCATGTGGTGAGCCGCGGCCCACCACATGTACCGGCCCCGTAACGAACTTGTGACGTTACACTATTTATCTTGCCCGATACACATCGCTAACGCTCAGTTCTGTTTGGGGCCCACAGGAAATCAGTAGGTCAATGAAAAGGAACCCACTAAAGGTCTTAACTTTGTCATGTCCTATAGAGAAAGTGCATGTGTAAAGATATACAAATCAGAATTATTAAACTAGTCTGGATTAGTAAATCGCTCTCTGTTGGAGACGGTCACTGGAACTGGTAAGACCCGTAGTGTAACGTGCTGACACACGTAACAGGGCTGGTATACATCGTTGGCCCCGAGTGAGAGCACGTGACGCTCTTGACGGTCTGAAGATTGAATCAGTGTTATTACGGGCTTTCTTGGGGATCACACGTCCGTGTGATGGGAAAGTTGAGTCCGGCGATCTCCGTGTTGATCTTGGTGAGGAGTAGGCTGTGTGCCGACTCCGGCTTTCACGCTCCCCGTTTTCTCGTCGTCATCATCCTGATCGCCACACAACAGAGACATGACAGCACACCACACGCATGCCCACTGACTTAACGCACAACTCTCACACACCAAGAAGGAAGACGCCATTCTGCACGAACATAGGAAATCCTTTTCACTTAAGCGGTTGAACTTACCCCTAGGGATGTCCCAGCTAACCTTGCCTTCCAACTTTAGTGTTTTACTAAGTAACTATTAATTCTCACGTCTATCTAGACCTCAAACATTTTGCTTCATGTGATACAATTTTTTTAGATAAACTCATTGGCAGTGGTTGTAAAGTTTATTACACACCTGTCGTCCTGCATTCCTGGAAGATAAACATGGTGGACCTTCTGTCGCATCAGGGAAAATGACATGCTGGAAAGTTTTAAGCAATGGATGGTGCAAGTGACTATCATACCCGTACACCTATTAGTGGACATAAATATTGGGCCCTTCGCCTTTATGACGGCTTGAAATCTACTAGGGACACTTTCATTGATGAATGGCAGCCGATTCTTCCTCAGCTGCCGAAACCAGAGAAGGTAATATAGTTCCACGCCGGGGTCCGGCGTGAAGTCGGTGTTATAACTCATCCCAGAGGTTTTCCATAGGGTTCAGGTCGGGATGCTTGGCAGCTCTGTCCACTTATGAATGTCACTGTCCACAAACCGTTGCCTCACAGATGCCGCTTTGTGATAAGATGCGTTGTCATGCCGACACAGTCAGTCTTCGTGTCTGAACTGTTCCTCTACCGTACACAGCACACAATTCTGTATAGTGAATTCATATCCTTCCGCATTTAGAGTTCTGTTAAGCTCAATAATGTGACCGCTCCCCAACCACGAAAAACAGCCCCATACCGTAACACCAGCTCCTCCTTACTTCACTGTTGTGCTGCACATGATGGCAGGTAACGTTGTCCACTCATGATCAAACCCAAACCCTTCCGTCGGACTGCCGCAGGACAGAGCGTAATTCATCAATCCAAAACACTCCTTTCCAGTCACCTATTGTCCAGAGGGTTCGCTCTTTGCACCACCTGATACACCTGACTACAGAAGTGTGTGGATTATGAGGAGCTGCTGGATTACTGAACTCCTGACACACCCATTCTGCTGTCACTGCTTCTCCACCGACAGCACAATACGCTCCACTTCTTTTTATAGTAGCTTGTCCGCCTCTCGTGACTTCTAGTGCTCGATTTATTCATTACTCTTCAACGAACTGGACATATTAGACACACAAATTGACAGCGTCAGTCTCGTTTGCTTTCGCCCGACACCATAAACGTTATTTTCCAGCAGAGCGCAAGAACACGTCTTTAGCAAACCGTTACCCCACTACCATAGCGTTGATTGAGTATGTAGTGGACTAATACATTGACAGATGAGCATTGCTACAAATAGTTATTTAATACCAGCAGTCTTGTAACTTTTTTTAATTTATTTATTAGAGAGCAGCAGTAGTCTGAAGTGGAATTTCGTAGTATTTCTCATGAAGCACAAATGACTCGATGATTTCATGAGGCTGTACATATTTAACACAGGACATAAATACAGCAGTCCATGGAGTATTCCACTTTATATGCCATTGTTAGACAAAGACGTTCGTACTTACCGTGTACGCCTAAGGAGAAGGTAATGTCTGGACTGAACAGGACTTAAGACAGAATTCTGTATAAATTTGTATGCTGCAACTAAATGTATTTAACCACCCTGATGGGTTTTACCTTCATTGGGAAGACAGCATCAGTGGATATCATGGACTGTTACACTGTATAGATTTACACATAATTCTAAGAAAGGTATCTGGATACCATTCTACTCCTTTTATTCAACAAAATATTCCCCTTCAGGTAGCTCACTATATACACTGTTGCTAAACACCTTGGATGCACTTAATGTCTCTGATGAGAAATAGCCATAAATGAATTACGTTCGACTATACGGGACTTGCTGCTCTACGCATTGCACGGAAGGTGATACTGTGGTGCCGGCTGGCTAGTTCCAGCGCCCCTACGACTGGTGATGCAGCACAGCGCGTCTTCGGCAGGTCTCGGCTGTCATTGGGCCGTCGTTCTTGTACTGTTGAAGCACGATATTTCAAACATAAGCCCGAAACTGTTCTTTATGCACTCAGGGAGATTCCGTTTGGTCCTCGTCTTTAACAACAAGTAACGAAACGCTTCTCTATGCGCTGAGGGGGATTCCATTTGGTTTTCGCCTTTGACCACTACCTTCCGTTAAGATTTATCGACAAACATTAATATCTTAGAGTATTTATTCTTATGCGTCTCTTTGTGCTACGCCTGAAACTGCGAGCTACTGCACCCAACTACTTTAATCCACTACTGAAATCTGCAGCAACAGGCAGGTAACGGCGTCACTATTACGAGAACTTGAATATGGACGTTACACATTTCTCGTATTAGACATTCTGAGGTATTGCGTGCCTGTTTGGGCCGAACATGTCGTTCGATAGTCTAAAAGTATTTATTTAGTTTAAAGTAGCAACCTGCCTCGGCTTCGCACTGGTAACACTACGGCCGGAAGACTTGTCTTGAGTGGCGGTAATAAATTCTACACACAAACCTTCCTTACGGATCTATGTATTAATGAAAGCCGTATTAAAATCCGTATAGTAGTTACTGAGATCAGCCTTCTTATACAGACAGGAAGGGGGGACTTTAATTGATCATAGTTCAACTAATTTGCACGATATACTTATAAATTCTATAGAAAACCTTCCTCGTGAAATCCGTGCAGTCGTTGCCCAGACAGCCTTCACGTGCCGACAGGGAAAGGTGACTGGGGCCTTTATAAAATGCATAGATAGACGGACGCTATACACAAGTTTCATTCGGGTTCCCTCTAAAGCGCCGAAGTGGATTCTCACCTCTATGTTTGTCAGTTTCAGATAGAGTTCCGTCTATAATGAGCTAGACGTCGACTAAGTGCTAAGAAACAAACATACTTCATTTGTCAAAAGTTAGCTGTAGTCGGCTATACATCGATGGCGTACACCCCTTATGACGTCACTCTCTCTTGCTTCGTTTAGTGCCAGGGGAAAAGTGGTGAAGCCATGGCACGCGAACGCAACAAACCATCATCTTCAGCTCTCGACTGAAATGCTGCGCACTTACTGCCCTGCGTGGCCACTTCTTCTCAAATTGGAGCTGGCGGGCCGTAGTGTTACATGAGATGCAAAGGGATTAATACTAGCCATTAGATTATCATCTCCATCTCATCATGGAGCCTTTTTGGTAAAGATGATTGCTGAACTCTCTTCGCATTCACAGAAATTGCACGAACGTATCCAAGAGTTGACTTTTCACTTCAACAGATCATCGCCAGTCTGCTGATAAACACTTAGAACCCTGACAGCGCCTCTAGCAAGCAGTGCTTGCCATCACGTACAGCCGGCTGCACTCTGCTCGAAATTACATTAGGACTGATAGCTACGAAGGAAGTAGTGACGTGAGTCTCACGAAGAAGACCAATCCCGCGAGTCACATAGCCGCAGAACTCACCCACGGCTGTCTGACTTCTGTTCTCACTCAACCACTACAACAGTTCCCACTTGCACTAGGATCCAGTCTCAGGTGGCATGCTGTCCTATGGGATCATTCGTTGCAAACTGACATTTTGTTTGTTTCCGTTTAGTAAGATGTGGGCTTAATCGCAGTCCAGGCACATTAATATGACAACTTCCTATATTTGAAATCAACGTGCAATAATCACTCATGTGCAGTAGGTGGCAGCACTAGCCGTGGAGGGTATATAAAGTGTGTCGGAGATGGGGGAGTGGGTGGAGGGGGGGGGGGGGGAAGCGATGAGACCAGTGCAGTCGTTGTAACGAGGAAGCGGAGCAATTTACCTGACGCCAAAAGGGCCTGATCATTAGCTTTGCAACAAGGATGGAAGCTTTTCCGAAACGCCAAAGTTTGTAACTGTTCACATTCCGCCGTGGTTAAAGCACATCGTGCATGGCAAAATGGCTCTATCCAAAACCGGCGCCGAGGCAACTGTGGCACACCACAGGCCATAGATGACAGGTGAAAGACGGCTGCAGAGACGTGCTACTGTTGGGTAACTGACCGCCCAGATGAACCAAGGGTCTACCAACAGTGTCTCCTCAACGACCGTTCAGCGAACGTTGCTGCGTACGGGCCTCCACAGCAGGCGCCTGGCTCATGCACCCAATCTCAATGCTGTTCATCGGCGACAAAGGCTGGAATGCACGCCAATATCGCAGATGGACCTCCTCTGAGTGGCGACAGGTGACCCTTTCAGAAGATTCACGTTTTATGCCCCTTCGAACAGATAGCCGCTGAGGAGTACAGCGTGAAACATGTAAAAGCAAACACCCGTAACAACCGTAGGAATGATCCAGCCAGAGGAGACAGCTGTGTGATCTGGGGAATGTTTTGGTGGCATTCCCTGGGTGACCTCGTGATTCTGGAAGGCATAATGGACCAACACAAGTATATATCTATTCTTGTGAACTTTACCCACCGCTATATGCAGTTTGTTTTTCCTCAGCACGATTGCATCTACCAGCAGGACAATGTAAAGTGTCACACAGCTCGCAGTGTACGTGCGTGGTTCAAAGAGGATCAGGATGAGTTTACCGTACTCCCCTGGCCACCAAACTCCCAGATGTAAACCCAATCGAGAATCTGTGGGACCATCTCGAGTGGGCTGTTGGTGCTACAGAAACTTAAGTGAGGAACCGAGGACAGCCGGCGTAGCTCCACGTCTCTTTCAGTGCCTTTCACAATCTTATTGACTCTTCCTGCACGTCACACAGCGGTCCGCCCTGCAGTAGGTGGTTGTTTATGCTTTTGACAGGTGGTCACATTAATGTGACTGGACAGTGTATTTTATGTTAGTACTATTGTTTGTTATGATCCGCCCGGATAGTCGTGCGTGTAAAAGCGAAGCTTCCGTGTCGCGAAGGTGCGCCGGACCCGGATCGAATCAGCCCGGCAGATTAAATGTGAAGTCGGTGTGCCGGCTAGCCTGGATGTGGTTTACAGGTGTTTTTCCACATCCCACTTGGTGAATACCGGATTGGTGCCCAAGTTCCGCCTCAGTTGCACGATTTGCAATCATTTAGAAAACTCTGCCCACTTTCACAAGAATGAAAGTGCACGCAAACATCTGGGCTACACATATTCCGTCCCGGGATAAGAGGGGTGGTGACAGGAAGAGCATCTGGCCGCCCCTCAAATCTGCTCATAATCATGCCAACCTGTGCCGATGCGGGACTAAGACAAGAAAATGACGATGCCTATTGTTTGTTGTGTGTTGTCTAGAGGACTGTCGTACAGGCTCAGTCAAGAGAAATGGTTTACTCGTTAGGTGGCTATTCCATCAACGATAATTATTGTTGATAATGCTCCAAACCATTCCGTTCTTGTTGGCAAGATGTCTACCATGCTAAAGCGAAATGAAGAGATGATTGACTTCAGGGTCGAAGTAAGTGACAGATTAAAAAAGGTGGTGCTTATGGGTCTCTGTATAAAAAACGGTTCCCCATACACAGGTAAGCAGTCATTAGGATGTCACTTTGTCACTGCCATCTCAAGCCAACAGAACTGATAGGGACCGCCATAAAAGCTTGCTTTGCCAGTGAAAATAACTGCAGGCGAGGCACTCAGCAGCAGAATTACTAGGAAGGTCTATCAGACCATTTATTGTTATCACGAGAAGAAGTCCGCAATAATGTTACTCATTCGTCAGGAATTTAGAGTTTAACCATGAGTGTGTAGTAATGTGGGATGTTATCGGACTAATTTCGTCACCAGAGACATTATGTTTTGGAACGGAGCAGTAGTTTACCTGCGGGAATCGAACCAAAGTTACTTGGGACTGAAATCTGTTCTGTAAACTGGATACGAAATAATAGTATAATTCGTAAAACAGTTACTCAGGAGCAACACAGAGAAGCGCTTGAAATGCCTTGACATCAGACTATCTCCCATTAACATATAATGTCTGTTTCAAAGCTAGAAAGATAATACTGATTACACAGTACTACTTAAGAAGGGAGAGACACAGCTAAAGGAGCTAGCTAAATTGGATATGAGGTAACTTCAACACTTCACGTAGAAATGTTTATCAAAGTGTTATACTCACTAATATGCTTATTGTTTCTTTTCACGTGGAACATATAAGTATTTGCATTACGCAAAACACAAGTGAAACATGGGGACCCTGAATTTGTTATGGTGTTAATAAGATGTAGTCAGTTATGTCTACAAGAGCACTAGCGTCTCTAGAATATAGAATAATAAATAAATTTCATGACAAATTTCTGTGATAATTATTAAACTACTGTTTCAGCCCTTGGTGGTGCACCCAACACTGTTCTGCTTGTTGACTTTGTTTATAACTACCACTTCAAACCAGACACAATAAGGATGTACATGTAAACACAAATAAATAAATAAATGCATTACTACAAACATGCAACGTAAATGATAATAGTGTTGGTCTCTAAATTGCATTGCATGTAACTGCTTCTTATGATCAGAACTCTGTTTTGTTACTTTTAGTATTGAACAAAGATTTTAATAAGAAAAAAAATTAAGTACAGTTCTTAGGCCTTTTTTTGCACTAATGCTTTTGAAATATTTTAACTGTTTTCTTTGTTGACCTCGTGGAATGTTTCGCACAAAAGACTAACTAAACACCTAAAAAAGTTATTATTCCACGGAAGTTAGTAAACACCTTAAACCAATAATTATTCTGTAGTTTATTAGAATTCGGACACTTGTAATTACTGCATCACTAAGGAAAAGGAACCTATCTAGGTAGTTGACTGAGGAATAAATCAGTGTTATTAACACAAACTTGAAATTAGGTCACTTATCATTTGCACATTATGCACATTAAACAGCTCACTAGTCCATGCAAATACAATACTATGCATTACTTGTACCGAAGGTGGTGGCAGAAGTGCAACGTCGTTATACATGATCATGACTCTTGACGTAAAACTGCTCTGTAAATTGTCTTATTGGTGTCAGAATTTTATGATTCAGAGAAAAAAAATAAATTCCATGATCTAACAGCCAATATATATTCATTTCACCCTAGATATAATTAATACAGTCTTGCTGCTATCCTTGCCTACTTTAGTACTCAAGATGTTAATTGTTTCCATGCTGGGCATCGACTATCTGTACCATAAGCACTTTCAGCACTTCGCACCAAACCACCTTCTACATGCCTGCCTACAATTTTTCACTGCGGAGGGAGTTCCCTCCGTGTTTTTCATTTAGTTTATTCTACGTTCCCTTCGCACAAACCAGATGTGCACACAATATTTTAACATATTTTCACTATATAAGAAAATTGTTTTGAAAGATGCATTCACACTTCCACCCGTGTTAAATAACTCTACAGAAAATAAGAACGATTATTTCTGTGTGTGTTGGACCAAATAACATTGGAACACAGATGTTACAGTCTGTGTAAGATACATATAAGTTAAATGAAAGAGTTACCATACAGGGTGAGTCACCTAACATTACCGCTGGATACATTTCGTAAACCACATCAAATACTGACGAATCGATTCCACAGACTGAACGTGAGGAGAGGGGCTAGTGTAATTGGTTAATACAAACCATAAAAAATGCACGGAAGTATGTTTTTTAACACAAACCTACGTTTTTTAAATGGAACCCCGTTAGATTTGTTAGCACATCTGAACATATAAACAAATACGTAATCAGTGCCGTTTGTTGCGTTATAAAATGTTAATTACATCCGGAGATATTGTAACCTAAAGTTGACGCTTGAGTACCACTCCTCCGCTGTTCGATCGTTTCAAATGGCTCTGAGCACTATGGGACTTAACATCTATGGTCATCAGTCCCCTAGAACTTAGAACTACTTAAACCTAACCAACCTAAGGACATCACACAAGACCCAGCCATCACGAGGCAGAGAAAATCCCTGACCCCGCCGGGAATCGAACCCGGGAACCCGGGCGTGGGAAGCGCTGCGGGCTGTTCGATCGTGTGTATCGGAGAGCACCGAATTACGTAGGGATCCAAAGGGAACGGTGATGGACCTTAGGTACAGAAGAGACTGGAACAGTACATTACGTCCACATGCTAACACCTTTTTATTGGTCTTTTTCACTGACGCACATGTACATTACCATGAGGGGTGAGGTACATGTACACACGTGGTTTCCGTTTTCAATTACGGAGTGGAATAGAGTGTGTCCCGACATGGCAGGCCAATAGATGTTCAATGTGGTGGCCATCATTTGCTGCACACAATTGCAATCTCTGACGTAATGAATGTCGTACACGCCGCAGTACATCTGGTGTAATGTCGCCGCAGGCTGCCACAATACGTTGTTTCATATCTCTGGGGTTGTAGGCACATCACGGTACACATTCTCCTTTAACGTTCCCCACAGAAAGAAGTCCAGAGGTGTAAGATCAGGAGAACGGACTGGCCAATTTATGCGTTCTCCACGTCCTATGAAACGCCCGTCGAACATCCTGTCAAGGGTCAGCCTAGTGTTAATTGCGGAATGTGCAGGTGCACCATCATGCTGATACCACATACGTCGACGCGTTTCCAGTGGGACATTTTCGAGCAACGTTGGCAGATAATTCTGTAGAAACGCGATGTATGTTGCAGCTGTTTGGGCCCTGCAATGAAGTGAGGATCAATGAGGTGGTCGCCAATGATTCCGCACCATACATTTACAGTCCACGGTCGCTGTCGCTCTACCTGTCTGAGCCAGCGAGGATTGTCCACGAATCAGTTCCGTAGATTCACTGCCCCGTGGTTTGTGAAACCCGCTTCACCGGTAAACAGGTAGAACTGCAACGCATTCTCTGTTAATGCCCATTGACAGAATTGCACTCGATGATTAAAGTCATCACCATGTAATTGCTGATGTAGCGACACATGAAACTGTGAAAGCGGTGACGCTGCAGCATGCGCATGACACTACTTTGACTCAGTCCACCGGCTCTCGCAGTGTCCCGTGTACTCATGTGTGGGTTCATGGCAACAGCAGCAAACACACCAACTGCACTCGCTTCTCCTGTGACGGGCCTGTTACGGACCCGTTTGCGTGCTACGACCATACCTGTTGCATATAGTTGGCGGTCGATGTTTTGCAATGTGCGGCACGTTGGATGCTCTCTGTCCAGGTACCGTTCTGCATACACCCTGCAGGCTTCAGCTGCATTTCGTCGACACTCGCCATAGATGAGTATCATCTCCGCCTTTTCAGAGTTCGAATACACCATGGTCACTACACTATCACAGACGTCTGGTAACACGGTGTACTAAATGGCTCTGAACACTATGGGACTCAACTGCTGAGGTCATTAGTCCCCTAGAACTTAGAACTAGTTAAACCTAACTAACCTAAGGACATCACACACATCCATGCCCGAGGCAGGATTCGAACCTGCGACCGTAGCGGTCTTGCGGTTCCAGGCTGCAGCGCCTTTAACCGCACGGCCACTTCGGCCGGCGTCACGGTGTACTACAGTTGGTCTGCGTGCGGAGACGAATGCAGAATAACAATAGCAGCAAGCGCTACATGCGGACACTGCGACAGCTAGACCAAACCACAACAGTGCACTACAGCCACACTCGTAAACACGGTCGTCATCGTAAACATGTCCCTGCAGATGCTGCTCGCCGACCGTGGCCCGTGTTTGTTACAACACGCAACTGAACGTCGGAGGTTTCAAGCGTCAACTTTAGGTTACAGTATCTCCGGATGTAATTAACATTTTACAATGCAACAAACGGCACTGATTACGTATTTGTTTATATGTTCAGATGTGCTAACAAAACTAACGTGGTTCCATTTAAAAAAAACGTAAGTTTGTGTTAAAAAACATACTTCCGTGCATTTTTGTATGGTTTGTATTAAACAATTACACTAGCCCCTCTCCTCACGTTCGGTCTGTGGAATCGATTCGTCAGTATTTGATGTGGTTTACGAAATATATCCAGCGGTAACGTTAGGTGACTCATCCTGTATAACATTAGTGTTATAAATCATCTCTGAATAATGGATTGAAGCCATTAATCATAAGCAGCCCAACGTGATAACAGAATGGCAAAATGAAGCTATAAAAGTTCGTTATAGGAAATGACGCATCATTAAATAAAGGCAGTACCAGTGCCACTTTAAGCGTGTGTGATAACAACGAGAGTTATTTCAGCAGAGTTGTCCCATTTGTGTTGCTCCCCCTCGGTGGCTGTTAACAGCACTCCCACCGCACGTGGCCAGTGCGAAACCAGCTTTCTGCAGTGTGCAGAAGCGGTGACATCGACAGGCCGCCAGGATTTTATGATGATTGTCTATTCATCCTCCGACCGCGCAAGGCGTCGGAGACATTCCTACTTACAGGGCTTCTGCGATTTGCATAGAGACTCCGGAAGATTGAGGGGAAAGGTCACACTTAAATAATGCCAGTTTAACGGAAAAAATGGATGTATCGAGAGATTATATGGTCAGGATATTCAGCCGAGGGTATTTTTCAATAACGTTGCGCAATACTAATAAAGAGTACATGAACAGAAAATTTAGCTACAGTGCACCGAAACTAGACAACTCCATGCAAATTTACTTGCGCTATACAAACGCTAGTACTTTACTGCATGAAGGATGTACGAGGAAGTTCGAATAACCTGAATAGAGAGTACTAAACCACAGGATACCGATCCAAATGAAAAAAGGGTGATGTCAGCGCGGAATCTCACCGTGTGACTGGTGCCTTCAGTCTGTGGTCAGAGAGCGAGAAAGTCACGCTAGCAGTGCGATCGAAGCGGCGTGCGTACGCGAGCGACATTGCCAAGTTCACATCAAGGTTTTGAACAGATAAACAGTTACTAACTGCAAGGCGGCAAGTGCCTGTAGCAAAACGCATCAGCTACGGAGAAGAAGCTGCATCTCTTGATCCGTACGCCGGCTGGAGTGGCCGAGCGGTTCTAGGCGCTACAGTCTGGAACCGCGCGACCGCTACGGTCGCAGGTTCGAATCCTGCCTCGGGCATGGATGTGTGTGATGCCTTTAGGTTAGTTAGGTTTAAGTAGTTCTGAGTTCTAGGGGACTGATGACCACAGCAGTTAAGTCCCATAGTGCTCAGAGCCATTTTTTCTTGATCCGTATCGAAGCTCCAATTGAATGGGCACTGAGGTGACAGCGGTCCGACCTTCTGTGGCATTCCAGGCGTACCCTCTAGTGGGCTTCTGACGACAAAAAATTGGCCGATTGCAACTTGCATGGAAGGTCAGGGACCACAATCTACCCGCTGTGACATACAGAACTGACCACGTCTTTTGCCAAGAGGAGTAATTACAATGATATCTCTTTTCACTGAAAATTTTTATAAACGCCTTAAGCCGCAATTTAAAATTAGAGAAATCAGAAATGAAACTGACAACGAAGAAAATAATAGATCTGTGTGTACTGACTATGCTATCATATTGCCTGAATTTTGATTATTAGTCATTACTTTGTCTAAACGCTAGCGTGGGCGCACATGCGCTTTTCCCGGAACATTGCGTTACACGCCGTCAGACCACACACACACACACACACACACACACACACACACACACACACACACACGCAATGCACTGGCGGATTTCGCTCAATGCTTGGTGTCTGCGATTTCAGTAACTGCACACCAGCTTACATTTTCGTAAGTTTTCACTACTAATAAGGAGGCTGTTACCAAGTTGGTTATAAACCTACCACTCTGGTCCTCACAGTGAAACCAAACGTTCTGAGCTGAGGTTACCACGCGCGAGTACAGCATCATGCGTCACATTTAACTAGAATTATCTCGTGTTACAGATCTCCAACGGATTATAGAACGAAATTTTCACTCTGCGGCGGAATGTGCGCTGAATAAAACTTCCTGGCAAATTAAAACTGTGTGCCAGGGAGAGACTCGTACTGAGGAGAGGCAAGAAATATCATATCAGTGCATACTCCGCTGCAGAGGGAACATTCCATTCCGGAAACATACCCCAGTCTGTAGCTACGCCACGTCTCCGCAGTGACCGTTCTTCCATGAGTGCTAGTCCCACAAGTTTCGCAGGAGAACTTCTGTGAATTTTGGAAGGTAGGAGACGAATTACTGTCGGAAATAAAGCTGTGAGGACGGTTCTTGAGCTGTGGTTAGGTAGTTCAGTCGGTAGAGCACTTGCCCGCGAAAGACAAATATCCTGAGTTCGACTCTCGGGTCCAGCACGCAGTTTTAGTCTTTCAGGAAGTTTCATCTGCGACAGAGTTCCGGATAGGAGCGGAAGAAAATATTATGTATTCATAAGATTGTATTTGCATGCTGTGATCACCTATATTCAGTAACAAAAAAGTAACACAACCCGCATATCGACAACCTGATAACGTCGTCAAGCAATGCACATTCGTAAACTTTCTGTAAAACATCTTAAAAATTTGTTACCGCAAATGAAACTAAAATGAAAAGTGCAGCCCTACCAGAAGATACTGATGCCAGTTCCAGTTTTGTACATTGAATAGTTTGCGAGTTTGAGCGAGTCGAATGAAATACGTGTGTATTCCGAGTGGGATGTGACAGTTATGCTACAAGATACGACATGTTCATGACGAAGTGGCAATTTTGAACAGACCATAGTACTGGAGGTACCGAATGCGCTTGTCGATTCCTTGAAGTTCTCTCTGAGAGAGACACACAAATATCTTGACGCACGCTTTCTGTCCCACTGTGAATACAGTTTTTCGCAGCGTCATTCTAGGCCAGGAACGGCCAAGAATTCTACACGGCGGCAGTGCTCTTGCTTGGGTGTCGAGTTTTGTGGTGTGGCTGCACACTTCATCTACTTACGCGCCACACTGTATGAGTGGGAAGAGGGGAAACGGAAACCGCCACATTCAGATGGCAATGCAGTTGCGCAAGGAACACTGCACGTCTTGCATACGGCTTGGTTTTAAATTTCATAACAACACAGATTACGGATATTATAAAAAATTCAGTATTATTTAATTATTTTTGGTGTGTTCGTCACTCGGGCTTCCATGTATTTATAACTCAATTATTTTCATAATCGACAAAAGTCTTTCGTGTAAATATGATGTGGATACATTGTCACATTCGCAAGCTAATTATGGATGTGGGAGAACTCATCCCAAGGGAAACAACGTAAAATTCCTGGACAGTTTTATCATATAAAAATTTGTCTCAAAATGGATTTGCATTGCAGATCAGTCGGATCCATCTCCACGTGTACAGGGGTACTTTCAGCTGAAATGCAAACAGTCTCGAAGACCGCGCAAAAGCAGTAGTAAGACTGACAGTCCTAAAAACGATTGGAAAGAAATTCCTGTAAATCTTTCAATGCCACAAGGAGTTCTTCAACATTCGTGTCTTTTAAATCTCCAGTCTGATCGCAGAAATGGGCTTTTTTTGTCAGATGGTTTCTCTTCCAAAATACGCTTTTCTTTTTAAATGCATACCAACCAATTGCGAAATAAGTTATTTCTCACATTACAACGTCTTAGTAGCGAGAGGCCTGCAATAGATTCTTGATGTTCTAATTATCGTTCCTACTTTCCTTTTTACTAGAGAAAGGCAATAATGGTTTGTCATGACTCGAGAAATCTTGCCAGGCAGGCACCTTGGTTCGACCAACATTCTTTGCAGTAATATATAACGTCTCCATACCTTTCACTCAGTTCCATCGAAGATTGTTGTAACTGACAATGTAATAATGCGTGCGGCATCAGATAATTACCACCAACTTTATCATGTGCTCCATGCCTGCTGCTTTAACACAAAATGCTTCTTGACGTAGCCCACAGATCACTGAATCCCGCACAACTCACCTGTTGTAATTTTTTTTCCTCTTTCATCGTCAAATAAATCTTTAAACTTATTCTGCGTTGAGTTATAATAGCATCCTGTAGCAAATTTGCAGCACCTGTCAATTATGCAACTGCATAACAGATATTGAGAATCCTCATCCTTCCCTTCTGTGATTCCCATTCATTTTTTAAATTTGGGACTATACATTGCTATACTGTCTCTTCTTCTTCAAATGGCAGCCGAACTTCCTTTCTAACAGAAACAGTAATAAATACCGTAGGACAAAAAGCGCTCACACCACGGTTCTGCGGAACTGAAGACAGTCGTGCCGACCACAAAATGACGGGAGATACAGTGGTGCATCGCACTGCTAAATGAAATGTAGCGCTGTCCCGAACAGTTCCGAAATGGACCGAGCAAAGCCGAGACGTGCCGAGAGAGAGGCCAAGCCTCAGACCACAAGCGTGCAGTCCATCCTGCACGCGTGAAGTTTCGGGCTCTGTGACCGTCGCTGTTCTTCAACAAACAGGCTAAACAGCAATGAGTATCAAACAAAAAAAGGATAGTTTTTGCAGTTAGGATGCAGACGCAAGGTTGAAATTTGGCCTGGGTCCCAGTTACCCCATGTGCAGCTAATAATGACATCGCTATACCGGTATGGATCGATATCTTAGTCACAGACAGAATTTATGCTTAGCCTTTATCGCCGATTAACGCGTCTGGCGCTTGTGTATCTGTGGTTTAAAACGACGGAATGAGTAATGTAGCATCAGGCTGACGGCTCACTCAAAAAATGATCGAATGGTGTATGACCGAAATATTAGAAGAAGAGGAAACAGAGTTTATGAGCTGCCGTCCGAAATGCAATGGACCAGTTATCCTAGTATTCCTCTGGGCAGAGGGTGCATAGTGCACTATTATTTCCCCAACCTATCTTCCTGTTCCATTTGTCGACGGTACGTGCGAAGAGAATCTCTCGTTACCCTCTGTGAGCCGGAAATTCTCATCCTACAGAAGTATGTTCGAGGAATTAGTACGTCTTATGACTCGTTTTTTGGACGCGGACTCTAGGAATTTGTTGCTCTCTCCGCTATTCCACCAAGTCTTCCCACGTCTTCTTTGTTACGCCTCTTACTGCACTGATATTCTCATACTAACAACATAAAGTCGTGAACAACAGTTCCATCTTCTTTCAGTAGAGTCTATCGCCTTTGTACCCTCAACAAGGTAAGGACGTCAGATCGTCACATAATATTGGTCGAAAGAGAATTTTATAAAATACCTCTATCCTGTGTGATTTACACTTCTGTGGTATTCTTCCAAAGACTGAATCTGGCACCTGTCTTCCTCGTCGCTACATTTACTCGGTCGTCCCATGTTAAATCGATCTAGACAAAAAACTCTTAGATACTTAAAAGCAGTAATTGATCCTATGGGATATGATGAAGTGAATAAATCAATGTACTCATTCTTTTTCCATAAACAAATGGGTCAGTGTAGTTAAATGTAGCATGTAACTTTAATTATATTCGTTCAGTGGTTCAGGCGGTAGAAACTACCAAAATGTTATTTTTAGCTATCTGAACTCCTGAAGTTAGCAAAGTGGCATGTCCCGCTATCCACGAGTGCTGAAAGGTGTTTCATTGTGGCGGAAAACCTCTGTAACTGTCAAAACATGTGACTCCAACTTGATTCTACGACCACACTGGTGTTGCGGATAATCACCTAAGACAGTTTGTTCTCAAAGGTTTGTAGCAATATTGCTCACTTACTCCTCGACTTTTTACGCTTTCCGTACTGTTAGATAACAACTTAAGTGAGATGCTATACATAAATTAGCTGACGCATGGAGAATATTACTGCTATAAATCACATTATTCAAATTATTTTTTTAAGAAATATACTTCTCCATATGTAAATTTAATAGATTAACAGTTCAGTTAAATTGTGCAATAAACTGCAAATGCTCCATTTTATTTCGTAGTCAATTTTCCTACTGTACACTACTGTGAGTTCAGCTGAAAGTAATAACTGAGGATGGCAGAGTTTTTCGGCCCCATAACATGTGTAGGTATCACTAGCTCTCCTTGTAATTATGGATCCTCGTCATGTATTATGTAGCTATGCTTGTGTATAGCTCCGACTGTTTGATGAAGTCTAGCTGGTACTGGTTACGAGTGCCAATTATAAATGCAGTGACAAAGCAAGTAAACATTATTTAATACAAAAAATTTCAGTTAACTTCATAAAGTAGTTGCCATCGATGATTAACGAATAAAGGATTATGTCTAATGAAACGGAATAAAGATCCCATGCATCTACCTATTGCATTTGTGTCATAAAAGAAGCCGTCGAGACCAGAATGTCATTTACAATTTTAACTGGTACCTACGGTAGCTTACCCTATGTAGTGCTTGGTAGCTGGCGATCGGTACTGAAAGACGACAGAGAAATAATCTGAGCTGTCAGTTGTGTAACGGAATGAGAGTTGCTTGTAATGTTCCTTCGTTTCAAGTACCATATGGCAGTTCCGTGGCTTCATGACGTCTCCCTGATCTAATTCGACCGACTGCATACGAAAGATACTTATCTTGAAGTTTAACCTCAATTTTTTTCCGTATTCTCCTTGACACACACAAATAAAATGCCCTCACAGCCAGTAAGTAGAACTATTCTCAAAAGTATTGCAATAACGTAGCAAAAAAAAAAGCTAATTAATAAAGCAACGTTAACAGCAGAATGAAACATATAAAAAAGAACTGCAGTGATGTAATATAACATTAGCAAAAAGAAAGCAAAAATGCAACAGGCAAAAACTCCATCCCACAAACTGACATCCGGCACCTGTACAACACGACGTATGCACGTTTGCGTGCCTGCATTCAACACACTGGGGGTTACACCGGTTATTAATGTTCCAGCATTTCACATTTACAATGGTTTATTTTGCGCTTACATTAGGCTGTGATCTTGCAGTGTTAATCATTTAATATGTTAACTAGACACATGTACTTCTGAAATTTAATATATATATATATATATATATATATATATATATATATATATATATATATGTGTGTGTGTGTGTGTGTGTGTGTGTGTGTGTGTGTGTGTGTTACGGTTACATATCACATGCTGAGTACATAATTATCTCTTCCAAATTGGCGTATGTTATGAAAAAGTTAACTACCATACATGCTACTTTTCATAATGTAAGCCAGTTTGTAAGAGAACTGTGCATTCAGCATGATATATGTATTCATAATTTATAATTTGTTTTTTAATTGCAGTATTGGTTTTAGTTTTAAAAAATGTTTTTAGTGTTTTCACTACAAGTGGATTCTTCTCTCTTGTTTCAACATAATTACTGAATTTATTTGAGTGTTTAAGGATACCGTTGTAGTTTTATGTACTTTTATCACATTTTACCTTTTACATATTTTTTTAAATGTGGAACACAAATGACAGTAATAAAGAGGCACTAGTTACTGTTGACGCCACATGCCGAGGTTAACTGAATGGAAACTTAACTAACAAGCCCAGTTTAGCTGATGTTTGTTATCTGTACTGTCAGATAGTACCATGAGTTATTATATTTACAATGAGTCATCATTACTTGAATATAATGGTATGTAAATTTACAGTTTACAAGCTCATGTATTTGTGATATGGTTTTCACTTATATTTTAATGCCTGATTCTCAATATATTAATATATTCATGTAGCACTGAAGACAGCTACATAATAGCTGAAATCAGTCTGAAATGAACGGATCAAAAATTTATGACCGATGATACCGTTCCTCCTATCGTGGAATTCAGAATCTTTTTTTAAAACACGTGTACATGCGAAAGTAGCGTACAGCTTAACAGTGCGGCAGTTAACTTCTGACGATGGCGACAAAGGTGGTCGTTGAAAGCTCGAGTTTACGAACAGGTCTTACACGGCTATAAATCCGAGAATCATTGAAGGGCGCTTGTCTCTCGGAAGAAGCGCCCTCGTTGCCGCATCCTCTCAAACGTCCCACATTTCTGTCTGCGAAGCTGGCCTCCCTCTGCTGCCCGTCAGATGCTCCGCACGTTCCCGTTTACTGTCTCGCCCGGTTTGGCTATCGAGCTGGAAGGAGTGAGTGTTGCCCCCTGGCAGGTGGAGAGGCGGCTGCCCGCGCACCGCATCGGCTCACTCATCCCTCCGCCTTTCATCAGCCGCCACGCTGCCTCATAAAGCCGACGCGAACGCCCGCCTGCCCAGTCGTCTTCCGCCAACTTCCGACCATCTCTCTGCTCTGCCAGTCCGCCAGCTTCCTCCCGTCGCTCTCTTTCGCCGCGAATACCTTCGAGCAGTTTCCCCTCGGCTGCGCGGAGTCCTCTGCCTCACACGCCACTTGTGACGGGCATCTGCTACCTGCTGCATCTACATAAGTTCTCCGCAAGCCACTGTGCCGTGCACTCAGAGAGGTGAAATGCGTGTTTGGCTTACTGGTTTTCCCTACTTCTGCCCTACAATATTTAAAGAACAGCTACCAGTTGCTATTGTTGCAACAATAGGTACAATTTCGAGGACAATCATTTATCGGTACGTATGCGACAGTACGCATTGCCTTATACGTTCCGAACACCGCGCATAAAAACTGGATTTTTCCAGTGCTCATACCTCGGGTTCTGTGGGTAATAGAAAGATAGGATCAAGTGGATATGCCTCAGATCCCGATATCCAACAATCTTGAAAACCTTCTTGATATCTTTACCCATTTGCGAAATACAGACATTCAAATTTATCCTACTTTTACACGTAAAATATTCTCGTAAATTTCGGTGTGAGGAGGAAACGTAGATTATAAAGTGACGTAGCCCGTATAAATATGCTGTAATGTGTCTCCGTTATAAACCCTTTCTGGGAACCACTCCTTGTTGTCGTAATGAAGAACGTTCAAAATTTTTGTGCCCATAATATAAGGTCTGAGGTGTACAATTGTATAACTCTTCGCTATTTCAATTTTAAAAAAGTAAACTATCAAAATTTTACTGACCCACAAAGTACTATTCATATGTGACATGCCGTGCTGTAGCAAAGAAAAGAAGAGAATCGTCGGAAGAAATGCACCTATCGGAGCATGAAAAAGTCGAACATGCTCCTGTTTATTAAAAGACTCTACTGAGAAGTGGGGCCGGCCGAAGAGGCCGAGCGGTTCTAGGCGCTACAGTCTGAAACCGCGCGACCGCTACGGTCACAGGTTCGAATCCTGCCTCGGGCATGGATGTTTGTGATGTCCTTAGGTTAGTTAGGTTTAAGTAGTTCTAAGTTCTAGGGGACTGATGACCGCAGCAGTTAAGTCTCATAGTGCTCAGAGCCATTTGCACCATTTGAACTGAGAAGTGGGGTACCAGCTGCCTCATTCTTCCTTCCTCAGAACCTATAAAAAATTTCCCAAAAACAAAAATATTGGCATGCGAACACACTGATGCTTTTTTAAACTTGCAACTCGCCTCCCATTCCATTAGCTCCCTTACTGTAACTCGCTCACACCCACTAGTTCGTGTTTTTTTATGCTGAGGAAGAAGGAGACTCTGGCAGTGGGCAAGAGATGGAAAAATAATAAATAGTGTAAGATAGCAGACGGTGGTTGTGGTATAGGAAGAGTAGAGGAGACTATGGCAGTGTGAGAGAAAGAGAGGGACACAGTGGCGGTGGAACATAGTTGACAGTGACAGAACAGCGCTAGGAAAAGAGTGAAGGAGACATTCCCAGTGGGACAGGAATAAAGAGAAGGAGAAAATGGAAGACGGTGAGAAATAGTGATCATGAGAGGCAGAGTGTAAGCCAGTGAAAACGAGGTGGTGGTAAGTTCCTGTGACACCAAACTGCTGTGGTCCTCGGTCCCTAGGCTTAGACATTACTTAAATTAACTTGCCCTAAGGCAAAACACACACACACACACACACACACACACACACACGCCTGAGAGAGGGCTCTAAGCTTCCATGGGGAGAGCCGCGCGAACCGTGGCAAGGCCCCCAGACCGCACGGCTACCCCCCGCGGCTGACAACGAGGAAGAGAGAGATAGTGACAGTAAGAAGAGACAGTGTTAGTAGGACAAAACAAAGAAGACTGTGGCTGTGACACAGGGGACAGCTTCTAGGCGCTCAGTCCGGAACCGCGGGACAGCTACGGTCGCAGGTTCGAATCCTGCCTCGGGCATGGATGTGTGTGATGTCCTTAGGTTAGTTAGGTTTAATTAGTTCTAAGTTCTAGGCGACGACCTCAGAAGTTAAGTCGCATAGTGCTCAGAGCCATTTGAACCATTTGAACAGGGGACAGCGACAGTTAGAGAGACACAGAAAGATAATGACAATGACTTGCGCTGAAAAAGTGAATGAAATGGGCAAGTGGGAGTGGATAGGTATTTGCGACTTACACCGAAGGACTAGTGGATGTTGACGAGTTAGAGTTAGGGGAGCTTGTGGGAGTGACAGGTGAACCGTATGTTAAAAAGAGCACGAATATGTTCGCAGGCCAAAATTTCTGGGGAAATTTTTAAAAGTGTTGAGGAAGGTAGAATGAAGCAGCTGATACCCAACTTTTCAATCACATCCTTTTTCGTGCGCCGGTAGAAACATTTTTCCGCTGTGAATTTACAGTGCCTGTTTTCCCCTACACAATCGCTTAAAAAATAGAATCAGGTATTTAACTAAACTGTAATGACATTAATTTATCTTGCAACAAATTGAAATTTATTAAATTGTACAAAATTTCTGATCTTAAAACAGTCTTTAAAAAGATGCATAAGGTAAACGTTTGGAATTCAGCTGTTTTAAATTTTGTTTAAAAGGCAGAAATGCAGTTTGCAATTGTAAAGTAATATATAAAATTTAACAGCTCTTGATAAAAAAAAGTCTTTGAAAGGACAAACATAACATAAACACCTGAAGGTATAAGATGGTTTTTTGATCAGTCAATGGATTTTCATAACCTTGTACTCGTACACAACATCGATATTACATTAATATGTTCCATGCATGATCAACTTTCTTGTAAGACATGACGTGACTCCGCATATTGTACGGACATAACTAATATCTAATTCCAATTGGTTTTTCTACCTTATTATAGGAGACAAATGTCACCTAATGACCAGGAAGTAAATGTTTATACAGCTGATACCACAGCGTTAGTAAGAGATTGCTTAACAACCAACTTCTTTAGGGAGAAAGAAACAAAATCCACACGCCAAACAAACTCTGGTGGTGATTCCAATGGTCCCCTGCGGAGTAACATCTGTTAACAACAGGATAGCTGACGCTGAACAGTACGTTGACGAGCAGCCGTCTGATACGTGCGACGTATAGCAGTTATTTGTACACTTGAATAAACAGCCATTAGGACTGCAACGCAGCTTACAACCGGTTACACTGATAGCTCGACCGGGCACACGCCACGTGGCATCCACACCGACCTCTGTACGCTGGAAAGCGCCATCGCCCACTGGTAGGCCATCTTACAGAAGACGTCACACAACCGATAGAACGACGAATTTCCGCTGTCTATTAGCAACAAGAGGACACGGACGAGAGTATAGGACGATTGTAGCAGCTACCGCGTCGGCTTATATGGTGTGTCCCTCTTAGCGCCGTCGGCACATGTACTATGCATTCGGATGTTGAGCGTTAGCGTGCATAGTTTCTTGTGTCATAGCGTGGAAAAAGTACGTTGCAGAGTCTTCCGAACGCGCAGAGCAATATATAGCGTGTCAGATATTCTGAACGTGCGGATGAATGTCGACCAATGAGATGGAAGAACGCCACTTCGTCACATGAAGCCATTTTTCCTTAGTACACATCTACATCTACGTGATTACTCTGCTATTCACAAAAAAGTGCCTGGCAGAGGGTTCAATGAACATCTTCAAGCTATCTCTCTACCGTTCCACTCTCGAACGGCACGCGGGAAAAACGAGCACTTAAATTTTTGTGTGCAAGCCCTGATTTCTTTTATTTTATCGTCATTATCATTTTTCCCTATGTAGGCAGGTGCCAACAGAGTCGCGAGACGACATATTGGCTTTCAGTTGAAGCCCATATGTATACAGCATATGCCGTTCATATTGAGGATCTCTCGAAAACTCGTCGTTAGTTATACTGTTGCAATAAAATAACGGGAAACGTCATATTGGTGGTTAAGAATATTATAAACTGCATAGTATGAAAGTATGCCGTTTCATGGCAACGGCACACTACCATGTGAGGTGGAGCAATGGTGAGCGTACTGGATTCGCATTCGGGGGCACGACCGACTATCCTCATTTAGGTTTTCCGTGCCTTCCGTAAATCGCTTATAACAAATGCCAGGATGGTTCCTTCGAAGGGGTATAGCCGCTTTCCTTCTCTATCCTTCCCTAATAACAGTTTGTTCTCCGTTTCTAGTCACCTCTCGATGTCGACAGGACGTTAGACACTAATCCCCTCCTCCTCCAATGGCAGATTGACGTCCCATCAAAACGCAGTGTTCTTGGTACATATTTAATGATTTAATGTAAGTTAAAAACATATATACTATTAAAACTTTCGGTATTATTGTAAAATACAAAGTATGGTCGTAGCATATTGTAGGCCGGCGTAGCATAATGGGTAGAGACGCGGAATAGTAAGGTAACAAGTGATGTGCTGCTGGTTTGCGGCTCAGTACACCCAAATACGAGGGTTGGAACTTAAATAGTGGCAAATATTTATTCACGACCGATACAAAAGAGTTACATGTTTGCACCTGTTACTGTCCTTCGACGTAGTCACCAGCGTTGTGTACAAACCGTTGCCAGCGATGTGGAAGGCGTAGTATACCGTTAGCAAAGCCTGTTTTGTTGATGGTGCGAATGGAGCCGTCTACTGCCTGTCGAATCTCGAACAGTTCTGAAGCGAATGCCACGAAGTGGTTCCTTCATCTTCGGAATCAAATCAAAGTCACAAGGACTTAAGTACGGGGAGTATGGTGGATAGTACAGTACTTCCCATCGACCGAACAGAGCAGCTACAACTTGCGCTGTATGCGCCCGCGCATCGTCGTGCAAAATGATGGGTGAGTTGCGCAGAAAGTGTCGCCGCTTCGTTCGCAAAGCTGGTCGCAGGTGATGCTCCAGAAACGAACAGTAACTCTGTGCATTGATGGTCTGCCGTGGAGGAACGCAATGCGTTAGGATAACACCATCACAGTCGTACAGGAGAATCGCCATAACATTAGACCGCTCCATTAGCACTATCAACAGAACAGGCTCTGCTAACGGTATACTAGGCGTTCCACATCGCTGGCAACGGGTTCTACACAACGCTGGTGACTACTTTTAAAGATAGTAATAGGTGCAAACAAGTAACTCTTTTGTATCGGTTGTGAATAAATAGTTACCACTATTTAGGTTACAAGCCTCGTACTTTTTTGCTAACCTTCTCGTTTTCTAATAGGTTCTGATGATTCCTTATTAGTTTAACAGAAGTGTATTCTATAATATTCGATGTTATTGAAATGCGATAAGTTTGTTCGACTGTCTATCTACAAGGCAGCTTACACTACCTGCAATGAGATTTTTTGCTGTTTCTTGTTTTAGGTTTTGTATGAAGGTTGGAACTTTAATAGTGGCAATTATTTATTTACAGCTCGTACAAAACAGATAGGTGTTTCAAAGTTTTGCTGACCTTCAAAGTAGTCACCAGCATTGTGTATAACCCATTGCCAGCGATGTGGTTATCGTAGGATACTCTTACCAGTGCCAGTTGTGTTGACGGTTCGAGCGGCGGGGTCTATTGCCCGATGAATTTGTAGCAGTTCTGAAACGAATGCCGTGAACTGTTTCCTTCAATTTGAAATCGAGTTGAACTCACGAGGGCTTAAGTCAGGGGAGTGCGGTAGGTGGTCTACCACTTAGCAGCCCCATCAGTCAAACAAATCAGTAACAGCTTGCACTGTACGTGCTTGAGCATTGTCTTGCAAAATAATGGTCAGGTCCTGCAGAAAGTGTCATCACTTCTGTCTCTAAGCTGGTCGTAGGTTGTGTTCCAAAAATGAACAGCTTAGAGACAGAAGTGATGACACTTTCTGCAGTAACTGCTTATCATTTTGCAGGACAGTGTTACTGATTTGTTTAAGTGATGGTGCTGGTAAGTGCTATATCACCTACTGCACTCCCCTGACTTAAGACCTCGTGAGTTCAACTCGATTTCTAAACTGAAGGAAACCCCTCAAGGCATTCGCTTCACAACTGCTACAAATTCGTCGGGCAAAGACCGCGCCGCTCGAACTGTCAACACAACTGGCACTGGTAAGAGTATCCTACGACTTGCACATCGCTGGCAACGAGTTATACACAATGCTGTTGTAAAGATACTGTTACTGGATAGGAACAGTGATCAAGCCAGAATGACCGTAGGGCTTTACTAAAAAATGAGAATGTTGAAATAATTTACATCTTATATGGAGAACTGTTACAAATTTGTATCGCACTATTTGTAATGGAACTTTCATTAGCTGATGTCCGTATTGACCGTGTGGTTCTTTCCTTTCTGCTTTATAACATGTTCATGGATATTCAAGTTTTTATTTACGTATACTACGGAGAGAACAACGCGGCTAGAGTATGGACAAGGGAGGAAATGTGAGATTTAATAGAGCTAACATAGGAATTTTACGTCCATTTGGTTTCGTGAACTGTATGTTTTGCGAGCCAGATAATAGCCGACAACTGCAACTGGAGCGCGTTGCGATCGTGTGTACCACGTTGAGGGACACGTAACGTATGCACAAGTCGCAACTTTTCTGA
Organism: Schistocerca piceifrons; assembly: GCF_021461385.2. Classification (NCBI taxonomy): domain Eukaryota; kingdom Metazoa; phylum Arthropoda; class Insecta; order Orthoptera; family Acrididae; genus Schistocerca; species Schistocerca piceifrons. Next base: position 555,452,343 of record NC_060140.1, read on the forward strand.
GCGTTGAGCAACACGTCGAACTCGGCACGCTGAACCTCGACGTTCGAAAGCCCAGTCATCAGTCGTGCTCTTTTTGGCGTTTCGGCACATATTTACAATTTCGTTTTCACGTGTCGCTGACAACGCAAATAAATACTGTTCAGCACGTCGTTCGTGCGAAGCCTACCGCCAACGGTAAGTGTCGGTTTGTTTCCAGTTACAAAGTAAATGATTTATAATTAAACGGGCATCTTCGTGAGAGGGATCCCAAATTAGCCTAGGGTGATATTCGTTCACCTGTCTGTACTAACAGGGACAGTAGAAGACAAAAAATAGCCGGTACTCCAGCAGCGTTGCTCAGTGGCTGCTGGAATACTGGTTATTCACTGCGGTTTAAAGTTTCCGTTAATAGATATAGGCAAACTAATATCGCTCTAGACTAATTTGAGATCGCCCTATCGATGGTGCACTTTAATTGTGCGTAAAATCATTTTGTTTCCAACCAGAAACCAAACGATGCTTTCCGTCCACAGTAGAAGCATCTACGAAAATCTCACCATTTCAAATGGTTCAAATGGCTCTGAGCACTATGGGACTTAACATCTGTGGTCATCAGTCCTCTAGAACTTAGAACTACTTAAACCTAACTAACCTAAGGACATCACACACATCCATGCCCGAGACAGGATTCGAACCTGCGACCGTAGCAGTCGCGCGGTTCCGGACTGAGCGCCTTAACCGCTAGACCACCGCGGCCGGCTCACCATTTCACAAAACTTACTTCAAATCACCTTATACTTCAACACATGGTTCGAAAATTAGTACTGTAAACTAAAAACCACTGGTCAAAGCGTAAAATCTTTGTTTGTAACACAATGTAATATAGTGACAGTAGTGCTTTATAAAATAATAATAAAATAAAACGAAAAATAAAAAATATGCGTTACACAAATTAACATAATTTCACATTAGGCCTAAAAGTTGGCAAATTATGTAACAAAACATCGATATACATTATTAATTGTAGATGACACACAGGAAGTCAGTAATTATAGCTTTACTGCTAAAATCAGTCAGCCGTGTGACACCAGTACGTATTACTATGGTGTACAGGGTGAAAAGTATTTAAACCGACAAACTCTGGGAGTTTTTAGGGGACATCAAAACAAATATTTTTCCCTAACGCCATTTTTTCCTATGAGGAGTATTTAAACCGGTAGATGAAAATTTCTGTGGCGGCAAATTAATTAAACCAAGAAACACTTTTCCATTTTTTTTATGACCAAGAGACAACACATTAACACAACCCAATTTCAATTACAGCAGATTTTCAAAAAAATCCTCCATTGACACGTAAACAAAGGTTACACCGTCGGAACATGTTCTGTCTGACACGGGCATAAACCCCAGGTGTATCCTGAATTGTTCCTGCTGCTGCTGCTACTATCCGGGCAACCAGATCCTCTTCTGATGCAAAAGGAGTTTCGTAAACAAGGTTGCGCATCTCTCTCCACACAAAAAAAGTCCAGAGGGGACATATCTGGGAATCGAGCAAGCCATGGTACAGGACCACCTCTGCCAATCCACGTTTCTGGGAACCGTCGGTCCAGGAATCGACGCACACGACAACTGAAACGTGCCGGCGCCCCGTCATGTTGGAACCACATGCGTTGACTTGTAGGGAGCGGGACGTCTTCCAGCAATACTGGCAATGATCTGTCGCGAAAATTGTAATAGTGCCTCCCATTTAATGGCCTAGGTAGCAGATACGGCCCAATTAAACAGTCCCCAACAACACAAACCCACACATTAACGAAGAACCGCACTTGATGGGCGCTAGTAACTGTGGCATGTGGGTTATACACACTCCAAACATGCGAACTGTGCATGTTGATGACTCCATCACGCCCGAACGTTGCTTCATCGGTAAACAACACAGAGAGGATGGAAATGTAGGATGCATTTCACACTGCTCCAGGTACCACTGCGAAAACTTTGATCTGGATGGATAATCAACTGGTTCCAGGTTGTGGACACCCTGTAAGTGTCCATGTAACAATTGCTCTCGAAGGACTGTTCTTACATTCGTCTGATTCGTCCCCATGTTACGTGCAATTGCATGAGTGCTGATTGAAGGATCCCGCTCCACATGCTGCAAGACAGCTTCCTCAAATTGCAGCGCTCTTGCTGTGAGACGGCGTCCCTGTCCAGGTAATCTGCTAAATGACCCGGTCTCACGCAGACGTTGGTACACAGCAGCAAAGATCGAATGATGCGGGATACGGCGATTAGGATATTGTTGTTGACAATCCCGCTGTGCAGCTCGTCCGTTGTGGTGCGCTACGTAGTACGCACCAACCATATCAGTGTACTCTCTCCAGGTGTATCGCTCCATTAGTAAACAGAGACAATGCACTACTACACTGGTGGACAGCAGTTGCCTACAACTGAAGAGCGTAATAAGCCCTCTAACCAATGAAGATCGTAATACGACCTCTAACAACTGAAGAGCGTAATACAGTCTCCACCGGTTTAAATAATCCTCGTAGGAAAAAATGATATTAGGGAGAAATATTTGTTTTGATGTCCCCTACAACCTCCCAGAGTTTGTCGGTTTATATACTTTTCACCCTGTGTATTTATTTTTCCTCCTAGTATTTCTGTCAATATTTTTATTACTGTTACGTGTTACATTGCATAAATTCTTTATCTGCTTTTTAACAGAGAATAAATGAACCCACTGAAGAAGGAGAAACTTTTCTAAAACATGTTTGGGTACTAAAGAAGGAAAATGTGTTTGCTCAAAGCAGAATCACATTTCCTTATAGAATACGTAATTAAGAAGTGTATGTTAACACCTGTTTCCTTCTCCCATAACAATGGGTGTAACTGACATAGTAAGAATTAACATACAAAGTCGAAATTGCTTTGAAAAAAATATTTCTTGTAAACAGTACTTCACGCTCATCATACCCTGAAGCGCCAAAGAAACTGGTATAGACATGCGTATTTAGAAAACAGAGATACTGTGTAATAAAACTGCAGCAAAATAGCCACATACAGTTACTTTGCTTAACATTTTACACTTTTGCATATTCATTTATAGATTTCAGTCTTTTACTGCAGAGTTCTATGTGGTATCGTTTACAGGCTTCGTTACACAGTTCACACACACATGTTGTGGTTGGGCCGTGATAATTTTGGTTTTTGCAAATTAGATTATGAAAGCCGTGAATAGATAATCTAGTTACGACATGTCGCAGTTCGAAGTTTGGCTCAGTCCATGAGCGGTTCGTTATTACTTCGGTCCCATTTAAACTCCGGCCATACTTTTTCTCGTTTATCCTCCGTGATGTTCAGTTGATTTCTAGAAGCCTTGGTGTATGGCATCATATATCGAAGTTTGATGTCTTCAACTAGGAATGTCTCTATCGCCAGCGGGTACGCTAGTCTAGATCTTGTCTTTGAGAGACCTAGTGTTCTTTTTAGGTAAGATGATTTTACCTTTCTAGTGTTTCTAGATTTTTTTTCTGTCAGGTGGTCCCATATAACCTCAATCCCCTAGGCAAGGATTAGCAAGATTTTTGAGTTGAATAATTTCATGACCGTTTCTAGACTAAGTAGGCGGACGTTTTTTATGTCCTGTATTGCTATTATTGCTTGGGCTGCACGTTCTGTTGTCTGTTTTGTGAAACATTTGGCTGTTGATTGCAATATCACCCCTAGATAATTCAAGTTTGATGAGATTTTTATCTATTTTCCTCTGACCGCATTCTTGAGTGTTTTGCCTCCTTTTCTGAAAATCACTATTTCGGTCTTCGTTATGTTTATGTGTAGTTTCACTGCACCATTTATCTATTTTCTCAATGATTTTCTGCAGCTTCTGTATATCTGTTGATCTTATGGCTATGTCGTCAGCGTATGTGTATATGTATACATCTTCTTCATTTTCTCCAATTCGCAGTACTTCTTCAGTGGCAAGAATGTAAAGCAAAGGGCTCATTGGGTCACCCTGTAAGACTCTGCTTGCAAAACGAGGTTCGAAAAAGAAAGGTTGTCTGATATTGTGATTAAGTTGTATTCGACAACTGACTTGATTATTCTTGCCCATACGCTATCTTCTCTCATTGTTTTTTTTCCAACTTTCGGACTATGAGATCTCTTTCCAGTAGGTCAAAGGCTTTGGTAAAGTCTATGAACACTGTGTAGTAAATTTGTTTCTTTTGTTCTTTTGTAGCGCTTCGTCGATGTTATTTAGAAGAAGACTGACTGCTGTAAGCGTTGATCATCCAGATGTGAAGCCCATTTGTGGTTCTGGGAGGTGACTGCCCACGCAGGCTTTGATTTTTTGTGTAATTATCTTTGAAAATATCTTAAACTGTGCATTTTCTAGGGCTATGCCTCTGTATTTGTGTCCGCTGGGTCTCCTCTACTTTTGTAGAGAACTTTCATTATCGAGTGTCTCCATTGGGTTGGAATTCTTCCAAGTTGTAGGCGTTTGTTGAATAGTTTGATCCACGTGTTTTGGAGAGCCTCTTTCGCATCTTCTGTATGTTCATTATATATGTTATCGGGTTCTGCTGCGTTCTTATTCTTCAGTGTTTTTATTACTTCTTTCACATCTTCTTCATTTAGAGGTTCCCATAAATTGTCTTTTTCCTTTGTTTGATGTTGTTTCTCCTTCTTTGGGGGTGTTTGGATTCTTACTGCTATGTATGGGTCTTTCGCTACTTCATCTGCTTCTCTTTTTGCCTCTCTATGTATTCTTTTTTCTTGTCTTCTATTAGTTTTTTGTAGATTTTCCTCTCTTCTGCGTATAGTTTGCATGTTTCCTCGTCGTGCTGGTTTCTTAATCTGTGGAGCGTTCCTAGAAAAGTGTTCCTTTTGCTATAGCATTCAGCATCGAACCATCTTTATGCAGTTCTTGTTTTTGGGTTTGTTTGCATCACTGAATTTTTTAGGAGGTCTTCTATTTTATTTTCTGCTTTTTTCAAGGTCTCCTTCCTCTATTAAAGTTTCTATGTGTGTTATTTGTTCTTGTTGGTTTGTTACTTTTTCTTTATCTATTTTTCATTGTGTGAGTTTGTGGGTCTATCTTGCTGGTGGTGAGGCGATGCTATTTATTTTTATCTGCATTGGAATGTGCTTTCGTGTAAGAGTGATGGAGTCATGCCATATTGGTTGAATTCTTCCTTTTATTTCTCCTTTTCTTAATACGATGTCAGTGGTGCTTTTTCCAAAAAATGGTTCAAATGGCTCTGAGCACTATGCGACTTAACTTCTGAGGTCATCAGTCACCTAGAACTTGGAACTAATTAAACCTAACTAACCTAAGGACATCACACACATCCATGCCCGAGGCAGGATTCGAACCTGCGACCGTAGCGGTCGCGCGGTTCCAGACTGAAGCGCCTAGAACCGCTCGGCCACCAGCGGCCGGCGTGCTTTTTACATTGTGGCATATATATGTAGGTATATGTCTATTGTTCACTATGGTGAGACCGTCTTCTTCTAGGGTTTCAATGACTAGTCTTGTTTTATAGTTCTCCGTGTCTGTTCTGCAGTTGAGATCGCCTGCAATAATGCTGGGTTTGCTGTCGCATTGTTGTGTGCGGTTGGAAATAGGGTGAAATTATGTTTGACGCTTCTACTAGCATACTATTTTATTGTTTTATGATTTTTTGGTGGGGGTCATCCAGGGTTTCAGTAGGATAGATATTCCTCCCATGGGTAGTCCTCCTCCTCCCTCCTTTGCCATTTGGTGAAAATTGTAGAAATCGTTGTGTTGGCAGTTGTCTATCAGGAAGGTTTCTGTTAGAATTGCAAGAGCCGAGTTTTGCAGAATGTCTGTAGGTATTACATTAAGAGCATTTTTTATTCCCTCGAAATTCCACAAGACGACTTTTATTTCTTGTTCTTCTGGTTTTCTTCTTGGTTTAGTTAAGCTCTGCTTCCTCTTCCATTGATCTTCTTGGGAAACGAAATTACGTATTTTTACGTTTTAAGGCCATAATTCTGGTTCTTGTGTGATTTGTAGATCTTCAAACGGAATGCTTACTTTGAAAGTTTTTTTTGTCGCCCAGTGTTCGCAGTTCTTCTTCACATTCTAGCTGTTCCAGTATTCCGTTCTTGCTGAAGTATTTCACTACTGTATCAGTTGTGGTGGTTCTCTTTAAGTAACCGATATATAGTAAAACTGTTTTTTCTGCTGCTTGCATTTCTGCGTCTTTTATTGTACCCGTTATGGTTTTATCATTGCTCTCGTTTCGTCTCCTGTACCAGCTCCTTCCTGCCATAGTACTCCAAGATGGTCCCTCTAGCTCATTAATCTCATTTCGGGTTTCATCATGTTGCTCATATGCATTGATTTGGACTTGTGGCTGATTTTGTTGCTGGAACAGAGGATTTCTGTATATTGTCACTCCCCATGGTTCAACTTTGTTGTTATACTTGGTTTGTATGTTGTTTCCATCAGTTTTGGTTTTCTCTGGTTCTAAGTAACTTTCCTTTTCTAGAGTTTTCTTTATTTGCTCCTGTATTAATTTCCCTAGTTGGTTAGAAAACAGAGATATGTAAACATGCAGAATACGGCGCTGCGGTCGGCAACGCATATACTTGTGTCTGGCGCAGTTGTTAGATCGGTTACTGCTGCTACAATGGCAGGTTGTCAAGATTTAACTGAGTATGATCGTGGTGTTATAGTCGGTGCACGGGCGATGGGACGCATCATCTCCGAGGTAGCGATGAAGTGGGGATTTTCCTGTACGACCATTTCACGTGTGTACCGTGAATATAAGGAATCCGGTAAAATATCAAACCTCGCTGCGGTCGGGAAAAGATCCTGCAAGAACGGGACCAACGACGACTGAAGAGAATCGTTCAACGTGTCAGAACTGCAACCCTTCTGCAAACTGCTGCAGATTTCAATGCTGGGCCATCAACAAGTGTCAGCATGCGAACAATTCAATTAAACGTCATCCATATGGGTTTTCGGAGCCGAACGTACTCGTGTACCCTTGATGACTGCACGACACAAAACTTTACGCCTCGCCTTGGTCCGTCAACACCGACATTGGACTGTTAATGACTGAAATTATGTTGCCTGCTCGGGCCAATCTCGCTGTTTTATCGATAGGATGGACGTGTACGGGTATGTAGACAATCTCTTGAGTCCATGGACCCTGCATGTCAGCAGGGGACTGTTCAAGCTGGTGGAGGCTGCGTAATGGTGTGGGGCGGATGCAGTTGGAGTGATACGGGACCCCTGATACGTCTAGATACGACTCTGACAAGTGACACGTACGTAAGTATCCTGTCTGATCACCTGCATGCATACATGGCGTTGTGCATTCCGACGGACTTGGGCAATTCAAGCAGAACAACGCGACACCTCACACGTCCAGAATTGCTACAGAGTGGATCCAGGAACTCTCTTCTGGGTTTTAACACTTCCGCTGGCCACCAAACTCGCAGACATGAAAGTTATTGGTTATATCTAGGATGCCTTGCAACGTGCTGTTCAGAAGAGATGTCCACGTCCCCCCCCCCCCCCCCTCCCTCCCTCGTATTCTTACGGATTTATGGACAGCCCTGCAGGATTCATGGTGTCAGTTCCCTCCTGGATTACTTCAGACATTAGTCGAGTCCATGCCACATCGTGTTGCGGTGCTTCTGCGTGCTCGCGGGGGCCCTAAACGATATTAGGCAGGTGTACCAGTTTCTTCGGCTCTTCAGTGTATATTTAAAAAAGACTTCTTCGGCCACGAAAGAGCTGCCTCATTTACATTTCCTTACAACTGTTTATCATTAAGATCTTCGTCTCGTCGAAGTAACACAGATTAAAAATGTGTGCTACACCAAGACTCGAACCCGTAACCATTGGAGTATCAGTCGGACACACAGCTTTAAGCTGACACAAAGTTTTTCAAGTCAGCGCACACTCCGCTGCAGAGCGAAAATTCATTATCAGTATAAATTTCACTTAAAAGCAAAATTCTCTGAAGTCAGTTACACGACCAGAAGGTCAGATTTCATGACATTCATTACGCTGGATGAGCTGAAATATCCTACATCCTCAGCGTAATGGGAAAATGACGTTCCGCTCAGTCATGGAACTTTACTTTTAAGCAACATTGTGCCGACCATTAGACGAGGATGACAGGAGTGCGGAGTTGGCATGCCATCGGCAAGCGGCAGACAGTCTGCGATTGTGACTGCTTATAGAAAGTGATACCTACCTCTCACATGGTAAGAAAACAATGAAATGTCTACCTTGTACCGTATGTACGAGGGCGTGCTGAAAATTAATGCCTCCGAATTTTTTTTGTGAAAGATCTCCAACCTTTTTAAGTAAAACGAACGTTATTAACATTCTATTTCTTTGTCTTAAGGGTTACTTATATGCATCCCTTTGCCGCTACAGGGCTCCGAATTGTAGTGTGTAACATGGCAGTGTGTAACGTAACTATGGTGGTGCATGAGAAACGGTGTGCTGATCGAATTTCGAATTCGAAGATTTCGTCTACACATGGAGCACCCTCTCCTTCAGCACGACAATGCCAGACTATACACGAGCGCTGTGACATCTGCAACAATCCGACACCTTGGATTCATTGACATCGATAATACTCCATACAGTACCGACTTGGCCCTATCCGATTTTCATCTATTTTCAGAACTTAAAGACGACCTTTCAGGACTACAGTTTGACAGTGATGAAGCAGTGCATGCAGAGGTGAGATTGTGGCTCCGTCAACGAAGTTAAATATTCTACGGTAACGATATCAACAAACTGGTCTCTCGTTTGGAGCAATGTGTTTGTTGCCAGGGTGTCTATGTTGAGAAATAAATATGTGGACATGAAGAATAAGGATGCTGAATGTTAATAACTTTTGTTTCATTTAAAGAGCTTTAAGTGTTCACACATAAAACAAAATTTGGATGCATTACTTTTCGGTACGACCTCGTAATTGTTTCACTTCTATGCAACATTTTCTTGGGTAACACCCGATGACAGTGAAACTTACTTGAGGTCTACGTTATTCTCTATTTCTGGAAATCTGCATGATTACCTAAAGATATTCTGCCCCGTCCATATTTAGAGTCCTAGAGAAAGAGCACGTTGTCGCGAAGTACAAGAAAGATAGTTCTTTATTAAAGAACCCCAATTAATTCATCAGAAATTTACTAACCAAAGTTGTAAATGAGAATTCCCTGCCGGAAGACCAAAGCAAGATTTCGTTCGTCTGATGAAAACTGCTTAATACCCCCATTTGTATGTGGGAGCGCGTGGCTGTATAGAAATAGGTCTTTCTTCTTTAATAACTTTTGCAGCAAAAAGAAAAAAAAAATCTTCGTTGACAAGTGCGGCGCCTTGGTCGACCTCTGACCTTCTCATGTTACGTCTGTTTCCGGGATCTCATTTGCACAGCTACCTCGCTCAAGTACGCAGCTGCTTTAGCGGAATGAGGTCGAGAGCAAAACCTTTGGGCCTGAGCAGGATTTAAGCGATGACCCTATAGTTCGCAATTAAATGACACAGTTTGAGCTGTTCTCTTCTTCACGGTATGATCCAATGGCAAATGCTGCACTGGACAATACTTTCTCAGCTGATATTAGAGCTATTCTGCACGTACCATAGCTGCCATATTTAGCTGTGATGTTGCAGGAACTTACGAGATAAAATATGGCATGGTTCGGACCAAACTTCAGGCCGTTATTCCTGACAGAACGAACAAAATAGAATCATATGAATTTGTACTTGGAAATTGTATATGGAATGACAGTATGAATTTTGTATTATAAATGCAGGACACAAATTATACAGCCTGCATCTTACGACCCTGAAGTGAGTTTGGGGGATTCTAGGTGGTCCTTGTTTCGAGTATCATTCGAAGTGTTACCACAGTAAGACAGTGGACATACATTTCAAAAGACGGTAGTCGTCCAAACCCTTTTCCATCCAACCAAACTTATTTTTCCATAATTTTCCTAAACACTATAAACGTATAAACGAGACTTTTCAGGCGGCGTCGCAAGAAAATCGTCAAACGTCAGGCAAGAAGTATGACCTACAGATCCTGCCGCCTCATGGAAGGGTGACGCTGGATATTGACGACTGTTAAGGAAGTGCACTCTTCAACACGTCCCTTATGCTCTGCTTCAACTTTTCGCTCAGACCGTAGCGGACGTCTGTAAATCATAACTACGACAGTCAACAAGTTACTGAATTTTCCTCCAACTTTCTCATAAAATAGCGGAAAAGGCCACTATCTGAGTGAACGTCCTTTATCTGTAACACATTCACTTATTGAAATTTAGTAGGAGAATAATAGCAACATGCAAAAAGATGGAAACTGCATAGCAACTTAGCCAAAATATCTGCAACAAGTAGTGTGCACACAAAACTATGACATTACAATACAGTAATTAAACCAACATGCCTCTGTGGATCTGGAACATCAATTCTGAACTTCAAGACAAGGAGGAAAAGGAATGCAAAATCATAAGAAAAATTTTGGGCTCAAAACCCGTAGACGATCAATAGCGCCTCAGAGGCAAACAGGAAAAATATCCAATATCTATAGTGACATTAGAAGAGATCTTTAAGTTTCTGTATACACATTAAAATAATGAACCCAGACTTACAAAACAAATAGTCGAAATGTTTGACAAAAAAAAAGTAAGGCCAAAAGAGACGCGATGAAACTGCCTGCAACATAAAAAATTATATGAAATTAGCAAAAATTATACCATAATATGTGCAAAACTGCGAGATCTTCAGGTTCAAAATTCGTAAATGGCAAATTGACCAAGGAAAAAACACCATGGATGGTCTGAAGAGAGAAAGGCAGCCCTCAGGAAAACGAGATAGGTGAATACCGAGCAGGTTTTAGATCGTGAAGGTACCGTTCTGAACAGATGCTAAATTTAAAGGCAGTCCTTAAATACCAAGCGATGAGAAGCAGAGAGAGATCATCTGCGCCTTCGTAGATTTCAGAAAGGCATAGGACTCTACAGATAGACTATTGCTGATCCAAGAATTGGGAGGGAGGAGCCTCGACGAGAAGACAATGAACATTATCAAACAGACACTAACAAACACTAAATCCAAAATTAAATCCATGGGAGGTTTATCAGAGTTTTTCGAGATCAGAACTGAGATTTCGCCACTGTCATTCAATATACCATTAGACAAAGCTACTAGAAAAGAAGATACAGGCACTTTGTAAATCAGTCCGGCTAGGAAGGAAAATCGAAGTACTAGATACTGACTGACTGGTACTCGCTGATGATGCAATACTCACAAATAATGCAGAAACTGTACTAAAGTGAATTGCGGTCCGGAAAGAGAAGGCTGAAAAGATCAGACTACAAATCTCGCCGCAAGAAAGCAGAGTACTTCTCAAAAATATCATGACAACATGTGGTAAGATCAGGAGAGTTCACAAATACAAGTATGTTGTAAATAAGACACAGGATAATGGAATCGAGTAAGAAGCTAACGAATAGATAAATTAAAAAGATGACTAGAGCATTCTGGGAAACTCTAAACATCTGTAAATAAATCATGCCTATCACGCAACACAGAAGTGAGACTTTCAGCGCTGTCATCAAGCCAGAAAACTTACACGCACCGGAACGTTGGTCACGGATCGCAACTGTGCACTAGAAAATGTGAAGAAACTAGAAACAAAAATCTCCAGAAAAATCATGCGTCTCAGTAAGCCAGAAAGATACAGATTGCGGATTAGATAAGAGGCCGAACAGATATGTAACGTTGTACACGACATGAAAAAAAGTCGGCTGAATCTTATCGGCATATCAAGAGAATTCTGGATATCAGATAAACTACATCGCTTTTGAATGAAACGTTCTCGGTCTACTAGCCGCGTCAAGTGGTTAAAATTCCAAGAGCTTTCGACCAGGCTCTCCTTGGCCATTGTCAAGTGGTACGACTGCCAGAGGGCTGCTGCTATGCCCTTATGCACATTCACCGTGTAGCCGTATGTAGGCATACTTCGACTCGGCATTCGATGTCCCCACATTAACTCCGCGATCTCTGGACCCATGCTGTGCTGAGCTGAGTTCTCTACGAAGAGTTTTGCCACAGTTGGAGCTGATGGGCTTCGCATCGCGAAGCCAATCGTCTAACCGTAATACTGCCCATTTTATAGAAAATACGAAGACGTAAGAGTGTCCCTAAATAGCTCGACCACGTCACTTACAAAGAATTGGGATACTAGGTCAAAGACTTTAATAGGCACACTCGTAAGCAGCGCCACCAGCTAAACAGTCACCCTCGCTAAGTCGAAGACAGTTAATTCTGGTGATGAAATCGGCCGAGTTTTTAATATGATGTTTACAGCATCCCACATGTGGAGCAAGAAGATTGGCGAAGTATTTCGCCCCTTTGTATATCGGTGAGCCAATGATGGATACAATGACGCAAAAGGGCGTCCCATCCTTGTGGACCGTTTCGGTAAAGTATAAGCAATAGGTAGCGTAAGTGCGTGAGGGAGGTGATTCTTGACCGTACCATCTTTCACCGAAAAGCTCTTAAGACAGAAGCTCTCTAGCAAGAATCTTAATAAGACCATCGATGATGAGCGGGAAAAGAAACTTACTTTTTTCGAATTCTGGGGCTCCATATCGGGAAAAATAAGCAGCCTGCTGAAGAGACACAAGATCAAATCGATCTGCAGAACTTCGACCAAAATCCAATAATTACTGACACCAGTTAAAGATGCAGCAGATCTCAGATCTTCTGGAGTCTACAAGATACCTTGCTAGTTTGACCTCTCTTACGTCGGGCAAACAGTAGAACAATGCAGGAAGAAGCATGAGAGGCTTTTGTATTGTATTGTATGTTAACCGGGGACCTAGAAACGACGGAGGGGTTCCGTCCCCGCCGCAGCCGCTGTGGTCCACAACTCCACGACGACTACCGCAGTCCACTTCATCCCTCCGCCGCCCCACACCGAACCCAGGGTTATTGTGCGGTTCGGCCTCCGGTGGACCCCCCAGTGAACGTCTCACAAAAGACGAGTGTAGCCCCTATGTTTGTGTGGTAGAGTAATGGTGGTGTACGCGTACGTGGGGAACTTGTTTGCGCAGCAATCGCTGACATAGTGTAACTGAGGCGGAATAAGGAGAACAGGCCCGCATTCGCCGAGGCAGATGGAAAACCGCCTAAAAGCCATCCATTGACTGGCTGGCTCACCAGACCTAGACACAAATTCGCCGGGCGGATTCGTGCTGGGGACCAGGCGCTCCTTCCCGCCCGGAACGCCGTGCGTTACGTTGTGCAAGACGCGACAGTTGGCTGCGACTGCGACGCTGCCCCCTCCTCTTTTCCCACCCTGGCAGACGGCGACACGGCCGCAACACGACTGGAGTCGTCGCTGTTTCCCAAGCTCCGGTCGGCGGCGGCGGATTCTAATACATAAGAAAAATAAGAATTCCGATTTTCTTGCTGTAAAAAATACTGTATGTTAATGCAACAAAGTTACATCGGCTCCCAGAGTTAGTTTTTCGATACAGATTCTCCTTTTACTTTAAAAAATTGAAAAGTATCTCTTCCGGTTTTGCGTGTTTTTTTCGCTGTATATTACTTATCTATCAATTGTGAGGAAAGTAAAAGGCACAAAAAATTGATGTTTGCGTATCTTACAGTTTCACATCACAGCTTGATAATGAGGTGTCTATTTTTCCGATATTCGTCACAGTTATTCCGATACTTAATTTACAAGTAACCTACTGCATAAAATTTGAATTGTGTACAGTGAAAAATGTGGTCGCTGGCTACTTTACCTATGGTTCACGTTAGGTCATACATCGTTGCCGATGAAAAGAAGCTAACATATCGAAATTATTTTTAAAGTTGAGATCAGAATGATATCGATCTCCGTTTCCGAGATTTGGGCTCATATATCTCCGGGAGCGTCGCGACTAGCCGCCAGTTCTGTCAACGCGCAATGAGAATTGTGTGGTCATCACACGATAGAGAATGCATTTGTTTTGTTTCGCTGACACATTTGGACCTAATGTAACCATTTTATGTCATATATTTCTCCGGTATGAGTTACTAATATTTCTCCATATGCTCTTGACAATTTCATTTAAAATGCCACGAAATGTCGGTTTCTTAAAGCCAAGTGATCAAGCAGAACCCATTTTCTTGGTTTTGCTGAGGCATCTGAACCTGTTCCCAGCTTTCTTTCTCGTTTATTTCTCTGATACGAGTCCCGAATATTCCTCCATCTGTTTTTGCACATTTCACCTAAAATTCCAATGAAAGATAAGTTTATTAACAATAAGCGCACAATAGCGTCATTGCATTGTTTCAAGTTCTTGACAACAAGATAGGGTTACACCTTAAACTTCTCTAGAATTTTCATTCTGAACGTCAACAGTATACACTGGCAGAAATGTGGAAGAAATAATGTCCGTGATGTTCACAAAATTTCCCCAAATTACACTTGTCAGTTTCTCCCATGCAGAAACTTTTGGAACAAGCTAAGGCAACTCTCATAGCCGACTGACTCTTTATTCCCATCCAAATGAACTTCCATATTCTTATATTCTGACAGCATACATCGTTATGGATGACATGAACATTTAATCTTGCCAAGCTGCACTCAAAAGATGACTCCAGGATTTACAAAAGACGAATTTCAATTGTGAACTGTGTCAGACCAGAAGGACCTTGTAAAACAGTAGTGCACTTTTGGCACAAGTTTTTTGAGCACCATCTTCTACCAATGAATTGAAGTGAACGTGACAAATTACTTATTGCAGCATACTGTTTGCGCAATCTGTTGAGAAACGCCTTCCTCAAAAACGAACATCTATTGATTACAGAAAGCTGTACAACAATCTGGTGGTGGTTTTTCACAACTAGAAGGTATCATGAAGACACCAATTTACCGTTTACTTTCAAAGTGAAGGTATTGTAAAATGTAACTTTCTCGTTGTATTTTAGATTGTTCATTTTATTATGTACTTGCCGTTTTCAATTTTTATCGTCACAGAAAAGAGTAATGCGAAAATTGACCTTCAAGTTCATTTTCATCATTCTAATTCTACCTCTGCATGGATTATACTGATTTTCATAACAGGCCTGAAAAATTTGCATTAGTGGGAAAATATTATATATTTCATTCACCTGCCAGTTTCAACTGTGCACCAATTTCTTCCCAAATTCTGTCTCTGAACATAGTGTCTCTATATTTAGGGTTCTTCAAATCGCAAAGGCAAGGACATTGCGAGACCAGCTCACAGAGCATCACATCCTGTGAGTGGCTCATTTCAGTTTTCCTTGACTGGCTCGACATCTTTCTGGCAGCCGTACGTCTTTGTGTCGTCCGACTTCCGTCGCAACACTGCTCACTGGTGCAGTGCTGCGGCAGCTGCCGCAACAGTCGCGCGTCGCATCCCAAACTCGAACTGCGCATGCGCCAGCAGGCAACTTCTGATGTCACGTAGCGACCCGTCGCAGTCGCTAGTGTGCGTCGCGTCTTGGACAACGTACCTAGACCGCACAGCCAATCGGGCGGGCATGAGAGGCTTAATCCTCTACGCTACAACGAGAAATCCGCTTCAGCCGGCCGGCCGGTGTGGCCGTGCGGTTAAAGGCGCTTCAGTCTGGAACCGCGTGACCGCTACGGTCGCAGGTTCGAATCCTGCTTCGGGCATGGCTGTGTCTGATGTCCTTAGGTTAGTTAGGTTTAAGTAGTTCTAAGTTCTAGGGGACTGATGACCACAGAAGTTACGTCCCATAGTGCTCAGAGCCATTTGAACCGCTTCAGCCGAGCTTGCTTTAGAAAACGGTCACCGGTTCAAATCTGACGAAACCTCTGTCATGCCTCGCACTAACGGCTTCTGGGTCTGTGTAATTAAAGAAGGCATCAAAACAATAGTCACCAATAACGGTCTTAATAAAGGTGTCAGCCTGTAGCTCAGCAGAGCAAGGGTTCCAGAAATCGCGGAGTTAAAGCGGGCACGACGAATGCCGAGCCAAAGTATGCCTACATACGGCTATACGGTGAATACCAGTGACATCACAGCCGGCAGCCAATGTACATAAGGCCGTACTAGCAGTCCTCTGGCAATCGTACCACTTGATAATGGCCAAGGAGAGTTCGATAGAAAGCCCTTGAAATTTTAATCACTGACGCTGCAAGAAACCTGAAAATTCAATGTTACCGCCAGGAGACTAGATATTCCTACATAACCAACTATTGGAGTACGTAGAGACCATTAGGAACATGAAGTGGATAACGGAAGACGAAAGACCTAAGGGATGCTGGAGTAACAGACGCAGATATACAAGGCCAATAATAATTCACCCACAAAGCACTCAAATTGAAAGTGAGCCAAGAAGCCACGAAATTCAAAACACAAACAAAGTGGACGGAAGAAGTTGCATAGTGAGAAAATAAAAAAAGTGTGGCCCCTCAGAAAATCTTACAAGCAGACACTTAATGAAATCTTTGGCGCTGTCAATGTCATCATTTATTACTGTATTTTAAACGTACTTCAAAGGTAAGTTTAAGCACTATGGAACAGTCAATTTAATCATTAGAGCTGTCAGCCAACTTTAAACTGTATGTTCTGACAATGATCTCGTTCATTTGAAGAGTGAAACCGGTAAACAAAAAATACAAATTGCGACTTGTGTCTGTTTTTAAAAACTTATTCGCAATTTCTATTTGAGCTGCGAAACCTGGTGAGACGCCATGTCTCGGAGTCCCTACATAAAAGAAAGTTTCACTAGGTGAAACAAATTGTGGAAATGCCCAAATGACCGCGCTTGACAGTATAGACAGCAGCATCTCTATTCTTTCCTAATGAACGTTTGTTGCACGTTTGCGAAGGCATGAATGACACTGTACAAGTGTAAGGCCCACGTGCCTGTTACAACCCGAGGACTGTCGAGTGATCGAATCACGTTGGCATGGAAACACAGCCACAAACGTATTCTGACTTCCAGTGTGGGGCTAAACGTCACAGTGAGGGACCGGATAACAGTCTACACGTGCTGGGTAATAGTCTCGTCGACTGTTTATGGATGTGGCAGGGCTTAAAGCTCTCGGAGTGGCGACAGCGACTGCCACATCTAGCAGCAGTAAGTGCGCGATACGTTGCGGTAATTACACCACGTGCCGTGCTGAGCGGAGCAGGGTGGAGTGGTTGGCTGGAAATTCCCAGCGTCCAGGGCGGGCGCAGGCAGAAACACTTTCCATGTCGCTATCTGACATCGGCCGTATCCAGGCCGCCTCGGCCGTGAGCGCTGCCTGCGTGGCTGCTGAGGAGATATACGGCGCGGTGCGCCCGCGGCGTGCTGACTCGTCTCGAATGGCCGACACGAAGCAGGCGAGCGCCGGCACTCTGTCCTGCTCTGGTGTACTCGCCGTTCCTTTCAGAGCAACGTAAACACGCCAAGGTCGTCCTCTTGCCTCACTGTTTCTGCATAAGTATTGAGTCACTGGCTGACAAACGGACCATCCGAGCTTTTAAGGGCCACGAGTACAGCTGCAATTTGTTACTTTGCTGCGAGGGCCATAAATCGCATGGGGTACCTCTCTGGTGCGGAATATAGGTACAGCTTTACAAGAGGTACTAACGTCTGGTTTACGTCTTATGTGGGACTGCATAAATGTTACTTTCAATGGACAGAATGTAACACTGATTGCTACTTAAGAATAGTGCATGCACATGTAAATGTGCTAGGCCAAACACACACACACATATATATATATAACATTTATAAATGTCTTACAGTTTTTGTTCTGAATCTTAGTCCGTGTTGCACGTGTTTCTACTTTACTTATTCGTATGTTAGGACCAATAGGGAATCAACATAGTCGTGCCACAGTATACTTACACCGCTTGACAAATAGAAATGAAGACCCAGAAAACACAATCGAATGTCAGTGTAGCTTCGCACATGTACTCTCCGTCGGCTGGCATGCAGACGATTTGGAATTGCGATTTTCTGTGACATGTAGAGTGGGCATCAGAGTACAGTGGTGTTCTTCGTGTTTATTGTCTGGTGCGGAATATAAGGAGATGGAGAACAACGTGAAATGTTGAATGATTACAGCGAAGAACACGGAGGTGCCACATACTCGTGTGAGACAGCGTTATCAGCATCTGACAGAGTTTGAAAAGGGACCTAATTGTGGGTCTCCATTAGGCCAGCTGGTCAAATCATCCAATATGCACATTTGTGGGGCGTTCAGATGTGACAGTGGCCCTATATGGAACTGCGTGGGAACGTGAGGGATCACATACTTGTTGTCAAGGTTACAGTCGACCAAATATGACCACAACAAAGAAGTATCGCCGTATTGTGCACAAAGTACATTGTAAACTTTCACATTTGCAAATGTCGTCCAAAATCAAGTAATGGACTGGCTACAACATTCTGTGTCATCCCGCAGCTTAAGTTGGAGACTACCAACAGTTGGACTGTAGGACTACCGACCCATGTGTAGGCTGGCTTTAACACCAAAACACAGACAGCTGCGTTAGGAGTGGTACCTCGATCAGGACGCATGGACTGCTGATGAATGGCGTTACTTCGTGTTCAGCGATGAATCGTGGTTCTGCGCTTCCTTGGATGACCAACGTCGGCGAGAGTGGCATAACCTTGGGAGGGGTCCCATTCTTCCAAGTCTTTGGAGGGCACAAGTGTGGTACTTTTGGCGTAATGGTGGGTAGAGACATCGGTTACGACTTTTTGTCGCGACAGTTAGCGATTGAGAGAATTCGGGCGGCACAACCATACGTCACGTACAACCTACATCCTTGTGTGTTACCTTTCATCTGAAAGTGTCATAGTGCCATTGTTCAGCAGGACAATGTTCCTCCACACATGGCACGTGTCACTGTGAACTGTCTGCGTGATGTTGACACTCCCCGTGGCCACCAATATCCCCAGATCTGTCCCCGATAGAACACGTGTGAGACCAGCTCAGACATCAAAATCTTCCCAGTTGCAGTATCTGGGATATCAACGACCAGTTATAACAGTTTTGTCTCAGCTCAAATCAGGAGAGAATACAACAGCTTTATCAAATCTTGCACATTCATACTAATAGGTGGTCTCATACTGCCAAGTTCTTTGTAAATTTAACTCGATTTTTTAATCACTAAAGTAACATCACATACGCTCGCTACCCGTGAAGTTTCATTTCGCCTCCTCCTCCCCTTAACGGGTGCTTCACTTTTCGTCAAGCTGCGTATATTGAAGGTTCGAGACTTGGTTTGATCACGGATATTGTTATTTGTTGGCAAGCATTTGTATTTACTGAACTAAATAAAAATACTTGCAAATCAAGCATAAACAGCCGAGGTGAAATCACGTATTTGTGTGGTAGTACGCTCTATACTTGTAAACTCGATGATATGTACGACGATTATAAAGAAAATATGTTGACACAACGGAATGATTTAGGAAAGAAAGAATGGTTCGAAATAATTAGTGAGCTGTGATTCTTCAGTTTCTCCCGGCGTATTTCTTGCTCGAACAGTCCACGTGACACCATGGACCGGTAGTACACCCGTGGACTGTTCGAGCAATTAGTGAGCTGATTGCATATGGAGTTGCCAGTTGGCGTTGGCCTTTGGTTTTAGATTACAAAAAGACTTTTTATTTTCGAGATTGTCAATTTGGAAAAATATTTTGGTTTTCCAGGAGATTAACCTTCCTAAAGGATTTTAGGTTTCACAAAGATATATTTTTTCTACAAGAGTTTTAGTTTCGGAAAAAGATTTTGGTTTTCAAGATCTTTGCTTTCATGGAGAACGTTACTTTTTAAGATAATTTTATTGAACCTTCTTGAGAGGAGAATATCGTTATCCATGTGCTAAGGCCGACAAAGGCGATTTTATGAGAGTAAGATGAGCTAGAGTGGGAATACGGAAAGGAAAAAGCTGTCCAGTAAAGTTTATCAGAAGCTATAATCTCGCTTGCCTCACTGTTCCCTTAGGAGGCTGATCGGCCTTACGGGCGTACAAAGCCGGAACGTCAATCTGGGGATGTCTATTTACTGTACTCCATATGATGTGTTACCCTGCAAAAAGTGTGCGTGCGTTCCTTTTTATACTGCCCGGATGAGCCAATTAAGGTCCACGAACCCTTTCCAGTACTTTATTCGCTATTCTTTGCTTTCCTTCCTCTTTCATCTGTTCACCGTGTTTTTTCTTCCTGTCTCCTGACCACTTCAGACTAATTTTTTTCACTCTCCTACCTTGTAAACCGTCCATATTCAGAACTTTTTCACTAAACAGTTCTCTGTAAATTGGTTTTTGCATTTTTTCTAAATCTTTTTTTACTTAGTGAATCCAACTTGTTGGCTTCTTATCCCACAGCCATTTGAAGATTTTTTTCTTTAATGTAAATCTTTCATTCGACATAAATGTCACAAAGACAGCAGTCTTCTTTTTCTCATTAGTTTTCATATGTTTCGATAGATTTCATTGCTACTTCGTAAATTCCAACCTTCTCTAGTGATTTGTGGGCCTAATATTTTCTTAATGATTCGCCTTTATAGTATCGCTAATTTACCTAAATTATAGTTTAATGCTAGACTTATACACATTCTGACTTCATTGCTGCATTGTAATGCCTTACTTTTGCTTTTTGAGACAGGCATTTATAATTGTTAAGGTCTTCACTTACATCACATGCCCTTTCCATTTTACTTATCCTCTCCTCTATAACAGCTTTTCAAAACAATTTGCTTCGGTTATCTCCCAAATGTATTTAAATTTTTTAATATCCGCTACTTGTCCAATACCTGCGTTCAGAAATTTTGGTGCATTTTTAATGTTTGTTGTTGTTCTTCCTAGATACCAACGGGTATTGCTTCTAAAAGATTAATTTGCATTTATCTTTATTTTATTTATCTGTCAGGTTCCGTGCAACAAAACGAACCAATGCTGCCTGGCAGTGGAACGAGTTAGTACATAGTTTACAGAATACTAACTAGATAATTAAAAACACAAGAACTGAATAATTAATAAAACACGTAATGTTATTTGTGCCAGTTTTCTGAGCTGTTTCAGCACGTCTCTGGCAATCGATATCAGAGAGGTTTGCTGTAGCACTGGTATAATTTGTGACCGAGGCGGAATTCAAAGAGCTTTGACTGGTGCGCCGCTGCAGTCAAGGATCTGTCTAAGAGTAAGGAGGGAAATCACGTGGTCCGTTTTAGTGCCTTGGGCAGCGACCCGTGTACGTACTGAAGTTGTGGCTGCGACTGCTGAGCGCCGAGGTCTGACCTGAGCTGTGCGCTCCGGGTGCAGGCTGTTTGTCTGCCTCTCTCCGCGGAGGCCGCGTCGATGCTGAGGCACCGGAAACAAGTTACGCCTATCGTTACCTCAGTGTCGTGTTCTGAATACCGCGCCCAGATCAGCGCTGTGTGTTCACTGGCAACAGCTAGAAGCTTTCGGCTTGCCATTCTCTAGCTGCTCTGTGTCTGGAGTACGGCCCCGGGGACGTTAGCCTGGTGCTGCGCTGAGGCAGCTGCTGGTCGATCACTTGTATGAACGATGTTATTCTGACACTGTGATTCGTACGGCGATATGTGTTTTGGGGGGGGGGGGGGGGTTTAGCGGTCTTCTCTGTCATGTTAGTGTTGTTAATTGCCTACTACGCGTGAGTTAGTGTCTTGCTAAACTGTTGATCACTCCTATACTCGTTAGAGGGCCTGTTAGACCATGTCAAGTTCTGTTCCCGTTCGCACCCGTTAGCTAAAATTAGTGTTAAGTTTGGGTTTTCTTATGTATATCTGAAATCATGTGCTTAAATGTAGCAAAGAATTATCATGCTTTATTGAAACGTAAAGATTTCCATGTATTTCAAATTAAGTGGTGTGCATGTCATGTATATTATTGTGTAGAGTTTTCTGTGAATATGTTGAGTTCAGTGCGCCAGTTGAGCCAAAGTTAGCAAGCATTTCGATGTGTCCCAAGTGAACTGATATACCCTACATGTGTATCTAGTATAAAGTTTTGCGTGAATATTCAGTTTGAATTTGCTGAAATAATTACCTTGATATTTTGAGTTTTAATATTGGCGATTAGCACTAAGTTTACCACTTTTCGTGTATCAGACTGCTTTGAATATGAGTTTGTTGTTTTAATATAATGCACGTGACAGATTACAACCATACATTTTTTATATCTGTTACAAGAATAAATATTTGTTGTCTTACAGCCAAGTGTAAGAAATACATTCGATGATAATTTTTGCGATCAGCCAGCGTGAATTCGCCCTTGCAAAGTGTGAAGTTCAGGTTTGGTTGCTATTAACAAATAATTAAGTGAAATTTGCCAAATAAAAGAACCAGCATCTTCCACTCTCACACTCCCACTATTCCTACCTTTTCACATACGAATAAATAACACCTTCATAAAAAAGTTTAAAGGATTGGGAAGGAAATCGCCCGTGCCCTTTCAAATGAACCATCCCGGTATTTGCTTGGAGTGATTTATGGAAACAATGGAATACGTAAAATGGGTGATTGGAGACGTATTTGAACCGACGTCCTCCTGAATGAGAATCCAGTGAGCTAAAAGCACTGCACCACCTCCCTGGGTAACACCTTAAGAAAAATGTTATCAGCTACTGTACGGAATCGAGTTGCCACAAAGACAATTTTCAACTTATATTTGAAAACTTTTGCTTTATCTCTCAATTTTTTTTATTTCTCCTGCAATCCTTTTGAGAGTGAAACCTGCTGAATACCGCACGTCTTTCTGTGCAATTTTTGATTTCTTTTTATAAAACAGTCCAGATCACAAGGAACATTTATCAAACGGTGACTGGTTTCTATCCCCACATGATCATCTTCAGACCCTCAACTGTAATATAATGTAGGATATCAATTTGAGGAATACACAAAATATTTAGTGAGATAAGGACTAAATGTATACCTCTGATTTATATTCTGTAAAATATTACAGCTGAAACTGGTCACATTTTAATAAACGTGCCTTGCAATTGTGAGGTAACGGGCGAGTCGTCGAGCCATGAAAATGTTCTAAGTCCGGCGGAAGCAGTGGCCGCACAGGACGCTCGTCAAAGCCGCGGCCCGGCACCAACCACGTGGTCCCGAACGTTAGCTTAGCAGCCGCGTGATGCCGCACAACGGCCGGTCCAGCCGCGTGGCTGCGACTCCTTGGTGACGCTGTGCGCCGGGGGGGCCAAAGGTAGCGGCTTTGTGAAAACTTAATGGCAGACATTTCACAGTTAGTATAGAAATTAATAGTAGCCAGATGAATCGTGATACCTCAAAAAGAAACGTGTACATTACTATTATTTGCACGACGATTCTGATGGTATAATCAGATTTTCAATATCTTTATTAGTTCACAGTTTAGTATCTGACGGTAAACTATACAAGTAACACCCAGCAACGAATTTCCAAAATCTAAACGCTTCATCCCATTTAGTCGATCGACGTGTCTTTATAAAGCTGTTAGCGTAAATCTAAATTGGTATACATTACAGGCATGTTACTTAAATAGTACATGAGTTATTGAAGGTCAAAGAGGCCGATTACTATCGATCGCGTGAGGCCATAAGTACTTCACAGTTACACGAAAAAACGGTAGCAGCATGCTTATAAATATATTTATTCACCTATGTCTTTGTTTATATCCGATATATACTATTGATGAAATTGGTTAATTATTTACTCTGTTTTAGAAAGCACAGAGACATTAGGCTACTGGCCTACCTTTTATTCTATTCCTTTGATATATGTTTATTTAATTTGTTAATGTATCTAATAATGTGTGTTAGAGCGTGTTTATGGTCCAACCGTAAAATATTTATTTAATTTAAAATTATTTAAATCTAACTCCAGTATTTCGAACGTGTTTGTGAGTGTACATTTGCCTGGTGACATGGAGGGAGCGCGGTATTTCGAATGTGTTTCAATACGTTTGTGAGTGTACATTTGCATGGTGACATGGCGGGAGCGCTCTAGCCAATAACAGCGCTCGTTACTAAGGTAAGGCGACTAACGAAGTGAATGGAGAGAGGACACGGGGGTAGTTCGGAACAATGCGGCGCGAGGGACAGTCGCACAGGACGGAAAGTCCGGGACGCGACGGCGCGACGGACGCACAGTCGCGGGGAAGACTTGGAGTGGAGCAGTTTGCGCGTGATCGCGAGATGTAGAGATACTTCGGAGTGCCGGCTTGTGTGCTTGTGATGTTTCCGTGGTTTCTGCAGTGGAGACGAAGTACGAGTTTGGAAGTGAATATCTCGCGAGGTATGTTGTTGTTCATAACAAATTACGTAAAGTAGGAATCTATTGTTTCCCTGTTATTCAACTTATATCTTATTTAATTGCTGGACCATCGACACCAATAAGTGTTTTGCAGAAATATATCGCATACTAAAAAGTACTTCTACTGTCGTACTCATCATTTAAAGTCGTTAAGATAGTACCTGCAGATTTTATTTAATTTCAATCTTTCATTTATAAATTTATATGTTACATTCATAATTCGCAATTGCCGAGTGATAGAAACCTTCGACCATTTGATTCATGTGTGTATCCCAGCCCCTAGACAACGAAACCAGCCAAAACTTTTAATATTGCAACACTGAATCGGAGGGTGCGTAGTTATTGGAAAGGCCGCACGATCTAGACGGCTTCGTAATTAATTTCAAAATTACGTGGTGATCACTGACTTTATCCAACAATATTTTCAAAAATAATTCTTGTACAATACCTAAAGAAGTGTTGCCGCGCGGGATTAGCCGAGCGGTCTCAGGCGCTGCAGTCATGGACTGTGCGGCTGGTCCCGGCGGAGGTTCGAGTCCTCCCTCGGGCCTGGGTGTGTGTGTTTGTCCTTAGGATAATTTAGTAGTGTGTAAGCTTGGGGACTGATGACCTTAGCAGTTAAGTCCCATAAGATTTCACACACATTTGAACATTTTTAAAGAAGTGTTATGCAAAATCAAATCTTCTTTCCTTTTATTTTTTACTGAGTAATGCAGTATCGTCTGAATGTGTAAATATTGTTAACAACAAATTCTGTGATGGAATAGATGCACAGGGATGGTAGAGTTAGAATTCCGAGACATCTGAACAACGGCTTACACGAAGTTCACCATAGATTCGTCTGAGTGCCCTTTCCGGACTAAGTACAGTCTTTGCGACTGCACAGAGTTAGCCGAAAATACACTGATCGTTATGAAAATAGCTGCACCCAGAAGGGCCCGACCATTCTTCTACAGACTGGGTGTGTATATTGCACGCTCTCAGCTTGGTCAATGATCGCTGTTGCACGGTCCGCCGCACTCTCGGGAAGCGTGGGTGGGACCCGGACGCCGGGTGCACCGGTTGTTATAAGGTGACCCCAAATGGCCGTGCTGGACAGTACCACAGCGGGGAGCCTCACTGGAGCATCACCAGGACGTGCACTAAGCCCATGCGACACGTTCCATGGTAGGTTGTCCAGCTGGACGAGTTCGACAGGGGCCGCATAGTGGCGCTGCGGGAGGCTGGCTGCTCCTGTCGTTGTACTGCGCACCACACTGGTCGTACGGACACCGCCATTGCCTGTTGTGTGGCAGTGGGTACAGGAAGGCACGATACGTAGGATCTGGACGTCTGACATGTATCACAAGGAGGGAGCACAGATAGATTGTCCGCCATGCGCGAGCAGATCCAACGGTAGCGATAAGAGCCATTTATGGGACTGTCCTGCATTATATGCAACATTCTGTAAGTTCTGGTACCATTAGCAGGGGTAGCGGGACGCAAGGGGTCGTCGCACGCTGACTTTTGCGACACCTGTCACCAACACCCACGCAGCGTTGCCTTCGACTCGCCTGGTGTCGCAACGACGAACGTGAGGCCCTGCAATGTGGCAGCGGATCATCTTTTGACGAGTTCCGCTTTTGTCTTGGAGGCGACGACCACCTGGCCCTTGTCTGGAGGCGCAGTGAAGAATGCCAGGAGAGTGTTGCTAACGGGCTCCGTGATAGCCGCACTGCACCTGAATGAGGTCCTACCAACGGTAGCTCTGCTCCTGATGAACGCCCACGCCCATGCCATACTTCAGCAGAGCAACTCACGTCCTTATAGACTCACCACTTCCAGAGCGTGCCTTGCATCTGTGGATACTCTGCCATGGCCAGCTGCAACGCCCAATCTCTCCCCGATCGAGAATGTGTGTGTTGCGATGGAGTCATCATGACTCCACCACCCCTCCGCAGTCTCTGGGTTCTGCACGCTTAGGTCCAAGTGGCAGGGGATGGAGTATCACAGGACTAAATCCAGGACCTGTACTACCCCATGCAGCAACGTCTAGGCGGTTGTATTGACAACGATGGCATACTAGCATGACTTTTGTACGTTTAATAGCCATGTTGGTCCTTCAGAGTTGAGAGTGTGATCACTTTGTATGTGTGGTACCATGTACTATCTGCTAGAAATTATGGCATTGCGCCTTGCTCTTCTGGGTTCAGTCTTTTCATCATGGCGAGTGCATGACCCATACGTGATAATACATTTAAATTAAGCTAAAGAATAGTTTCACGTATCGGTGCAAGACACCACGAACATTATATTCATAGCGAAGATTATAGCCTTCAGTTTCAGCAAAAGGTTTTGTATGTGATAATTCCAAGAAAGCTTTTCATCAACCCTCAGTCCTAATAATTTAAAATGGTTGACTTCCGTGACTGACTGAGGACAATTAGACAGTGACATTTCTCTTTTAGAAGAGAACTGAGTCGGCAACTGTATGCACTGCATTTTCTTTCAGTTACGCCTTAATCTATTCTCTGAAAGCCACGTTTAACGGCTACCCTATTAGCTAGATTATTTACATTACGTTCTACGTTTGTCACACTATTATTTAAGACAAGTTATCGCAGTAAACAGATGATTTCAAAATGGTTCAAATGGCTCTGAGCACTATGGGACTCAACTGCTGAGGTCATTAGTCCCCTAGGACTTAGAACTAGTTAAACCTAACTAACCTAAGGACATCACAAACATCCATGCCCGAGACAGGATTCGAACCTGCGACCGTAGCGGTCTTGCGGTTCCAGACTGCAGCGCCTTTAACCGCACGGCAAACAGATGATTTACTTAACTTGTATTTCTTCAAGCGCAATAAGACTCATTATAAATAATGCAGCAAGAAACGGAGTCCGCCTATCACAATGTCAACAAGGATGAGGGTCCTCGACTAAGCACGAACGATGGAGTCGGAGCTGCGACCAGGCTGCGTCTGAGTAGCATGTCGTAGCAAGGAGACTCAATTTGCAAGTGGGCTGTCTGGCTGCCTCCGGTCGTCCTATATTGTGGCGGCAGAGGGCGCTCATTGTACCAAGCCGCTGGAGGCATGGCTCACTTGGCGTGCTACAGTGGGTCCGCTGGATCCCGCACGAACGCTACCGGCGTCTGACGGAAACTCGCAATTCATTTGTCAGCTTTAACACCTGCGTGATGGTATCAACACGTCACACCAAAAATAGATGACAAGCCGTGGATCGTCCACGCCGCATCACAGAACATGGAAGTCGGAGACTGGGTCGCCCTCTAAAACGGGATAATCAGAGGCGTGAAGATTCGCCAGGAGCAACACGTGGTTCCGATCCCACGTTAATCTGTTGATCCCCTTCCCCCAGTACAATTCTTGGGGTACCTTAGGGTCAGGCAGGTTGCCAAAGTGGGGTGCCATTTAAAGGCTTGTACCAGGTTCTTGAGCCACACGAAATTATTATTATTACTATGACAACAGACGACAGTGCTTGTGCAGGCACAAATGTTTCTGAGCACACTGTTCAACGCACTTTCTTGACCATGTTGCTCCACAGCTGACGTCCCTATGTCGACCCAGTGACGTAGCCAGTTGCAATTACAGTGAGCATGGAATCATCAACATCGGACCATGGATAAATGGAAACGTGTCCCCTGCTCTTGTTGTACTAGCCGATGGCCGTGTCCTTACAGACCATCATCAGTGCGAACGGCTGCTAGAGACGCACTACATCACAAAACGAGGCCGGTAAGGATAGTATTGTGGTTTAATATAATCCATTATGGAGTCGAGGTAGCGGTTGTCGTTATACTGGTTATCGCTGTTAGCATTTTCAACCGCGATTCTTATACATACATATATATATATTTTTTTTTTTAACAACGCGTTTCAAGAGACAATGCTCTCATCATCAGGTTGTAAAGCCTATGTCATGAAATTAATCGGACTAAAAAGACAAAATACCATCACAAATAGTTGGGAAGTCCATAGAATAAAACAGAATTAAAAGTATATTGGACTGTGGGTCCTCGTCTTACATTGAAGTTGTTGACACAAGTCGATGGCCGTCCCATAGCTACCAAGTATGCTGTCGCACTGTGCCGGCTCGGGAGCTGTTGTGGACTGACGTGCCTAGGTGTTGTGGCGTGGTTACAGCCGTGTGCTTGGCGGTAACGCTATGCTATTGGGCGCCTTATTTCCTTATTGCATTGGTCTGCCAGCGTTAGCCTCTCGCTACTCCGTCAGTGACATGCTACAAGTTTAAAGTCGCATACCTACCCTAAAATAATTCTAAAAACCCACTAAAAAATCTCATTTCTTTAAAATTATCTTGTGCATTTAAAATATTGCTTTTTTTCTTTTCATGGATAGCTATCTCGAATTCCTCTAGTAAATCAAGTTTCCTCCCTTTCTTTTCTACATGCAATATTTCTACGTTATCTTCTACGCTATTAAGGGGATGGCCTGTTTCATATATATGGTTCGCAACAGCTGATTTGTCATAATTTCCTAACCTGAACGCATCTTTATGTTCTTTATACCGGATCGCGAATGATCTTCCTGTCTGCCCTATATATTTTGCATCACGAGTTCTGCACTGAATCTTATAAACTCCCGATCTTTCAAACTTATTTCTCTTGTCCCCAATATCGTGCTTAAGGCTATACCTCACTAGGTTATTCGTCTGAAAAGCTATTTTAACATCGTATGGCTTAAAAATATTTGCTATCTTTTGTAAGACTGTTCCGTAGTATGGCATCGTGATAATTTTCACTTTCTCTCCATCAGATTTTTTCTTTTTCCTCTTATTACTTTTCCGTAACAGCTTTTTAACCATATCTATTCTGTAACCGTTATTCATCGCTATTCTCGTAACGGTATTAATTTCAGTCTCCCTATCTTTTTCGCTCATAGGTATATTAACTGCCCTATGCACGAGACTACGGAAAGCAGCTTCTTTATAAGCCTGCGGATGACATGAATCATTCGGGATCACGGCATCAGTCGTAGTTTGTTTTCTGTAAACGGAGAACGCATGTTTGTTGCCCTGCTTTTTTATACTCAGGTCCAGGAACTGCAAACAATTGTCAGTTTCATACTCCACGGTAAATTCTATTTTATTATGTGCGTCGTTGAACTTTTTTACTATTTCCTCAATGTCCTCACGGGAACCATCGACAAGTAACAGAGTGTCGTCAACATAACGTTTGTAATAAACAATTTTATCCATAATGTTATCGTCAGAATTTAGAACTTTATCTTCAAGGTCGTTGATAAAAATGTCCGCCATAGTTCCTGAAATACTGGACCCCATGGCTAACCCATCGTCCTGAATATAAAATTTGTTATTAAACGTAAAATAATTAAAACTTATAATAAGCTGTAGGAGTTGAATAAATTCAATTGTCTCTTGCGTATTTAAGGAAATTTCTCTTAATGATTTCTATAGTTTTGTTAACCGGAACTCTGGAGTATAAGCTCTTAACATCCAACGAAACCAAACGGGAAGTGTCAGTGACTGGCGTATCTTTAATTTCACCTATCATGGTCATACTACCACGCACCGAATAGTTATTTTTATACACGTAAGTCTTTTTCAGACTTTGGTTCAACAATTTCGTTATTTTATATGCTGAACTATTTCGACCGTTAACAATCGGACGAACCGGATGCAGATCTTTATGTATCTTCACCTGTGATCTTAATTTGGGGGCCGTTGGATTCATGATAACACATCTTCTTTTTTCGGCTTCTGTCAGCAGGAAGTGTGTGCGTTTAAGAACATTTTTTAGTTTAATTTGGAAATTGGCTGTTATGTCTTTCGGAATTTCCGTAATGCTATTTTCGACAAAAAACGCTAAGGTCTTCGAAACGTACTCCTCCTCTTTTAATATTACGACCGTATTCCCCTTATCCGCTTTCGTGGCAATAGCTTTCACTTCATTAAGATTTTTATTTATAGAATCGACAGTTAGTCGGTCTGCTCTAGTCTTATGATTAACACTATTTCGCTTATTTAGTTCATTTTTTACTATTTTATGTAGCTTATGACCGACATGCCCGGTTTCATTATTACTTAATTTGACAATTTCTGTTGTAATTTTAGTGAGGGCAATTACTTCTTTCGCGATCTTCTTGTTAAATGACGGCTCAATATTAAACTTTAATGCCTTATTTAACATTTCTACTTCCGTATTATCAAATACAATATCCGTTTTGTTAACCACCCGTGGATAAAAGTCCAAAGACGAAACGCTTTGTTGTTGATCTTTTCCATCTTCGCGCGTGTTATTACTTAATTTACGAAGTTTTTTATCTTGTTTTTCTTTTTTCTTTATAAACTCCTTCTGTAGTATTTTGTGAAGTCTACATGTAACCTCTTCCTATACGTTCACCGGTAATATTTCCTTGACCTTAGTCTCTGCTTGAACTTTTTGTTTTTTAATTAAGTCTTTCTTTTTATACAGATATTTAATTTCTGCGCGTATCCAAAACTTTTTTTTTTTTTTTTTTTTTTGGATCTGTTCACTGCTTTCCAGATCTGAAGTGGACCACTTTTGAGCTTCTTCCTTAATCACTTAATTTTCAACTGTTAAAAAGTATTGAACGATTCACACAATCAAATTCTTTTGCTAAATCAAGGAAAGTAGCTTATTATGACCCTGTCGCTCTCTTTCCTATTCTCAAATATCTCTTTACGTCTGTTTTCTCGAGAATCTGGTCGCGTCTGTGAAACAGTGTGTCCTTCTTACGACTTTGTCTTCCGTGGCGTCTAAATTCGGACTTGCGAATCCATGCAACAATACTAACACCTTAAACACTTCATTCAACTGTAAGGCACCCTTTGAATAATGATGACCACGTATTTACCTGACTCAATTTTAATGTAGATTTCGATGATCTTCGGAAGCTTTCAGTAAACATACTACTGGATCATTGTATTTAGCAACAAACTATTCGTAGCACTTCACTGCTTACCTTGAATCTTCGTTTTGATAACTTATGTTTTCCATATAACTTTATTCATCACTGGAACAGAAAGCGTGACTTAAGTCACCTTCAGAAATTTCTCCTAAAATTCAACTCTGCTATTTGCTGTTTACCATCGTCACATTCTAAAGAAATGAAAATTTAAAGTTAAACGTGTTCATTCAATTTGGAACAGTTTTTTAAGTTATGTTTTAATAAAATTAATACTTGACTTTTAGAACCAGAATGAAAGTGACAAGATATTTATCGATTTCCTTTCGTTACTTTAAGTCTTTTCAATAAACATTTAAAGTTAATATATTTCATTTGCATAAAGTTAATACGCTGTTCAAACTTTATTGTTAAAGCTTCAAGAATATATTAATTTTATTCAAATGGCTTCATCCAAATAAAGGTTACTCAGATATTGCAACAAAGCGAGCCATCTAAGATGTGTAATACTCTGATTAAATCTGACTACAACATTCAGTAACTGTTACAGGTGTTACACCCGTCACTGACAAATTTTAATGTATGATTTAAATAAAATGAAGTGGGTAATTGAAATCATACAGTTACAAGCTATATTTATAAACATCTTTATGTTGACTGAAGACACGCTTGATCCCAGTACGCCGGCCGTTGTGGCCGTGCGGTTCTAGGCGCTTCAGTCTGGAACCGCGTTACCGCTCCGGTCGCAGGTTCGAATCCTGCCTCGGGCATGGATGTGTGTGATGTCCTTAGGTTACTTAGGTTTAAGTAGTTCTAAGTTCTAGGGGACTAATGACCACAGATGTTAAGTCCCATAGTGCTCAGAGCCATTTGAACCATTTTTGATCCCAGTACGTGTTGAATTAAGCGTGATACTCCTTTTTCGTTGTCTTTACATTGACTAAAGACAAGTTTGATCAGAGTATGTGTTGAATTAAGTCTGGTTCTCCTTTTACAAGAATAACACAGTCTGTAGCTTTCCATATAACGATGAGTGTATTTGAGGATATGATGCCAAAACTTTTTTGCAAATTCTCACGTCTCTGATTAGTGCAAACTTCGCAAGATAATAATTTAGCCTGGTAAAACTTGCAAACACGACTAATAATTATCAAAGAAGACTGATTAAGCAGAAGCAATAATAGACATATTCTTCTAATAATATGTGCTCATATTAGCACAAAGTAGTACTGTCCTGCTGAGCACTCTAAAACACGACCTCTCACTATTACTGTTGACTGACTACCCCTCTCTGCTCAGTTTGTATGCGGTTGACTTTTTTCCACACAGAACGTGTTCCCCAAAAGGGAACATGACAAGACCACCTGTTAGCCCTATCTCAGCGCTGTCTGTCGGGTCTGCCTTCTGCACCTTTTTCTCTGTAGAAGAGGTGTACACCAGACGAACTGGAGAAAGGTAAAGGCTCAGCCTCCCTGAGGCCTGATGGCTTCCTTCTTTCTTTTGCGTGGTTGTACACATTTCGTAATAATAAATAATACCAGGTTACGGCGAAACTTAGTCTGTATGTAAATGATTTGTTTCATATTCTTAGCTACAAACCAATAAAATAACTGTGAATTTCCCATTTCTAATTAAACTTTTACGGTAATTACTAAATAAGAATGTTAAATTTGGAGAACATATTTCTTATGTGGACAGCGACACTCTACGTTTTACCCCTGTCAGTACCTCAACCACCAGTGCATTTTCTATGGATATTCTTTTCCTGACGACAATCTGAGTTGTACAATCATCGGCTCTGGAGAAATTCCAGTAACTTCGCAAAACCATCGGCTTCGGATTTGTAGCAAGTAGAGCTCCAAGCGATCGACCGCGCCTGGAAGGTAAACGTTAAGCACAGAGCGCAGAGTAGACAGCCACAGCCGGCAGGGGATGCGAGAGACAGGAGCGCCGCGGCGCCCGGAAAGCCTCTTACGTTAGAGGCGGAGGCCCGCCGCGCGGCGTGTAGCGAGCAGCCGCCTCTTCGCTTTGAAGTCCGCGCATCCGTGAAAAGGAAAACGAACAGCGATCAGTCCTCTGCGACGCGTTTATGCCAGGTTCGCCTCGCTGGAGCCGAGCCGCACGTGTTATTTCACGAAGTGTGAGAAAGATTTGTCACGATTATGCTCCAGTGCGGTTACGTAAAAATTCTTTAAAAATTACACATTTATAATCGATTTATTCAAGCTGAACAGGAAATGAGCTACCAGATGGTTGAGAAGCTAAATGTTCACTTTACAGTAGGCTTTTACAATGCTGGCATTTAAATGGCAACACCATGAAAGCGGGATACAAGAAACATGAAAATTATTTTAAGTGTGCTGTATCCTTT
Organism: Schistocerca piceifrons; assembly: GCF_021461385.2. Classification (NCBI taxonomy): domain Eukaryota; kingdom Metazoa; phylum Arthropoda; class Insecta; order Orthoptera; family Acrididae; genus Schistocerca; species Schistocerca piceifrons. Next base: position 555,485,920 of record NC_060140.1, read on the forward strand.
GATACGCACATGATTAGCAATGGCACGTAGTTGGTAGCGGAAATGTCATCTACATTCTGCACACGAGGGAGAACTTCACACTGGTTTTCTTATTCATAAATCGCTTTTGAGTAGTGGTTGTTTGTGAGAAGACCATATTTGTCTCTATAAGAAGAAGAAACGCCTAACAGCACATTCAGTGTCCAACCACGTTAATGTGACCAGCTGTCTTTTTCAGAGCAGACCGCTGCAATCACAGGAAGAGATTTAACAATCTAACTGCTTGTAGGTGTGGACATCGTCCCCAAGAATAGATGCATACTTGTGTGATCCATTGCGCCTTCCAGAATGACGAGATCACCCAGGGAACGCCACGAAAACATTTCCCAAGCCGTAATCCTCCCTCCACTGACCTGAACCCTTCCGATGATCCAATGGTCGTTTGTCTGATGGAGAATAAGACGTGACTCATCTGAAAAGGCTACCTTTCGCCATTCAGTGGACTTCCAGTTGCGATACTGGCGTGCGAATTCCGGCTATCGTCGCCGATGAACAACTGTCAGCACGGGTGCATGAACCAGGCGTCTGCTGCGGAGGCCCATACGCAGCAACATTCACTGAGAGGTCAGATCGTTGAGGAGACACTGTTGGTAGACCCTTGGTTCATCTGAGCGGTTATTTGCTCTAGAGTTGCACGTCTATTCGTCCTCATTCATCTCCACAGCCGTCGTTCGCCCCTATTATCTCTGGCTTGTGGAGCACCACAGTTGCCTCGGCTCTGGTTTTGAATAGCGCCATTTCGCCACGCACGCTATACTTTAACCATAGCGACACACGAACAGTTTACAAACTGAAGCGTTTTGGAAATGCTTCCACTCTTGGTCTGAAAGCCAATGATCATGCCTTTTGGACGTCAGCTAAATCGCTCTGTTTCCTTATTACAACAAGGAGTGCACTGAAACTTCCTGGCAGATTAAAACTGTATGCTGGATCGAGACTCGAACTCGGGGCCTTTGCCTTTCGCGGGAAAGTGCTCTACCATCTGAGCTACCCATGCACGACTCACGCCCCGTCCTCACAACTTTACTTCTGCCAGTACGTCTCCTACCTTCCAAACTTTTCAGAAGCTCTCCTGCGAACCTTGCAGAACTAGCACTCCTGAAAGAAAGGTTCGCAGAAGAGCTTCTGAAAAGTTTGGAAGGTAGGAGACGAGGTACTGGCAGAAGTAAAGTTGTGAGGACGGGGCGTGAGTCGTGCTTGGGTAGCTCAGATGGTAGAGCACTTGCCCGCGAAAGGCAAAGGTCCAGAGTTCGAGTCTCGGTCCGGTACACAGTTTTATTCCGCCAGGAAGTTCCATATCAGCGCACACTCAGCTGGAGAGTGAAAATCTCATTCTTAAAGGAGTGCACTGTTTCAGGCGTCTCCCCAACAACCTTTATATCCCCTGCACTGCTAGTAGGAGGGGTCACATTAACGTGACTGGCTTGTGTATGAGGATTCGACAGCTGCAGGATCGTGACTATCGAATTGCGGTTTGTCATTCCACAACATTACTGCTCGCATTGGTGAGGATCCAACAACTGTTATGCGTGTGCGACATATTTGGCTACAGAGGAACCGTACTCTCCGCCGCGTAGAATCTCTCGCTACTGCCGCGCTAGAGGACAGACATTCTTTCCTCGGTAGCGCAAGTTCGTAAGGCCACTTCGAATACCTTGAGTCACGAAATTGGCTTGTTTGCAGCAACAGCAGCAGAACTATCCATACTCACAGTACGACGACTTTCGGAGCACCGTGGACTGAGCAGGGCGACCACTGTTGCGGCTTCACATGAAGTGTCAGCGGATACAGTGCGCCAATAGTGGTGGCCCACCGACAACACTGAACCCTACACTGGTACCTCGTCATTTTTCAGGCGAGCCTCAGTACTACTTACAGCACTACGACGAACGTATCTGTGAGTAGAAGCTCAGAGCAGAACGAAATCTGACAGATTACGTCAATCACCCTCATACGGGACAAGAACCTAGCATGATGATGTACGCCGCTATTGTTTACACAACAAGACTATGTCTGGCTCACATAGCGGGTAATTTGGACAACAGCCGGTACATTTATGACGAGTCAAGGCTACTGTGTGTACCCTACCTTCGTGATTTTTCGACAAACTAACGCAAACAGTATGGTGCCTGCAGCGTCCTGACCTGCCTCGATTTTGAGGGTGTTCGATTGTTGCCCTGGCCAGCACGTACTCCAACACCCACTCAAACATCCCGTCCTCGGTTTCCAGAAAACTGCCATGTCACCGCTCACAGACTACTACGACTGTCGAACTCTGGCACACACTTAAAGCAGCACTGAATAACAAATGGCTCTGAGCACTATGGGACTTAACATCTGTGGTCATCAGTCCCCTAGAACTTAGAACTACTTAAACCTAACTAACCTAAGGACATCACACACATCCATGCCCGAGGCAGGATTCGAACCTGCGACCGTAGCAGTCACGCGGTTCCAGACTGAAGCGCCTAGAACCGCACGGCCACACCGGCCGGCACTGAATAACACGTACCATTATCTACCGTGGTATTATCCAATGTAAGTTCGACTCGATTCCAGGTCGGCTTAATGCCGTTGTTGCTGCCTGAGGGTGCGGTTCCGTTTAGACCAAATTTCGCATCCTTTATACCCACAAGTCATCTACAAATAATGTGTTCTTTCCACTATACTGTATACGCTCAGTAAGTAAAATTGCATTTATTTGCTCTCCTTCCTGGTGCTGCAATTTTTAAAGGCCATCAGAGTTTTTAACTGATGTGAAATTATTGACAGGATGCCGACTATACAATTATCGATTGTGTATGAAAGTGCAAAACATAACGTGGACTAAGTTATGATAAATATCTACTAAGGATTGTTGAAATCACTTCTGAATAATAACAGAAGCAGAAAGTAGCTATAAGTGAATGCTATTCTTAGCTACATTGTGGTGTATATTGCGTTAAGTCTACATTTAATCTCGTTTTTTATTAGAAAAAGTATGTCGATCCTTTATTTTCATTACTCTCGAAAGTATTTAATGAGTTTTCAAAATATCAGTTGTTGTAAGGCTGTTAGTCCAGTAATTTCTATACTCAATCTCTAACTTTTTCACAGTTTTTATTAATGGTATAATTGTAAATTCTGAGTGAAACATAGAGCGTTTTACGCTGCTAATGTAACGACATACAATGAAATTCTGTCCGTTACTTTTCTTAAGAAAAATACTAAATACTGTTCGTATGTCTTTGTCCACGTTTATGTAATAGTTCAATAAAATTTTGTTTTCGCACATTGCTAAACAAACATGATGGTGGTGTAGAAGTCACCACAACATTCATACGTCTCATTTTGAGTCTTGCTCACAGTCATGAATACTCATGGTTCCCATCGTACGACTGCTTTTATAGTAATCGCTGGACCACAGCAAAATGGTGGATGCTATCTTGTCAGTAACGAAACGCAAATAATTTTCGGTTACTACTCTGACACGCCGCCTCGTGGCTGAACACACTGTAAAAGTTTTGAACTGTTCCGAACGGGATGCGGGACTCGATTATGTCATGTTGGTTAACGTACACACAGTTCTAAGTGTAACAATAAACTACTGCGTAATGTTTTGTTTACAGGCAAGTCATCCCTTTTATTAGTTCCACGTTTCGATATCGCCACCTTTGGTCCACACACTGTTCAAGGGCGCTTCTGAAATAGCTTCTGCGTACCAACGCCTTCTGTACTTAATATTGAAAAAAGAGAAAAATCTTTCCTCTTGAAATTCTTGGCTTCATGTGTTCTTATTTTCTTCAAAATTCTTCTAATCTTATGAAATAATCTTTGCGTCGACTTTCGACATTAATCTTCTTCACAAAATATTGGTGAAGTATTGCAGCAGTAGCGAAGCAGTGATGTTCCAAAAATCGATGAGATCTTCCCATGTTTTCACGTTATTAGCGCATTCTCTTTCTCCACTCACTATCTCTGTAATCTTTTTAAGCTCCTCCGCGATGCACCACTGAAACTGATCTGCTTCCGCAAAATAATTAATTTTTCCATTAATTCACTCCGGGAATCGCATTACAAATTAATACAACAGTTTCTTTACATTTTCATTGAGACATGAGATAAAGGGGCTGAAGATATGCGCGCTATAATCGAATTTCCATAGAATAATGGAGCTTATGGTGCGATTGCCTACGACTTTTCTGATAAGCGAATAATTCCGACATAGGAATTTATGTTTCTGCAGGCACAAAAAAAAGGTTCAAATGGCTCTGAGCACTATGGGACTTAACTCCTGAGGTCATCAGTCCCCTAGAACTTAGAACTACTTAAATCTAACTAACCTAAGGACATCATACGCATCCATGCTCGAGGCAGGATTCGAACCTGCGATCGTAGCGGTTGTGCGGTTCCAGACTGTAGCGCCTAGAACCGCTCGGCCACCCCGGCAGGCTCTGCAAACACAGATAGTACAGAAACCAAATTAATCTGTTTATTCAGAAGCCCCAGAAAGAAACTGCGGAAGTAAGTTTGATCCCCTGTCTCTCGACTACCAGAACGCATTCCATTCAGTTCCATCCTTTGCTACGTAAACAAAAAAAAAAAAAAAAAAAAAAAAATGCAGACTGAATACAGGAGCAAATACGATATTGGATTGAAGATTGCTGTGTATGAGTGACGTTTCTAGCTCTACGAGGCTATTAGCAGACGAAGTAGTTGTAAACAGGAAACCGACATCGTGAAAAAATGCCCCATCGATATAAATATAATAGATAAGAGAAAAGCTGGGACTCGGGAAATAATTCGTATGCGACTTTCCAAAGAAACTACAGAGGTATTGCCTTCAGCGATTTAGAGAAGCCACAGGAACTGCACATGTGGGTCTGTGGTTGGCGATAGTTGAACTCCAATCCTGAAGAATGCTGGTCCAGTATCTTAATGACCTAGATGTAAGTCACCCCTTAAAATAGCGCACTGGTCACTTTGGACCCTTGTAAATAGTGTAGAAATATTACCAGGCCGGCATGTGACCCTCCACAAAGTATTGGCAATGAAGTGCTGTGTATGTGACAGCTGGTTGTACGGAACCGTGGAGACCTCACAGAATGGCAGAAAGGAGCCATCGTTTAAAGATGTGCCCATGAGCATACCATGAACGAAGATGTGCAGTAACATGGATTGACAAATGTGTCTACAAGGAATGGTGTACCACGTGTAGTCGTGTAAGACAGCTTACAAGCAGTGGTAATCGAGTGCACCGAAGGACAAGTGAGACTTTTAAAAGACAGTATGTAGGGAGTGTAATTCAGGCCTGAGCTCTTTCTGTGATGTTTCGGGGGAGATTTCTGTACCATCACAAAGGTCCGCGTATTCAGGCTACCGTGAAAATGAACCAGGATGTTTATTTCATCAGCCTCGGTAATCAAGTGTTGCCCTTTTTGTGCAACTTCATGGTGAGTATGCTGTGGATGCTCCCCTTCTTGCGACTGCATGCATACATTTCTGGTTTAACGAACACTCAGGTGTCGTATCCCTTACTCCACTGGCCCGTGAAGTTTCTCGATACTTATCCCAGATAAAATGCGTGAGATCGTTTGGAACAAGGGATGATACCAGCAATCAACGGACTCTGAAGAGAGCTTTTGAGAGTAATACGTGTCGTGTAAACAGCGCCAGGAGTCACCTCGCTAGCAGTGTCCGAGAATGGGGCAAGATGTCAGATAGTCGCGCTCTGCTAGTTTAGACCTCTCATGTAGACGGCAACCTCCATCTCCTGAGAGTTTATCACTGTTGCCCTTGTGCAAAAAAAGTATACCGGCATTGTCGGAAGAGCTGAGAGTACTTGGAGAGTGCTGAGCAGTCATATTACGTCCCAGATACGCGTATGTGTCATATTTCAGACGTTGTACATTACGACATCTTGGCAATATATATTGCGGTACTCATGCACACATTAAATGAAAGTATCCACGAAACTGTGTGGTGTGAACCATAATATGTAGCCGTGGCATGTTTTTGAGCGAATAAATCTCCCTTTTAATTCCTAAACGGAAACCACGAATAGTTAGGCTATTTCGAAAGTTCTAGATTTAAACAGTGCTATGCAGCAAGCAACATACAAAAAAACCATAGATGTATTATACACAATTAAGAAACAAACAAAACATTGCCACCGAAGTAACTCGATCCCACGTTAATTTTAAAGGATGAACTGAAGTCTAGAGCGCTACCCACTGCACCACATCAACACCGCCATGAACCGCTCTATAAACGTGCACTGGCATTTTTGGGACAGTTGAGACTACTGTCGCGACGATACGCACATTGAGTAAATGTCAGCAATGTGTCAGCAGAAACATTAATGAAGAAAGCTGCCAGCAAGTGTACTCAGGACGAAGTTGTGCATTTAATTAGTTTGTACGAGGAAAGGCAGGCGTTACGGAATGTACAGTTACTGGACTACAGGAAGTGAGATCAGAAGCAAAATTTGTTGGCTCGAATAGCTACAGTTTTTAATATCTCTACAGAGGAAATTTATCAAGTGGTTCAAATGGCTCTAAGCACTATGGGACTTAACATCTGAGGTCATCAGTCCCCTAGACTTAGAACTATTTAAACCTAACTCACCTAAGGACGTCACACACATCCATGCCCGAGGCAAGATTCGAACCTACGGCCGTAGCAGCAGCGTGGTTCCGGGCTGAAGCGCCTAGAACCTCTCTGCCACAACGTCCGGCGGAAAGTTATCAGAATATCCACAATTCAAGTAGTTAGGGAAAGTTGTTGTATAACACAGGTTAATTAACATAGAGAAACAAGTGAAGTTAAGTTTGAAGCAATCGTTTTGAACTCGGAAAATCGCCGTTTAACTTCAAGTAATACAGCTGTATCTATAATTTTATATGACGTGGCGTTTATTTATTATATTATCATGTTGGGTGTTGTAGAACAGACCTTCAGGAATTTGGTGTGGACCCTTAACTCAACACAAGTAAAAACGTTCAAATAAACACGTCTGAAAATGCTTCATTTATCAGATATCCGCTCTATTTGGCTTTTGAATGTCTTTGCTATCGAGATGAAATCTGGTGTAATGTTATTTCACCAAATATTAAAGAGAATAAACCTAACTGATGATAGAAATATTAGTGTCACAAGCAGTCTGTCTTTAACGTAATGGTTTTATGCGTAATAGTACCTAGACTGGCATTTGGATCCAGTTATAAAGTGTATTTTCCATCGCAGTCTCTGCAATGAGATTCTTGCATGCTCCAAAATCTCGGCGCTTATCCGCTTTCTTATCCAATATGAACGCGGTCGTTTACGTTTTTTCTTTGCCCCTAAAAGTATTAAATGTGGAGCTGCAGCCCGACGCTCTTAACATCTCAACCTATTCCTTCACGCAAGGAAAATGACAGAAAAATCTCGCGGGGAGTGTTTTCGCAGCTGTCACAGACATTCCCAGCGTGCTGTGTGCAAACGTATCCGACATCTGCTCTCGCGTAACTCTCAGTCAGTTACACAAAGTACCCATAAGAAATTATAAGATAGTAACTATCAGCGGAAATTCGTCCGTAGTGTAAACAATGCCGCGAGTACTGCCAGTGTAGTAAACTGTCTGATAGTGAGTGCAAAAACCTCTCACGTGTATTATTCCCGTAGGGGTCGGGAGTCGAGAGTTTAGCGCTTCGCCTCGCCCCGCATGATTCTCTGCGCAATTACAGCGGAGGCACGTGCGGCCACGCCTAACCGCGCTGCTGCCGGAAGAGTTAGATCACGGTAATAGCACGACAAAGGGGGGCAGGGGAGAGGGGAGGGGGAGGAGCAGACGGCTGTGGCGCCGAGCGCTGCGCGTGCTTAGTCGCGGGCCTGCCTGCCAGCCGCGTCTTTCGTTGCTGGGAGCTCGCGACATCTATGAGCCGCTCCGCGAAGGCCAGCCCAGGTAGGACGCCAGGTCGCCGCGCCTCTGTTGCGGTTGCTGGGCAACGGCTGCCGCCCGCCTGCTGCTGCCAGTCCAACGTGACAGTCGCGACACATTCCTCTCACCCACAGCGATAGCAGCGCCCCAAGCGGCCAGCAAGCGATGCTTTTGAATGCGACACCGGATGAGTGCGAATATTAACGTTTATATTGGTTGTGGTGCCACAATAATCGACAATAATTTTAAAAAATGACACCACATTTGTCATTACTTAGTTTCCTAAGGCTCCTGGGAGATACGAAACGATATATTCGGGACGGTTTATGGGCGATTCTCTTGCAACGTACAGACATTTAGTGAATAATGTCGTTTACGTTAACTAACAGAAAGTTACAATTACACACCAAAAGACCTGACCTTTTACAGAAAAACTTCATGTAACTACCCACTGAAGCAGAGTTTTATACGCTACACTTTCTGCCAAATCGACGAATGTGGATCATAGGAAACCTTTATGCAATGTAATATCTGCATTATTTAACGTATCAAATAATCCTCCGTAACTGTAGCCGAAGGGAAGATCGCACTGGCGTGATAATAAATCGTTAAAAGATATAAAACTGTTATTCAACACAGAGGAAACAATTTCACAATTGTTGCTAAATCAGAGCCCCAAGCGGCAAGAATCTTCAACATATTCTCTTTTGAAGGGAAACTAATAACATTAAAAAAAACTAGAAAGTCGATTGAAGTGTAAGAAAAAACTCCATAAAGAGTCTAAGTTTCAAGGTAGGTGGCTATGCTAATAACAACAGTTGTCAACAGAAATATATGCTTTTCATGCATGAAATATGTGTTTACAGTATCATTTAGCGAAATAAGCTGCAGATATACATATAATTGTAAGTATTTCTCTGTTGTAGTTTAAGCCATTGAATCAGTGTGATTCTGTTCTTCTTAAAAGCATTACACCATAATTCATGTCTCTTAGTAATTTACTAATACGTGGAAAAGCAAAAATATAACAATCCTTTCGTTAATTAAGTAGAAAATAATTAAAAACAATCATTAGTCTTACGATGCATGTAACTCTCACTTTCTAACCGCTTGGAGCGCTAGTGTCGCTCCAGCTGTCAAACGGTTACAACTTTCGCACCAGAGTGTCGTGACTGTAAATATTAAGGTGCGGTTACACCTGCGCGACTTTCCGTGCGCACTAGGCGCATGCGACCGTTGCACGGGTAGTCGAGGAGGCGTATCCACCGGTGGCAAGTCACGCATGGCTCTGGATTGTGCACGCGGGCCACCGTGCGCAGGAGCAGGAATCTCCGTACATCAGGCGGGGGAGATACGTGGCTCTACTTGCGCGGGGGCAAGCACGTCCGCACGGTGACTAGCCGCAAGGCGTACAGGTGTAAACGCACCTTTAGATGTGCTGCCACTCTGACACCGCTGGAAGCATCTCACACGGGAGGCCGTGCGTCCGGTAGTCAGATGCAGAGGGGTGACGCAGTTCACTTTAACGGGGAGTGTACGTAAAATTGGTCACAAATGTTGAAATTTTTTGCCACCATTTAGTTCCGTAGCATGTGAGACATTATGTCTCCAAGATTCAGATTTTAATTGCAACTTCAAATGATACAAAAGCCATCTCGTTTCAGTCGATGGTTAGTCCCATGCCCCCTTTTCTACACGACTCTGTTCTTGTATGCGATGTTTTGTTATTTATTGCAGTCAGAAGAATCTGGAGAGTACAGATGGTAGTGAGTCTGTTTTCGATGCGCTATCTATGTCTACCGTTAGCTATCTTCGAATGGAGGTAAAAAAAAAAAAAATGAGATGGCGCTATAGACTTACGCAATACGTTGTTTTGAAGCCAGAGGGGACGGGGCCTACCGCCATCTCAATCTGGTTTCGTGTGGAAGGCGTAGGAGTGAAGGAAACCAAGTGCATTACCTATAAAATTCAGAACCATAAAAGATTTGTTTTTATTAACTGCCAAACATACTAATACTAACACTCTGTAATAGGTAGCTAATTCTTACAATGTACTAGACTGAGAGAGTATAGTTTGTATGGGACTTGTTAATATTATTTTGTTGTCGGAGAGGTGGTCTTCAAATACATGTGATTACTTTCTATATTCCAATTTTTAGTGGTTTTTAACATTGGTTGGCAACAGAAGAAAGGCATCGCGAAATGATAGCAAAACACTACTTGATGCGTGCAGAGCTGACAGGCACTTGGCATTTCCAGTTGCAAGAAGGAGAGTGGCGAACGGTTAAGTAGTTGCGAGATTTTACTGACAAATTGTTGCTGGTGAGTATCTTTTACGTGGTCTGGCTTTCTTCAGACTGACATTAAGTTGATACGACTGTCTTTATATGGAGGGGAGAGAATACGAGTTCGGTTAGCAACGATAATATTTTTGGTACGGGTTTGGGGGAGGAGGCACAGCTGCCCTCCCCTACCCTCCTCCGGGTGCGTCTTTGCGCGAGGGAGGGCGGGGGACAGTGAGACATTTCCACTAGTAGTGTGTGGCTTCGGTACGGTGTCATGGGCTTTCCTACCAAAGTGGTGTTTCCGACCACAAATATATTAGCTGTGGGTTTTCCGACCGCCAGAGGAAGCCACATCAATAGGCGAGGCTCTGCTGATCTTTCTGTAATAAGATCATCCATTAACATTCTATACGGGCATAGGATTGGCTATGCATGTGCTGCGTGGTCATGTTTATTTTTTTATTTTTTGTTTTTATTTATTATTATCGTTTTTTCTTTCTACAACATTAGCGGATCAAATCATTAAATTTTCGTCTTACTGATTTTTTATAAATTTCAACTTCTCATTTAATTTTTTCTTTCTAAGTAAGTCAGATATTTTAATCATCTTGAATCCTCAGAATCGTTATATTTTTTATAATGTCTTTTAATGTCCGAACTAGGACCGGGTTATGGGTCGTCTCAATAGCACCTCTTATTGATCCACACAATCCTGTCTTAGAATTGTCATAATCTGGCTTATTTTCAGCAAAATCTACAACTTTATCTTTCAAATATTGAAATTCATCCTTAATTCAGTGGGAAACAAGGCCTGTCTTTTCTTCGTGTACCGCTTTGTTGCAATAATGCCATCGTTTATTACTGTGCACATCTGTTTCGTCAAATGGGCACAGAATGTTGCTGTTCGGTCATATTTCTGCCATTTTTAAACAGTAAGGTGCTTACTCCGTTCGTAATTCACGCACAACCAGTTCGTGTACTCATCACATTTTCTGTGCACCCGGTAGCGATTGCTTTCCTTGAGCAGACACGGCTTGCATTATTCACAGTGTACAGAACTCAGAAAGCGTACCAAATTGCATGAGAAAGAAGGCTGTCAGTATGGGCACTGCCTGACTCTCGGTGACAACAGATCCGCTATTGGTGGACAAATGGCGTAAACCAGCACTGGGGGGGTGGGGGTCTTCGAAGTGCATAAACACAATCCGGTCCGGCGATCTACCTTCCTCCGCGCTGCTACTCCACACATCCACCCCTCCCCCCCTTTCCTCCCTCCACCCTGTTACATCTCTTATACTGCTCTACTGCACTTAGACGTGGTACATACATTTATTATTTGTTTTTCATCCACTTGATTTAAACACAAACATTGATTTTATATTATTAAAGCAACGTTTTAAATAATTTGAGATTTTTCCATACCCTACAACACGCAAACGTTTAGTCCTGGAGCAAAATGAACGAGACCGTTTTTGTATAAAGTTTAATTTTGTACTCTGAAACATTTTTGCTAAAAGCCACGGTTTTCGAGTTATTCAAGAAAAGCTTAAGAATGTGACGTTTAAAGCCCCTCAATCCCCTCCACCACCCGTCCCCCATCCCAACACCCATGGGTCAGAGTTTTTTAGCATGTCATTCACTACTCTCCACCCTATCACTTTACAAAAATTTGCGTCTATACGAATTTTTTCACCTAATTTTCTTTCGTTGACTGGCCTAATAGTTGCAAGGCATTCAACATAACGGCCTCATGAAGAGTAAGAGTTGTTTTTTAGGCGTCTACAGCATTTACAAAATGGACATGTGGAAAATGGATTTTAACTTCATGCTTACAGGAAGCAGTTTATCTTTTAATAAATATTCATTTTTCAACCCAAAAATTCCCGAAGTCATGGAAAACATTGTGATTTGACTCAGTAATTGTTTGACAGTGGGTGAAAGCAAACAATAATCCCTCCGAAAATTGTTGCTCCCTCCAGTTACTAAATGCCTGCTTTAATTCGCTTTTCGAACGTCAAAAGATTCACAGGTGCTCACTTTAATCAGGAGAGTTTCCGGGTTCCTGGGCCTCCAGTCTTTACTAGTAAGTCAAGGAAAGGTTACAAAATTATGTCAAAGCAAAAAGTGGTCTTAATGATGAACAGCGAAGTGGCAAGCGCAATGTGGACTGATGAAATCGTGTAAGAGATGGACCAAAAACTGCGATCTGGTTGACGGTTGACGACTGTTGCACTGGTTGGTAAATTTCCTCGTGTAGGACACGGCATTATTTGACTGCTGCGGGAGAGCTTACATATCGCAGATTGTGTACGACGTAGATAGTACTTCACCGCAACTATGCGCATCTACACACCGCTGCCGATGCCAAGGGCTACATTCGGGATATCTGTTTGGAACTTTTTCTCCGATCCATCCTATAGTCCCGTCCTCGCATCTAAAAATTAAAAAAGATACTTTTTTTACAAGCACAAGTCTAGATAGACACACCATAGTTTCAAGGTACTTCCCAACCATCGCCATTATCTCGCAGATGGATACATGCATAATCCATAACAGTATGACCATCGTCCACCGTGACAATGGATGCCGCCTGGTGGCGTTGCTGGCAAGTGACGCGGCAACGAAAGTTTGTAATCGGAGCAGACGCGGGTGGGGTATCGCCCTAGAGAAGACATGGGCTGCAAATGAGGAAATCCAGTGAGATAAGCGACTTTGACAAAGGACACAATATTATTACGCAGAGCCTGTGAACGAGTACCTCGAAAACGGGGAAACTGGTCACGTCCACATGCTACTCTCGTGAACATTTACGGAAAGAGGCAGAAGGACAGTCTAGCTACCACTAAACACTAAATGGTTGGACTTTCACGACTCTTCACAGAACGTGAGACTCTGAGGTTTGTGTGCTCTGTAAAGCAGGATAGATGGTGACCTGTGGCATCTCTGTCGAATGAACACAATGCTGGTGCACGCACAAGTGTTTCGGAGCACTCTGTTCATCGTACATTGTTGAACGTGGAGCTCCGCAGCAGACCACCCCTACGTGTTCACATGTTGACCCAATGACATCTTCAATTACGGTTGCAGTGGGCACGGGACCATCGGGATTCGACAGTTGATCAATGGAAATGTGTTGATCAATGGAAATGTATCGGCTCGACTCTTCAGGTGAACACATTTTTGCTGCACTAGGTCGATAGTCTTCTCCACAAACGGTTCGATCGAAGTGAAAGCCCTCTCGAAACGTGCAGCGCGCCGCGGTCGCAGGTTGGTGGGAGCAGTATTACGCTATGGGAGACATTCTCCTGCGCTTGCATGGGACCTGTGGTAGTGATCGAAGACACGTTGACAGCTGTCAACCACCTCCATTCCTTCATGCTTAATGTCTTCCCCAACGGCGATGTCATCTTTCAGCAGTATAATTTCCACTGTATCGGAGCCAGAACAGTGCTACAGTGATCTGAGGAGCATTATAGGGAACTCACGTTGATGTATCACCGACCAGATTCGCCTGATGTAAATCTCATGGAGCCCATCTGGATGGCTATCGGGCACCTCTACCGCGTACGCAAATCAGCGGCCCGTTATTTACGCGAATTACGTGACCTGTGCACAGATATCTTATGCCACGCATCTGCACAAGCCAACCAACAAACGGTAGGGACCGATGACCAAGCAGTCTGGTCTCTTCCCCTCCCCCCCCCCCCTTTTCTTCCTTTTAAAACAACCTAACTGCCGATCCCTGATATGCAGACTAATATTAAGCAGGTAGTCATAATGTTTTGGCTCGTCGGTGTATAATTTCTTTAAACTACTTAATTTATAATGGTTGTACCAATATGCTACCATAAATCTGCTTCAGGAACAAATCTGTTGGAAATCTGAACAAATAACTACGCTCTTCACAATGTCATGACCTGTTTCTTATCGCTGTTTGAACGGTAGTCGTACATAAATGGGTTTGTGGAAGTGTTTTGCAGCCTCTGCATCTGAAGCGTTTATTTACTACTTGGATATTATTATGAATGTATGACGAAGTCGAGATTGATGTTTCGAAGGGCGTAGATGACTTGTACTGCTGTGTTGACAGCTGTTCCTGAAACTAGTTGATGGTAGAAGATTTAACTTCCTGTTTTGCTCACGGTAAGCATTGTAGGGTGTGCACTGAAAAGCAAAAACGAAACAGACTTTTCATTTCAAAACCAACCACACTCTAAGAAAAGTTTAAAGAAAGTAGTTGTCCTAATCAACAATTTTTTTCAAATTAAAAGAAGTGTTATAGACATAAGAATTGCTTGCTAAAACCTAACATATACCTAATTTTTATTTCTTTTTGTTTCAGGTAAGTCACGATGAATGATCAACCTGACAACCTGATATACCAATGTGCAGTGATCGGATTACTATATAAATCCGGGGCTATCTCAGCAACATCTATTGAAGGTAACTCGTTTTAATACATACAGCACAATGAAACGCAGTAACGTGTGTCGATAGCTTCGGAGGTTTCGAGGTTTCAGCAGGAAGATAGCAGAATAGAGGACCAACCACAACCTATGAAAATGCATCAGTCGGTTACAAAGTCATCCATAAATACACACGCGTAATAGCGAGACAGGCGATGGAACATATACATAAGAAAGGCCTATGCGATACAAAACGTAACATTCGTTGGTGCCTAAGGATTATGTAACAGAAATTATGCAAATCAGGAGAACATGTGTGATTAACATAAAAGTTTTCTGTGTGAGAGCTACATCACATCGTAAAATAGCAGTCATTGAATGAATTAAGCAAATGTTTCGACCCGGCTTGTTGCGGCCTACCTCAGGATCCCTGAGGAAGGGCACTGCAGCTGTGACCGAATCCTTTCGGCGAGTCATTCATATTCAGAATCATCATGTGTGTCCAAGATAATAAACTAATGAGAGGATTCTACTTTCTTTCAGAACCTGTTGGTATTGTCGCAGCATATTTACAGATCAAATAAGCGACAATGTAAACTGC
Source organism: Schistocerca piceifrons (assembly GCF_021461385.2). Classification (NCBI taxonomy): domain Eukaryota; kingdom Metazoa; phylum Arthropoda; class Insecta; order Orthoptera; family Acrididae; genus Schistocerca; species Schistocerca piceifrons. The sequence continues at coordinate 555,501,148 of NC_060140.1, forward strand.
CCAGTCTAGACAGACAGCCTCCATTGTCTCCTGGAAATATTTTATTGATATCACTGTATTATTCTAAGGCGCCGGGTACGGACTGCAGTGAGCCTATTCGAACCAGAAACAGTGGCACTACGAACACGCGTTGCTGATGGCCACTGATTGCACTTCAGTAGCCGTTGATCGTGCTGAACAGGTTTTACCCAGCCTAGTCTGTGGAGTTAATGGCGCTATAATATTTTACGACCCATAACAGTGTTGCCTGGAATCACGAACTTACAGCTTAATGTGGTAATCAGAAAATATACTTTACATAACTGGTACTTCTTCACGAATAGAATTTGTGGCCGTTCATCGCATCACTGCTTTGCTTTCCGCTAGAGTTTCTAAGCAAGCAAGCTCCAGATTCCAAAACGAAGAACCTGTTTTGCATTTCGTCGTCATTCTTAACGAGTCTATAAAGTGGCTCACACGTTCAAATAAAAACAACTGTGATACATTCAAGCCCAACATACCCCTCTAGAAGGAATATCACAGTAATGAAAATATCAAGTATAATGGACTGGTTACCTAGTCGTTTCGTCCCTTTAATCATCCAACCAACCAACCAAATCAACATTACCAATCATATTTGTACGGTAAAGTGTACAGAAGTTAGTACTAACGACCAACATGCACACTTACAAGTTAATTTCGTACGCCGCCGTATCGGTACTGCGTGAATTCGAAAGTACATGATGCTATAATGATTTTGATCCAATGCCCTCAAAATTTTAAGAGAGAAATCTTGGAATTATCCACTGTGGATCGCTGAGAATTTAACAATTCGCACTGACGAAACAAACCCACGCAGACACACTCTGTTTTGGAGCAGTCTTTTGTACGTCTTCCCTTTAATCCAGTTCATACTGACGACGAATAAGAAAGACTGTTCATAGAATTGGCCACCTTCGTAGATGAAATGCAAGACTGGTAAAGTTACTATGGGCCCTTTGGATGAGCACGTTGCACACGATGTCACGGCTTGTCGTTCAAAATTTTATTAGGGATGATCAGCAATGCATTCAAGGCAAGAATAAAAATGTGTCACCTAAGCGCACCTCAAGATGGGAGATACATTCCGGAAACTGTAGTGTGAGGAATATATGAGCTCAATGGTAGGCGTCTAACACATTAATACTGCTTACTAACTGGCCGGGCGATAAATTTGAAAGCTACATGTTTCATCTTTAAGATTCATAGTCCGATCTTCCCAGAATTAGAACTATATGGTTCTTCCACCTTAAATCACTAAGATTAGAAGTTCTGAAATCTTTTAGTGTTGCGACTAATTCCAGTGATTGATTAGCGATGTCGTAGTCAGACCATGTAGGGTGTAATGCCTATTTTCGGGGAATAAACTAGATTTGACGGTCGGTTGCATCTCTTATCTTAACACCGAGCATTGACCAGCTCAAGATCCTTCTGTATTTTGCCACCAGTTTATTTTCATATACTGGGAATAGGAACAATCCTATTACGCTCGTATGTGACAAGCTAAATTAAGCTTCCACACCCAGCTCGAGGAAATGGTAGACGAAGTGTTCGCCTAGTCACTACAAGAGCATGAACTGTCCTTATCCCTCTCGTCTGCGCTGGGTATTTCATTAAGATTATCAGTAGTTTACTTCATCACTAATGTTTGCAGCGTTGAGAAATCAGCACACGGTTCTATATTCACCTGGCGATGTTCATCTAACCTAATTACCACTGAATATTCTTTTTTAACCGCTGAAATTTTTAAGTAAGTTCTTCCAGGTTTCATTATAAAGAGAACAACGTTAGCATGAGATAATTAAACCATGTTTAACTCCCGAGCTGTTCCTAAAATCTAGAAAGTTCGTTGTGAAGTATATCTTACTTCTGTTTGTGGTCAACGTATCAGTCAGAAGTTGTGTCTGGTGGCACCCACAACTAGCCTCGCATATTAGCTTACAAAGTAGCCCAGAAGTGTCATCCTATAACATTCTGTAAGGCGGGGGAGAGGGGAGAACCTGCGGAATAAAATCCTAGCTAAACTTTACATCAGCTGCAGTGAAGTAGAAGAGGAAATATTGTCTCTGCTAATATATTACAAAAAAACTGCAAGACTTTGTCTTTGATTTGGATCTAGATACATACGGGGTACTTCACAACTCCATTACATGCTTCTATGGGTTCTAGAGGGGACTTACGAGGGAACTTCCCCTTCGCACCCCCCCCCCCCCCCTCAGATTTAGTGATAAGAGGGCCCAGCAGACAGCCCGCCAAAAACTGACAGAGATGAAGCATGAAAACAGGAAGAAGGTACACCGCACTGCGAAAGAAAAGCAAAACAGAAACAATGAACGGTTCAAGGATAAGAAGTGCAATACAGAGGAGACAGAAAGAGCAATGGCTTTGTGGGTACGTGGTTACAGTGTTGGACTGCCAAGCGGGCGAGTCGAGTTCAAACCACCATCGGGCTTTTTCTTTTTCCTCGCTGTTCGCTGTATTCAAATTTGTGTCTGCGTCGTGTTGTAACGTCCATTTGCAACAGTGAGGTGTAAAGGAGGGACCTATACTGTCTGTTGATTCTGCACAACTACACTATCAGCAGCCGAAAGGAAGTGGCTTTCGGCCGAGCGGTTCTAGGCGCTACAGTCCGGAACCGCGCGACTGCTGCGGTCGCCGGTTCGAATCCTGCCTCGGGCATGGATGTGTGTGATGTCCTTAGGTTTGTTAGGTTTAAGTAGTTCTAAGTTCTAGGGGATTGATCACCTCAGAAGTTGTCTCATAGTGCTCAGGGCCATTTTTTTGAAGTGGATTTCGAACGGGAACAGCAAATATTTGATGACAAGGCGACAAGTCAACCGAATCCTCGTATGCGTGTCGTCGAACGGAAACCACAAACATCTGATGACAAGACGACAAATCAACCGAATTCTAGTATGCGTGTAGTATGACGAATCGCTTATAGACGCCCCTAATTTGTACGCCTGTTAACACATTCGCTGCGGCTGACGCTTATAAGCTTTTCATCGATCAACACGCCATTGCGGCCGACTCTTATACAGGGTGTTACAAAGAGGTACGGCCAAACTTTCAGGAAACAGTCCTCACACACAAATAAAGAAAAGATGTTATGTGGACATGTGTCCGGAAATGCTTAATTTCCATGTTAGAGCTCATTTTAGTTTCGTCAGTATGTACTGTACTTCCTCGATACACCGCCAGTTGGCCCAATTGAAGGAAGGTAATGTTGACTTCGGTGCTTGTGTTGACATGCGACTCATTGCTCTACAGTACTACCATCAAGCACATCAGTACGTAGCATCAACAGATTAGTGTTCATCACGAATTTGGTTTTGCAGTCAGTGCAATGTTTACAAATGCGGAGTTGGCAGATGCCCATTTGATGTATGGATTAGCACGGGGCAATAGCCGTGGCGCGGTACCTTTGTATCGAGACAGATTTCCAGAACGAAGGTGTCCCGACAGGAAGACGTTCCAAGCAATTGATCGGCGTCTTAGGGAGCACGGAACATTCCAGCCTATGACTCGCGACTGGGGAAGACCTAGAACGACGAGGACATCTGCAATGGACGAGGCAATTCTTCGTGCAGTTGACAATAACCTTAATGTCGGCGTCAGAGAAGTTGCTGCTGTACAAGGTAACGTTGACCACGTCACTGTATGGAGAGTGCTACGGGAGAACCAGTTGTTTCCGTGCCATGTACAGCGTGTGCAGGCACTATCAGCAGCTGATTGGCCTCTACGGGTACACTTCTGCGAATGGTTCATCCAACAATGTGTCAATCCTCATTTCAGTGCAAATGTTCTCTTTACGGATGAGGCTTCATTCCAACGTGATCAAATTGTAAATTTCCACAATCAACATGTGTGGGCTGACGAGTCCGCTCTCAATTGTGCAATCACGTCATCAACACAGATTTTCTGTGAACGTTTGGGTACGCATTGTTGGTGATGTCTAGATTGTGCCCCATGTTCTTCCACCTACGCTCAATGGAGCACGTTACCATGATTTCATACGGGATACTCTACCTGTGCTGCTAGAACATGTGCCTTTACAAGTACGACACAACATGTGGTTCATGCACGATGGAGCTCCTGCACATTTCAGTCGAAGTGTTTGTGTGCTTCTCAACAACAGATTCGGTGACCGATGGATTGGTAGAGACAGACCAATTCCATGGCCTCCACGCTCTCCTGACCTCAACCCTCTTGACCTTCATTTATGGCGGCATTTGAAAGCTCTTGTCTACGCAACCCCGGTACCAAATGCAAAGACTCTTCGTGCTCGTATTGTGGACGGCTGTGATACAATACGCCATTCTTCAGGGCTGCATCAGCGCATCAGGGATTTCATGCGACGGAGGGTGGATGCATGTATCCTTGCTAACGGAGGACATTTTGAACATTTCCTGTAACAAAGTGTTTGAAGTCACGCTGGTACGTTCTGTTGCTGTGTGTTTCCATTCCATGATTAATGTGATTTGAAGAGAAGTAATAAAATGAGCTCTAACATGGAAAGTAAGCGTTTCCGGACACATGTCCACATAACATATTTTCTTTCTTTGTGTGTGAGGAATGTTTCCTGAAAGTTTGGCCGTACCTTTTTGTAACACCCTGTATAAGCGTTTCCGCCATCAACAAGAAAGTGCGCATAACGCTTATAAGCGGCGCGTTCTCTACTGAGTACTCAGTTTAGTTTGTTCGGCTGTGCACTCGTGTTAGTACAAGCAACCCACGAAATATCACGTAACGTTTTCCTGCCTGCAGTTGTGTGTTTTCTTCTTTAGTCGTATGTATTGTACACTGTTTGCAATGGCGGCGAATTAACCGACACCGGGGTCTTCTAACCCGAAAAAGAGTAGGAAGAGTGAACAATATACTGACCATGAGTTACTGAGTGTGTTAAAAGATGGTGATGTTGAGTTCAGACGGGACGAACGAGAGGAGGGTGGCTGGAATTTGGAAACTGCAGAGACATACCATAGTGATGACAGTGTGGAAGCAAAACTGTTGAATATGTTTCGCGCCAGTTCGGAATCGGACGATTCGGACGACGATGAGGAGGAAATCGCCGACAATAAAGAACCCCCTCTCGCAGAAGTAAGCAAACCAGGTGCGACTTGGCATGAAGATCCACGTAGGATGCAGTATCGTCTGTTTAGAAAAGCAGAATGTTTGCATATAAATCCTGCTGGCAATATGCCAATGGGTTTCTTTAGACTACTGGTTACAAATGACATACTGCAGCTCGTAGCTGATGAAACGAACGGTAACGTACGCAATATATTTGCGAGCGAAAATACGAAAGAGGGCTCTAGGATTAGTAATTGGAAACCTGTAAGTATAGGAGAAATACTAATCTTCCTGGGTATTTCATTACATATGGGCTACGTCAAATATGCCCGATTACAAGACTACTGGAAGAAAGGCCCGCTGTTCGAAAATGGAGGAGTAGCGATGAGTATGGGCAGAGAGAGATATTTGCTCATCTTACGCTCACTGCATTTTGCGACAAATCCAGACTCAGGAGACCCGAAACCATATAATCGACTACATAAGGGCCGGCTGGAGTGGCCGAGCGGTTCTAGGCCCTACAGTCTGGAACCGCGCGACCGCTACGGTCGCAGGTTCGAAACCTGCCTCGAGCATGGATGTGTGTGATGTCCTTAGGTTAGTTAGGTTTAAGTAGTTCTAAGTTCAAGGGGACTGATGACCACAGCAGTTAAGTCCTATAGTGCTCAGAGCCATTTGAACCTTTTTTTTATGACTACATAAGGTATGCCCTATACTGAATTATTTTAACAACAGAATGAATTAGGTGTATTATCCAGGTAGGGAACTATCTTTAGATGAATCAATGATTCTTTGGAGGGGACGATTGTCATTTAGACAATATATAAAGAACAAAAGGAATAAATATGACATCGAATTGTACATGCTAAATAATCCAGACGATTTCGTAAATAAATGCGCTGTGTGCACGGGGATGCGTGGTGATATGGGGGGAAAAGGGCATGCCGAAAATATGGTATTACATTTGTTGGAAGAGAAGTTGTATGTTGGCCATCACGTTTACATGGACAATTTTTACAACATCTTTGCTTTAGCTAAAACCCTGTTTAATGCAAAAACACATTTCACCGGGACACTAAGGGTAAATAGGAGAAATACCCCTAAAGACGTCGTATGTGCAAAACTGGGGAAAGGAGACACTATTGCCCGATATTCGGACAACGTTATGATCGGCAAATGGAGGGATAGACGAGAGGTCTCCTATATTTCCACAGAATATCCTAATGCAATGGGAAGTTTGCCCAACGCACGCCAGCAAATAGTCTCGAAACCACTGCCAATCATCAAATATAACAGTTGTATGTCTGAGACCGATAGTCAGGACCACATGTTGTCGTATTATTTATGTGAACGAAATACTATCCGCTGTCCAAAGAAACTATTCTTCCATGCAGCTGACATGCTAATGTTCAATTCACATTACCTATGTGATAAATACTGAGGGCATAAAATGACGTTGTATGATTGTAGAATACAAAAAGTAAAGGGAGTACTTCCACCAATGGACGGTACAAAGGGTGTGCGTAACAAATATCGTAAAGACAAAAAGGGAAGAAGCAAGTTATGAGGCAGCGATGTACAACGTGTGCCGAACGGGGCAAGCGCGCGGATACACAATACCTGTGCATAACGTGTCCAAACAAACTTGGATTCTGTTTCAACTGCTGCACAATTACACATCCGTAATGTAATGGGATGTCGTATATTCAGAGGAAGATCTGTTCGTGTTTGATTTGTAAAGTATTTGTTTTACTTGATAGGCAAGTAAAATGTTTTTACATTGATTGCTCAGAACATGAGGTTTCTGTACAGTATGTGTACTTATTTGTGGTTTGCTATAAAATATCACCTCTACATCTTGCAAACTTATTTGTTATATGGGATTGGGTTTCCAGATGAGTCCTGTTTCTTTTTCTCCGTTTGATAAATCTTTTAGTATTTTCAGACTCTAATTTTTTCTCAACGGAGCGGATTTATCGCTTGTTTGAATTGCATTTTCTTTCCAGTTTGCAGTAAAATCATTAAATCAGAGGCGTTGTTAGAATTGTTAGCAATAAATGCGTATGACGCTTATAAGCAGCAATTATGACATGGTCGGCATGCAGCTAAAGCGTACTTGTATTTCTATATCTATCACCACCTCTTGTGCAGATGTTATATTCGCTGTCAATATTACGTACGTGCACAACATGAACTTACAGGTTTCGCAGGGTTATGATTTCAGCTCTCAGCTCACGTGCGTTTACAAACGTGCGCCTAGAGCGTTAGCGGCCCGCACTGGTGACCGCAGCGAACGTGTTAGGTGAGTGAGCTACGCCTCCTTTCCCGATTTAGGGGTTCATATGAATGTTTGTAAATGTTGGAACACGTGAGGCAATACTAATCTTACGTCTTATCTTAGAAGAAAGATTAAGAAAAGGCAAACCTACGTGTCTAGCATTTGTAGACTTAGAGAAAGCTTTTGACAATGTTGACTGGAATACTCTCTTTCACATTCTAAAGGTGGCAGGGGTAAAATACAGGGAGCGAAAGGCTATTTACAATTTGTACAGAAACCAGATGGCAGTTATAAGAGTCGAGGGGCATGAAAGGGAAGCAGTGGTTGGGAAAGGAGTGAGACAGGGTTGTAGCCTCTCCCCAATGTTATTCAATCTGTATATTGAGCAAGCAGTAAAGGAAACAAAAGAAAAATTCGGAGTAGGTATTAAAATTCATGGAGAAGAAGTAAAAACTTTGAGGTTCGCCGATGACATTGTAATTCTGTCAGAGACAGCAAAGGACTTGGAAGAGCAGTTGAACGGAATGGACAGTGTCTTGAAAGGAGGATATAAGATGAACATCAACAAAAGCAAAACGAGGATAATGGAATGTATTCAAATTAAATCGGGTGATGCTGAGGGAATTAGATTAGGAAATGAGACACTTAAAGTAGTAAAGGAGTTTTGTTATTTAGGGAGTAAAATAACTGATGATGGTCGAAGTAGAGAGGATATAAAATGTAGACTGGCAATGGCAAGGAAATCGTTTCTGAAGAAGAGAAATTTGTTAACATCGAGTATAGATTTAAGTGTCAGGAAGTCGTTTCTGAAAGTATTTGTATGGAGTGTAGCCATGTATGGAAGTGAAACATGGACGATAACTAGTATGGACAAGAAGAGAATAGAAGCTTTCGAAATGTGGTGCTACAGAAGAATGCTAAAGATAAGGTGGGTAGATCACGTAACTAATGAGGAAGTTTTGAATAGGATTGGGGAGAAGAGAAGTTTGTGGCACAACTTGACTAGAAGAAGGGATCGGTTGGTAGGACATGTTTTGAGGCATCAAGGGATCACAAATTTAGCATTGGAGGGCAGCGTGGAGGGTAAAAATCGTAGAGGGAGACCAAGAGATGAATACACTAAGCAGATTCAGAAGGATGTAGGTTGCAGTAGGTACTGGGAAATGAAGAAGCTTGCACAGGATAGAGTAGCATGGAGAGCTGCATCAAACCAGTCTCAGGACTGAAGACCACAACAACAACAACAATGAATGTTCGTATGAATGTGATCACTCCCAAGAAAATGATGAAAACGTAATAGCCTTTTGTATAAGCTGCAAAAAGTGAACGTAACAATTTCACAATCGCACAGTTTCTCTGTGCTCTGTCATATGTTTTTAACGTTTTTGAAGTCGCGTTCCCTTTTGGAAGTTTTGACTCTTGAATTGGTTTGTTGTAACATATTTCACATCTATTGATTTGTTGTTTTCATTTCTGTGCGACGTCTAGGTGGTGTCCCGCCTGCTCTCACTATTCATCACTGGAAACACTGGCCATGCCTTAGGGTGCTTCAGAGCACACAGGGCAGAGGTCACTGTCTCCGCTGTTTGCGTGCCGTGAAGCGGGAAATTCGAAAGTGATCCGATCTCCAAACTTATTTTACATCCAAACGGTACATTTCCGGACATTGGTTACTCTTCAAAACTTTATCTACTATGTCTCCTCTGCAACCTCTAGAAGCCATTAGTAGGAACTATGAAACACCCCTCACAAGAGAAAGAGTGAATCGTCAAGGAGTGCGGATATGACAACAGGATCGACAACCTTTCACGTTCGTTAGTACCGATTGTGACACCACTGTAGAAAAGATGGTAGGCGTTGATAATGTAGATGATTTGATTTTGTACGCTAATGTATTATTAGTATTTTTACCATATATGCACGTCAATATTATTTACATAATTGAATTGCCTTTACATAATCCTTCAACCAATTCTTCACAAACTGCAGGAACTATTTGAGATACAGCTGACTTCTCAATATGGAATAAATGTGAAATGCTGTAAAAGGAATCACCTATTGTTAAAAATCGAAGACTAATAGCTACTTTTTGCTTCGTAGGAACTGATTTTTTCGAAATTTATGCCTTCTTCGAAACAAATGGCTCTGTCACATTCGTTAGAATTTTTAACAGCGACGCCCTAGTGAAGCTACGAAAAGAAGTGCCGTGTTCCACATCTAGTGCCCACTAGTTACATTCCCGCCAAGCATTTAATAGTATGTTTTCGTCCAGCACGACGGCTATGCCTTTCTCTCCGTCAGATATTTTCAGTATCATTAATGCAGCACGACATATCAATAATTGTCTTGGCTGGACATAGCGTGCCGGCCGAAGTGGCCGTGCGGTTAAAGGCGCTGCAGTCTGGAACCGCAAGACCGCTACGGTCGCAGGTTCGAATCCTGCATCGGGCATGGATGTTTGTGATGTCCTTAGGTTAGTTAGGTTTAACTAGTTCTAAGTTCTAGGGGACTAATGACCTCAGCGGTTGAGTCCCATAGTGCTCAGAGCCATTTGGACATAGCGTAGCACACAATGCGAGTACACAACGTGATATATTTGCAGCCAGCTTCAGTGTAGCAAACAATGTGAATATAAATATAAAGGGTGTTCGGAAATTCCCGTTACAAATTTCTGTTAATTGTAGAGGAGAGTGAATACATAATGTTTTGAATAGAAACGCTTCCGTTTTTCGACGGTTTCAATTCAGACGTTTAACTTACCACTTCTGCTTAAGGAACTGAATTAGGTAACCTCTGTCTGTAAATTAAGCTTCGCATACGATCCCACACGAAGTATCCCATAGTCCATAGGAATGGCCGCGCGATTGGACCACCTCGGCCTACACGTCTTTCACCACGTCGTCTGTTGAGATGTCTCTAAACCGCACGTGAGAAGTGAGGTGGTGCAATGCTGAAACCACATTTCCTGACGGACATTCAGTGGCACAGCTTCCAAAAAAGGATCCAATATGTTCTATAAGAAGATCACGTATGCAGGAGCAGTTAATATTAGTGGAAGGAGGTGAGGTATGGCCCAATCACGTGACCATCCAGAATACCTGCCTACACGTTAGTATCAAACCGGTGCTCATATCCCCGAACATTGCGTGACACGAGACTTTTCGTCTGCCCAGACACAGCTGTTTCACAAATTCAGAACACAGTGAGTAGTGAACTTACTTTAATTGGTGAACAGAATTCGAGGAGAAAACAGGGGTGAGTCGATGCAGGGGTGTAGGAACCACGTGCACCTTTTTAAGTGGTACGGATGTAATTGCTGCTCACGCAAAACGTCCCAGACGATAACTGTGACAACACCCACTGCATGCGCAATTGTTCGAGTACTTGTTGACGGGTTCTCTTCAACGCGATGCAGTACATCTTCAAATTCAGGCTTGCGGCGTTTCCGTGGAACACCACAGTCCCGCCTCCTAACGGTGGAGGTACGTGTTTCTCGGAGCAGCTGCGTTAACTTGGGTAAAAATTTTGTGTGACGACGTGCTACGTTCCCGAACACGTTCGTGATATAGCCAGCTAGTAGTTCTTCCGTTACCTGGAGCTTCACCATACACAAGGAGCATGTATGTGTATTCCTAAACCTCTACAAATCCTGGAAGTTTGTAACGGGAATTCCCGAATACGCTATACAGAAATGTTTGTCGCAACTATGTACGGGAACCCAAACAACAAACATAGTTGCAGACTGTTATGGGCGCGGTCGTAAGCGGTGTTGCGAAGAGGAACATGTATTTAAACTCGGTGTAAACGAGGCTTTACGCGCGAATCGACTTCTCGCGTCATGGGACATTCACCTAGTCGTAAACAGTTGTACAACTGTTAGCTCGCGGCAAAACCTATTGCTTCTGTTGCTGTATTTGGCACGGTGCCCCGCCGACATAGAGAAACCAGTCCCCCCTACTTCAATTGGAGTTGAAAGTATTAGCACATGTTCTTTCTTCCCGTCTCTTCTTCTCGCCAGCCCGATACAGAGATTTCACGGTCGTGCAACATCGTCTATCGGCACGTATCGTAGCCCTTGTCTGTCCTTAAGTGAACTTTCCGAACGCCAAATCTGTCGTCACGGATTGTTTCCACAGTCTGTGAACCAACAGAACGACTAAAATTTAACCGCCAGGCCAACCTTAAGTTGATCTTGTCTCTGATTTGCTGATAACGCAGCATTGTAATTGGAAATGTGTATGGAGGTTGCAATACAACACTTATAGAAGTCACAATAAGGAAAATAAGATATACAGGTGAGAGACAAAAATACGGAAACACCGCGAGAAATGCGTGCCTGAACACAAACGTTGCACCGTTGTATCTGACCATGAACAGCACATTTGGAACGTCCTCAATACGTTGCAAGTGCCAGTCGTGGTCAGAACAATATTCTGTGTACAGAATGAGATTTTCACTCTGCAGCGGAGTGTGCGCTGAATGAAACTTCCTGGCAGATTAAAACTGTATGCCCGACCGAGACTCGAACTCGGGACCTTTGCCTTTCGCGGGAAAGTGCTCTACCATCTGAGCTACCGAAGCACGACACACGCCCGGTCCTCACATCTTTACTTCTGCCAGTATCTCCTCTCCTACCTTCCAAACTTTACAGAAGCTCTCCTGCGAACCTTGCTGTAAAGTTTGGAAGGTAGGAGACGAGATACTGGCAGCAGTAAAGCTGTGAGGACCGGGGTGAGTCGTGCTTCGGTAGCTCAGATGGTAGAGCACTTGCCCGCGAAAGGCAAAGGCCCCGAGTTCGAGTCTGGGTCGGGCACACAGTTTCAATTTGCCAGGAAGTTTAATATTCTGTGTAGTTTTGAGTGCATCATGTCGGAGCTAAGTCAATACGATCGTCAGCAAATTGCTGGTTCTCTTATCGTGGGTGCTTCTGTAACCAAGTTATCCCAAGTGTTTGGTGTTTCAAGAGGCATCATATCGAACATTCATACCGTATACAGGGAAAGAGGTACAACGTAATCCCATAAGTCACAATGCGGTCAAAAGTGTGTGTTGAGCGATCCTGATAACCATTCAAGAGGATTGCGACGAAAAATAAGAGGACGACAGGTGCAAAAGTCACTGAAGAACTGAATGTCGTACTCACGAACCCTGTCAGTAGCAAAACAACGCAAAGCGACCTTCATAAACAGGTAATTGCAGGGCCAGCTGTAATTCCTACACTGCTCGCCAGTAATGCAGATGCCCGTAATAAGAACTCGTGGTGCCGAAGCCATGACATGGAAAAGTCATTTGGTCGGATGAGTCTTGCTTCACACTGGTTGCAACATCTGATCGAGTTTATGTCCCAAGAGTCGAATATGGCGGGGTTCGCTGATGATTTGGGCAATCATATTTTGGTATTCCACGGACACCATGGCTACTGTGTAGGGTCGCATCACTCCCGAGAATAATGTGCCCGTGACTCATCGGGTCCATATCACGGTGCAGTGTTCGTTCTCCAACGGTGGTGTTGTGTTCCAAGATGACAGGGCCGCCGTTGACACAGCTCGTATCGTCCGCTACTGGTTTTATGAGTGCGAGGATGAATTTTCGCTTCTCAGTATTATCGATCCTTTGTCGTCTACTTTAGAGAGAAGGATAGGCGATCGATTTCTGCCTTAAGTTTTGCTACCTGAACTTACACACTATTTTGCAGGAAGAAAAGACTTCCTACAAAACCGTTGAGGACCCGTATTCATCCACGCCGAGACGACTGGAAGGTGTTTTGAATGCCAACTGCTTTCCTTCACTGTATTAGGCAGGGTGATGTGTTGTGTTTTTGTCCACCTACTGTATTTCAAATCTCGTTGCTAGTTAAATCTCGATCTGCTAGTTATGTTGTCTGGTAAAACTGAATAACGTGATATGTTCAGTAACAAACAGTTTATTCTTAACCATTCTTTACTGCCACGATAATTACCATTTTAAAATGAGGAAAGAACCTCTAATGTCACAAGTTTTTAAGTTCAAATAGCTCTGAGCACTATGCGACTTAAATCCTGAGGTCATCAGTCGCCTAGAACTTAGAACTACTTAAACCTAACTAACCTAAGGACATCACACACATCCATGCCCGAGGCAGGATTCGAATCTGCGACCGTAGCGGTAGCTCGGCTCCAGACTGCTGCGCCTAGAACCGCACGGCCACTCCGGCCGGCAGTTTTTAAGTAAAACGATCCTTATTACTATTAATACCTCCACAAAGACTAGAGGCCGTGCTGGAAAGAGGTCAGTTTGGGTTCCAAAGAAGAAAAACGTAAGGCAAACTTGACAGTATAATGTACCATTGAAGTGAGACTGAAGAAAAGCGGACTTATATTTATAGCATTTGTAGAGTTACTGGAAGCTTTTCACAATGCTGACTACAATAAACTCTTTGAACGTAGAGAGACAATATGAAGTGGGCAAAAGGACTTATAAGAAAGTAGACTGCGTACGAAGGACATGAAACGGCAACAGGAGTTGAGAAGGCAGTGAGCTATGGTTGTAGCATATCCACCACATCGGAAATTTGTGGCAAGGTCTTACGGGACCAAACTGCTGAGGTCTTCGGTCCCTAAGCTTACACAGTACTTAATCTAACTAACGTTCGCTAAGGACAACACACACACCCATGCCGGAGGGAGGATTCGAACCTCCCCGCCGCGCGGACCGTGACAAGGCGCCGTAGACCGCGCGGCTCCTCCATGTTATTCTATGTCTAAAAGCAGAGTAAGCAGTAAGCAGTAACGGAAACCAACGACAAATTTGTAAAGGGCATTTAAGTTCAGGGAGAAGAAGTAAAAGCTTTGAGGTTTGCGAATGTTCAGAGATAGCATAAGATTGGAAGGCCATTTTAAAGGAATAAATAGTGTCTCAAAAAGAAGTAATAAGACGAATGTCAACAAAAGTAAAACGAGGGCAATGGAATGCAGTCGAATTAAATCGAGTGATGCTGAGGGCATTACAGCAGGAAACGACTCATTAAAAGTAGTAGATGAGTTTTGCTGTTTGGATTGCAAAATAGCTGACTACGGCTGAAGTAGAGAGAATACAAAATGCAGACTGGTAATAGCAAGAAATAGGTTGCTGAGAAAAAGATATTTCTTAACATCGAAAATAAAGTTAGGTGTTGGAATTTTTTTAAAGATATTTGTGTGGTGTGGGGCAGTCTGTTAAAATAAAATGTTGATGGAAAACAGTTCAAACAAGAAGAGAATAGAAGCTTTTTAAATGTGGTGCTACAAAAGAGTGAAGATTATATGAGTATATTTGATTATTAATGAGAAGGTACTTAACATGAAAGGCGTCCGGCCTGAGCTACCTCCTGCGGTTAAACGCATCGTTGGGCCACAGGTGCACTCGACGCCTTGCATCATTTCAGAAGATTCAAAATCGCGGTGTGTCAGACTACATTAGATATCTCCAGTCAGCTACCTCCCAGCTTATGTGTGGTTCTGTCCAGCCAAGACGTCTGCCTTTACGTACCGCTGTCGGCAGTGGCCTTTCGCTAGGTCCCTCGCTGTTTTCGCTCACAAACTGGTTGAAATGGACCTGTATTCGTTGACAGCCAGCAACAATTCTTGTCGAGTTTGAAACCGACTGTCATTGACAGGAAGTGACCTTCTTCTCCGTTATCTCTCGTTTACGATCGCTTTGTGAGGCCTGTTTTTTACTCTGTTACATGGCTGTGAGTGCTACATGATTTCTAGTAGACACGATGGACAATGCTTCATGATACATCAATAAGTCGTTCAGATTCATTCAAGATGTGATCACGGACACTTACATGCACCATAGTTTCTCTCTGCTGTTCTGTCACATCTCCACGTTTGTCCATCTTACCTCACTGATTTCAAACAACACTTTACAGCCATGACTTAATGGGGCCTGGGGTCAAAAGTAACAAGAATCTGTTGTAGTATTTAAAATTTACCAGCAAATGTCGTTTGTAGAATTTCTTAGAGAGGGCGGTAAGCTTCAATTGTCTTCAGTAAGTATGTGGACAAAGTAGGTAGACGAAAACGTGAACTTCTTCTGTGACAGAGTAAAATCTGTATTTAATGTGGGAGTGAAAATAATTTTTAAAATACTTTTTCTACTAATTTCCATGTAAAGGAATTTATTTTTATTAATACATGAAACTATGTGTTAGTTATTGTACTTTCGTTTCACATAGGAAATAATATATATTTTTTGTATGACTGGAGCTATTTCGTTTTAACCTTAGTGTGGAATGGTTTGGTCATTTGTAACAGTGCCTTCTGAGAAGTTTGTAACATGTTACGATTGGCCTCCTGTGTAAAAACTAATCGCTTTCGTATCCTTTTGTTTCAATATTTAGCTTATTTAAATAGCATCTACATGACATACTATTTTAAAATCCTTTATATCAATTTTTACAGTATACCAACGACTAGTAAGTGTACAACTCAGAGGGGTGTAGGTTTAATAGGAACTGCTGTTGCAGAAGTTTCAACTTCCAGAACATCAGTGATGATCCTGACAAAGAATCTGGCATATGTCGAATGTCATAGCACAGACTTTCCCTAGAAAATGGGAAACAACTAGCTTCCAAACATACACTGGTTGCGATAGTGTATCTAAGGATTTTCAACACAGCTCAAAGTCACCCCCTCCCCCTCAAGGTCACACCTCAATGTCACTCTTCAAGGTCACCATCTCTAAGTTACCCCATTCCCTACCCCCACCTATTTCCTCAGTTCATCCCTCCCATAGCCAACACCCACCTTCTCCCTGCCTTGGCTGCATGTGTACAAGAAGTTTTTCAAGAAATTTAGGAGTGCTGTTCCTGTTCTCTTATAAACAACTTGGAGCTGTGTGTCCTGTTATTGTTATTTATTCTAACAGTGGCACTGGTGTAGAATGTTGTGAGCGCTGAAGCAGGGAGCCTCTACCAAGATTGTATGGTGCATGAACGAGCCAGCATTCTGCAACTGACTGAGAGCCTGGCAAGTATAAGCATATAGTTCTATTGCTCAACTATCGATGGTCTCCTCTTTGGCGAGAGCAGAGCATAAGAGGAGTGTTATAGCTTAGTGACTGTGGGACAGTGGCATCGTGAAGTGTCGATGCCGTGACTGCAGCACATATTTTTCAAGACATTGTGATGTAATTAAAAATGTTTGCCATGCACATTGTACATTTCATACCAGTGTTCATGGCTATATATTAATGTTTATCTGAAAGGAAAGATTTTTGTTCTTGTGTGATTATTGACAATCAACTACATCGTTACAGGAAGATAACATGGATTAGATTGACTTTAATTACAGTTTCCAAGTGAAAGAAACATGCATGTTTGGACTCATTTAATATCACGAGCGTAGGTACTTTCTCGTTTTGGATATCACACACTGATCTTTTGAAACATCTGTGTTGTGATTTGGTCACGCGCACACTCGTGTAATGAACAAAGGAATCGTTTGGTACTGAATGGAAGAACTATGACTTTGATCGACTTGTAAAGCGCCTTTTGAACAGTGAATTTCATGTGTTCTGTGCTGCACATACTTGAACTGGATATATTATTGCAACAATAACCTTATTACATCACAACGGATTATATGGTTGGAATGCACATGCCAACTATGTCAGTTGTGGAATAAATTTAGTTGTGTACCGTGCAGACCAACCCTGTGTGTGCGTTTAACAGAATATACTGAATTTTACCAGACTAAGTTGGCATTATTGTGCCCTGTTAGATAATAATTATTACAGGACACATCAAAGCATTTGTTGAGGGAGTACTTGTGCAGAACATATATACTTCATTTTCCCCAGACATGCAAACATGTTACATGAGCCTCACCACGGTGCACCAGCCGGCATGGGGTGTGTAAGTAGGGATAGCACCAGCCTCCAAGACAAGAGTCCTACCACCTCTGCAATAGTTTTGGATGATCTACGACCATACCATGAAGAATGGGTACAGGGTGAGAGGCACAAAACCTTTTCTTCCAAGGCAACCACCTGAGTAGAAAAGAACCTCAATCCCATATGCAGGACCTGGACCATCCCTGAGGCACATGTAATTGCATACAACAGCCTTCCCACACTGTCATGCATCCTAAGAAGTAATAACAAGAACGCTATTTAAAGCCTTATTACTGCAAAGGATGATGATAAGGTGGGCACTGGATAGTGTTCTGTACATGCATTGAAACAATTTTGGACTCCTGGATGTACATTTGTGTGTGTGTGTGTGTGTGTGTGTGTGTGTGTGTGTGTGTGTGTGTTAGATCTTTCCATATGTTACAGATGAATTCCACTATGATAATGAAAGGAAAAAATATACAAACTTTTGGGCCCCAGATGAACGATGATAGCAGCCTTTAAGTAAGTACACCTACGCCATCAGAGTGTAGAAGCAAAGTAATCATTCGAAAAACATTGTGGTTAAGTTCAGTAAAGTTCTATGTGTGTACTCTCTTCGTAGTGATGGGGAAAGTAAAAGGTTCTCATGCAACTATGTCAAAAATGTATGAACGCGTTATCTCAAAGATACAGATTTCAGCTGCATAAAACTTATACATACATTAATAGTGATACTCTTTCGCTAGAAAGTAAATTATTGTAAAAAGGGCCAGTACACAACATCATGCAGCTACATTAGTTTTGAGTATTCTCTGTGAGTAGTCTTCATTAGTTTTTAAAAATGTGTACTGCAGAATGTTTAATTTTCACCTCAGCTCCACACATTGATTTTCCACAAGATTCGCAGTAATATCATAAGGATAAGAGGTACGGCATTCAGCACCATTGTAGAAATTAGGCAAACAAAAATGCCAGGGAGGTCTATAAACAATCAATGACATTACTCCAGAAACAATGAACCATGTACCAAAAGGGTGATAGTCATAGTTACAGTTTGGGCAGAAAACTAGAACATATTATGAAAGAAATAACCTTTCTATGATCCACATATATCTCAGCTACTGTGCTGAAAAATAGCTGTTTCAAGTTCAAAGTATGTATAAGTTTAACACTGCTGTAGTCTATATTCTTCAGCTAATGTGCACATACACCACTGTCACAACTGCATGAGAATCTCGTTTTTCCTCGCCAGTACAAAGAGTGTGCATCCACAGAATTGTACTTACTGTACCCATTAGGTGTGTTCAAATGATTACCTCAATCCCCTGCTTGTAAGGGTATGGTGGATCTCACACCATCTAATTAACAGTGGAACAAGTGTTATGGAGTATTTAGTTTACATTTTCAGTTAAAAACACATGAAGAATAAGAAAGTGAGAGTGGATGCTTAAGAGTGTATGCTTACTCGCTAAAACTGCATCACCGCCATCAGTTACGGACACTGAAAAGTTTGTGAATTCCCCCGTTTCGTTATAGCTGTGGAATCCTCAGATCATGTACACGCACGCACGCAAGCTAACACGTGTACGCACACACACACGCACACGCACGCGCACACGCATACGCACGCGCACATACGAGTCTGTAATTGTTTCAGTACTTCCAAGGAATTACCCATCCAATCATCGTCCTCTGTAGCCAATGCGTGCTCCAGTAACAGGCTGCAAATAGCGTTCTTACTATTACTTATTGGAAAGTACAAGAGAATGGCATTGATCTGTATTCGTTTTTCCTTTATATCGAGGTGTCTGCTGTGGAGAAATGACAAAATGGTTCAAATGGCTCTGAGCACTATGGGACTCAACTGCTGAGGTCATTAGTCCCCTAGAAAACTAGTTAAACCTAACTAACCTAAGGACATCACAAACATCCATGCCCGAGGCAGGATTCGAACCTGCGACCGTAGCGATCTTGCGGTTCCAGACTGCAGCGCCTTTAACCGCACGGCCACTTCGGCCGGCGGAGAAATGACATAGGTGTGTATCACTCCCTAGAGCAGTCCTTCATGATACAGGCGTAGATCATCCAAAGCTGTTCTAGAAGCAACAGGGCTGGTGGTTATGGGACTGGGGTGACCTTGAAGGATGACACTGGGAGATGTAAGGAGAGCCCTTGATGTGTGGCCTTGACAGGAAGGGCTGTTCTCGAACCTACACTGAAGCGCCAAGGAAACTGGTGTAGGCGTGCGTCTTCAAACAGGCAGAACACTGCGCTGCTGTCGGTAACGCATGTATATTACACAAGTGTCTGGCGCAGTTGTTAGATCGGTTACTGCTGCCACAATTGCAGGTTATCAAGATTTAAGTGAGTTTGAACATGGTGTTACAGTCGGTGCACAAGCAATGGGACACAGCATCTCCGAGTCTTCGAGGAAGCGATGAAGTGGAGATTTTTCCGTACGACCATTTCACAAATTTACCATGAATATCAGGAATCCGGTAAAACATCAAATATCGGACATCGCTGCGGCCGGAAAAGATCCTGCAAGAGCGGGACCAACGACAACTAAGAGAATCGTTTAGCGTGATGGAATGCAATCCTTCCGCAAATTGCTGCATATTTCAGTGCTGGGCCATCAAACTAGTGTCAGCGTGTGAACCATTCAAAGAAACATCATCGATACGGGCTTTCGGAGCCGAAGGCCCACTCCTGTGCCCTTGGTGCCTGCACAACATAAAGCTTTACGCCTCGCCTGGGCCTTGTCTGACCACATGCATCCATTCATGTCCACTGTGCATTCCGACGGACTTGGGCAATTCAAGCAGTACAATGCAAAATTGCTACAGAGTGGCCCCAGGAACACTCTTCTGAGTTTAAACACTCCCACTGGTCACCAAACTTCCCAGACATGAATATTATTGAGCATATCTGGGATGCCTTGCAACGTGCTGTTCAGAAGAGATCTCCACCCTCTCACACACTTACGGATTTATGGACAGCCGTGCAGGATTCATAGTGTCAATTCACTCCAGCACTACTTCAGACATTACTTGAGTCCATGCCACTTCGTGTTGCGGCACTTCCGCGTGCTCGTGGGGACACTACACGACATTAGGGAGGTGTATCAGTTTCTTTGGCTCTTCAGTGCATCAGACATACTATTAGGTACAATCCACATAACTGCGTATTTAATGTCGAGCAGGAAAAGAAACTTTCAGATTACATCAAACATTCTTGATATTGCCCTGCCTCAAGTAACAATACCAGGGAATATTTTGTCAAGTTTCTCTGTAACTGCCAATTATTCATTTAATGAGAACATTTTTCATGATCGGATTCCACACTATGCCATGTTACAGACAGAGCAAATCCTAACATCACCCCTTATTGTCCAGATGATAGACCGCCAGAACCCTCATTACCTTTGCAAAGTAGCCAAAGACGTCTGATGACTCAACTTTTTCACCCATCTCCTAAACCCAACTTGAAATAAACTTGCACAAGATGTCTGGTAATAGACAAAGTTCAATTATAATTAGCAATACCGAAAACCTTGCACTCGAAGGAATGGTAAATAAAGATAAAATAAGTGCTGACAAAAAAGTTGCAAAATATCAAAGAGAAATTGGCCCTTCAAACTACTTCAGTGTCAGCATGACGAAGCTTGATACGCAAAGATGATGTTGAATGTTTCTGTTTTGTCTGCATGAACAATTATAAAAGCAGCCGATCAGGAGAGGAATGGGTGCAGTATATAACATTTCCAAAGTGGGCATATATTAGACCTACCCTAGGAGAAAAAAGTTACAGATGCCATATTTCTCAGATTAGAGATTGCATTTATTATCTATTTCTCATACAAATATTGGCATATTATGTTTTGCTACTTATTGTTACATTATTTGTATGATTATCTTTGTCTTGTCAAGTAAGCGTAAAAAGTTACAATTCAAAATTACCTTTTTATTTGTTGTTGTTATGGTCTTCAGCCCGAAGACTTTCATGCAACGTTCCGTGTTCTTCTGTCCTTTGCATGTTTCGTCATCTTCTAATAACTACTGCAGCCTACATCCTTCTGAATCCGCTTACTGTATTCATCTCTTGGGCTTCCTCTACTATTTTTATCCCGCCCGCGCCCCACGCTTTCTTCCAATGGTGATCCCTTGATGTCTTAGAAAGTGTTCCATGAAACAATCTCTTTCTATAGTCAGGTTCTGCTACACATTTCTTTTCCCATCAATTCTCTTCAGTGCCTCCTCATTAGTTACGTGATCCACCCATCTTATCTTCAGTGTTCCACTCTAGCACCGCATCTCAAAAGCTTCTATTCTCTTCTTGTCTAAACTGTTTATCGTCCATATTTCATTCCATACATGGCTACACTCTACACAAATATTTTCAGGAAGGACTTCCTAACACTTAAGCCTATATTCGGCATTAACAAATTTTTCTTCTTTAGACACGCTTTTCTTTAAGTTGCCAGTATACATTTTACATTCTCTGTACTTCGGCTATCATCAGATATTTTGCTGCCCAAATAGCAGAACGACGTACTACTTTTAGTGGCTCTTTTTGTAATGTAAATCCCTCAGCATCACCTGCCTTAATTCGACTACATTCCATTATCCTTGTGTTGTTTTTGTTATGTTCAACTTACTTCCCCCTTTCAAGACACTGTTCATTCCTTTCAACTGCTCATTTAGATCCTCTCCTGTATCTTTTAATTTATAATATCTTATAACTTTAAATGATTCTAAGGGCAATTATTATGTGAATAATGCATGACGTAATGACTTTTCTGGGGATATTACAATACATAAAGTGTCCACACCAAATGGATATGTTACAATCGCCTCCATGTATGCTAAAACTGGCTCACATCTGAAGACAAATGTAACACACTAGAGTTTTAGGTATATCATTGAAGTATTAATTGCGAATACACATTCAGAATTAAAAAGAAATTGACTTTCTATTCAGTTAGTTGCGTAATTTTTGCCGTAAGCGGATTGTTTACTACAAAAAAACTGAATTTTTTTTACAACTGACCCTAGTTCCTCTACCTCCTATATCAGCAGTTCTGCCCTATCTACAGCGCTGCAAAGTGGCCAGTGTGCTCTTACAACGGCGTTACTAACATTCTGTCCGATGAGCGTAGCATCCTACCGCAGCAGAGCTGTGTTCCAATGCTCGGAGGAGAACTGAACTGGTCTGAGAGTATTCCAGTGTCTCCTCAGTTCAAGTGACCCCAGTCGCGTTGAGCACACCCCGGACTGCGTCGAACGAGATGTGCTCGTGTTGGCTCCGCTCTCTGTGAGATGTGGACGGCACGTAGGCAGAATGTCTCCAAATCTGTTTCAGTGTCTCGTGAAAACACTGCCACGATACACTGATGCCGAGAACTACATACTGCTAGGCAGGTGTTGCTAACTCAGTTGGTCATGAGAGATTCTGCCCACCACGTTTGCACAATAAGGTGGCAGCGCCGCTGTTCTGAAAGTTAGTTTTTTACTCTACATCTTCGACTACAGTCTACTGAAGATTAGTGTGAATTATGTTGTATTTTCTATAGTTATCAGTTACTTTTATTTTGCTTAACTTACGGAATTTAGTTGTTACGTTTCTCTCATTCAATGCGACCTTAATACCCACTGAGCTTCACTTTTAATTAGTTAACTAATTTTAAATTACTCATGACAATGGAAACAGCAGTAGCTTTAGACGCAGCTAATGTATGCAGTGTAAATGCTCATGTAACAGCCAAGTTACAGTTCGTAGAAATTGACGGAAGGTAATCGAGTAAAACAGAAGTGGTCTCTGACGTTCCCCAAGGAAGTGTTATAGGCTCTCTGCTGTTTCTAATCTACATAAAAGATTTAGGAGACAATCAGAGCACCCCTCTTTGATTGTTTGCAGATGACGATGTCATTTGCCGTCTAGTAAAGTCATCAGAAGATCAAAACTAATTGCAAAATGATGTAGACAAGATACCTGTATGGTGTGAAAAGTGACAAATGGCTGTAGATAGTGAAAAGTGTGAGGTCGTCCACATCAGTACTAAAGTGAATCAGTAGCAAAATAAATCACGCAGACATAAAGGTTGTCCACTCAACTAAATGCTTAGTGATTATAATTACGAATATCTTCAATTGGGACCATCACATACATAATTTTGTGAGGAAAGCTAAACCAAGGGCTGCGTTTTATTGATAGAACAGTCAGAAGATGCTACAAATTCACAAAAGGAGACTGCCTACACCGCTTGTCGATCCTAGTTTGAAGTACTGGCGTATGGTATGGAGTCTTTACCAGATAAGTTTAACAAACGACATTGAAAAATTTCAATGAAGGGCAGCTCATTATTATGACGAAATGGGCGGGGGGGAGGGGGGGGGGGAGTGTCGCGGATATGATACTCGACTTGGAGTGGCACTCATTAAAAAAAAAAAAGGCGTTTTTCGTGAAATTTCAGTCATCGACATTCTTCTCCGAACACGAAAAAAACTCTGTTGACACCCACCTACATAGAAAGAACCGATCGTCCTAATAAATGAGAGAAATCAGAGTTCGAACGGAAATATTTGACTGTTCGTTTTTCCAGCGCGCAATTCGAGAGCGGAACAGTAGGGAAATTGTGTGGAAGTGGTACGATCAACTCTCTGCCAGTAACTTAAGTATGATTTGCAGAGTAATGTAGATGCAGATTATATCACGATAGTGGAGGTTCGGTTGAACGAGTCACTGGAAAAGTTTATGTTTCACAACCTGCAGAAATATGCTCCGAAACTGCTGGATGGTGCAGATGCAAACTGAAGTCTTCTTGAATGTGGCGACAGTATATTCTGGCCTAGTGATGTGCTCATAGAGATTTCCACTACATTCTTCACTGTTTTGCGATATGGGATTGGAATGTCGTCGAGGAGAATAGGAGGCAATTTTTCCTTTACTCAGAACTAATTAATTTCTGGTGCTATTGAGGATATTCAACCCAGATGACAATAGCGTGATTTTTGGTACAACATGTTTCGGGACAACATTACCCTATTTTCTAGAGCTTAAAAGATTCTTTATGCCATGTTGAGGCAATAATTACACGATTGACAACTGACCTGCATTTCTTCAATATTGCTTGAATAACAGTTGTAATATGGCTTCACATCAGTTAATTTCTGTTGGTTATGCTGGTACCCTCGTCGCCTATATTTTTTAGAAGAGCTTCTCATTACCGCATGTTTCGATGTGTTTCATGTAATGTGTTTTAGGTAAAAATGTAAGAATTATGTAGTGTGGCGATTGGTTCTTGCAGACGATAGCACGAGGAAGTGCTAAAAACAAATCATTCATTTTGTCTGCTGAGACTTGAAAACAGTTTTCTATATTGCGTTTGCCTGTGCAAGCCTCTTCATGCCAACTTAACTACTGCAATGCACAGTACATACATTTGAACCTGCATACTGTATTCAAGAATTTGTCTCCTTCCATAATTTTTACATCTCCCTCCCTCCTTCTCCCCACCTCACCCCTCACCTTCCTCCATTATCAAACTGCGATTCCTTCTTGCCTCAGACTGTGTAATATCAAATGATTCAATCTTTTAGCCATGTCATAAATAATTCTCCCCCCCCCTTCTCCAATTAGTATTTCTAGTACTTCGTCGTGATTGGATATACCTATCTAATCTACATCATTCTTTCGCAGCACCGCGCTTCAGAAAAACCTTTTCTCATTTAGTCTGACTTGCTTATCGGTCAAGTTTCATTACTGCATAAAGTTACACTCCTGGCAAATACCTTCACAAAAGATTTCCTAAACTGAAATTCATATTTTATGTTAACGAATTTCTCGTTTCCAGAAATACTTTTCTGGCTGTTGTCGTTGTGCATGTTATATCCGTTCTACTTCAGCCTTCATCACTTGTTTTGTTGCCCAAATAGCAGAACTACTACTTTTAATGTATTGTTTCCAAATCCGATCCCCTGAGCATCATCTGACCTAAGTAGACTACATCCCGTTACCTTTGATTTGTTTTCAAAACACTGTTATTTCGTTCAGCTGCGCTTTCAAGTTCTTTGCAGTCTCTGAAAGAATTACAATGTCATCGGTAAATCACAATGTTTTTTATTTATTCACCCTGAACTTCATCACTCGTTCCTAATTCGTCCTTAACTACTGGCTCAATGTAGGGATTGAAAAACATCGGAGATAAGCTACAACTCTGTCTCGCTCCCTTTTCGACCACTGCATCCTTTTCATGTCCTTCAATAGTTATAACTGGAATCTGGTTACTGCTAAAGCTGTGAATAGAGCCTTTGGCTCCTTTAATACTCATGTAATATTTAATTACTGCTCATCCTCTACACTTGTGGGCCACGAGGAAACTGTTGCAGCCCTCCCCTCCAGAGTGCCTGCGTACTCTCGTTAGCATTTCTGGAGCTGCGGCGACGCCCATCCTTCCTGTGAGTGAGTCACGGCCCCCGTGCGCCGTGTGCTGCGCTGCGCTCGGTCGCAGACGCAGCGCGTTGTTCCACTGAGCTTCTATTCGAGGCTCTGGCTTCGTTTACTCACCCAGTCATCCACTGCACCTAGTGCTCTCGTACTTGGAATTCTGGGGCACGGAATTTCGTAATGACCCACTTGCGGGGATAAATGTCCACTTCAGGGCCTCGCCTTAAGAGCAACGTCTTGTGGTTAGACAGAAGTGCAACGTGGAACATAAATGAAAGGTGAAACCTGTTTGCAATTTTCTCGATCAGTTCTTTTGTAACATATTTTCTATACCACTGGGTTATTAAAGCGAGTCACGTTTAAGATATATCTACATTTACATCTATATGTACAAATGTACTCTGCGAATCGCTGCAAGGTGCATGATGGAAGCTACATCGTATCAATTTTATAAATTTGCTTTACTATTCTATTCTCATATTGAGCGAGGGAAAAATGACTGACTTTGTACGTGTCCTAATCTGTCTGTTCTTATTATCGTGGTCCATGTGCGAGATACATGATGGTGGAAGCATAATTGTAGCACAGTCTTCTTCTAACATATGTTCTATGAATTAATCCAACAGAATTTCGCGAGAGTTACGTCGTCTGTCTTTCAAGGATTCCCACTTATATTTCCCGAGCATTTCTGTTACACTTTCGTATGAGATACACCGTCTTTTTACTATCCTAGCAGCGCGTTCTTGAATTTTTTCTATGTCTTCTGCCTACTTCGTAAGGAGTCAGGAACGTTGGAGCAATACTCTAGAAATGATCACACTAACGACTTACAGACGCAAGAATTATTCAAACACATCATGTTTTCCATTCACCTTCCCTGATTTTATTTGATCATCACATTTCATGTCACTCCTTAGAGTTACCGCTAAACACATATCCTATGTGACGTGATTAAGATGTTCACTACTGTTAATCGGTTGCTATCGGGTTCATCTACATATACGTACACACTACTATAGAGGACACTTGGCGTTCTATCACACGTTAGGTTATCTTCCACACCGGATGGAGTGGTCGATAAAAGACTGTTTAGATGTGACTGAGCACACTGTAATTAGTTTAATCTTGTCTTCGCAGTCACTACAGGAGAGATACGTTGGGCTGAAGTGTATTTCCAGAATCTTCGCCTAATACTGTTTCTTGAAATTTTGTAAGTAAGCCTTTGCGGGAGAATTGGCGTTTTTCTTGAAGATTCTGCCCCTTCATAATTTTCATCACGTCCCTGATGCTCTCACGAAACAAATCTTGGGCTATTTATGCTGCTTTTCGTTAAATACGTTGAATCTCCCCTGTTAGTTTGTCAGTATGAGACCCACGCACTTGGCCGATATTGTAAGATAGCACACATAAGCGTTTAGTACGTAGTCACCTTTATAGACTGACGGTATTTTCCCATTATCGTACCAATGTACCAAATTCTGCTAGCTACTTTACCTGTGACTGAGTCTGTATGTTCATTCCGTTTAATTGTGATAAGCATGTTGTTTCAGTATATTAAGAAATATTTGCACTACACTT
Organism: Schistocerca piceifrons; assembly: GCF_021461385.2. NCBI lineage: Eukaryota > Metazoa > Arthropoda > Insecta > Orthoptera > Acrididae > Schistocerca > Schistocerca piceifrons. The sequence goes on from NC_060140.1 coordinate 555,528,395, forward strand.
CTTTCATTTTTACCATTTCACGACTTCTTGCGTCACTTAGAGTTTTGTCGTTTGCTGGTCCATATGGTGACTGTCGTATTTATTTTGAGAAGCGAGCGATGGAACTGTTGTGGAGGGCAGATAACCGCAAATTTAGCAGGGATCACTTTAATTATCTTACAATTCTTGCATTCACTCCCCAGCACATTTACTGTAAATTTCTTGTAGCTGGTAGTAAAAATCAATTTCAGCCGCAATCACAATATAAGACAAACAAATAATTTGCGTTTTGATTTGGCCTCCTTATTAGCATTCAGAGTAGATCTAATTACTATGGCTCAGAGGTGTTCAACAAGATCCCGCCTCGTATACACTCACGAACATTGAAAATTTCGCACCTAGAAGTGAGCATCAGATCGAAATGAATTTTATTAGACATCATGATTCAGATGAAAGATCCCAAAATCAAGCAAAGTAAAGAAATACAGTAAGTACAAGTAGGCAAATGCAGTGAAACATCACTATCGCTTTGGACCACCATTTGCTGCAATGCGGGCCGTAACACTGTCCGACATCGTGTTGGTTAGACGTCTGATGCTGTTTTGATGTAGACTGGTCCACAAATCTTGAACACCCACCTTCAAATCAGGTACAGTGTGACTCGGCGCATGTGGCGTTTCAGCAGACCCTACAGATTGCAACACGACTGCCTATTGTAAAGGAAGAGATACTTAATTGAATCACAAGCACGCGATCGCGGAGGCACAGGCAGTGGCTAAGATCGATTCACATTCGTGTTGACAGCTGATATCAGCTTGACAGGAGCGCGTGCAGGGCCAGTTTCACAGCGTGTTCCACGGATGGGCTGCCTCTGGTCTTCCACCGGCCGCCAAGTTGACGGCGTGACCAGGAAAACCCTTCTGTTGGGCAGCACAATGGCTGCTCGTTTCCAGTGACGGTTTTTCGCATACAGTGCAAAGTTAAAGCTTATAAATACGTGTGACTGAAGAGTCAATAGGTTCATTTGAAATGGAAAAGATGAACATGCCTTTGATATCAGCATTCGTTTATATCAGTTTATATAGTTTATATAGTTAAATGGTATAAATAATTCCTGAACTGTAAAAGCGAATATTTCGCAACGCATTATCCGATTGCAACAGACGAGGTGCTTATGGATACATCTCGTAGAACTGTGTCTGACTGTGATAGTAAATTTACTGAAATTATTCACATATTTAAATGACAGGCCGAAAAGTGGATTCCGTGCAATTAAAAACCATTTTTCTTGCCAAATAAATAGAAAATCATTAAAAATAGTGACAATACTGTAAACGTTACATATATACCAACTTATTTAGTGCGTAATATAAATTGTTTATCAGTATTTACTCTTATAAACCCGAAAACAGAAGAAAACCATAGAAATTATTGAAACTTCCTGGCAGATTAAAACTGTGTGTCCGACCGAGACTCGAACTCGGGACCTTTGCCTTTCGCGGGCAAGTGCTCTACCATCTGAGCTACCGAAGCACGACTCACGTCCGGTACTCACAGCTTTACTTCTGCCAGTATCTCGTCTCCTCGACCTCGGCAAAGGTCCCGAGTTCGAGTCTCGGTCGGACACACAGTTTTAGTCTGCCAGGAAGTTTCATATCAACGCACACTCCGCTGCAGAGTGAAAATTTCATTCTGGATAGAAATTGTTGTTTAGGCCTATAAATAAACTATGGTGGATAAAAGAAAACTGATAACATCCTAATATTTCTCAGAATATTTCCGTATGATTTGCTGTATCAGATGTGTACAAGAGGTTAAAATTAAGAATTTCAGAAATTTTCACGTTCAGTAGTTCGACTTCACTGGTGTTTGACCGAGGTTTTCTGGATGAAAAGCTGTGATTTGGAGGGGAGTCTAACTTCGGACGACGTTGGAGGCGGCCAGGCTCTGTCTGTGTTAGGAGAAAGTTTTATATGATGACCGGTGAAATAGTCGCAAATACGCGTGATTAAATTGTTTAGCGTTCCTACTTTCGGACACAGATATGTATTTTTCGGCATCTGATGAACTTGTTACTTTCGGGGTTGCGCGTGATACAACGTTTCAGTATGTGGCCAATGTAGGATTTGAAGTTTGATATACTGTGGAACTTTAACTGATGTCTAAAGATAACTCACGCAATTAATCGTGGTTTATTCAAGCGCTTCTAAGATCTTAAAAAATAACTCTGACCGACTTTGAAATTAATTTAATGTGAACTGTGACTTTCGATTTTTTTTTTTTTTTGCCATTACGGGAAAAAACTAGAATTTGCAAAACTTTAAAACATACGTGACTGCGTACGTGATTTTTGCATAGCATATCCTGCCTGCATTTATATTAAATACTTTTGTGGAACATTGGGCACATTGCGAAGAATGTGACTTGTCGCCCCATAGACGAAACGTAGCCAAACTTGTAAGGCCAACAGTATCTACGGGGGCCCACTGAAGTGTTTCTGCCGCGTAATGTGTCGATAAATCTTTTCGTGCAGTAGCATGAGGGGCTTCAGAGCTGATATAGAACTTGTGAACAGTCTAGAACTTTGATTTTCGGCGAATTGATGAGAGAGATTGTATTTCATTCCGTCATCCATACCACATGGACATTCTCATACAACCCATACGGTCGCTTACGGTGGCTCGCCCTGGATAATTCAGAGCGAACAGATCCGGAAGGCAGTGCAGGATTTCATCGTGTGAAACAGTGTGACAACAGCAGAACAGTTACACCGAACATCGCCACAGGCCAGCGCGCCGAGGCCGCTGCTGCGCCGCAGAAGTACCGGCCGTTGCTGGCGCGGCCGCCGCCACAGCTACACAGTTCCCCGTACGACACGCCAAGTGTCGAGACCGGCTCCTGCTCCCAGCGGCCCCTGTCGCAGTTAGGTGCTGCAGCAGGCGCGATTTCCTTTGCAGTTTCAGCTTTTGTGCCAGCCAGAGCGATGGTGCACGAAATGGGGGAAATCAGAAGGTCGCTTAGTGATAGTGAATCCACAGCCAGTGGAAGCGAGCCTCAGAACCAACAGAGACAGGAAAGTGGAGGATATAACCACGATGCTCAAGCTTAGGTCACTGATGAGGGAGATGGGAACGCATATGAACAATATGGATAGTACTATGGAGAGTTTAAAACATGAACTGATTCGTAAAATTGAGGGATTAACCAGTCAAGTGTAGGATTTGTCGATAAAATTTGAGGAGGTGGGAAAGACTGTGTTTGCCAAAACTGATTCAGTTGGGGCTAAATTGAATGTTGAGACTTGTTCAGGCAGACAGATATGTGATGCGAAGGATGAGGAGACAAGGCAAGCCCTTGTTGGGGTAGACTGAAAAATTGTTGCTAGCTGTGATGAAACAAAAACTTTACTGATGGGTGAAATGGCAAGCACAGCTGGGAATCTGAGAAAAGAAATGATAATGTAGCTGCTGTTAATAAATATGAAATTAAAGAGGTAAATGATAGGATAAGTAATTTAGAATTATGTAGTGCTTCCGAAAATGAGGGTTGGCATAAGATGCTGGCACCCAGAGGTAAAACATTTCCAGTGGAGAGTACGTACCATGATGTAGATTTTCTTGCACCAAGCAAAGATCGTTTCATACAGTAAATTTAAATTTGTTAAAAGATTGTTGGAGGGTTCTGCTCAGATATGGGCGAATCAGTACGCTGAACAGTTCACCTCACATGAAATGTTTGAATAAATATTTTAAAATAGATACTGAGCCAAGCAAAGCTGAGTGGACTACAGAATGCATTTCTAAATGGGCCAGTTAGTAAGGGTGGCTAATATCCAGTGAGGGAATTTTATCAGGAAGAATTAAGCAAGTCAGTAAATTTAGACAGACGAGGGAGTGTTAAGTGAAATCTCTACTTTACGGAGCAGATTACCAGAGAACTTACAATGGGAACTTATACATTGCTCCACTGATTCTATTGAAAACTTCTAGGATTTCATTTAAAGGATAGATAAGGCGATGTGCTATAAGCCAGGCTCAGGGAGTTATAATACAGAAAATAATCATAGGCAGCATGGGGAGGAAAGGAACAATATGAGTTCAGATAAGAATTACCATAATTCAAAGTCTAAATCAAAATTAAAACTGCAGGGAGAACAGAAATAGGGATAGAAATCATATGAAAACTGGGGAGAAAACAGAAGAATGTACAATGATGGAAATAAGAATGAAAGGGATCAGGGGGGAATGACTGCCGGAATGATCACACGCCATTGCAGGGAGATAGAGATCGGAGAGGGGACGTGAATAATAGAGGGCAAGAGGAACAGAATTCTTTAAACTAGGATATGTTCCAACTGTGGTCCAATTTGAAACAAGACACAGTGACAGCAATAGGACCAGGCAACAGGAAAGTAGTTATAGGATAACGGTGAGTTTCAAAATAAGTTTGTAAGTAAGGCAGTAACAGAGGAAACAATATGTGGTAAGGGGGCCATCCTAGGCCATGATGAGCAACTTGGGAGTGCTTTAATCTGTATGATAAGAGGAGAGCTTATAGGAAAACATTTACCAGAAAACTTAGGAATCAAGGTGTGGAAATTAATGTTGGGGGTTTCTTTAATGAGAGGGATCACAGTGTGGTAATAGCGAAATAAATAGCCTGGATCATGATGGGGAACTCTATACCATCAAAGTTATAACACAAACGAATATTATCACCTACATGGTATGTACTGAGATGCTCAGGACGATCTCTGTAATAGTAATTTCTTTTGCAAGCCAGGATTGACCACACAAAACAAGCCTGATCGTTCTATTTTCGACATTAATGCATGCCCTTTCGTTAGCTATATCTTTAGGGAGCTTGATATAGCTTGACCCTCCATTTACCATATCGCACACATGTGTATTTGGCTGAGTGCTTTAGCTGACTCTCTGACCTCCATCTCGGAAAACCAGGCCAGTATAGCACTCAAGATGGATTTACGAAACCACTCGGTGATTGACATGCTCCACGTTATCACACCATTTTCCCCCAAAGTTAGTGAAGAGTTGTCTCTTCAACACCAGACTCAACTTTTGGGGGTGCGATAATTCGATGAAAAGCACTGCACTGCATTTAATGTCAGGATATTGTGGCTCATTGACTACCTTGAGGAGCTCCATTTCCATGAAGGAAGGCACTCCCTTAGAAAAGCAACAGGGTCACGGTACCCACCTGCTGGGCTCTCAATCCTCGTTATCGAGATTCGCTCCTCAAAAGCGTCTGCAATCACTGGGTACTCAAACTGCGGAATGGTATCACTGACCTGATGTCCTGGATCATCTACATTAGTATTAGTACTATTCTGAGTCCACCCCATTGATGAAGATGTTGGGGAGGGGCCAGTTGGTATGTGGTGAGGCACACATACCTTGTGCTTATGCCAATTCCGACAAGGCTCATATGATGACGGCGATGATGATGGAGGAGGATATTGCTGTGATACCATGTCAGCACGATGGGAACAGCCATGATGTGGCGATGGCCCCCGATGTTGTTGTAGACCTGATCTGGTAACTTGAGGGGCATGTTTTCGTTGTTTGTCCCACAGACGCCAGAGCAGCTGTGCCGCGATGGCGACAGAGGCTTCCTGCACAGCCAGTAGTGGCGTCCTTATTAGTGATGTGTAACTTACCGGGCGCTGCTTTGGTGTGGAAGATGGTTTAGCTGCCACTGGTACATGCACCACACCGTGTTGAGGTTGCTGAGCTGTGACTGCTGTAGAAGAAGAGACAAAATAAATAATAGTTAAGTGGATTGCTTACTGCTGCTGGTGCAGTGAAAGAAAGAATGTTGACGATCACAAGGTTATAAGCAGACTCAGTAATTGCCTTTTCTACTCTGGCTCCAGGGCATTAAAACTTGATCGGGTGACTCTAAAAAAGTGATCATCATCTAATAGGGAGAGATCAGAGCGCCTTTGTCTGTCCTCATCAGACTCTGGCAATTGGTCTGTCTCACCTACAACAACAATAACAAACAAGATATATAAACCGATTTGTTACAGAAAAAAACTTCATATACTACTACCACTAATACTAGAGGCACGTACAAAAGTCATCTTCTTTTTAAACTTGCAAGTATGCTGCTCGGGCTGGAGGCTGTGAATCCACCACCGAAGGCTGGACTTCAAGAGTCTACCGTGGTCCAGCCCCCTCCCGTCTCTCCTGACACTCCAAGACAAAATTCTGGAGTTATACAATAACAAGAAGATGAAATTAATAAAGCGAATTTAGCAAACACACGAAAATTTCCAGTCAAAATAGAAATTATTTACTCACTTGGTAATCCTGTCTCCAGAAATCTGTCTCTTGTCACTACACTCTGAGGCGCTGCTGCAGTACCTCTCTTCATACTGTGGAGAGAAGAGGACAAGTAAGAACGCACATGATGGAATGCACAACAAGGCAGACAGCAGCAGACTGAGGATGATGGAGGTTGGTTGTGGGTTTATATATAGACCGAGGCAATCAATGAGAGAGCTTCATTTGAATGTACAGCCAATGAGAAGCTTTTATCGAAAACCACTATTTCTGGAAGGGGTTGATGTGACCATTCTCTCTCTCTCTCTCTCTCTCTCTCTCTCTCTCTCTCCAAGTAACAATGCTTTTATGATTAAGGGTGTTTTCGCAAGCGTTCACACACATAATGAAGGCTTTTAACGGTGAGAATTTTGCCGTTTCTGAGACATATGTTGAAAGCAGGATTTCTGCTTTGTTAGGACCATCAGGAAGAATGCAATCGGTGTTATTCTGGACTATTTTCGTGAACAGGTCCTGTTAGGACAAGAACTTCAATTCAGACAAGCTCAGACATCGCGAAATCTACAAAAAGGCAATGGTTAACTATTTCTGTGACACTTCACCAATTCCAAGAAGGGGCTGATAAGTAATGAATGGTCTGTCCCATTAGGATCGCGACGGAGAAAGCAGTCGATGTTATGCTGGGCTATTTTTGCGAGCAGGTCCTGTTAGAACAAGAATTTCCATTCAGACAGTCTGAGACATGACGAAAGCTACAACAAAAGTGACAGTTGACTATTTCTGTGACACCATACCAATTCTGAGAAAGGGCTCATGAGTAATGGATGGGCTGTCCCGCTAGGATCGGCAGGGAGAAAGCAGTCGATATAATTTTGAGAAGCAATGGAACAGATTTCTATAGCGCGACCTGTGAAATCAGTATCCACAGATAGAGAGGTTTCATGCCAGCAACAGTAAACATGCGTGCGTGACCCAGAGGGTGACTTGGTGCTTATTTACGTAGACATGTGATGTCAGTATAACACTCGAAGAACTCTAACTGTAGACACAACTTTCACCTGATGTCCACCGTCTGCAGCGCCCGAGGGCTCATGCTCCAGCACTGGCTTGCGTCCGGCTGGCCCTGCAAAGCGCATGCGCACGTTGGAACAGTTCATGATAAGTTGCATTTTTTATGCGCACCGACTGTTTGTGCAGTACATTATTTTCGGCTGTTTAAGCGTTGTGAGCGTGTTATCATAGCGTTACACACGCGTTATTTTTTGACAATTTACGAGTTGTTTTCGTGTATGTATGCTGTGCAATGCATTATTTCGACAGTTAATAGTTAGCGAGCGTGTCTGCAGAGCGTTTTACATGCATTATTTTGACAATTTACTAATTGTTTGTGTGTCTGTACATCAGTGTACTGCATTATTTTGAGAGGCACCCACATGCCTTGCTCATACTGTGGCATCAAGCAGTCAGGCCTGCAAGATGAGTGGTCTGCCAAGCGAGTGGATTCATTCTTATTTATCGAGTAACATGAACTCTAGTACTCACACTTAAGTTACAAGTTATCCTCCTATTTGATTAATACGCAACGGAAACACGCATCTGACTATCAGTAATTTACAGAACTCTGTACACTACGCACTGGCAATATCACATTTTCCTTTCTTTTTTTTATTTAACGGCTTTTGTCAACACGTGGCCACCGCGCTGAATATGAATGGCGCACACATTATAAATTCGGGACATTATGACAACATACAATTCGAAGGAAAAGTCCACCAATCTTTTTCTTTTCACTATCTTATTTACTCCGATAAATTCTCTAACCTAAACACACAAATTCTATAACCTACAACAATAACACATGAGAAATTCCGCCCAGTGGGCATGGCTGTACATTGGTGAATCTCTATATTATGGTCTCGTAATTATTTAACGCTACAGTGCACTTTCTGGATAGGATGGTGGATCTTTTATTATTTCTCACACTTCGACTCTCACAATCATCATCACGAAACTATCCTCCAGACCGAGCAGTACAGAAGGAACAAGCATAACCCACTAATCTTTTGAAACTACCTTGCTACTCTCCCATGCAAACCACACATACCCAGATTACATGACATACACCACACTACGACATGGAATACAAAACACTAAATAGTCACAACATTATCACTTTCAGCTTTCCCACTTCAATTAGTGTTTATCCCAGTTTCATATGACACTGCCCCACTTTGTAATTCTACTTTCCTACTACGAACTCTGGAGATATTTGCACGTCTTCCTGTGCAATGCAAGCCAAGTGGCGTTGCTGGACAGACGGCCGACTCACCTTGCTTCTCTCTCAGAGTTTGAATCTAGCGTCACACGGAATCATATCACGCAAAGTAATATTAAGAACGTATTCATCACACACGCGAGTCCTCAACTGATACCATGGACGAGTACTTCTCTTTATCTTTTGTCTCATACACAGTTTGAGACTCACACAGTACTCACCACGTGGAAGTACTCGTCTCTAATTTCAAGTCCTGCACACGCCATTTCTTAAATATTTCAACTTATGGTACACACGCTATTTCTTAAATATTTCAACTTATTGTACACACGCTAGTAATTCAGCTTAACTTAAGCACACGGAAGTATTTCAACTTATTGCTACACGTGGTTTCATTGTGACCGTTGGTCACTTCCGAAGATTACTACAATCCCATTAATATTACCTGCCTGACATTTAATTCTCCCCACAAAAGTTCCTGAAATAGAGAAATTAATATTTCAAACTACTCTTAAATATTCCACATGCATACCATGTCTCCACTCTTTCGTCATTATGGAGCACAACTAAAACAGGTCTTAACAGCACAAGATCCAGCGCCAGAGTGCTGAAATATGGTCGTTCTCCAAGTCATCTCGCACCTATCTCGAGGTGGGGGAAGACCATGCTACCGTATTGGTCAGCCACATTTCAGGCGCTCAAAGCTCAGGTAAATTTCATCTCTTTGGTCCCACCAAAGGTGGCCAAAGGATCGTCTCAAAGATTATCATATATTCACATTCACTATCTGTGGTTAGCAGACGACCATACATTCATTCATTTCACAGATCACACCAAACTGGATGTAGGGATTTACTTTGTAGGAGTGCACATGTGATCAATTAAATAAATAAATTGTCATTCTTTCCCACACTGGTATCCTGCTTCGCTGTATTAATTGAAATTGAGTTATTTTACAAAAAAAATGTGTTGTTCTGACAAAAATAATGAAGTATGTTGTACCTATTTTCAATGTCGGGCGGTACTGTACCCTTTCAATTTCGGTGATTTAAGAGTTGTTTGCAGTTATGTAGGCTGTTCAATGCGTTATTTCGACAGTTTACTATTAGCAAGTGTGTTTGGAGAGCATTATACATGCAATATTTTGACAATTTACGAGTTGTTTACGTGTCATCAGTGTACTGCATTACTTCGGTGATTTACGAGTAGTTAGCGTGTCTGTATGTTGTGTATTGCATTATTTCAGTAATTTACGAGGTGTTTGCATGTCTGTACATCAGTGTACTTCACTAGTTCGACAGTTTACGAGTAGTTTGCAGGTCTCCAGACTATTTACTGTGCGCTGAAGGATGTCAGGGTTCTGTATCAGTGTAATAAATAAACTACATGAAATTCGTCCCCAAATAAATTGTTCCAAAATCAAGAAAGTACATTCCTTCCTCTCTCCAGCAGCTTAGAACTGTCTGAGCCCTTTTCCCGCCATTTTCCATTTTCCCCTTCAGCCCGCCATCTTGGATTATGTCATGGGAGAGACAATGGCGCCCTCTGGTGGCAGTACTGTATACTAGGTCAGTTGGACTCCAGACCTCATATTGAACGTACTTTATGGAGATACTGCCTCAAATTGTTTAAATAAGGACTGTCTGCAAAATAAAGACTTACGTCCATCCTATCCAGCACAGGCTGAGTCCTTTCCATGCCAATTGCTAGAAGGAGGTGGCTGTCAGATGACTTAGGTTAGTGGAGGTAGCCCAAGTGACCGTTTTTGCCCACCAAAATTTGAACTTCCCACCATTTTCTGGGAGAAGAGAGGGGGTTAGGTTAGTGGAGGTAGCCCAGTTGACCTATTTTCCCGCCAAAATTTGAACTTCTCGCCATGACGTCATTGTGACATTGTCATATCTATCGACACCATCTTGGATCCGCCATCTTGAATAAATTTGGCAACAATGGAGAGTGGGGTAATGCCTCTTTGTTCTACTACTAACAGTTCCACTCGAACATCAATTCCGGAGCGCGTCGTCTGATTGTGTGAGCCAGGGAGAGCAGTGGATGCGTCTCCAGAACGAAATGAACTTTTTTCTGGCGATCGTAGGGCACCGTGCATTTAACAGACGCGACGAAGCGAAGGCGAAAATGAACAGAGAGCCAAACAAACATCTGCATGCATCTGTGGGGAGCTCGCGTTAAGCTCGACCAATGTGGTCCGCAGATTGAAGTCATAGACTCTCAAAAAACGCGTCTGTACTGTACAGTGGCTCAGTTCACACATCTGTTGCTTTTTCTGCTGACGCTCGTCTGTACGCACCACAATTTACCACAATTTTGCCTATCGTCAGGTATCCACACTGACGAATATCTGATGCAGCTAATTTGGGCCGGAAGTGAGCTGCTCTGATCCGTTGTCGCACTTTTTGTGGTGTGGCTGCCACACTCCCATTCAGCCTTATCTCTAGGTATTACCAAAGTAAAGACTCAGCACCAGATTTGAATTCAACGAATATTCTCTTGCACGAAATGCGTCTGCCAAAGCGTTCCCTCCTTGCAAATGTAAATTATATAGCGTGTAAGCCCCACTCGAAAGTCACTGCGCTACCATATGTATCTGTATTGTACTTTTAGTAAAATTATACAGTAAGAAAGTGGCTAAATTATGTGATCTATTTGTTCTGGAAGTGCCTCAATGCATCAAGTTAAAATTTCAAAAGTGTTTTGTAATGTCCTCCCAGCACAACTCAGATAGTTGAAGTGACACTTCTGATCATCAGAATTATGTACTGGGTAGCTCTCATCATGTACACTGCCTGATATATAGTGTCCAGGCATTCCAATGTCCGAGGGCTATTCAGAAAGTAGGGAACATTTTGGCATTAAAAAAAACTAAGTACAAGAAATACATTTTATTATATACATCTGAAAGAGCGACTTACACTACTTTTCCCCATAGTCACCATACACATTGAGGCACTTATAATAGCAGTGGAGAAGCTTTGAAAGACCTTCGTCGTAAAATTCTGCCGCCTGAGACTTCAGCCAGTGAGTCACGCCCACCTGGAGTTCCGCGTCGGAATCAAAGCGCTGCGTTGCATGCCAGATATCAAAAGACATGGACCTGCAAGTGTATTAGAAAGCAGGGGTTATTTTATTGGCAGTAGAGAATGAGTAACAGCAGAATGGATGGGTCAGGAGGGCCTAGCAACTTCGAATGTGGACAAGGCACTGGATGTCATGCGAGCAACAAATCTATCAGGAGTGTTTCAGCCCCTACAAAGTTGCCAAAATCAACGGTTAGTGAGGTGAGTGTGAAGTGGACACAAGAAGGAACAACCGCAGCTAAAAAAAACAGGTTAGACCTCAAATACTGATGGACAGGAACCGTCGAGCATTGGGAGGGTGACTATGAAATATTGCATTATATAATAATAATAATAATAATATATAATCAATAAGTTAGTTTTTTTAATGTGTAATTTATTAGTCAGAAGGAAAGCTAATAAATGAAAAGCAAAATGAATTTAAATATCTCATTCGCCTACACAAATCACTTCCTTAATCTTTTTTTTACCTTTTTTGTTGTTTGAAGTAAGTATCAGTAGACTCTTAACGTGCTGGAAAAACGTTTAGTTTGCGATCTTAAAATCTCAGGGGAATGGAAAATTGCCTTCTCGCCTCACGAGAAAATTCAGATCAGTTCTAAATTAATTTCGTGGGTATCGCGTTGACAACGTAAGAAAAAATGTAGTAAAGCAAAATCTGTAACGTTTTATAAATTGGGGATTGGTAACCGTTACTATTAAAAAAAAGCGGAAATGCCAAATTAAGCAACTATTATTTCACAAGTAACTTTTTTATACAGACATCTCGAACACAAATCTCACAGTTTTGAACAAAATAAAGAATTGCGCCGTATTTCGGCGAAACACGTAGAAATTACAGTAATCTCAGCGCGATTCTGGAGCAAAAGAAAAATACTCATAGTAAAGTCATTTTGGTAATCGCAGTTGCCGATAATAATGACACAACTAAACGAATTCCTAACAGGAATACATTTCAGTTCATTTGAAACAAAATGGAAGAATTTAGCAGTCTCATAGCGAAAGATGCTGTTGAAAGACGCGCGACTTTAGCGAGAGCAAGAAAAGACGAAAGTGCATTCTTATATAGGACAAAATACAGATGATAATGCTACGCCGTTCTCATTTCCTGGGCGTACATATTCGCTGACTTGCAGCGCAGTTAACTGGCACAATGATTAAATTATATCTTTAGCTTTTGATATTTCGATAGGAAAGGAAAATAGTACATTATTACGCCGCGGGCAGGAAACAAATGTTCAAATGTGTGTGAAATCTTATGGGACTTAACTGCTAAGGTCATCATTCCCAAAGTTTACACACTACTTAACCTAAATTATCCTAAGGACAAACACACACACTCATGCCCGAGGGAGGACTCGAACCTCCGTCGGGATCAGCCACACAGTCCATGAGTGCAGCGCCCTAGACCGCTCGGCTAATCCCGCGCGCCGGCAGGACACAATATTACAATGAAATGATCGGAAGGAATTATTCGTGAGCTCAAAACAACTACAGCAGTGGAGTTAGCACAGTGACTGCGCTTGCGCAGTAAAAAAAGAGTGAGGTGCAATGCACGAGCAGCTCCTCATAAGCCACCAATTCCTGTGGCCACTGCTAAAGGACGCCTGCGGTGGTGTAAAAAGCGACGGCATTGGACACTGGATGACTGTATGTGGCTGATTTGAAATCATGAATCACGCTGCATCCTGTGGCAGTCCAGTAGAAGAGTTTGAGTTTGACTAATGCCTCGACAACGTTACCTGTCTTCATGTTTAGCGACAACAATAAAATACGGAAGAGGGGATATTACTGTACGGCAGCAGTGTTTTCTGTGGGTAACGTATGATCGCCTGTTGTGCTTAAGAAAGCACTAAATACGGAATGATACGAACATAGTTTGCAGCAGTGAGTACTGCGTACAGTAGAGGATCAGTTGTGAGACAAATGGTTCAAATGGCTCTGAGCACTGTGGGACTTAACTTCTGAGGTCATCAGTCCCCTAGAACTTAGAACTACTTAAACCTAACTAACCTAAGGACATCACACACATTCATGCCCGAGGCAGGATTCGGATCTGCGACCGTAACGGTCGTGCGGTTCCAGACTGTAGCGCCTAGAACCGCTTGACCACCCCGACCGGCAGTTGTGAGGCAATGAGTGATTACATCAGCATGACAAGCACCTTGTTATGAAGCAGCACTTTTGACGCAGTGGTTTGCGGGCAATAACATTCCTGATAAGGACTGTCAGAGTCGCAGCCAGAAGCGATACGAACAGGTTTGGGACGAGTCAGATCGTCGACTTCGCTCCAGACCCCAGCGTCCAACATCCCTACCTTCTATGGTTTCTGCTCTTGAGGAAGCGTGGCTGTCACTCTTCCGGGACATTCAGACAGCTCAGTGGGAGTGTTTCCTGCAGATTTCAAAGCGTGATAAAGGTGAAGGGTGGACAGGTGTGATGTTAATGTCCTCTAATAGAAATCCGGATACATTTGACCAGATAGTGTATTTTTGAAAGGAAATGTCTCGTTCGCTACATATGTAGTTTGAGAATGTGTGTGTGGTAGCGTAGCATTCGCTGGATCGTTTCTTTGAAGTGATAAAAACTGTTCAATATAAAGGAAAGAAATTTCATAAATTCAGTGTGTATTAGTTTCTTGTCACAAAACTCAACAATCATATAGAAAAACTCAAAGTTTTGTACTGATGCGGTCGCACTTCATATTTCTGCCACGAGAGCGTAGCAGTGGGCTGTTAGGTAAGATGGTGATAGGCGCCGAGATGCTTGAAAAGCATTCACGCCAGTTTGCCGTAACAGTGCAACGACACTTCAGAACGTCATTCATCAAAGTTCCAGTAATTGCCAACTCTATTCGACAAAGATAAGCGCAGTTTAAAGGTTCAGGATGCCTCTGCAAGGGGAAATAAACACGTCGGCGTAAAGCGAGTAAAGAAACGGTTAACCGGGTGCGGGCGAGCTTCGCACGTAGCCCACCGAAGTCGACATACAGAACTACTAGAGAGCAGAACGTACTTGTTTGGAAGATCTTAAGGAAACGACTGAAGCCTCGATGACAAAATCAGATGCTTTCAAACTTCGGCACAGTTGCAAAATTTTATGGAAGATGAAGTGGTTTGCGAGAAACTCAGTGATGAAGCAAGATCTTTTGTGATGGCACAGCGAACAGGCACAATGTGCGAATATGTGGGACAGAAAATCACCTCGCTGCCCTACAGCACATTCGAGATTCACCAAAAGTTAATGAGTTCTGGGCAGGCACACATTCTCAAGTTTATGGCCCCTTTTTCTTCTGCGAAAAGATAGTTACATGACACGTGTATGTGGACATGCTGAAAAATGGGCTCATGCCACAACTGCAGACCGACAGTGTGGACTCTGTCTATCAACAGGATGGTGTTCCACCATACTTGCAACACATGTCCGTGTATTATTAAACAGTAAATTGAGAAAACGATATATCGGCCATGGTGGGATTGATGATCAGCAATTCATGTCATGGCCTCTTCACTCTGGCGACCCAACCCCACGCATGGGGTTGCATGAAAGATTCAGTACTTACGCCTCCTCTACCAATAAACCTACCAGAACTGTGAGCTCACATCAACAGTGGTTTCGAACAGTTTATGGAAGCAAGCACAATCTGCGCCAAACGTGCGAAGAACTTGATTTCGACTTGCTATTTGCAGACTCAGTGGGGGACGCACCTGCAGCACTTGTAATAAGTCAGTAAAAAGTTTTGGATTTGAGGTCCGCCAGTTATGCAAAACACCGTTTTTCTCAGTACCCAAACATGTTTCAGCACCACTGTGCCATCCATCATCAGTGGGTTTTCTTTTCTATTTTTCTGCAATGTGAACATTTTTGTTACATGATTATAAAATTATGTGCATTTTAGTGCATTGCAGAAAAATAAAAACGAAAACCCACTGATGATGGCACAGTGGTGCCCAAACATGTTTGGGTACTGAGAAAAACAGTGTTTTGCATAACTGGCGGATGTCAAATTCAAAAATTTTAACTGCAAACACGGCCAATACGACGAGCTGCAAATCAAAAAGATGGATAAGTCAGTAAAAATTTTTGAGTTTTTCTATGTGTGTGTAAAGCTCTGAGACAGTATGTCAAATAATATAGCTACAGCGAATCTGTGAAACTGCTTCAATCATTTATAATAACATAATATTTTTGCCATATGCCCCGACTTCAACAGCAATGAAAGCGGTCAGGACTATGTTACCTGACTTACAGTACTCAATCTTGAACTACCCCGATGTCGACGAGGCACTGAACAGTACACTGGCTTGCTTCCTCGCAACGAAGAGCGAAACTTGAAACTTGAGGCCCTGTAAAGCTAACAGCTTGAAGCTCCACTGAACATCATTGAAGGAAAGCATAAAATGTGCTCGTCAGAGTTCAGGAAATACTGCATTTCTAATACGCTGACCCATTTGCGTAGCGAGATATAAGAGGGTACAGTCGCACTCGAGCGGGCGGTGGAGGCACCGCTGAGAGGATTCCTGTGTACAGAGCTGCGTGGGGTTTATTGCGTCCACCTCGGTCGCCGCTGCAGGCAGAAAGGCTCAAGAAGGCGCTTGGATCTCCGGCACAGCCGGCTCCCGCCGCTGCGATATGAGTTTCAGGTCAGACGGCGCCGGCGCCGTACGTGGAACGCTCCGTCCGACTTCAAACACTGTCTCTAAAATTATGGAATTAATACTGCAATGCAAAGTACCGCTGTAATTAATCTCACTGTCAGTTCACCGCTACATCGGTACGCCGTTAAAATGGCAGCACCAGGAAAGATACCGAAAACGAAATTGTACTTATTGTGCGTATACAATACAGTAGAAAGAATATGTGTTTAAATTCGTAGATGATTTGGGGATGTAGAGAATGCGAAATTTAGTACACAGAACTGCCATCTCTGTCGGTAACGATGCATCTACCACGGCTGGGCATCCCGTCCAACAGCTTCGACGACAATTGCAGCTACCTCATTATGTACCCATTCAACTTATGAAGTGTCACTTATTGGAAGGATATTTATTTCCAAATTTTACGTTTATTGAAACTTGGCGGACAGCCGAAGTCAATTCGTTGCATTAAACTGTGCTGCGATTAAGCCGGTTCCCATGGAGGTAGAGGTAGCAACCAGACAATATAGCGCGATGGTGAACCATGAGAACGGAGAGGGGAACAAGAGCCTTGAGGACGAATATTAGGGTACGTCTATTAATTATGCGTGTGCACCTCCCCCCCCCCCCCCCCCCCCATCCCTTTGTGAGATTTAGTGGGAGCCGCACACTCCTCCTCGCGTGACACTTGCACCATAATTTTTAAATAATTGAACTTCTTTGATATGTCCATGTTTTTGCTTCAAACCACTAAAATATCTAATAGGTTGCTCAGAAATAATTCTATAAAACTAAATATAATCTGTTATAGTAATGGGTATTCACCGAATATTCTGTACCAGTCTGCACCTTTCACCACAATTTATTTAATCAAGCTCGTTACAGTCTATCTTAAATGTAGTTATTTTCATCTCTAATTTCACAGAAAAAATGTAGCACCTAGACTTAGAAAGTGTATTAAACAGTGTTATAACAGAGTGATGAAAAAACACTTTATTTGAAACATGCCAGTCCTGAGCAGTATTTGGATAGACCGACAGACAGACAGATGGACGAGAAGTCTCCGGGATAATAGTAATCACCGTTTTGACGGATCCCTAAAAAAAGGATCTTTTATTTATATATTATATGCATTGAACATCATTGAACGTTTATTTACTTTGCAGATGAAATGCAACATTGTTTGTACCCTCCTTTGAAAGATATGACTGTGCGGCTTTTCAGTCTTGATTTACGTGATCTCTAAGACAACTCTTGACAGTGAACTTTGCCTTAGTTTTCTTCTACAAACGATGAACTTCTTGGTGGCGTTTTTGTTTAGACCTGTCAGCATGCCACTTAACGTATAAAATGTAAACTCATTTTTAACAGAATAACGTCATCTTTATACGTCACGACTGACTCACTGATTGACACACAGTGATTTCGACCAGCGCGGCAGGGAACACTTGAATGAAATTTGAGACGTGCGCGGCACCGTTTCGGATTGTGGATGCACATGTGTAAAGCATTCAACTTGGAGACGCTACTAAGATTGGTGGGCACTTTAGTATTTTCTATGCTCGGAATTAATTTTATAACCCAAAAATTATACGTTATAATAATGTATTATCTCTGAATTAAAAAGTTGACCTGATATTATCATTGCCTCCCCCTTAAATGAGATTTGGTAGACCCTCCCCCCCCCCCCCCCCGGATACCCCCCCTCGGTCGTTTTGAGGCGACGGGGTTAATGGACATCCCCTTACTCGACAGCAAAGCTGTAGGGTAACCACTAGTGTTCTGGGGCGGAGCACTGATTTTACTTTATTAAATATTAATGATGATAGTCATATTTTGACACAGCTGGTACTAAGAGCAGCCGTAGTACAGGACATCAAGGCTTCATCACAATAATAACGCTATGCAGAAAACTCATATATTCAATAAACAAATGAATAGTGTTAACTTACGGAAGGTGTTACCATATAAGCACAAGATTTTTGCTTCTTGTCAAGCTTGCCAGTGGGCGACAGGACACACTCTGAATCTGTTCATATATGTCACCGATGTATTCAGATACTGTCCAGCTGTAGGATTTGGCTTTACCATTCTCTCGGAACCTGTTAGCGTTGTGAAAGGAATCGTTTTATAATACTAAACTGCTACTATTTTATGGTGTTTACAAATAAACACAACGTAATGGCAACACTGTACTTCTTTCATAGAAACTACGTACCCGGACCACTCATTAGAATCACAGGTCGCCTGCTTGCATCTTCAGAAGAATTCAATGTACTACCGGATCTGCTTTTGGGGACATCATTTAAGGGAGCCTCACAGAGTGCAGCTAGGAGGAAACGGTATGCCTCGATTCGCTAAGATAATCCAAGAAAGGACTACCGCAATCTCCGGTAAATTATACATCACCTAAACCACTTTCTACGGAATCGCGACTAAACTGAGAAACTTGTATTGAGGTTTAAATATGCGACGAGACTACACAAACATTACGCCAGAGTCCATCAATTGTAGTGGCTGGTGGGTGGTGGCGTACCAAACTCTCGTCACTCAAAGATCAGACGTCTTCAGTGGACGAGACTTAGACAACATGCTGGCCGGGGAAGCAATCAAACACATTCTGTATCGAGGTAGGGAGGGAAAGCACGCGAAACGTTATCTTGGTGAAAGATGACGTGACTGACACCTCAGAGATAGGGGACAGCCACCGGCCTAAACACGTCAGACATGTAACGGCTGCTGACGAAATCACCAGCTGTGCCAACCACAAGTGATAGTATTATCTGCCCAACAGTAGCATCATCAGGAGCTGCGTCCGTACGACAGTGGTGAGTGCCATATTGCAGCATTCGTTCTCATCCGAAACTCCACACATCAATCATGATACCGTACGCAGAACTGGGACTCGTCTGGAAGTTAGTTAGTTACATATTCCATAGATTATTTGAACGACTCTTCGTCGAAATGATGTGGAACGAGTCATTTTACAGGATATATTACATGATAAGTGTTATCATTAATGAACATATAAGTAATTTAGTCCGACTCACGCAGCTACGCTTAAAAACAAACTTTTTTTTTCTTTTTTCAGATATTAAGTAGAAATTCGTCTGTGGAATATGAGTTGTCCAGGAAAAATGATATGAGATGAATTTAAAACTTGCTTTGCTATCTGTCAGACATTTTATGTTATTGGACAAATCATCAAAGATTTTTGTTGCTGCATACTGAACTCTTACTGAGCCACTGAAAGCTTCAGTAATTGCTAGTAAGATAATTGTTCCCCCTAGTGTTGTAGGTATGCTCACCATGGTTCTTCTCAAACTAAGATAGATTATTTATGACGAATTTCATTAACGAATGTATGACGGCAGAGTTAAATTGCCCAACTGAACAGATACCAACATGATGAGCACCGGTGAACATAAATTATTCTTACTGCTCTCTTATGTGCGTTCAGTAGTTTTTTCCTACGTGCTAAATCACTCCAGAAAATTATTCCAGACGTTACTTAGCGGAAATACGCGAAGTGTGGGAGGAGGCTGATTTTTTGTTTCCGACACCAGCAATTGTGCGAAGAGCATAAGTAGCCGAAATTAATTGTTTTAGAAGCTCAGGAAACGCAGAGCAAAAACAGTCCAATATCTACAGCCAAAAATTTGGATAATTACACTAGTATCGTTTGCAGGAAGTACCTTTTCTGCTTGTTGAATGTTATGTGGAAGGTCATTCACATATACAAGAAATAGAATAGCACCGACAACTGGACTCTTTGGGATTCCCTTTGTGATTTTTTTTCTTCAGTGATTAAAATTTTCTATCCTTCCGATAGTGTTTGAATTATTCAGCACAAATCTTTGGCGCTGTGCTTAAGCAGGGCTCAAATCAGCTGCCTGTAAAGCCACTCTACCGTCCATTGTTGTCGCTAATCGCAAAATTGTCACTGCGGCTCTCTCTGCCTGTCAGCAGAAGCCATAACAATAATAGCCGTGTTATGTCTTACCATCCATGTCTCCTAACGAAGCGGGTTTTAGAAATGAGACTGGAAACTTATCTACAGTTGTGTCGTGAATTCCCTGTAGAGCAGAATGAGTGTTACCGGCGAACCCGGGAGATTACGCATTACGAAACAGCTGCTAAATCTGCTTGCTGCCTACATTACTGGTTTACTTATGGCGTCCCCCAAGAGTACCATCCTCCTTTGAATTTCCCTCGCACAGGCCTTCGCCTGTGTTACACGTGGTAAGAGACATTTGTACCAGTTCCATGGACACTGGAAACGTTAGTATATACTTTAAAAGAAACCGCTCCTCTTTGAATTCCGTTACATTTCGGTTGTGATGTTTCAAGCTACCATTAGTAAGGACAAGTCAGTTATCCTTTTCTTCAGGGAACTTCTTCCTCCTTCGCAACTTTAAGCTCAATGGTAGCGCAAAATCTGGCAGCCATTCTTACAAACTGACAATGTTATCCTTCGGAATTACACCTGTGAATGAAGTAGCACTTTGGAGTAGAATAGTGACTTCTTTTATCTTCTTCAATTTTCAACTGTACGGCTATGTTGCATATACGTGTTATCACCGTTATAGAAATAGAAATCACTGCGTATAGTCTTTTTAGAGCCAACAAGTCTGAAAATACCAGGTGCCACCAAGAGCAAATCTCTTTCAGCTCGGGTCCCTCGCACCAAACTTTTGTCAAAGGAGTACGTGTTCATCCTGTAGAGCTGTTCTAACATTTTCTAGGGAGCTTCTCCACAACTTCACAGGAAACGGAATGCAAAAATGTTTTGAGCCACTAACCTCAACGTTACAGTGTGATAATTCCACTTCTCCTCAATGAAAATTTCGTGAATGATTCGCAAGTTTTATGCAGTATGGGCATTTGCGAAGAAGAAAAAGAAGATAATCTCATTAACGCTCTCTACCCCTCGTTAAGTGTGCATATACACTAGGCTACATGTCACTGAGACCCGCCATATGTGGTTTAACCTTCAGAAAATCTACGAGTTTCGCACGGTGCCTATTCATGACTATTTTCAGGCAATGAATATCTCGCATCGGTTCCTTATCCATTCCATCTAATTACTGGGATCTGTCACCGATGGAGAACGAAGTTGCATACAGACTAAATTAAGTATGATCCTCTGAAATAGGTGTCCTGAATAAAGTATCTGGACCATTTTGTCCTGCTACCATTTCTTTTTTATCCACATCGCCACTGACTGAAATTTGATCACAAATTTTCACATGTGCGGGCCGTGAGACAAGTAATTTCGTTTTGTTAAATTGGCTGCTGGTGGCGTGTTGAAACAGGTGGTGTTGGGTGAACAAACAACGCACGTTGTTTAGCTGAGTGCAATGCAAATTTTGGCCGGTAGGTACAACACGTTGTTTCCCGCAAAGAAAATAACACTCCACACTATAGAATGAAAATAAAACACTAGCTCCACATTATTCCTGTTTTCCGCACAAATGCCGGTCTGATTAGACAACGAATGTTCCCGAAACAATGTATAATTTATGTAGGTGCAAAAGGAAGCAAAACTGGAGAGTTCTGTTATGAAAAATTATCAATCTTTTTATGTGGATCTTGGTGTTGTTTCTATCCAGATATACAGTTTGTGCATCTTATCCTGACCGAACTAAATAATTGATACGTTAATCACCTAGACTGACAAACGAGAATTCTGATTTTTAGGAAAAGGTGTCTCATCGTAAGCGGATTATGAGATATACATGGGAAACACAGTCAGTGAATAAACTGTGGATATAAGGATAATCTAAGCACTTATTTCCAACAACGAGCTTGAGAACGACAACTTGTTTCTCTGTTGATTAATTATTTACGCAGCACGTTCCATTAATTATGTACAGATTTCATTCAAGATGTTTCCAGTACAGTGACCCTGACTAGGTGAGCGTTGGCATCTCCTCTGAATCCTCTAAAATTCTTTCCGGACTCACCGTCTACAGTACTTTTATCGCTTTCTAAGTTGTAGATCTTCTTGGTCAGGTAAGCTATTGTTTGAACTTAAGGACACTGGTGCTGAATAAAGCCAAGAAAAACTCAAGCAGTCTTGGCATCTCGAGAAATCAATAGAAAAGATGAAAGGATACTTGGGTTTATTGAGAGGGTTCTACTTAACGTGCGCTGTACTTGTGAAGGGTATTGGATAAAAGACTCTACTTTCGACCTATTGTTTGAAGTCCTTACCAGGTAGGCATGACTGTAGACATCGAAAGAGTACAGAGACGCACTGCTAGGATCGTAGCAGGATACTATTAAAGTGTAACATAATTTCCTGGCAAACTTATATGAGAATCCTTAAATAATAATGACGTAATTCCACCCCTATAATTGTTGGGTAATTTAGAAAAAACCGCACTGAAGGAAAGTGTGACCATTTCGCTGATACAATCGTGTATATCACGTATGGATTGGGAGAATAAGATAAGTTAGGGCACGTACAGGGGTATCTGGGCAGTCATTTTTTCCCTCGCACAATAAGCAAATAGAATAGATGAGTAAATCGATAATATTGTCAGGACGTATCCCCCACCACATATTGCATAGTATCTTCTGGAGAATATACGGTGAGCTCCAAAGAGAATGGTCAATATTCAGGTATATGACAGGAACGCTCATTTGAACCAAAATACTTCATATGGGCATATGCCTTGTTCCGAATGGTTTCAGAGATAAAAAACATGTAATGTGCATTTGTTTTTGGTGTGGTGACACGTCGTATGCGTCTTACCCGTCAAACCCCTTTGACGTTTTATTCTAGCCCAACCTACCTTGTTGCTTTCAACCTCACTGATCGGAATGTGCTTCTCAACGCGCGGTTGTCCGTGGTATGTTGTGAGTGAAGTACTGCGAGGGACTGAGAGTGTATCAGAGACGAGCATCGGTTAACTGTGTTTGTATAAGCGTTGGGTAAAATTCCATACATATATACCAGTGAAGAATATGCAGTGCAGACATGGTGTATGTTTACGGCTTCTGCGATCGTACTGCTCCTGTTGCTGTCGAAGAATGCTGTTGGGGCTTTCCGATACGCCGAATTCCCGATTGTGCAGTGTTCACCAGAGTTTTCAGCACATTTCGTGAAACAAGTAATCTTCCAAGTTCTCATTTTTCCTCTGAACGTGTAATTTCGGAAGCTGTGCACGAACTGAGACACATTGTTGAAACTGTGCAGCTTAGTGCTACTATGACGACACGGCAACTCCCTGCAATATGAGGCGGCTGGAGTGGCTACAATCTGGAACCGAGTGACCGCTACGGTCGCAGGTTCGAATCCTGCCTCAGGCATGGATGTGTGTGATGTCCTTAGGTTAGTTAGGTTTAAGCCATTTGAACCATTTGAACCTGCAATATGAGTGTCCCACGAACACATGTATTCATTTCACATACAGCGTGCCTATAATTTTCATATCAGCGACAATGCCACACGTCTTGAATTTTGTCACTTGTTAAATGAAAATAATTTCCTTCCGTTAATCCTATTCACTAATGAAGCCAGTTTACACGGAATGGAATCAATAACACACGTGATAATGATCGATGGTCGTAGAAAAATCCAGTCTCCAAATGCGTTTATCGATCAGTGTTTGGCGCGTCATGATCAGTAACATGCTGATAGGTCCAGTCATTTTAGAAGAGCGAATGATGGGGCAGAGTTACTTGCATTTTTTTGGAAAATTCGTTGTTGAACATCTTGAGGACGTTCCTTTGGCCACTTTATAATCACATAATAACTTCACTATCAGTGGATTTGCACAACCCTAAAAAGGTTGAAATGTACCTCAAGTATCTGTTACTCAGATGGCATCCAGTGACTTGCCCACGATCGAAATTACTGAGCTCACCTGACAGACACATCTGCTGTTATTGCTTCTGTACTGACAACACAACACAACACAACACAACAGAACACGCCTCATTTTACACTGGCAGATGCACCTCTTGTGATATCTAATGGTCAATTCCGCTTTACATAATTGTGTCCGTATACTTTCGATTAGATAGTGTAGTTGCCTTCACGAAGTTCGAGGACGGACACCAGAGGTTAGCTGCACTACTTAGAAATGCCGCACAATTCATTTAGGCCATTAAAAGTTGGGCGCATTGTATAGACACACAGCGACCGTTCTGTTTGCTATTGGCTTCTTTCTCGGCTGTGAGTGTTGCTGGCCACTTAAGCCGTCGGCACACAAACCGTGCATTCGTACCTTGAGCGTTGAGCGTGCCGAGTTTCTGATGTCATAACGTGGATAAAGCACGTTGAGGGGTCTTTCTGAAAGTGGAGAGCAACGTTTAGCATGTCAGATATTCTGAGCGTGCCCTTGAACGTAGACCATCTACGTCAGATGACGCCATCTCTTTTCAGTAGTGTCACGAGACGCCATTTTGGCTTTCAATTGAAGCCCATATGCATACATCCCGTTTCTAAGCACCAGTACATTGAGGATCTCTCGATAATTTGTCGTTAATTGTACGGTTTTTTGTGATAGAATCACTGGAAACATCATATTGGCGGTTGAAGAAATATTGTTATTTCGGTATTATGAAAGAAGGCCATTTCAAGGCAATGAAATATTGAGGATCCATCAAAACGCATTGTTCTTCGCATCATTTGTTATAATTACATGTGAGTTAATAACATGTCTGTGGTTAAAGCTTTCAGTAGATGCATAGATACAAAATAGGTCGTACATTATTAAGGAGTGAGTTTGTTCGATTGGCTTTATCTACAAGACAGCTAGTGCTGCTCGCAGTAAGATATTTTGAACCTTATTGTTTCAAGTTTTGTGTTTCAAATGATGCAAAGATTCTGCTACTGAATAGGAACAATAATCAAGTAGGAATGACGTTAGGATTCTATTAAGAAGTGAGAACGATGAAGTAATTTTTATCTTATGCGGAGAACTATTGTAATTTTTTTCCGTCATTGTTATTTCATCCTCCCCGCCCCATGTGGACAGGGGCAGGGTGTCAGAGGAAACAATTTGCCGCTCTTCAGCGATATGAGAGCAAAAAATTACGAAAAAAAGATGTAAAAGTTGGACATGTTGGTTGACAAAAATGAATGTTTTGCACAATAAAAATACAGATAGTCAATTGCATAAGTTAAAATATAAAATATTTACTGTTAAAACAGTATTGATCACGATTTATTTGTTAAGGTGACCGGTTTCGACCACTGCTGTGGTCATCTTCAGACCATTGAGTAGCAACCTCTTTCTGCTGGAGAATCATTAGTAGTAGTGAATCTCCAGCAGAAAGAGGTTGCTACTCAATGGTCTGAAGATGACCACAGCAGTGGTCGAAACCGGTCACCTTAATAAATAAATCGTGATCAAGACTGTTTTAATAGTAAATATTTGTATCACATTGAACACTGTCACTCCCATAATGTATTAAAAAGTTATTAAAATGTAAAACCTTGATTTGGTGGCTATTTAAAATATAGACACAGATGAATGTAAAATCAATATCACGCACAAACATATAAAAACAGATAGATAGTTGCGTAAAGTAAAATGGAAAGGCCGATGTGTTGACTGATTACAATAGATGCACAGATGAGTCAAGAGCTAAATGGATGTAGACTTCCTGGGATAAGGGTATCATTGGAGCATAGTAGTTAGAGGTAGTGTGTAGTAGGGGCTTTGTGTGGGTGGATCTTTAGAGGAGGGATGGGGGAAGAGTGGAGAGGGACACGGTTCCGAATCAAGACTCAGGAAGCGGGTGCGGCGGATTGGAGGGGAGGGAGCCCTGACAAGGGGTGTGCGGTAGGGATATCCTAGGTGTGGTAGGATGTGTATACATCAGGGCGGATTTCATAGTCGGGTAAGGGAAGACGATTAAAGTTTCGATGGAAGAGGATGTGGAGGTGAAGTGCTCAGGGAATGTGGTGCTAGAGGTGCAGCAAATACTAGAATCAGTGAGCACGAGGAAAACTAGGGGGAGGATAGTGTCGAATGTATGGGTACCTAAGATATTCGAAGGAGTTCAAGATGGAAGAGAGGGCTGGGAAATTTTATAAGTTGGTAGAGGATGTGGGTGGGGGAGGTTAAGCAGATCCGAAAGGCTAGGCGGAGTGCATGACGTTCCAGCATCTGTAGGGTGTGATAAAAGGAGGGGGAAGCCGAAGTCCATGCCACATTGGTGTAGCAGAGGAACTATTTATAAATATGAATCACACTATCGGTAATGGACCTTTCATAAGCCGGTGTCCTCGTCGACTGGACATGGTGCTTACCTTCCCGCCTTATACTATGTTCATCGATATTGAAATTTTCGCTAGTGTATATTACAGACAGAACATGACTAGAGTATGGAAAAGGAACGAAGAATTTCTACGCCTGTCTAATTCGTAAACAGTGTTATTCGAGAGCCAGTTATAACCGACAACTGGTGCTGGAGCTCACTGCCATCGGTTATACCACGTCGAGGTGCACGTACCCGACGTACAAGTCGGATCGTTTCTGAGCCCTCAGCAGCACGTTGAACTCGGCACGCTCAGCAAAGCACGGGAAGAGCTGCGAAGGCTTTACCGTAGCCGACGAGGGTGGAGCATGGCGCCGAGAGGTGCTGTCGCCCGCGTGGCTCAGAGGTGAGACGGGGATTTATGTTTGGGCGCGGCTGGCGTTCCAGGGGCGGCCAAGCGGCGCCGGGCCACGCTCTACTGGCCGCGCTGATAGCCAGCCACCAGCACGGCCGCACGGCTCCATATGCACGACTGCCTAGCTTACTGGTGGTGTGATGGCGGGCCCGTGACAATCACTGGTGCCTGTTCACCACTAGAGCCCACGTCCGGTACTCGCCGTTAATAACGCACATTTCCCGCCTTTCGGGTTCTGAGACTGCCGCTGTAGCTTATTCTTCTTGAGGGTTCTGCTCTATGTGTTTCTTGTTTCTGGTTATACAGTTCAGAGAACTTCAGTTTTTATTGGTGTCAAGCGGTGGCATGTCTTCAGAATTGCATTTTGTGTATCCCAAGTCATTACTACGAGTCACTAGATAAGATAGTCCCTTGCGGTTTCGGTATGCAACCAATGGTAAGCAAGACTCAGTCATTTCCTCCTGTCAACCGTGCAAATATCGTATCTACACGCTGCTGATCTGACCATTGTCATACTATATCAGTTTCCTCTTTTTTTTTGGGGGGGGGGGGGAGGGGGGAAATCAGGCATCTGACTCGTTTGATGTGGTCCGGCATGAATTCCTCTCCTGTCCCAACCTCTTCATCTCGGAGCAGCACTGGCAACCTACGTCCTCAATTATTTGCTGGATGTATTCCAAAACTCTCTCTTCCTCTACAGGTTTTGTCCTCTGTAGCTCCCTCTAGTCACCGATGTCTTAACAGCTGTCCTATCATCCTGTACCTTCTCTTTGTCAGTGTTTTTCACGTATTCCTTTCCTCTTCGATTCAGCACAGAACCTCCTCATTCCTTACCTTATCACTGCACATAATTTTCAACATTCTTTTGTAGCATCATATCGCAAATGCTTCGATTATCTTCTGTCCCGGTTTTCCCACAGCCCATGTTTCACTCCCGTACCATCTTTCGGCGCAAACATACATTTTCAGAATTTTTTTCCTCACATTAACACCCGTTTTTGATACTAGACGATTTTTCTTGGACAGGAATGCCCTTTTTGCCCTTGCTAGTCTGCTTTAGATGTCCTCCTTGCTCCATCCGTCAAGGGTTATTTTGCTGCCTAGATAGCAGAATTCCTTAACTTTATCTACTTCGTGCTCATCAATTCTTATATTATGTTTCTCGCTGGTTTCATTTCTGCTATTTCTCATTACTTTCGCCTTTCTTCGATTTACCCTCGTTCCATATTCTGTACTCATTAGACTGTTCATTCTGTTCAACTGAACTTGTTATTGCTCTTCACATTCACTAAGGCTAGCAGTGTCGTCGGCGAATCTTATCATCAACACACTTTAATCTTGAATTTTAATTCCACTCTTGAACCATTATTTTACTTCCGTCATTGGTTTTTCGACGTATAGATTGAATAATAGGGGCGATAGACTGCATCCCTGTCTTACACCCTTTTTAATCCGAGCACTTCGTTAATGGTCTTCCACTCTTGGATCAAGTAAATGTTGTATATTACCTGTCTCTCACTGTAGTTTACCCCAATTGTCGAACGCTTTCTCCAGGTTGACAAAGCCTAAGAACTTGTCTTGGTTTTCCTGTAGTCTTGCTTTCATTATCAACCGCAACATCAGAACTGCCCTCCTTGTTTCTTTACCTTCCATAAAGCCAAACTGATCGTCATCTAACACATCCTCAACTTTATTTTGCTTTCTTCTGCATATTATCCTTGTCAGAAACTTGGATGCATGATCTGTTAAGCTGACTGTGCGATAATTCTCTCACTTGTCAGCTCTTACAGTCTTTGGAATTGTGTGGATGATACTTTTCCAAAATTCCGATGGTGTGTCGCCAGACTCATTTATTCTGCACACCAACATGAACAGTCCTTCTGTTACCACTTCTTCCAATGATTTTACAAATTCCAATAGAATGTTTTCTGTCCATTCTGCCATATTTGATTTTACGTCTTCCAAAACCCCTCTACATTCTGATTCTAATACTGAATACCTAACTTTTCCCTATCGACTCCGGTTTCATCTTTCGACAATCATTTCTTTTCGATTTCTTAACATTTTTCATAAAGCCATTTCGCTGTAGCTTCCCTGAACTTCCTGTTTATTTCATTCCTAAGTGACTTGTATTTCTGCATTCTGAATTTTGCTGCACGGTTTTATACTTCTTTCTTCGATCAACTGAAGTATTTCTCCTGTTATCCATGCTTTCTTCACAGTTACCTTCCTTCTACCAAAGTTTTTCTTTCCAACTTCTGTGACTGCCCTTTTTAAAAATGTCCATTCCTCTTCAACGGTACTGCCTACTGAAGTATTCATTATCGCAATATCTATAGCCCAGGGAACTCCAATCAGGGCTCTTCATACCTTAGTAGTTCCGTATCCCACTTTGCGTATTGATTCTTCCTGACTAATGTCTTAAACTTCACCCTACTCTTCATCATTATTAGTACATTGTGATCTGAGTTAATATCTGCTTCTGGGTATGCCTTAAAATCAAATATCTGATTTCGAAATTTCTGCCTGACCACGATGTAATCTAACTGAAATCTTCCTATATCTCCCCCCGTTTTCCACGTACACCTCCTGCTCTCGTGATTCTTGAACAGAATATTCGCTATTGCTGGCCGAAATTTATTTCGGAATTCAATTAGTATCTCTCCTCTCTCATTCCAGCTGACAAGTCCATATTCTTCTGTAACCCTTTCTTCTACTCCTTCTCCTCAACTCCTGTCCCTCATGACTGTTGTATTTTTATTTCCCTTTACGTATGAACTACGCGTTCAGTATCCTCATATACTTTCTCCATCTCTTCATCTTCTGCTTACGACGTCGGCATGTATACATGAACTTCTGTTGTCTGCGTTGGTTTGCTGTTGATTCTGACGAAAACAAACCTGTCACTATTCGCAGTAACTCACTCTCTGCCTTACCTTCCTGTTCATAACGAATCCTACCCTGTCATACCACTTTCTGCTGCTGTTGACATTACACTGTACTTGTTTCATCCGAAATCCATTACTTCGTTCCATTTCAGTTCACTGTCCTCCATTATATGTAGACTGAGGCCCTACATCACCCTTTTCATATTTTCTAGCTTTCCTGCGACATTAAAACTTCTGACATTCCACGCCCCGGCTCTCAAAAGGTTCGCTTTCGTTGGTTATTCAATCTTCCACCCCCCCCCCCCCCCCCCCTTCCCCTTCCCCCCCCCCCCCCCCCCCCGCCATCCCGTCATTGCCGGCAGTCCACTCCCGGAGCTAGATACACATTACGTGTCTTTGTGTCTTTAATGCAGTGTTTTCCATTGCCGTTTGCACTCTCGTGCTGATTCTTCCGCCTTTTAGGGACACCGCAAGGGCAAGAGCGTGCCCCTGAACCTCTGTCCACTTCTCTGCCCTCTTTGACAAGACCGTTCGCAGAAATAGGATGACTTCTTATGCCGGAGTCTTCGACTGCCGTTGCTGATGATTTTTGTTCAAAATGTAAGCAGTGGCGAGATTCGAACCCCTTACCGAGGAAGTTTTGCTTACTAGTCAAATACGCTACCCCGAGACATCAGCTAGGTGATCATAAATCAGTAATCTGCGACAGTGGCAATGAATTAGTGACCGCCAATTAGTGTGACATTTTCTTGATATCGCTATAGTCAGTACCAGACTCATCAGTGAATCATCAGTGAAATTAATTCATGACATAGAATGAGTCTTTAGAGTTGCCATCATTAAATGGCTTTTTTCTGGGAGGGTAACTAATGTGTTTGTCAGTGACAATAGATACAAAGAAATCAGCTATTACAAACGGCATGTTCCTAAGTTAAACGGATAAATGAAATTAAGCTGCACATAAGCCTTTTAGGGGAAGATCTAGATGCTGTGCATTTTGCGGAATAGTGAGACAACACCTACTCATCAGATGGATGAGCCAGGTATTTCGTGTTAGGCTCCGCAGAATTAATAGTAGAGCTGTTTTACAAACTACCAAAAAAGTAAACATTCCATGGTGTATCAGTGGATTCGCATTGAACTACGTGTTACAGCAAATGATTACCAAACAGTCGCATCAATCCACAATGTATTCTCCTCTAGCGGAAACGCAAGCATCTGTTCTCGCATGTAAACAGTCACAAAGCTGCCGAATGGGGTTCTGCGGTAGACCGTCTTGCAACTTCTGTTGCAGTTCGGCAATTGGCCTTGCAGGCTCCGAAGAACGAATAAGTTCCTGCTTCAACATGTCCCATACGTGTACAAAGGGAGAGATATCTGGCAATATTGTTGATCAGGGCAGTTTTAGTCCACCATGAAGAGCACATCGCGTCGCAGCAGCCGTATGTAACGTGATAGTAACATCCATTACATAATAAACGTTAAATTCTTTTACATAAATCAATACAATTTTCCTTCTTAACTTCGAATGTCACAGCCAGAAGCCTTGTACCAATGTGCTTTCTGATAAAAAAATAAAGAAAAAAGTAACTATTATGCACTAAACTTTACAACAAATATTCTATTATCTGATAATTCAATAAGGTGTCATTCTGTCATCGTTGAATGTGTTTGGTGTTGAGGAAATGATGATCTGATGCTTAACTGAAAATTCTGATCATTTAAATTCACTATATTTTTTAAACAAAGTTACAGGGTTCATATTTACAACATCGACCAAAGCGTTCATATGTTTTTCCATTCATGTCTTTGTTACAAAACTTGTTAATTTCACTTTAACAGTAAATCCTAAACTATTATAGATATGATCAATATTCAAGTTTTATTGGGATCACCATGAAAATTTATGAAGGATGGTAGATTAAAGTTACTGTGGCTTCATTCCCTGAATTACTACAGAATTAAATAGGTATTTTTCATACATGTTTCCCTTTATGGCCGATCTTAGGTCTGCCATATTTAACACTGCTACATCTCCCTGGCCACAAACGGCTTCCACGGGGTTTCCCTGTGACGTAGGTTCTCGTCTGTCTCACTCGCACACTACAGCTCCCCCATTCAGTACAATGGGCGCCTGTGAACTTCCCATCTCGTGGTGAATCTGCGCTCTTTGTAGCACGCGGTCCTGGACGACAGGGTTCATTTCACAATTCCTGAAGGCTGACTCTCTCGGCCATATATTTAAATGAGAGCGAAATGCTCGTTAACTCACAACTGTCATGCTGAAAAAGCACACGTCCTTCCTGTCGAAGAAGAAAGGGCGGTAGCACGCCGTCCCCGCCCCTACCGCTCCACCCCTAACACACACACCATGAAGCATGGCGTGCGACTTGTGCTTCGTAGATGAACACACTCCGGAGTTGAACTGTCACCAGGTCCGCTACATACCCATGTACGTCCATTACTCTCATACAGATAGAACGTACTGTCATCACTAAAGACAACAGAGCGTCACTCTACTCTCCAGCCGACTTTTTCACGACACAAGAGTAGCCGTGCTTGGCAGTATCATGTGGTCGTTGCTAGCCTTCCGCAAGTAGATGGTTCCCAATGGTCCTTGGTGCATATGTACTCTGCGGACTTCTAGAACCTGGTCTGTGGATGTCGGAACGGTCCACAGATCGCTGCTGAAGGCAGCGACACACCACCGAAACATTCAGCCCAACACGTGCAGCAATCCCTCGGTACGTCCATACAGCTTACTACAGGCCCACAGTGCAACTTCCTCCAAATGACTGAAGTTGTTGAAATACAGTACATACTCATCAGCGTGGCTGGGTTGTATCGTAGAATGAATGCTGCAAATACTGATCACCTCTAAATTCAGCAGTTACTGTCTACAGAGGCCACCCAGACAGGCTTCCTGAGCGCCATCTCATCGCCGATGACCGTGACAAACAAAACACTAACACTAGAGCCCCTCGGTGTGCAAATAATACACCTTGGTGCCATTAGACGTAGTCCCTGAAGGTGTTGCACTTTTTTCCGGCAGTGTATATTCACAAATTAGTAATTGTAACAAAAATTTGCCGGCCGGTGTGGCCGAGCGGTTCTAGGCGCTTCAGTTTGGAACCGCGCGACCCCTACGGTCGCAGGTTCGAATCCTGCGTCGGGCATGGATGTGTGTGATGTCCTTGGCTTAGTTAAGTTTAAGTAGTTCTAAGTTCTAGGGGACTGATGACCTCAGATGTTAAGTCCCATAGTGCTCAGAGGCATTTGAACCATTTGGACAAAAATTTTATTTCTGGCAAACATGAGGTTAAGCCAGTCATCACGTGCAGCGTAGAAGAATTCAGCAATAGGGCCCGATCGACCATTTCGAATGTAAAAAAACTGCACTCGCATGAATAATAAAATGTTATAACTGCTCATAAAACACTGGAAAAAATTTACGAAAGCGTGTTCCAATAATCGGAAAAGGATAAAGTACACATTCAGGAGCATTAGAACTACAGGCATCCGCTATGTTGGAGAGAGGCCGCATGTGCCATCACGACGAATCAAATACTTCGGCGGATCACGTGTGTGGGATGTTTTTCAGACTGTTTACAGGCCCAAGGAATGACAACTGATGAACACTGCACCTTCTGGAATAACATACTATGAGTTAAGAATTAGACTCGACTGTTTTGTGATAAGGCTTCAACGAAATTAAGCGATTTTGCTGCGCGCACGAAAGTGATTACGATTCCATGCGACAGTTAATCACATGTGATTGACAACTGTGGAATGTACATCGTTCAACACCGAACACGTAATCTTGGAAGACTTTGCGACCTAGTATCGAATTAAAGTTAAAATGCGCATATTCTCATTGCGGGTACAACAGCCTTAAATTCGTTGAATGAAGGCGACGTTTATCCACTTAGGCTGTAATATTTATTAAACCTCTGCTTAGCAATATTAGACGTAGAGACGATCCAACGAAGAGAGACGCGTTTCGTCGGAGGTTCGCTTAGTAAGCACGAAAGCACCACGGAGATGTACATCCACCTCCAGTGGCACACGCTTCAAGAGAGGCATTTCACATCATGCGGTGCACCGCTAAATGTTTCGAGGGTTGTATATTTTTAGAAGAGTCAGCAAACAGATTGCTTCCACCTATGTACATCTCGCGAAAAAGTACAATTACAAAGATTCGAGCTGACACAAAGGATTACCAACAACAGTTTCTCCCGCGGACCATTCGCGATAGGAACAGGAAAGACGGGAACCAACAGCGGGCAACAAATAACCCTGCATCACACCCAAAAAGGTGGTTTGCGGAGTATAGAAGTGGCTGTAGATGAAGAGCTATGTGCGATACACATGAAAATGGTAGCGAACTCACAAGATGTGCTAGTGCTCGTGATGGTCTACAAATTAAGGTAGAAATGCTACTGATTCGCAAACCATTGCAAACAATAGACCATCGTCTCAATTCCGCTGTTATTTTCATGAATAAGTAGTGCGAGAAGAGAAGAGGAAACCCAAGTGGGCCGATCAGGATAAAACCCCATTCGTTCGAAATTCGAAAGAAAGAGGGAATATTAAGGTTTAACGATCCGTGGCTATGAAGATTCTTAAAGAAGAACCGTAAGAGCGTATTATACGTGGAGGGAGGGTTAATAATTGGCTTCACCCCATGCTGACTGAACCTTCCTCGCTTCACCAGAAGCAATCTAGACAAATGACAAACAACCTACATCGACAGGAATTCACGAGGAAATGAACACGCTCGTCCCGAATAGGATGTCGTTTTCTTAACGGGTTTGGAACATCACCCGGTCCCAGATAGCAAATCTAGAATCTACTGCATCACCTGTAGTTGATGTTGTCAGCAGACATGTATTGATATGATCGTTAAGATGTAGGACATAAAATTGTCGACTCTGTGACATATACATAGTAACGTTTCGATCGACAAACAGTGACGCAGAAAATGTAAAGACCAAAGGTACAAATACAACTCAGCTGCATCCGTAACTTCGGTGTGACAAGTATTCTTCATTAATCTCTGCAGATGTCGCAATCTTACAGCTTGTATTTATGAGACCACGGGGCTGATGACGCAGTGTCTGAAATCGATTTGCAACAGAAATAAAGGTTTCTGCTTCAGCGACCAATACTGAACCCTCTTTTTGTTATTAATTTGATAAAATGGTTACAATATCTTACTTGTGGGAAACTGCTAATTTAGTATACTCAAAGACAGTTACGTGGTTTGAGAGGTGAACTATTAGTGATTCTCATCTAGAAAACTTCATATGGAGATAGGCCCTATTCCGTAAGGTTTCCGAGACACAACACATTTAATATCACTTTTGTACGTTTTTCTTGAATGACTCTAAAACCTCACCTTCAGTGAAAACGTGTCTCAGTACAAAATTAAGTAACATTAAATTTCCTACATAAAAGTTGCTATTCCTTTATCCTCTAGGACAACCAGTATGCGAGAAGAGAGCGCGAGAATATTGAAACTCTAGAGCGACGCGCAAGCACTGTAAGCTAGGTAGCTTTTGTAGCCCAATTTGAGGTAGTTTTCCCATCTTATACAGTAGAACCCCCTCTGATCCGACCTTGGATGGTCCGTCACTCCGTTTAGTCCGACCATGCTCAGGCTTGCGAGTCTGTGCCGACTTGTCACTGACTGGACGCCTGTCGGGCCGTTGTTGCGGTGTCTATCGCTGTGCATATTGTTATACCGTATGTTATTGTGTAGTTTTATCCTTTGTTGGGATTAAAAAACGTCGTTGTTTGCTTTATTCCGTGTTCTCTACAATAGTTATTACTGTAGATTAATTGTGTGTACAGTTGCCTGTTTTTCAACATGTCTGGATTTAAACGTAAATACGTAACTCTTTCACTAAATGAATAATTAGCAGTGCTACAAAGACTGGACGAAGGAGAATCGTTCCAAAAAATTGCAAAGGAACTGAGTGTAGGTGTTTCGACAATTAAGGATTGGAGGAAGAATCGGAAAGACATTGAATGCTATACAGTTACGATTGATGGTAAAAACACTCTGAAGAATCGCAAAACATTAAAAAATCCTAAATTTGAACCGCCTGATAACGCATTGTGGATCTGGTTTTGTCAAGAAAGAAGGAAAGGAACTCCAACATCCGGGCCAATTCTCAAAGAAAAAGCGATAGTTTTGCCCAAAAAACTGGAAGCCGAAAGTAAATTTGCTGCCGGTAAAGGCTGGATTGATCGTTGGAAAACGCGTCATGGTGTCCGATTTGTTTCTATTTTCGGTGAAAAACTAACTGCCGATGCCGCAGCTGCTAAGGAGTTTTCTGTTAAGTTTCCAGAAATTGTAGAAGAAAATGAACTGTTACCCTGCCAAGTGTATAACATCGACGAGAGGGGGCTGAACTATAAAGTGTTGCCAACAAAAACGCTCGCAGCTTCAAATGAATCCGTGGTAGGAACGAAACTTATAAAAGATAGTATAACAGTCATTCCTTGTAGCAACGCAGATGGTACCTACAAGCTCCCCTTGTT
This sequence comes from Schistocerca piceifrons, assembly GCF_021461385.2. Classification (NCBI taxonomy): domain Eukaryota; kingdom Metazoa; phylum Arthropoda; class Insecta; order Orthoptera; family Acrididae; genus Schistocerca; species Schistocerca piceifrons. Next base: position 555,564,753 of record NC_060140.1, read on the forward strand.
CGTCATTGGCAATTCTAGGAAGACAAGGGCATTCAAAAATATAAACTTATCTTCCTTGCCGGTTTATTACCGCAATCAAAAACATGCTTGGATGGACTGAACCTTTTTAAATGCTGAATTTTCGACGAGTTTGTGCCATCGGTCGTAAAAGACTTGCAGCAAAAAAATCTGCCTGTTCGTGCTCTACTGCTGTTGGATAACGCACCATCACATCCATCTGAGGAAGATTTGGTGAAAGGGGACACAAAGGCTCTCTTTCTGCCTCCTAATGTGACCACACTCATCCAACCAATGGATTAGGGCGTTATCGAATGGTTAAAAAGGCGATATCGCTGAAAGTATATCAGCTCAATCTTGGAAAAATCCTAAGGAGGTCATAACTTATTTGAGGCAATGAAATCCCTGAACATCAAAGATGCTATCTACACAATCGCTGCAGCATAGGATGAACTGAAACCTGACACACTGCGGAAATCGTGGCGTAAGCTTTGGCCACAAGTTATGACTGAAAATGAGCATACCGAAGACGAGCAAAACAACGACGCACTGGAAATCGTTAAAGATCTACAAACTCTGGAGCCGAACGTCCCTGCCAATGAAGTTGAAGAGTGGATCAACGAATGTGACAAAGACTGTGACACTTTTGAAGAGCTCAATGACGACCAGATTGTTGCCGCTGTTAGCCAGGAAACTGTGAATGAGGATCGGACGGCGAAGACAAACCTCCTACCCGATTTTCACACAACGATGCAAAAAACGCTTTTGACATCGCCCTTCAATACATCGAGCAGAATCCAACTCCAATGGACGTTCTGCGGATAAAAAAATGGAGGGACACTGAAGATAAATCTAGAATAACATCTGCTAAACAAAAATGTATCACTGACTTTTTTCCACGTAATTTGTTTTCGTTTTTACTGTAAAAACAATGCATACAGTATAATCATTTCTTAGTTTATACATGCAGTAGTTTATTTCTTTGTAAAAAATTTCTTTTTATATACAGTGGTATAAACATTTTTAGTTTACAGTATATATCGTTTATGTGTTATTAAGTACAGTACAGTACTGTAATTTTTTTGGCGTTTTTCCTTTTAAAACCAATACATATTATAGTGTGTGTAGACTTTTTTAGTTAATATGTTGTTTAACACTGTGTAAAAACATCTTTTTATATTACTGTAGACGTCTTTTAATTCTTCAATCGTTTAATTTTTTGTACTAAATGTCTTTTTATATTTTTTGCAAGAAATATTAGATTTTTCGGATAATCTGAGCTTTTTTTCGTTCCGACCATGGTCTCGGTCCCGAAGGTGACGGATTAGAGGGCTTCTACTGTAAACAAAAAGTGCTCTGTATCAAATTGTTCGTCTCAACTTCCTCTACACTTCTGTGGAACGATGTAAACAATGACAATGTTTGACTATCAAAACTAGACATGATTGTCTCAATGGGAATACCGCGATCGTTCATTAAATAAAATATGGCGTTTCAGTCTTCGATCGCTATTCTTTATTTTCAATTACCGGTTGCGGGCTAGCTGCCCATCTTCAGATCTGTTAGACAAAGTTAAAATTTTAATTAATAAGAGAGATACAGTTAGTGATAGAAATATGTTAGTTACAAAAAGAAATTTTGGAACGTATTAAATGCCAACATATCATATATTGTAGTTACAGAGTAACTTGTCCGTACAGAACACTCGGTTCGCTGTCATAACTAAAGTAAATTTTTTGTTCACTAATATCATGACACCTTCTGCCTCACCCTGTGTAAGAGCGTTATTTTATAAGATCCAAAACCGCGACAGATATCACGCGCAGTTTCGTAAATTTGATGTACAGTTCATGATAGCTGTATACGACGTCGGAGGAGAAAATTTTTGCTTTCTGCAACTTTCTTCTGCGCCAGAACTGCACGTGAGTGAGTGTAAACTTTATAAGAGAGGAGCCCCTGAGATAGACGTCCTCGTTAGCAAGACTGGCTTGCGGCCTTGTTTCCAGTAACTTGTAGGCGCGAACCTGTAGCAACGAGACCTACAAAAAGACGTCAGATGGAAAGGTAGCAGGATAGTGTCGCGATGTTATCATCAGAACCTGTTTATGTAGGCCAGGTCATTAACTGACGTCAGTATGGCGCAGACGGTTCCAATCACAGCGATTGAAGGTATATTCGTAACAAGTATTTCCCAGAAATAACTAGTCAAGTGTGCAGTTACTAAGGATATGGACCAGGCAAGATCTAATTTAAAGACAATAAACTAAATTCTTTTGCATGGAAACCTGAGTCAATTCGGGTAATTCAGAATATCAGTGAGAATACAAGAATCCAAATAACTGAGGATAATGAGAAAACAACAGTAGCCACTGCACTGTAGAGTAAAGAAAAATAAAACTACACAGTTACGCAACGATTTTATCCAACGAGATTATATAATTATGATTCTGTTTGTAGATGGTCAAGTTGTCATATGAAACTGTGAAGGTGCAAAAACTACAAAAAAATGTCAGATACACAACATGTCAGTATCAGTATAAAAAACGAAAGCCATGGATATGTGTGAGAAAAACCCAGTAAGAACAAAATTAGTACCAGCAAACAAAGTCATAGAACAAGCAGATAGATTTATATTATTAGGGACCATGCTATCGCACAAATGAGATCTAGATCAAAAAGACAAAATTTGGTAGTTAAATTACCTAAATGGTACCATTAGAAGATCTCTCCAAAATAAAGTGAGAACGGAAACTCATCAGAAATGTTATAAAGTAGTTCTGTACGAGAGTGATTCTTGAGTAATGAAAAAAAGGATAAAAATGAGATTATAGGCCTATGAAATGAATTTCCTCTGGAATGTAGCAGGATACACAGAGGAAGGACTTGAAAATATTTGATATGAATAAAAAGTTAAAGAAAACTGGCAAAATGAATATCCCATCTGTTGCGAATGGAGGAGTCAAGATTACCACTACATTTTTGGCAATATGTCCCACAAGGTTAAAAAAATGCATTGGAAGCCTATAGAAAAGATGGAAGGGGCAAATTTGGCAGCAAGAGAGAAGAAGAAAAAGAAGAAGAACTTCAAGTGTGTTGTTTTGGGTGATGTTCGGTCTATTGACTTTGAGCATTATCCCATTTTGTCTTGACTGAGATTATCGGCAGAAGTTGCTGGAAACTGACTGTAGGAAGCGCACTGAGTCTGAGATAAACGTTTCCCAATCCAGTGGCAGGATCTCAATGTCTACAGGACGTTAATCATTTGTTTTGGAGCACTGACAAGTTTGGCCTTGTCTCACAGGCCAAATTGGCGCTGACGACCCTTAATAAGAGGGCTAACCCAGGTCCTCCTGTACATGTTCCCAGTTAATCCTACAAAGACGCGTTATTTATCTAGTGCACCAAGGGAACGTGTGTTCCGACACGGTGGCGTTAGAGACTTGGTGCGACGCCACAGAAGGAACATCTCAGATTGTAACAGGTATTAAGTCCAACTTTTTTACGATTGACGTCGGTATGTATGCTATCAACGTTCCTAGCGTTTTTCGTATTTAAGTAGGTGCTTACGACAGCGGAAACCACAATTTTCTGAGGGATTTTTTATGGAACTTGTTGATGACATACTGCCCAGTATTCTTATTTACTTTCATTATACCTTTTTCGTGCGGTGAGTACTCACTCGTGTTGAATAAAGCAATACTTTATTTCAGTAAGTCAAATAAGCCTAAAATGGGAATTCAGGAAGTCTCTCTGTGAATCGTCTACATTTCTTAGTTTTAAGAGTTCAAGGTTACTTTTTGGCTTTCCAGTGTAGCATAATACGCCGTGAACTACCTCGCGAGACGAAGAGGTGAGACAGACCCGTATCGAATCCTCTCGGTGTTATTGATGACTGCTGGTCTGGTACATCGGTCAGTCTGAATGTAGATTTTAGGCGGTTTTCCACGCTCGTTTGCGCAAATGCTGAGCAGGTCCCCAATTGCCACCTCTGCAAATACGAACCCAAACAGTGAATATAAGTTCACCGGAGAGTAAAATTAGACACCCTAGTGCGCCTCCCAAGTGAATCAGTAAGCCTTTACAGATGGCGCTGCGATCGAGTCACGTGCTCAACCTTGTGAACACTGCCTCTACATGAACATAAGGAAGTAGCGGGCAGTGAGACGTTTATGCTTCAGCCGGACATTGTGCCTAAACATGATTAAATGTAAGGACGTGACAGAGTGGTAAAAAGGGGTAATCGTGTCTGGCTGCTCTCATGGCCATACGGTGTGTGAAGCTGCTGGATTTGTTGGTTTTTCTCGGTGGACTGTTCAACGTGTCTGCTATCAGTGGTGTAACACAGATGTTCACTTTACACGACGGCAGAATTGTACTCGGAAAAAGATTCTGATTGAGAGGGACCAGAGACGTATTTCACGGATTGTGAAACAAAATCGCTTCCAGATCCGACAGGAATTGCTGCAGGCAGTGAATGAAGGTCCTGTTAGTGAGAGAACGTTGGAACAGGTTCAAAAATGATTCAAATGGTTCTGAGCATTATGGGACTTAACTGCTGTGGTCATCAGTCCCTGAGAACTTAGAACTACTTAAACCTAACTTAGAACTACTTAAACCTAAGTAACCTAAGGACATCACACACATCCATGCCCGAGGCAGGATTCGAACCTGCGACCGTAGCGGTCGCGCGGTTCCAGACTGTAGCGCCTAGAACCGCTCGGCCACTCCGGCCGGCGTTGGGACAGGAACTGCGTGCAATAAACAGTTGGATTCAGTCACTTCACAAGAGGCTGTTGTTCACACAGACACATAAAGGCGACAACAGCAAAATTTAATTGGGCTAGAAGAATGTGTGGCTGGTTTTCTGAACACCCCACCCCTATTACATCTAGACTGGCCTGAAAATCTGTCGTCATAAAGAAAATCTGATGTTGGAACTTGGATAAATCACCGACATCAGCATCCACGCACTTTGGTTGAACTGCAGGATCAGATATTCGGCAAGTGGTTTAACCTCAAACTGACGTACCTGCACAACTTTATGGACTCACTTCCTAACAGAATACAGACGGTTATCAAGTCCAGGGGCGGAATTACACGGTATTAAATGATGCTTGTAACGACTTCACTAGGGGTAACTAATTTTTTGTTCAGTGAGCTTATCATAACACAGAACAAAGTTTACGTAATCTAGAGACAGATGGCACACACGACGAACTTCCCGCAGGCTAACTGATGACTGTAACTACAGGAAGGGCTTCCTACCACAGTCTCTGTTAAGACGAACTACCGAAATTATGAATGCAGCGCACCTCATAGGATGGGTTGAATCCTCTGAAAGAGATATAAATGTGCGTGGTTGTGTATCTGAAGCGACGAAAAGGGAACAACAGGGGAAGTTGCTTAAGTTGGTTTACGACTAGCACTCTGAGAATTTTCGTAAATATTGAATCTTCAGCATTATTTTGTAGCACCAGATTTGAAATGCTTTTATTCTTTCTTCATACGTTCTGTTCATGGTCCACGTTTCACTTCGTCTCGTATGCTAGATAGCTGCTATGAAAGGAAAGAGAGCTTTACCGTATATCTAAACGTAATTATAGCCTCGCAGGCAAACAAAAACTGAACAGAACCAAAATTTGCACAAGGAGAGCCATGAGTCAAGTGTCCAACGAACTCTTAACAGCTGTCGAACAATGGCTGGCCTTTACAGTCCATCACAACTTTGCTCGCCATATCCCTGTCTAAGGCGTGTTGTACCACCTTTGGTTTGCTAGAACTGCAGACAAGACATAGTGCTAGTTATGTGACAATTTCTTAATAATAAAATGTTTATATTTCCAGATTCCATGAGGATGCAAGTAGCGACTGGCTATAATTAAAAGTGCAACTCCTCACGGAGGTCCAGTGTTGGCTCCAATTACCGCATGGCAGTGAAACTTGGTAGATATGCTAATGCGTTAACACGGAACCGATTTACGCTGGAAAAATATAGCTCCAGTTTTGGCCACCAGGTGCAGATCTGGTGCTGTACAGCGTCTCGTCGTTTCCAGTTCTCATAGTGAACAAATTCTACGAGCGGCAGTTAATAATAAAAGCAACATTATGGCTTTCTCACTTTTTGACTCTTTCTGTCCACGTCCTATTCCTATTGAATTGCGCGTGGAAACATTTCAATACATCTTTCTTGCACTCTACTATCTCCCATCCGGATTTATCCTAATAAGCCATACCTAATTGTTGCAAATGACCGAAACTGGCACTCCGACTCTTTTAATTTGGGCGGACAGTCGCGTGCAATAGCTGTTCGGCAACTCCACTGCCGATCGCTCTCTAGTGTATGAGGCATACACACTACCACACGAAAGTAATTTCACATAAATAAAATAATTACTGTTGTATAAAGAAAATGCAGTGGATAACAGACCACTATTTACAGTAGGCACTTTGATGTGACGACTACGTAACTTCATGGACTAATATGAACGACATAAGACTTCCTAGCGGGAATATTAGTACTTACACCCACATAAAATATCACTTTCTGGAGCAAAACAGTCTACAAAAATGTATAGTGATATATTATAGTAGTAAAATTTGATGAACATAGAGGATGCTTATTTACTGCGGTGGTTTCTTTCTGAATGTGTATCCCATCAAATTCATATCTCTTTCAAGTAAAAGACTAGTTGCGTTTACATCACGTTTCAGTACTTTCTAAATAACGTACCACTTTTTCAGATACTGCACTTTCAAATTAAAGTAACTCTGTATCTTGTACTTTAAGTGGGCAGAAAATTACATTTGTCACACGCACTATAACTCACGAAAATGTGTAGACTTAAATGCACCACAGTATTTGCTACTGAGAATAATATAAAGGCATAATACCTTTCGTCGTCGTCTTCTGGTGTGCAGCGTCTGCTACATATTAGATTTTTTTTTTTAAGAATTTAATTTAGCTGGTAAATATTTATGGTTAGTTGCACAAAGTTGTCTTCATGTATATTACAAAATAATATACCAGCTTTAATCACTGAAAACTATAATATTTGTAATATACGTTGGCAGAAGGAAAGATACTCCTACTAAGTAGCAAACAAACACACATAACAGAAACATTTGCTTTAAACAATATTTACTTTCCTCTTTTGCACTGGTGTTGATCTATCTTCAAGGGAAACGAGAAATGCCACAAGACGAGAGATTTAGCAGCTTACATTTGTGGTTTACACTAACGCCGTTACTTCAGTAATATTTCTTGGCCTGTATAACGTATTCTGATGTAGCATAGTGCTTAGTATTACCCAGCACACACTAGAATATAAATGGCAATTAATTATAGACACCTCTTCTTCAGTGGTTTGTAGCTGCTTGTACACTGTGGAAATACTAGTAGCCTTTATATCTCGTCCATCGGATGCTATTCTTGCTAATAGGCTCAGAGTTCCACCACACAATGCTATACATCTTCCTCACTCAAGAAACTGAACAAGACTGCGTACAGAGACTCCTTCTAGAACCACCTCGTGATGTGAACACCGGCGGTAACTTTGCCGCCTAAACTCTTCCACTGGGATGTACCTAATGACTCTGCCTTAATGTTAAAGCCATGACCATGTACATTAATATTTACATAGCTTTTTAATATTTGAAATAACGTTATCTCACTAACGAAATATTTAAAACAATGCACAAATAATTATTTAAACAGTATGATTCACAAATATGCAAACCAGTTTACACTGTGCAGTTGTTCGCTTCGTGGCAGCAGTCTTCAGTGCCTGCATATGGCGCTGCTACTAGTGCTGTGCTGGTTTTTTATTGTTGCCGATAGATGGCATGTGCTTACTTTAAGATGTGCTCTGCCGCCTCTATCACTCCTGTTAAGCAGACAGGCACTTACACGTCGCCAACCGTTTTAATGAAACTATTGCGAAAAAATTTGTTTGACTGAAACAGAGGGTATTAAAAAAAAAAAGAAAGAGATACCTTATCGTTAGAACTCACAGCGCCAGATTTGCCCCTGGTGACCAAAATTTGAACTAATTTATTTTCCACCCTGAATCGGTTCCGCATTAATGCATCTGAATATCTACCAAGTTTCGCTCCCATAGGATAATTACAGCCCACGCTAGATTTCTGTAAGTAGCTGCACTTTAATTATTACCACCCGGTATCTAATGGTATTCGTCCTCTCCCCCCCCCCGCCCCCCCGCCTCCATTGCGGATGCCTGCGCCGGTTTATGTGCGCCTGAGAGACGGCTACCACGCTTTCAGTCGACCTGTACCACGTGCGATCTCAGCGTGCCGCACCACCCGTGCTGGGAATGATGGACTGCCGACTGGCTGGCTGCCCCTGCCTCGCTCGCGGCGTCCGTCACTCGCAAGCGGCGCGGCGCAGTGGCTCACACCACTTGCAGCGTCGTCTGTTGAGAGCCGTCTACGGAGTAGCGCGTTTACGATGTCGTAAAAGGTACGCGGCGGCAGCGGGGAGAACGCTGTCGGCATATCGTCTCTGACTCGTAACTTTGCATCTGAGCGGGAACGTCGCAGATTTATGAACCATTCCACGTAGTGTAATTTCAGAGATAATCAGCAGATATGCTGCAGGGAACGACGATGTCGGTGTTTTCCCTAGGGCAATGATCCCGACGGCCATTGAACTCTACAAGCCACGGCTGTTGAATTGTCACATTCATGCTCATACCCATGCGTCTCTTTTCATCCAAAATACTTACAGTTGCTACCACTTTAGGTACGGAATCTCTTGAAAGTTCTTTCAGGTTCTGTATTAAGCACGCTACGAGATTTACACGTTCCTGAATATAACTTTCTCACGAAGCTAAAGGAACTGGGAAGGAGTGACTGTTGCCCTTGCGTGTTACACAACGACTGATCAACAGAGACTGAGACTGATTTTTTTCCTTTACCTTCCCTGATATTTTCCTATCTGTACCATGAGTATTCGAAAAGAGCGGGTTCTTATCTGTAAAGTACACAGGCGGCAGCACCCTCGTATTCGTATATTGATAGTAAAGTTCTGGTTCGTAGACGCTTTTTGCATTTCGCGTACCAAAGAAAGAAGTGTTACGTCTCTTTGCTGATGGAGGGGATGCGTTTCTGAAATTGGTTAGTACCGGTGATAGGGCTGCTTCATTACGATCCTGATGGAAAGCGGGCCAGCACAGAGTGGTAAACGACAGGTTCTCCAAAACAAAAAACGGCTATAGTTGTACCATCTGCAGGGAAAGTGATGTTGATCACAATTTTGACTGTCACGTAATGATTTACCAGCATGCAATTCCCCCCTCACACTTCTGTTACAAGAGAGTACTACATACTGGATAAACTGAGGAATTTCATTGCAAGAAAACACCCAGAATTTTCTCATACTGGATGTTGACTTCATCATGACAGTGTGCGACCTCCAGCTGCAAATCAGTTCAAGCAGTTTCTGGCTCAACTCAACATTACCTGTGTACCGGCATGCGCCTTGTAGCTCCGGTATTGCATCTCCGATTTTTTTATTCCCATCACTAAAGGCAACGCTTCACGCCATTCGATTTGAGAGCTCTGAAGCAGTGCTCAAGAAAAGTGAGGCGATTATCAAGGACCTGACAAAGAATAGCCTCCACCATCTGTTCCAAGACTGGCAAAGACGCCATAAAAAGTGCATTCAAGTAGGCCAGCAGTACACTGAAGAAGATCACGTAGATAAAGAAATGGAGTAATAAAAATGTGTTAAAAAATCAGTCGTTGTTGATCAGCCCACATAAGAAGACAAGATAAAGGTCATAAACCTTTGGTGCAACTAATGGTAGCTCTCCAACCGTGGAACCCCAAGACAATAATTTTACGGAAAACCATCCCGGCATCTACTCCCAGAGACCTCGTCGATCTTGTCAGGAACTTTTTCATTTCTTAATGTACCAGTGAACTTAATTTTATACATGTATTTGTAACAACAGATTACAAACGCCTCGGGTTTCATCTTTCCCGGTTTTCCCCCAGTCCATAACCCACAGAGTCTTATCAATGATGTCCCTTCACCCTGAATTTTTATCTCTGTCCCTCAACTTTCTCTTGTTCCCTGATTCGTTCTTCGATGTACCGGATGAATACGAAGGAAGAGAGGCCATATCACTGCCCAAGGTCCTTTTAATCAGAGCACTTTATCTATGTTGACCATCCGTGTTGGTTTTTGTACATGTTGTATATTACCTTCCTTGCCCAATAGCTTACACATCTTTTTCTGAGAATTTCAAACATACTGCGCCATTTTACGTTGAACACTTTTATCTAAGTCGAAAAATCCTATGGAAAGTGCATGAGCTTTTGTAAGTCCAGTCTTCATGACCAAACGCAACGTCAGAAATGCCTCTCTCGTGTCTTTACGTTTCCTAAAGCTGAACGGATTGTCAGCTAGCTCATCTGCAATTTTCTTTTCCTTTCTTTGCCATATTTCTCTGACAATCTACAATCCCTCATCCCATCTAACCAAGGCACTAAAAATCTACTGAAACTTGCTCAAAATCTTACAGATCATAAGAAAACTCTCAGAATGCCACTATTAACGTTGCTACTCGCCAGAATAAACGTCCGACTATCTTCTCTCGTTCCTCGCCTAAGACACGTAGACGTTTTCCGCCTACATCAGCACAGCTCATATTAATTTCATTCCCCAAACATTCTACACTCTCAGCTTTGAGAATCATTAAAACTGTGTCACGCACACAATTTTAATCGGCCAGGAATTTTCGAAACAGCGCACACTCCTTTTCAGGGCGAAAAATTATTCTACAAACAAGCTTCTCCCAAGAGTGATAGTCGCGCAAGTTATGGAAGAGAACTTCTGTGAACTTCAGAAGGTAGGGAGGCAGGCACCGCCGGCATCGTGAGACATTCCCAGGTTGCTCAGCCGGTAAGAGCATTGCCTGCTAAAAACAAGGTTCCAGGCTTAAGTCTATGTTCGGCACGTAGTTTTCATTTACTTCAATATTTCGAAACACTGTACACTGCTCTGCAAAGTGATCGATTCATTCTGGAAGGTACGTCTTTTCCCAAACCAGTTTAACCACTTCCCTCTCTCAGGCTACGAAATAATCTTAGATCTACAGGGTGTTACAAAAAGGTACGGCCAAACTTTCAGGAAACATTCCTCACACACAAATAAAGAAAAGATGTTATGTGGACATGTGTCCGGAAACGCTTAATTTCCATCTTAGAGCTCATTTTAGTTTAGTCAGTATGTACTGTACTTCCTCGATTCACCGCCAGTTGGCCCAGATGAAGGAAGGTAAAGTTGACTTCGGTGCTTGTGTTGACATGCGACTCATTGCTCTACAGTACTACCATCAAGCACGTAAGTACGTAGCATCAACCGGTTAGTGTTCATCACGAACGTGGTTTTGCAGTCAGTGCAATGTTTACAAATGCGGAATTGGCAGATGCCCATTTGATGTATGGATTAGCACGGGGCAATAGCCGTGGCGCGGTACGTTTGTATCGAGACAGATTACCAGAACGAAGGTGTCCCGACAGGAAGACGTTCGTAGCAATTGATCGGCGTCTTAGGGAGCACGGAACATTCCAGCCTATGACTCGCGACTGGGGAAGACCTTGAACGACGAGGACACCTGCAACGGACGAGGCAATTCTTCGTGCAGTTGACGACAACCCTAATGTCAGCGTCAGAGAAGTTGCTGCTGTACAAGATAACGTAACCACGTCATTGTATGGAGAGTGCTACGGGAGAACCAGTTGTTTCCGTACCATGTACAGCGTGTGCAGGCACTATCAGCAGCTGATTGGCCTCCGCGGGTACACTTCTGCGAATGGTTCATCCAACAATGTGTCAATCTTCATTTCAGTGCAAATGTTCTCTTTACGGATGAGACTTAATTCCAACGTCATCAAATTGTAAATTTTCACAATCAACATGTGTGGGCTGACGAGAATCCGCACGCAATTGTGCAATCACGTCAGCAACACAGATTTTCTGTGAACGTTTGGGTACGCATTGTTGGTGATGTCTAGATTGGGCCCCATGTTCTTCCACCTACGCTCAATGGAGCACGTTATCACGATTTCATACGGGATACTCTACCTGTGCTGCTAGAACCTGAGCCTTTACAAGTACGACACAAAATGTGGTTCATGCACGATGGAGCTCCTGCACATTTCAGTCGAAGTGTTCGTACGCTTCTCAACAACAGATTCGGTGACCGATGGATTGGTAGAGGTGGACCAATTCCATGGCCTCCCACGCTCTCCTGACCTCAACTCTCCTGACTTTCATTTATGGGGGCATTTGAAAGCTCTTGTCTACGCAACCCCGGTACCAAATGCAGAGACTCTTCGTGCTCGTATTGTGGACGGCTGTGATACAATACGCCATTCTTCAGGGCTGCATCACCGCATCAGGGATTTCATGCGACGGAGGGTGGATGCATGTATCCTCGCTAACGGAGGACATTTTGAACATTTCCTGTAACAAAGTGTTTGAAGTCACGCTGGTACGTTCTGTTGCTGTGTGTTTCCATTCCATGATTAATGTGATTTGAAGAGAAGTAATAAAATGAGCTCTAACATGGAAAGTAAGCGTTTCCGGACACATGTCCACATAACATACTTTCTTTCTTTGTATGTGAGGAATGTTTCCTGAAAGTTCGGCCGTACCTTTTTGTAACACCCTGTATACATCGAACCGACTGCAACGTATCCCATCTGTCTCATACTAATGAAGACTTCGACGAACCCCATTGCCAAGTTAAATCCGTAAACTAATTCCTATATTCAAGCAATGATTCATTGTACCCCTCTTCCCTTCCCTAAACGCATCCTACATTCTCAAGTCACATTATAACGTGACCACCTGTCAAAACCCTGAATAACCACATTTTGAAGCGCAACCGCCGCGCAACTTGCAGAACGAGAATCAGTGACGTTCTGAAAGGTACCGACATTGATGTGGAGCCATGCCGACTCCAGTGGCGTGGCCGGCCGCACTGGGTTTTTCGATTGAGGATCCATGGTGCGAACAGCCGAGGTGACCCCACGGATTCTCCATTTGGTTTAAATCTGGGGAGTTTGGTGGCCAGGGGAATACGGTAAACTCATCGTGGTGCTCTTCGAGCTGTGTGCCACGTTGCATTGCCCTGCTGAAAGATGCCATCGTGTTAAGGGAACACAAACTGCATGTAGGGGCGGACGTGGTCCCCAATAACAGATCCATAACTGTATTGATCCGTTGTGCATACCAAATGACGACGTCACCCAGGGAATGCCCATCGACGTGGACCGTTCCGACGATTATTGCAGAGTGTTTGCTTTCACAATTTTCGAACCGTGCGCGCCAACGACTGTCTGTGTGATGGAACATAAAACGTAATTCGTCTGTAAAGGACACCTGTCGCCACTCAGTTGCGGATTTGCCGACGAGATTCCATCCGTCGTCGTCAATGAAGAGCAGTCAGCATGGTTGCATGAACCAGGTAGCTGCTCCAGAATTCCATATTCAGCAAGGGTCGTTGAACAGTTTTTGAAGAGAGACTGTTGGTAACCCCTTGGTTCATGTGGGTGGTCAGTTGCTCAACAGTTGCGTGTCTATTCTCCCATAAAACATCTCCTAAGCCGTCGTTCACCCCTGTCATCTATGGCCCGTGGTGGACCACAGTTGCCTCGGCGCCGTTTTTGGATAGCACCATTTTATCATACTTGGTACACTGTGACCGCCACAACACGCGAACAGTTTACGAACTTCGCCATTTCCGAAACGCTTCCGCCATTATCCAAAAGCCACTGATCATGTCGTTTTCGATGTCAGATAAATCATTCCGTTTCCGCATTACGACAACGGCTGCTCTTTTTTTCTACACATCCAATCCCCCTCCCCCCCCACCCCCCCCCCCCTCACCCCAGCACGCTTTGCATATCCGACTGCTAGTGCTTCCATCTACCGTCTGTGAGTGTTATGGCACGTTGACGTTGAACGCAAGTGGTGGTCACATTAAAGTGACTAACCGTGCATAATTCCCGTTATTCCCTTTCCCAAATCCCTTATTTTCAGCTGCCTATAGCCCAGTTACCACAACCATCCCCACAGAGCAGAGTGGCTCACATAATCATGTCATGAATTTGTAATTGTTTTACTTTTCTTAAATTTCATTTCTTTTCGTATCAGTTCTATTGACTGTGATACAAAGGCATGAAAACGGGAAGTCAGCCGCTGGTAGTCCACGCCATTAAAGAGAAAATGTAAATAAATGGTAATCGAAAATAGAAGCCTACAGTTTCAATTCAACATCACTATCGCCTGCCCGTTGCATCAGCCCTCCCCCCTCTACACTCCTTCTGCGCGAATATAACGATTATCCTTTAAAAAGGAAAGGTTTCCTTCAATAAGAAAAAAATTTGGAGGAATTATTCGTGTGAGAAACCGACCGCTGTCTGTGGATTACGTAACATGCGAAAAAAATGTTCAAATGTGTGTGAAATCTTGTGGGACTTAACTGCTAAGGTCATCAGTCCCTAAGCCTACACATTACTTAACCTAAATTATCCTAAGGACAAACACACACACAGCAGCACAGTCCATGACTGCAGCGCCTTTGACCGCTCGGCTAATACCGCGTGGCAGGTAACATGCGAATCGCGTATGAACATAAACGAGCTTTGCCTTTTTGGGGCGCGCTTAAATCATCTGAACCATCCATCCGGATCCCACAGCCTGGCTACGTGAACCATCAAGCTGTTTGTAGCTCTCTCGCATATTATTAGCTCCGTAGAAATTGTAAAACACCCAGGCCTCACGGGATTAGCCGAGCGGTCTCTGGCGCTGCAGTCATGGACTGTGTGGCTGGTCCCGGCGGAGGCTCGAGTCCTCCCTCGGGCATGGGTGTGTGTGCTTGTCCTTAGGATAATTTAGGTTAAATAGTGTGTAATCTTAGGAACTGATGACGTTATCATTTAAGTCTCATAAGATTTCACACACATTTGAACATTTTAAAATACGCAGCTGGATGAGTATTCCTGGAAGAAAGGGTACGTCAGATAATTGCTGAGCGACGCCCTACAGCCTGTTACCAGGCCGAACCTTTCAAACCGAAGCGGAGCTCGTGCTGTGACGACACTTCCTGGCAAGTTGAAACTAGTCTATGTGTCTCAGCACTCTAATTACGTTCACCATGTGAGAGCATCGCGCGAAATAAAGGCCGGAGTTTGGCAACGATCTTTCGAACTTTCCCACAGATACTATGTCCAGGTTAGAAAAACCACTGTACAAAAAACTTTACTAACTCGCAAACTTGCCACAAGAAACGCACCTAGCCGGTAGAACTTATTTCTACGCGTCGTCGTTTTGGACATTGAGAACCAGGAGCTACAACTGTCTGTGGCCAAAGAGGACTTTTGCTTTACAGAATTCTGACCGCTTTGCTTTACCAGCTTCTGCTGAGCAGCCAGGGCAACGAGCTGACAAAAACCAAAAGAGAAGTCCAACTACAACTCTTCAAAGAGAAGACATGGAGGCAATGCAGGGGTATCCTGCAAGGACTCCGACTATCCAGGGGAAGAGGGGCACCCTGAAGAAGATGCCCTAGCGGCTGAGCAGCCAGCTGCCACTCCCAGCTGCTGGCAGCTTGCGAGCGGATCGCGTCGCAGGGCACCGTCGCGCGGCCTCGTGAATATTCATGCGACGCGCCTACCGCCAGCGGCGGATGTCGGCCATGAAGACAGAGAGGGAGCGACATTCTGTGTGAGACGCCAGGTGTACGGCGCGTCGCACAATTTGCGAGCTGAGCTGCCTGCCAGCGATCTGTGAGAAGCGTCAGCCTACAGGCGCCTCGATTCCTCACCCCTCGGGTGATCTGCTCGCTCACTTCGTTCTTAACACGATAAAATCGGAAGACGTAAAGAAGTTTTGGGAGTACACCAAGGTAGTAGGATAGTTGGATGTAAAGCCCCGCGTGGGGTAAAAACCTGCACCGAGTATTTGAATTGATCGTCAGTGATTCAGGAGTTGCCCACCAGGTGGCAGGTTTGTCTTATTATAAATTCTTGTTCCCTGAAGGTTCGCCCAGGCAAGTCGCTCCAGAAGTAAGAAGAAATCGAGATGTCTGTTTTTTACTCCTTGCGTGTAATTTTTTCTGATTTTTTACTTGGCATAATGTACAGTTTGAAAAGAAGAATCAACGAATTGCTTGTTGACACTACTGCAATTAAGCCATACTTTCGTGCGGAAATAATTGTCCACAAAATCAACAATGGCGCATTTGTCAGGAAATGGCGAAATAGGACAAATCCCCGCAGGTGTTTCAGGATAAATCCACGCAACTCCAAAAAAAAAAGGTTCAAATGGCTCTGAGCACTATAGGACTTAAGTTCTGAGGTCATCAGTCCCCTAGGACTTAGAACTACTTAAACGTAACTAACCGAAGGACATCACACACATCCATGCCCGAGGTAGGATTCTAACCTGCGACCGGAGCGGTTCCAGACTGTAGCGCCTAGAGCCGCCCGGCCACTCCGGCCGGCTCCCAACAAAAGTGACGACAAATGTTACATTAGCAAAAAACAGTCTTGATAGCACAGTTATTTATTAAAAATATGAACGGTTTCGGTATTAAGTGGTAGGTCACCTTCACATAACGCACCATCCGGCTGACGAAGGTGACGCCAGAACAGCTGCGCCGACGCTATTCGCAAAATAAATAACGGTGCAGTTAAGATTGTTTTTTACCAGTAATTTTACTTTACTGACAGATCGCTGTTCTTAATAATGCTCTCCAAACTGTGACAACTGTTTTTCCACGATAACCCCCGTAGAAGATGACATCCAACAAACACTGAGTGAGATTGTCTTACCTAAGTGTATAATTGCGCTGTCTAAAATAAAGATTTAGGAGAAACTTTCCGACAACGTACTGAAACCTGCGCTTTTAAAGTCGATGCCCAATAAAGAACATATGGAAGAATAATACTTGGGAAAAGGAAAAGAGATCACACCGCCAGTTGATTATTCTTCAAAGTCTGATTCAGATTTCTCACATCATGAGAGTTGCTCGGACGTAGATATGGACTTACTATGTGGCAAATAAGTGTCCAAAGAAGCAGAAGAAGAGCCCGGGACTTCAAGGAAGAATCAGAGGACTTAACAAAGTACACTGTTTACAAGGAAACTAGACATCTTAGCCTCGGAAAGTGAATTCTTTCACGTTATCTCCCTAAACCTCCTTTTGTGGGGAAGGAAGCATTATTTTTGTATAAGTACTTATAGGCCTTATCTTCAAATTTGCTAAACATTTCAGTAGAACAAAACAATGTTGCAAAGGACCTTTTTTTTGCTATTTATTATCGATTTTTATCCATTTATACCTCAAATGGGGAAAAGACCCGTACTGCGGGGCTTTACCTCTCTGTGTGGGTAAAACACAGTACACTGTAATTTTCCCCACAAGTAATAATCAGACAGTGCTGGAATTTGGTTAGGTTATAGGTAAAAACTTAGCCTAAGACTTCAATCTGTAATTGCAGGAAAATCTATCCGTTAACGACAAAAATATTAGAAAAACTAGAAAAAGGGGGGCTTTACCACCACCTAACCTATGTCATCTGATTTGATGCACCCCGCCACGCTGTTCTCTCCTGCACCAACCTATGTCAGAGTGCTATCATCCGCGATTACTTGTTGGATATATTCAAACGTGTGTCTTCCACAACAGTTCGTGCCCTCTACGCCTGCCTCTAATACCATGCAAATTATTCTTTGATGTCTTTAACACACTTCCTACTATTCTATCCCCTCTTCTAATTAGTCTTTTCACATATACCCTTCCTAGCCGATTCTACGAACAACCTCATCATTTCTTATCTTACCAATCGATTTTACAAACTCTCAAATGTTTCGATTCTCTTCTTTTCCTATATTCCAACAGTCTGATTTACTTCCATGCAATGCTGTGCTCCAGTCCAAAAATTTTCGAGACTCAATTAATAAAAGATAGAGAAAATTATAAAAGCAGTCCCTAGACAGTCAATAATATTGCACAATATTATTGGCGTTCTACCAACACTGTTCAATAATATTGTCAATTGTGTTGTCATTAATATTGTGCAATAATACTGTAGTTCAGAATATTCGACTACAAACACACTTCTGCTACGACAATTTACTCTACCTTGTTGTAAGCAGAAAAAAAGGATGGATGAAATACTGGTCTAAGGAGTGTCAAACTTGTTAAGAGAGTTGAGGCTGAACCAAAAAAAAAAAATTATCGTAACTTTTCGTGTGTTGATGATCCAACATTTAATGCAGTACTGGAAATGGTTCCGCCCATACATTGGCGTCCCCGTACAAAGGTACCTGTCCGACGCACCCCCCCCCGCCCCCTGCTAAATTTCTGCTGACGTTTATATCACCATTATCAGAAAAACAAAATAATGAAACGAGAGGCACAATTTCACCGAGTCAGTGCTTATCTGTTAAGCTCCGATACCCCGCTACTGGCAATTCTTTCGAAGACTTGAACTTACAAGTGAAGTTTCACCTTACAATATTTCAGATATAGTTACGGAAATGTGTCATGCAATAATACGTGCAGTAAAGGTTATATTTGGGTAAGTAATGTACGCATACTTTTATTCACAACTTTTCATTGATTAAATCAGAAAAAAATCTTCCTTTGTGGCCGTTGCCTATTTTTTCTGAGCAGTAAATCATACGCTTTATCATTCTTAAGACATTTGTTTTTGTACTCATCTGGGCTACCATCCCACAATGCTGACTATGATTTATACATCTCGATGCACTCTAATAATAATGCTCTTTCGTCTTGTTTTGAAGTCATTCTCCACACAACAACAGCAGCAACAACGAAGGTAACCACTCCTCCGTAGCGTAGCACGTGAGAGACTGTCTAGGATATTGTCAATACTGTCCACAGTCGGTACAATATTTCCAGGCAGCACAATACCTTTCCAAAGTTTTTGATGTTTTCGGTACTGTTGCGCAACCTCTCAATCTTACTCCTAGACGGTCAGTATTACTGGGCATTCAGGAAACATTCTCAGTATTAATTACCGTCTAGTTGCCACTTACGAAGGTGGTTTTTAATGCTTCAGGTGTTCCACGTTATCTCCTCCCACTTGAGTGCAACGCATAGAATGTTCCTTCTTCGGGATGTTGTTCAACTCACTCGTCATATTGGCTCGAACATCGGTGATGTCGTCAAAGCGTTCACCCTTCATGTGAATTTCTTCACTTTGTCGTTTTGTGGTGGATTAGTACTGACAACGCCAAGTCTCGTCACTCGCGATGATTTTTCACAGAAAACAAATTTCCGCATTTGTGCATTTCAATCAAGTCGCGGCAGGTGCCCACGTGTTGTCGCTTTTGTTCGGAGGTCAAAGAGTCCGGGACAAAATTTTGCACATATTTTCTCTTCTTGAGAAAATTCTGGAAAATGTATTGAATACTAGATTTAGAAGTGTCACTGCCTTGCGGAAGGGAGGGGGAGACTAGTGTATAAAGTTTAACGTCCCTGTCATTAGAGACGGAACACAAGCGTCGATTAGTGAAGGATGGAGAAGGAAAGCGGCAGTGCCCTTTCGAAGGAATCCTCCTGGCATTTGCCTTAAGCTGTTTAGGGAAAACACGGAATACCTAAATCAGCACGGCCGGACGCGCTGTTGAACCGTCGTTCTCCTGAATGCGAATCAAGTGTGCTAACCATTGCGCTGCCCCTTCTTCGCTCCAGTACGAACTGTGACACAACAAAGAGTGACACACTACAGAAGAACGTCCATTGCTTACTCACAGCTGACTGGCCGAGTGCAATTTTGTTGTTCACAGCTGTTAGTTCAAGCTGCCACCGTATTTACAACGCTTACGTCGCTCATACGCAAGGGATAAAATCAGTCTCGAAGTTTTTGCACGTAAGGTGTACATTCTTAGAAACTTCTTCCTAAATTAAGGCCTGTGTTTGATACTAATAGACTTCTTTTGACCAGGTATGCCCTCTTTGCCAGTGGTAGTCTGTTTTTCACGCCCGTGCTTCGTCCGTCGTGGGTTGTTTTGCTTCCACAATGGCAGAATTACTTCACTTCGCCGGCCGGAGTGGCTGAGCGGTTAAAGGCGCTACAGTCTGGAACTGCTGCGGTCGCAGGTTCGAATCCTGCCTCGGGCATGGATGTGTGTGATGTCCTTAGGTTACTTAGGTTTAAGTAGTTCTAAGTTCTAGGGGACTTATGACCACAGCAGTTGAGTCCCATAGTGCTCAGAGGCAGGCACTTCACTTCGTGTGTTATGTGGTCCTCAATTTTGGTGTTAACTTTATCGCTAATCCCATTTCTGCTATGCCTCATTACTTCATCTCTCTTCTATTTACTCTCAGTTCACAGTATATGCTCATTAGACTGTTCAATCAGTTCAACAGGTTCTGTAATTTGTCCTCACTATCGCTCAGGATAGCGTTATCAGGGAATGTTATTGTTGATATATTTTTACCCTAAATTTTAATCCCTCGGCTGAACCATCCTTTCATTTGTCAATGCTCGAGGTGAAGACATGTGGGTGGTACTTAGATAGCACTTCACTAGCATGGCTTACGTCAGCGGTAGGGGTCACATGGCAGCCTCAAACCAGCTTGTGATAAAATTTCATAACAAAGCAAAATCGATTTCGACGCGTAGTAACAAACTGACTCTAGACTAAATTTATATCGAGTTAATGTAATTTTATATCTTATATGTAAAGCACATATTAATAACAACAGAACACTATTGCTGACAGCTTTCAAATTCCCAAGATACCATACAATCGTCCTGAAATTGTATATTAGGATTTCCATAAGAAAGTCACCTGCCGAATATTGAAACCAGTTTAATTCTTCATCTCTACGACGAACTCATTATCTATAAAAATCAAAGACCATAATAGGACAATAGAGCTTGTGGGGGATTTTCTCATTTCGCTGTTTCCACATTAACTAAGAAAACTGCTGGACAATATCAACATTCAATTAAAATTTTGCTTTGTAAAATAACAGCTTCGTTCACATATGTGTCATATCTAATGCACACTTCACTTCCTGTCCCTTCTCTTGGCCCATCCCCTCCTCCTAGCCTCTACCCATCACCTCCCTAACTCCCTCCCTATCCATCTATCTCCTCGTCAGCCCACTCTCTGTCCATCTCCTCCTCCCTCATCTCTGCCAATAATCTAATAATCTTCTCATCCATCTCTGGTCACCTCCTCGTCCCCTTCTCTCAGTCCATCTCCTCTTCCCTCCATTCTCATCCTCCTCCCCCTCTTCTCTCTTCGTGCCCTTGTCCCGCCCTGCCACTCTCTATCCATCTCGTACGACCCCTGTTTCTCTAACCATCTCCTCCACTCCCTCTCTGTCCACCACCTCCTTCCCCCTCTGTCCATTTACTCCTCCCCATCTCTCTCCGCATCCGATCCTACCTCCTCTCCCACTACCCATCCCTTCCTTCACTCTCTTTCTCTACCCATCACCTCCTGTTCACTCTCTCTGCTTGTCCCCTCTTCTATTCATCTCAATCTTCCTCAGCCATGCCCATCCACACATGAAGCCCATGCAAAATAGGTAGGTAAAGAAGATGATACTACTACTACTACTACTACTACTACTACTACATGCCTGTCATGCAGGGTACCCTATACATCAGCGACTTAAAAACCGTATTTTGCCTCTGGCATACTGGCTGCCCAGCACAGCAGGTCGATAAGGTAAGCCAATGTCGCTCCTCCAAAACAACACACTTGCTGTGCATGGCAACCTATGAGCCAGAGGCTGAAGAAACGTTTTTTCCTATACTCCCGCTTCTATTGGAGCTAGGAGGTTATAAATTGTGCAGTGCCAACACTCATAAAGTTTACTGTTCAGTGCCAAATTTGGTTTAAATCGACCCAGAGGTCAGGGACATATTATATCCTTTTGATGAAAATACTGGTATTGAAACAAAAGGTCTGTGTTCAAAATCTGTGGACTTCCCATGACAGATGAGCACAAATTCTTAGTAGACCTGGTTTCTAGTAATATTCTGCTTGTGGCCTGTGCGACGTTTGCTGGCCGCGCCGCTGATCCCCAGCGGAACTGTGAGCTATCGGGGCCAGCTTGAGACGGTGGGAGCGAGTCCCGAGTAGGGCATCGCACTCCGCCCTGGCAGCCGGCCATCGGGGGCACCTGTTGCGGCCGCCACACCATCCGTCACGCGCGCTCTGCCTCACATATCCCGCGCACGCAGATTTATTTTTGTCTGGTCGGTAAGTGTTGCACTGCACACTCCGCTGCTTCCTTGAGCGGATTCCGCAATGTCTACTTGTTATTATTATTTTAACTTTTCATCCCCCCCTCACCATCTCCACATAGGGAGGGGGCGGACTGCTGGCATCTAAATTGCTGTTGCTGTTATTAAAATTTATACAGCTTTTTACTGATAAAAGACTAAAATAATCCAGATTACTAAATGGATAAAACGGTAAACCAATCCTAGTTCCAGGTTGCCTGTTTAACAGCTTTCAGTATAAATTATTGATTTTCAGTACTGTAACTACACTGTCCAATCACATTAACATGACCAACGCTAATGTTGGATATCTACATGCAATAACTACTCATAGAGTATAGGTGGCAGCACTAGCAGTGGAGGGAATATAAAGAGTGTCAGGGCGATGCAGGAAAAAATGCAGTAGTTGTCGTAATGTGTAAAAGGAGCAATTTATCGGACGTCCAAAAGGGCACGATTATTGGCCTCCGGGCCAAGAAAAGAAGCTTTTCCGGACCGACTAAGTTTGTAAAATGTTCGCATCCCGCTGTGCTTAAAGTATACATTGTATGTAAAAATGGTGCTCTCCAAAACTGGCGCTGAAGCAACTGTGGCGTACCAGGTGCCAAAGATGACAGGGGTGAATCACGGCTGCGGAGATGTGTACAGGCAAGTAGACGTGCAACTGTTAAGCAACTGACTACCCTGATGAACAGAGAGGCTACCAACAGTGTCTCCTCAAAGACTTAGCAAACGTTGCTGCATATGGACCTCCACAGCACGCATCTGTTTCATGCATCCATGCTGACTGCTAAGCACCGGCAACAAAGGCTGGAATTTGCATGCCAGTATCGCAAATGAACATCCAGTGAGTGGCGACAGGTGGCCTTTTCAGAGGAATCACACTTTAAGCTCCAAATCTCACGAAAGCAAACACCCTCCAGAATCGTTGGAAGGGTCCAGGCCAGAGAAGCGTGCTTTATGGTCTAGGGAACGTTTTCGTGGCGTTCCTTGGATGATCTCCTCGTTTTGGAACTCACTACTTATTAACACCTATTTCTTGGTGACCATCTACACCCCTACATCCAGTTTGTTTCCCCTTGGCATTATGGCACCTACCAGCCAGACAGCACAACGTGTCATTCAGCTCGCAGTGTATGTGTGGGTTTCAAAGAGCACTAGGAGGAGTTTAGCATACTCCTATGGCCACCACACTCGCCAGAGTTAAACCCTATTGAGTACCTGTGGGACCACCTCGATCGGGGTGTTCGCGCCATGGGTCCCTTAGTCGAGAAACCTACCGCAGCTGGGCAGGTCACTCCAGTGAGCAAGGCTCAACATCGCTGTTGATACCTTCGAGGACGTCATTGACTCTCATTGTGCACATCTTTCAGTGGTCTGCGCTAATAATGTGGTTATTCAGGCTTTTGATATTTGGTCACAATGCTGTGACTGGACAGTCTAATTACTGACGGAATTTAAAAATTTAAAATCTGTCATAATCTACTCATTATGAGAGATATTACATCACTTTAAACGTCTCACAGACTAAGCAAAGTATTGACGTTAGAATCTGTGTATACACTGATCAGCCGGAACATTATGAGCACCTACCTAATAGCCTGTATGTCCACCTTTGGCACAGATAACGGCGGCGACGCATCATGGCACGGAAGCACTGAGGCCTCGGTAGGCCCCTGGAGGGAGCCGTCATTACATCTGCACCGTGGCTTGCAACCAGTCATGGTGCCTTGTATGAACTTCATTGGACCCATGGATGCGTACATGAATGTTCCCCAGAGCGTAATGGAACCGCCACCAGCTTATATCGGTCCTGCAGAACAGGTGTCAAGGAGCTGTTTCCCTGGAAGACGTTGGATTCACGCCCTCCTATTGGCATGATGAAGAAGAACAGGGGTTCTTCACACCAGGCAATGCTCTGCCACTGGGCCAACGTCCAGTGCCAATGGTCGCGTGCCCATTTCAGTCACAGTTGCCTGTGCCGTGGTGTGAATACTGGCACATGCATGGGTCGTCGACTGCAAAGGCCCATCGTTATGAGTGTTTGGTGCACTGTGTGTTTAGACACACTTCTACCTTGTCCAGCATTAAAGTCTGATTTTAGTTCCGCCACAGCTCGCTGCCTGTCCTGTTTGACCAGTCTGCCCACCCTACGACATCTGACATTTATAACGAAGGGTGGCTGCCCAACCATATGACGTCTGTTCGTGGTTTCACCTTGGTTTCGCCACGTGTTGAAGACATTCAAACAGCACTTCTCGAATACCCGATGAGACGTTCTGTTTCCGAAACGCTCATGCTCAGCCTCCAGGCCATCACAATCTGCTCTTGGTCAAATTCAGATAGGTCGCGCGCCTTGCCCACTGTACACATGACAGCACGCTCACTGACGCTGCATTCACTGTGCGTGTGTGTGACTAGCAGTCATTACTCGCTAGGCGACGTTGCTGTTGCCTGGATCGGTTTACATTGATAGTAATTCGGTGGTCATAATGTTCTCGCTGATCAATGTATGTCCGGAGTTAGCGTAACATGGAATGCATATTACCCAAACTATTTTATCCAGAATTTGAGACTGAGAGTACATAGCGACTTTCAACATAATCTGCACATAATTTCAAATCGTATCGAAATTTTGTCTCACTGACTACGACCCTCGCCACAAAATAATGAAGAAAAACGTTTATCGTTTACTACATTTCCGCAGTTCGTGCAGTCAAACTTTGCAACGGACTCTATTCCGAACACGTTTTTCGGACAGCATCGACACATATGTACTAATATGTACCTGCATAACTATATCACTAATTATATTTTCAAACGATAATACTGGTATGCTGATGTCAGATTGTTTAAATGCAGAAGTGGTGTTGAATTTGAAAAAGTGGCTTTAGTCACATGTGCGTATTTCTTCTGTTTTACTTTTCTTTGACCACTTACCTGAAGTTCCATTTCTGATTGAAGATTGGATAGCTGTGCAATATTACCACATAGGTATAAAAATATTATTGTTCAGATAGCGTAATTATTTTAAGAAAACGGGGTACTTATAAATGGTGAAAAAATAGTAACTTTTTTTAATGACTTTATTAATTCTGTAGTCTTTCCTGATTGTATTGATATATACATCATAGGGTTTCAAATGAAAAATGACCTATGTATAGCAAATTTTAAAGTTACAGTCATGTATGCCACCACACATCCTTTATTTCTGTTACAGAAACAAGTACTATTTCGAAAAGAACTGCTAACTTTTTGTTTCCAGCGATTATACGTATGATACATTGTTTATGTTGGTAAGGGTGCAGGTTTCTAGTGTCTGTAAATGATTAGCTTTGCTAGTATATACTTTTGTTTTGCCGAAGCAGTTTGTTCACGTGTTACTGAATGTTTGTTGCCCAAGTGCAACATAAATTTGTGGAAGTACGTATCCTTTAGTGTGCAATAAATACCAATTATTGCACGCATCAAGAAATTCAATAAAAGGAAATTCCGTGGCAACCAGTTCACAAACAAAGCAAGCCACACTGTTGAAAGTAACCTATGCATCAGTTCTTCAGGGAAGAAACAGCCACATAGCACGCCTCCTGGTGATTCAAATTTTTGGGTTAACAATGACGCTGTTTGTAGTGGATTTGTTGTTGTTCATGTGTGCATCTTATCTTCTTTGATAAAGGAAGTGGCGAAATGTAAACAATGTGATAGTATAGGCTGTCTGGAAATAACTGAACAACAAAGTAACAGGAAGGGTTTAGCGTCAAAATTAGTTGTGCTGTGTAGATCCTGCAATAAATCTACCTCGAAAATGACTTCGAACATTGTGCATAATTCATATGATGTGAATTTGAAGCTAGTGTGTGAAATGCGTGCAATAGGAAAAGGAAGAAAGACTGTTCAAACGTTTTGGACCTTCCTCCTCCTCCCAGTAGGTTCAGCAAGTACATACAAATACTTTAAGGTGCCTTGACGGTTGTGTCTAAAGCATCTATGAAGCGTGCAGTAGAAGAAATTGTAAATATTAGTGGAACCAGGCACATTGCTGTTACACTTGATGGGATATGGCATCGTCGAGGGCATCGTTCATTGAATGGTGTAAGTGCTACTCTGGGGAATGGAAACGTTGTTGATGTTGAGTGCTTATCTAAGTACTGCCACACCTGACATAGAAACACTGAAGGACATATTGAACATCAGTGTTATAAGAATTATGATGGTTACAGTCGAAGTATGAAAATAAAATTAACGAGTTCGGTCTTTATGGCGATACCTTGGTAACAAAACTGGAGTGTTGTGGACATGTGCAAAAGAGGATGGGTGATAGACTGAGGAAGCTACGAAGAGAAATGAAAGGAAAGTTGCTATCTGATGGAAAATCTTTGTCTGGCCGAGGCAGATTGACAGAAACTGAAATAGACCTTCTTCAGAGTTATTATGGACAGACCATTAGACGAACTGCACCTCTGAATAATGATACAGCAATGAGAAAAATTGTGTGGGCCACCTACTTTAATAAGTTCTCCACAAATGACCGCCCTATTCACAGACTTTGCCCTAAAGGAACAGATTCTTTGTGTGGTTACCAAAAAGCAAAAGAAAGTGGTCAAATATACCATCACAAGCATTATCTTCCTGAGCCTGTTGTGAATGAAATAAAACCAATTTTTTGAGACCTGAGTGACCTTGTTTTGCTTAGTAAATGTCTTAATGGGGGCACTCAGAATTCAAATGGAAGTTTCAGCCATTGCATATGGGAAAGATTATCCAAGAATTTTTTGTAGGACTAAATACATAAAAAGTTGGTATACTAGATGCACTGATATGTTTCAATGATGGAGTGATAGGAAGGTTGGAATTCCTGAGAAATTTAGGCATAAAACGTGGCTCTAATATGGAAGATAAATTGCTTGCATGTGACATGTACGGGTGCATGAAGCTAAAAGATTCGCTTTTCAAGTTACCAGTGAAGCAAGAAGTGCTAAAAGGAATGCCAAGAGGAAGAGTGAAGAAGAAGAAGAAATGCTACATTATGAAGACTATGCTTCACGAATGTTCTGAGGCACGGTTTAATTGGACTCATATCTTCATTCGCAATTTCCCGCAAGTTGCATTTTTCAGAATTCAGTTACAAATTTTTCCTAAAGTTCATAAAGCATTGCTCTAATTTTTTTCTG
Source organism: Schistocerca piceifrons (assembly GCF_021461385.2). NCBI lineage: Eukaryota > Metazoa > Arthropoda > Insecta > Orthoptera > Acrididae > Schistocerca > Schistocerca piceifrons. Next base: position 555,592,232 of record NC_060140.1, read on the forward strand.
TAACTTTCAATAGTACATACTTATGTAGCATATCTAAGCTTTACTGCAGAATCAACTAAATTATAGAAAAAATAACATTTTTATTAGGAAAAAATTATAAAAATTAAAATGTAAGATGTGATATTTTTTATCCTTGTAATATATCTAATAGGTGGAATTAAATAGGTCTAATACCTCATCCATCATGTCATGCATATCTGTTAAAAATTTAGTCCCCTTCAGATTATAGGTATGATTAAATAGTACCTAAATTTGAGGAAGCATTTTGGAAAAAAACTGCATCAATTTCTTTGTAAGTTTTTTAATAATCCTAAGCAGGTTCAAATGTATTAAAAATACTTCTAATTTGTTTAGAAAGTGTGGTGCATTACCTGATATCAACAAAAAATCTGTAAAACATATGCATTATAAACAGTTCCTGAAAGAAGTAGGTGTTGATTTTTACATAATATTGAGCCAGAAAAGTACCCTGTATCCTTAAGCATAGCAGTTACTCACGCATTAAGATATGTGTATATCGATATTTTGTTTCTCTGCATTACCGAACTTCTTCTCTTAGACCTTGGTTAAGTGATCAATGAAAAGTCTCTGGTGGTAAAACGCGCACTTCTGCGTGCGAATGGCTCGTCACACTGTTTTTGGGATGAGCATGTCATATTCTGTACATATTCACATGCCTTTCTGAGCATTCCATGTCATGCACTTCTCTAGTCAGTACATGCACCAAAATGTTATAAAAGTAACAACCATTGCCATCTGTTAGTGGCGTATGAAAATGTTCTGGCATATCGACAACCGTCGGCATGAAGATGAAGAACACAAGAGCAAAGAAGACTGTGAGATGGCGTCAGCCAATAGCCCGCTGACTAGACCGCGCCACGACAGGAGCGGCCTCTACAAGAATGGAATAAAAGTTGCGCTCCTGCCAGTCTCAGCGGACAGTAAACGCACAGTAGAAGACGGACACTACTAGAGAGGGCTAAATGAGCAGTGATATTAACGACAGCAGGGACATAGGAGCGAGTGTGAGTGCTTACATGGACATTGAATGTAGTGAAGGACACTGTTTGCATGTCACACATCACTTGTGACAACTCTTTGTAAATCCAAAGTTAAGTATTGTCGATCTTCTTTATCGTAATAAAAATTATTAATGCGATTTGCTTGAATTGTTGTATAGCTATCCGAGGAAGCAACATCCTTTAGGCACCCTATAGGACACGAGTGGGCAGGACCCCACAGGAAATATTTCAGTTTTTATTTTGTTGTCCAAATTTATATTTTACATTGTTTTTCAGTGATACACTTTAAATCGTCTTGTTAAAGATTGACATAACACACAAGTAGCGGATACATAGTTTTTCATTTGTAAACATTTTGCCAAACTTGAGAAAAAAGCTATACTACATGTAGCAAAGACATTATTTGTTGCTGAGCAAGTGACGAAGCGTCAGTGTCTGGCAGTGTCCTAGAGAGACAAAGTGTATGATGGTGGTACCCTGGGGAGGTGTTAGAAGTGGCACTACATTGAGAGGTTGGAGGAAGCCGTTTAATGCCATGGAATGTTAGCCATAAAATTACACTAGAGGGACACACAGATAAGTGCTCAACAATGTAAAGTGCAGCAATCGACATTTCTTAAATTTTTAAAAGAAACTGTTGTTTGAAATTTCAGATTTTAGTGACTATTTTACCCATTCCATAAAATTATACCCTATCTGACATATTAAAATAGCTATTAGCCCGAGGGGGAACCTGTTCCCCTACCGGGCGCGTCCCCAGGTGGCGGATAGGGGAAAGCTCTACAGATATGTAGGGTAGGTGGGAAATAAAATACCACCCGTGGACCAACACAGGACCAGAAATCCAAAGGCGACTGTCTCACATTGGGAGGTCTTTGGTCAGCGTCTGTTCCCCGGTTAGGGGCGGCTGGGAAAAACCTCCAGGGCTAACAACCGTGGTTGTAAATTTGTGGCTCGAAGAGTCACCCCTTACATAATACTATCAATCATGGAAGAGTGTAATGTGAAACAAATTACCCCAGGTGGACAATCCACCGCACCAAGGTGTGCAAGCAGACTATCGGATTCTGGGGAGTCTGCAGCATTGCACAGAGATGAATCGGGACATGATAAGACATCAAGCAAATTGAAATGTAAAAAAACAAGTTACATAGCTACTTTCAATGTAAACTCTCTTTTAAAAACAGGAAAATTAAAACATCTTACAGATACCCTCAAACATCATAGAATACTCATAACATCACTACAAGAAACTAGATACATAGATGAAAACAATTTTGATTCCGGAGGTTTCAGAATATACAAAGGAAAGGTAGGCAAAAGAATAATGAAAAACACACCCCACCTCGGAACGGGCTTTATAATAGATAAAAGTATTTTAGACTCCATTATCAGCTTTCAATCACAATCGGAAAGACTCTCCACACTCACTTTTAAATCTGCTAATAGAGTATACACAATTGTGAATGCACATGCCCCCATAAATGAAGACAATAGGAAAAATAAGGAAAAGGTGGAACGTTTTTGGGAACAACTAGATGACGTGGTGCAAAAGATCCCAGACAAACACAACATCATACTTACGGGGGACTTCAATGCTCAAGTAGGAAAAGAGAAGAAATACAAAAATATTGTTGGAAACTACCCAGCGCACAATAGAACTAACCAAAATGGAGTCAGATTAGTAGAACTCTGCCAAGTGCATGGCTTGATCCTGAAATCCACAGCCTTTAAGAGACTACCCAGAAAACAGAAGACATGGACCTCACCAAACCCACACTTGGGTGAATTTCAACTTGATCATGTGGCGATAAAATGGAAACACCATACAGAAATACAAAATGTCAAAGTACTCAGAGGAGCAAACTTGGATTCTGATCACTATCTTTCTAAAATAAAACTCAAAATTATCCCCAAAAGGAAAGATAGAAACAGTAAACCCAAAAGCAGAAGATACGATCCAGAAAAGATAATGAATTCGAAGGAGTTTCCCCTCGCGACTCAAGATATAAGGAACCAAAACTGGGATCAAATGAAGGAAAGCCTACTAACCAAAGCTGAACAAATAGCACCTATAACCAAAATCAAAAAACACGCATGGTGGACAGAGGAATGTGACAAACTTATTGAGCAAAGAAAGAAAGCATGGCAACAGATGCAATCTCAGAAAAATGAATATAATAGGCAAAATTTCCTGAGTGTAAGAAAACTAGTGAATAAAAACCTCAAAAGAATTAAAAAAGCACAAGAAGATCAACTACTTTTGCAGATCAACGAAGACTTCAACAAAAACAAGACTAGGAGCTTTTACAGAACTTTTAAACAAAAAATAACCAAGTACAGCCCACCGACACTCCAATTACAAGATAAAAATGGTAATATTGCACACAACAACAGGGATAATTGCAAAATTTTGAGGGAATATTTCAGAAACCTTCTCAACCGTAAAGAACCAATTGAAAAAATGGATTTCAGCAACTCAACTTCAACAAGTCCTAACTCAGAACCACCCACCGTCGAGGAACTACAATCAATCATTTTGAATCTCAAAAACTATAAGGCTTCGGGAGAGAACCAAATTACAGCTGAACTGTGGAAAAATGTCAATAGAAATGCCATAGAATCTCTCCAAAACATTTTTGAAGAAATATGGAAAACAGAAAGAATTCCGGATGAATGGAAGATGGCCCTCATTCACCCAATTCATAAGAGGGGATCCAGAACAGACCCCAACAATTACAGAGGGATTTCGCTCCTTGACGTAACATACAAAATACTGTCTAAAGTCCTTTTGAACAGAGCAGAACCCCAGCTAGATTGTCAACTTGGAGAATACCAGGCAGGCTTCAGGAAGCGAAGATCCTGCCCAGAACAAATTCTAAACCTCAAAAATCTTATGGCCTACCAAAAATCGAGAGCAAAAGCGTATGTCATCACATTCATTGACTTTCAAAAGGCGTATGACTCCATAGACAGGGAATCTCTAATCTCCATATTAAAAGAATTGAACCTAGACAATAAAACTACAAACCTAATTAGAGAAACCATCACCAACACATACTCCAAAATTAAATTTATGGGAGAACTCTCAGACCTATTTGAGATAAAAACTGGAGTACGACAAGGTGATGGACTCTCTCCATTGTTATTTAACTGTGCCCTAGAAAAAATAGTAAGAGAATGGAACAAGAAAATCAATAGTGGAATCCGACTAGGAACAAAAAACAAAGGCATCAAGGTTAATTGCCTAGCATTTGCAGATGATATGGCCCTACTAGCTGAAACATGGGAAGAAGCCAAAGAACAGATCCTCGAATTACAGAAACAAGCAGAGAAAATAGGCCTTAAAATTTCTTTTGAAAAAACCAAAATAATCACAAATATAAAAAAGCCAATGAAATATCTTAAAGTAAGAGACCAAAAGATCGAAATTGTTAAAGAATTCAAATATCTTGGTGAATGGATTAGCTGGAACGCCCTTGAGAAAAAAGCAATAGAATTAAGAAGAAACAAAGTTGAACTAGCCTTTCAGCTTACTAAAAATACTTATAATAAAAAGTCCCTCTCATGGAATTCAAAAATAAAACATTACAACACTGTCATTAAACCAGAAGCACTATATGCAGCTGAGACATTATCTATCACTAACCATGGCCCAATTGAAAGGCTAGAGATCAAAGAAAGAAAAATATTGAGAAAAATTTTAGGCCCCAAATTTCATAACGACAAACCAATTCATACCAAAAATGAAACACTCTACAAAACCACAGAAAAACTTTCGGATACAATGAGGAAAAGAAGAATTAAGTTTTATGGGCACATTCTCAGAATGAACCCAAATAGACTTACAAAAAGAATGTTTGACTACTTCAGGAATAAAAAATCCAAACCAAATTGGTTTATCCAAACAGAGAAAGACTTAAGAGAACTACACATCACAGAAAAAATGCTCACAGACAGGACCGCAAAAATGATAAGCAAAGACAGAAAAGAGGGATTCCAGTTCCAAAATAGAAAGAAAAGAACGATTGTCATCTCTGATGAGGAAAGAAAAGCAAGATCAGAAAGAATGAAGCAGTACTGGGCGAAAAGAAAGGCACAGAACACACAGAAGTGATTGATTCAACGTACCCCAAAGTTGGGTGAAACGAAGAAGAAGAAGAAGAAGAAGAAAATAGCTATTAGAACAACTAAGTGTTCCATTGATATGAAGTAATAATTTGAATCAGTGTCACTTTAGTTGACTGATGCTATAAAACACTAAAACCCATTGAAATCACCGTATTTTCGTTTCATGAAATAGTTTAGTAGCATTATGTATTAAAAAATCTTCAGAATCCGCTGCTCAGTAATCGTAGTAGTATGATGTTTCCAAAGTTTACCGTATTATTTTTCTGTATGCTTAGTAATAACGTAGACTGCGGGAATGTGTGTTATATTAAATTTTTTGTTGCGTAAATATAATGCTGATAGTTGTGGGTACAATGCTATTACTATGCGTGCTTGAAATGTTTTTGTTGTGGCACGACGTTGGATGTCCGATTAGCTTAGCGCCAATATTTCTTAATAGAAAATGTATTGACACAGTTAAAGCCGACGGCTGCGGTACACAATGAAACTGCTTGCAATCGTACAATGCATTCTACGACACCAGAGTCCGTAAGGCAACCTTCAAACACAAGAATGACAAAAATCAGCGAGTTTTGTCACAGTATAATGAGGTCTATCAAGTTTGTAAACTTGCTGGTTTCTGATTCGAAGATTCTGGGTTCTTTAGAAATGTCACAACCTGAAACATTTCAATATTGATAACGAAGAACTTGTCTTCAGTTTATACAACGCAATATAGAGCGTCTCGCTTAAAGCACACAGGGTTTTCGTAATATAATAGTAAGTTATGTAGACGGCGACCTCAAACATGTAAGAACTGTGGGGCAACAGATCACATGGACAACAGTGTCCAACAATGATTACATTCCAGCGGGACTTCAAAATAAGATATTCCGTGAACATGTATGCCGATAGGGTAGCGGTTGCTGTAGCCGCATCGCGCTATCGCAGCAACACGTCCCGCCCCAATCTACCCCCAACTCCCACTGAGGTTCCAATGAAAAGCCTCACTGACGTGCAACGCGTAAGCTCGGCGGACATTTCGATGGAAGTACGAGAGTCACATACGACTCAGGTTCAAAAGGTTGGCAACCCCGAAAACCATTTGTAGCAGCATGTGCACAAAAAGTATTTCCATATACTGTCACTTCGTCATAGAATTAAGGCGCCAAAACAATGGAGGAAAGTTTCCTAGAAACTAGTAGACCCAAGCGAACCATTTCTAATCAAAAGGATTGCAAAAAAATAAGAACACGAACGAAACCAGTTTCGAACCTTGTGTACATGAGGATTATTATCAGGCAAAAAGTACTATGGAGGATCTTTCTCATAATAGCACACAAAAAAATTGCAAGGGGTTAGGTCGGGGTGGGGGCTTGGAGGCCATGCCTTGAATTCCTGATCAGCCACCTCACCATGGCCGATGTATTGGTTTCTCAGTTGTCTGTTTAAGAATTCACAAACATCTCGTTGTCCAGTTGGAAGGGTCTTGAAAACCATCCTGTTCGCAGATGAAATCCACACGGTTGATCTCCATTTGCGGCATGAGCCAATTTTCCAGTTTGTCCAAATACACGATTACTTGGTGCCCGTCGTCATCTTGTCTAACTGCCCTCCCTGTGCTGCACTCTCGTGGCAGAGACTCATGTGTGGCTGCAACAATACTAAACTTTTTGAGCTTTTCTATATGAGTACTGTGTTTTGAGACATTATGTCAAAGTAGCTATAGTGAGTTTATGAAATTGCTTGTATCATTGTGAAGTACCCTCTGCATGGCTTGCCGAATGTATAGGTAGATGAAGAACACAAGAGGAATTGGGGGAAAAATTCATTGGAAGGTAATTCTTTCAGATGTATTAGCTTTTGCTAATAAATCAGTTTTCCTTCTTTTTTCGAGAGAAAAGTAATTCTGTGGCAGAAATAACGAGACTCAATAAAAAAAAGTACTGCAAGGATGGCTGTAGTGGCCAGGGCAGGTGAAAGAGCCACTTCCTTTTATTGTTTTGGAGAGTGCTGCAACATACTGGCAAACTCGAAACAATTGAAAGAGTGGCCTTGGATACTGTCAGCGAGTTTCATGGTATTTGTTGCTGGCAACCATCTGATTTGAAGTATTTTGTGTTTTCTGTTCGTCTGATGTAAAGCAAGTGACAAATTCATTTGCATATATTAAAAAGATCTGCATATGTCAAAAAATTTGGTGAAATGTTATATTTTAGCATGCGAGCCTTTGTGTCTACAAATTGCTGAAGGTGTGTAATTTCGTATTCAGACAACATTTACATAATGGTGTCCTGTTTCGAATAGCGACAAGAAGCGAGGGGCCACATTGTCTATGCATATTCTTTGTAATATATTTACAACTGAATGTATAATAAGACAAAAATATTTCATAAAGTAGGTGTACTGAGATACTAGTCTATTAACAACTTGGTGGGAGGCTATGTTGTCTTATTACAGATGTATATTAAAATGGCATCAGATCACTTAAGAAAATCAGTAAAACAATTATGAGATTCCTAAGCTATGCAACAGGTACTGTATGCTTTAATAAAATAAAAGATGCTGATGAGAAGAGAGCTGTGCATAAAGGAAAAGGAAGTGCCAATGACAGTAAAGTACGTCCATTTGTCACTGACGTAATTGAGATGGCAACACAGCCGCCATGTTTTCCATTTAGTGCAAGATACATCATACTTTCGCTAAAATTAAAATTTGGCCAACAACAACAGAGGAAAAACCAAAGAAAAGGAAAACTCAACGGTGATAACGTCGAGTCCGTAAGAGACTGAACCGTTAAAGGGATAAATAGAAGAAAGATAACGAAGTCAACAAACAAAGAAGGAAGCCTACGGAAACAGAAGAAAAGACTAAAAGGTCCAAACCTGCTTAAATGAGTAACAGGAAAGCAAAGACACAAGGAAAGATTCCAGTAGAGCTCAAAAAGCAGTTTTTTTCAGAATACAGTAAAGAAGACCAGGATACTGTATGTTTGTATTGCAGCGAAACTTTTCCTAGCTCTAAAGATAATGAACATTGGCTTAGATGCTCTGATTGCATGCAGGGAATTCATGAAAAATGTGCTAGTTGTGGCGAGGAAGACGACATGTTTACACGTTTCTTGTGCTGGCCATTTTCGCAGCAGTTGTATATAAATTACAGTAGTTCAAAAGAAAAACGCCATTCGAAAGCCTCACTTTAAGTTTTTTTATTTATCTTGTGCAAACAGATGCGTTTCGAAATATCACTCTATTTTTTCGTTTGCACCTACAGGTTATCATTTACACATGTAGGTTATAGATTTAAAACAGTTCATTGTGGTTTGTATAACGAAATGTAAAAGTATTTACAGATCAGCGTCTAATTAATTATTTTTAACTCTCTCAGGTGGCAAACTGGTTGAAAGTTTGCAGTTTTCCCTTTGGTCAGTGGTTTCAACATACAGAACATTAACTGCCATTTTATGTGTGTATAGTATCATTTGTTTCTGTAAGTCTTGCCAACGCTCTCAGATTTTCTGATGTAAGTTCTCTCTCTCTCTCTCTCTCTCTCTCTCTCTCTCTGTGTGTGTGTGTGTGTGTGTGCGTTTTTAGTTATTCATTATTTTTATTTTATTTTTCACATAAACTAATATTCTTGAGACTACTGTATGTTATATGATCAACCAGTGTAAACAGTGAGTAGTCAGTCATATTCACTTGGTCACTTGGTAGGATCTACTTTTCGGCCTTTTTTTTGTATATGTGGTAATCTTCTCGTAAGGTCTGGAGGTGGCTTTCATTATTTATGCTAACTATTTTTGTGTCTTTTTCTCTTGTAGTAGGTTTATGGTTATTTCCTCTTAAATGTTCCGCAAAAGTGTCTTGTCCGATATTTCCATGCTCTGATATGTTCTTTGTACAGGGTGTTGGATGTTTTCCTCGTTTGTTCTACATATCTCCCATCACATGTATTGTATTGCAGTTGGTATACAGCTGCTTTTGCTGCTTTTTGGTAGCTGTCTGTGTCTTTTGTTAGTTTTGGCGTGTACTTTTGTATTGAACTGTCTGTTTTCAATGCTATGTTGATGCCTCGTTTTTTGAACATGTTTGTTACTTTATGTGTGAGTTTGTGCTTATAGGTCAATGTGCATCATCTTGAATCTTCTTACTTGTTTCATTTATTCTTGTTTCAATGTTGCTTCATTGCTGTGTATGCTTGTTTGTGTGTTGTTTTATTGTGCTGTTGTTTTTGGCTGAATATGTACCATGTTTATTGATTGTATTAATTTTTTTGTATAACTTTATGACTAGATTTCCTTTACACCCATTGTTTGTTGCTGTATGTGTGTGATGTCTAGTTCCTTCTGATAGTTTTCAATGCTGAGTGGTATTGTCTTGAGTCTACAAAGCATGTATCTGAATGGTGATTGATTCTGTGGGTGTGGGTGATCTGAAGTGTCTGTTGTTGTAGGTTTATAGTAAATTTGAAAGCAATGCCGATTGTTTTCTTTTTCGATGGTTATATCTAAGAAGTTTATTTGGTTGTCATATTCTTTTCCCATCGTGAATCTTATATTTTCGTGTATTGTGTTTACACCTCCATGAATCTGGTCAATTTTTGCTGGAGGTTCATCAGCTAAGCAAATGATATCATATATGTATCATATTCATTAAAATATATCATTATTCTTTTTGACAATGTTTTTAAAAATCAGATTTTCCACATGGTTTATAAAAATGTCGGCTAGGGCACCTAATATTGGTGATTCCATTGGTAGCCCATCTTCCTGTAAATAGTATTTATTATTAAACTGAAAATAATTTTCAGTTAAGAATTCCAGCAATCTGTGTATTTCCATTATGTTTTCATCTGGCAGTTGGCTGTTATCCTTTAGGTTTTGTCGTGTGATGCTTATTGCTTCTGCTGCTGTATGTTAGAGCACATATTTTCTCTGTCAAAAGCAAGAAGCGCAGCTGTGTCTGTGATTTTTTTATCTTTTATGAGTTGTATTAACTGTTAAGAGCTTCTTATGGTTCTGTCTTCTTTTATTTTATAAGTTTCAGATAGTAATACTACATTTGCCCTACAAGTCTGTTAGTGATAGCTTGTTTGAAGTTTACAATCGGATGTAAAGATATATCTGGTTTATGGATCTTTGGTTGGCATCAGAAGGTGGATGCAGCGCGATAACTCTGTATTAATTTTCCTTTTTCTCTGCCACCTATTGTGTAGTCTATATTTTTAAAGATATTTTTACCTTATCCTGAAATCTGTTTGTTGAGTCTGCTTCAGGTTTTTAATACTATTTTGTGAAATGAACTCTTGTGTTTTGTCAGTTTATTGTTGTTTGTCCATAAGGACAACTGTATTTCCTTTGTACATTTATGTATTTGTCTTTCTATCAGTTCTCGTGTTAGCCCAGTGTTCACATTGCTATTTTCACATTTCTCCTCTCCTTTTAGAATAGCTTCTGACTGTATTATCAGGTTTTTATATACTACTCATCTACTTTTGCGATTGCATTGTATCTCTGTATATCTTTCAACCTCGTTGATCATATAAGTATTGTTAACTTTTTTTGTAAGTTATACTTGTGTTTTACATAACTTTCGAGATAAAGTCCTCTTTCTGTGCAGAGATTTGATTTCGTATTTTAGCCATGCTATTTATGCTGCTTGCTTTGCTTTGTGAGCGCGAGACGAACTGTTTTTAATGTTCACATCGATGTAATTAAGTATAAGGCTACTGGATTGAAAAATATTGTCGAACTTAATGTATTCCATAGTTTTATGAATACTGATATGTAGTCTTCTGAACCTGTGGTAGAGGCCAGCTGGAAATGCACGGCAGAGCTTACGTAACAAGTTTCTTGGGCGGGACGTTTTCGCAGTGGTTGTATATAAATTACAGTAGTTCGAAGGTTCAAATGGCTCTGAGCACTATGGGACTTAACATCTGTGGTCATCAGTCCCCTAGATCTTAGAACTGCTTAAACCTAACTAACCTAAGGACATCACACACATCCATGCCCGAGGCAGGGTAGTTCGAAGGAAAAACGCATTGTGCATGCTGCATATTAAATCTTTTTTTATTTATCTTGTGCACCCAGACGGATTTTTGTCTTAATTACAAGACATCTTCAACGGGTGTTCCAAAATGTTACAGGATTTTTCGTTTGAATGTACATGTTGTCATTTACACATATATTTTATAGATTTAAAACAAAACACCCTTTTTTCAGGTGGCAAACTGGTTGAAAGTTTCCAGTTTCCCTTTTTGTCATTGCTTTCAATATATAGCTCTTTAACTGCCATTTTCTGTGTTTATAGTGTTACTTGTTTATGTGTGAATACTTCTTTTGAATACTTCACTTTTAAATATAACTTGACTTTGAACTGTGATAAATGTTACTGTATATCTTGAAAACTCGAAATCTGTTTATATTGTACATAATTTAGTAAATTATTAGTATCTTCAAAAAAATTCTCTAATTTAAATATATTTCATTCTGTAATTTGTATCTTCTTCATTTCACAATTTATTCCTAACCAGAGTATCCCAAAATCTTCTTCTCAATCTTATTTTTCTTTTTTGTGTCTCTGGCCCCTTTGACTTGACAAAGTGCCCATTTTGCAGCCTTTTGCTTAAAGTCATTTTTCTACTACAAAAAGAGAATTTGAATCACAGTATAATCGTTTTATAGCTAAAGAATGTATATTGAGTATACATATGTACGCTATAAGACAGAAAAAAATGGTCAGGTGCGAATAGGGCTCGTACACTTTAGGTTTCTGCACAAACTTAATTACGTATACAGACAGTTCATCCATTTCGGAAATCGTCACTCTCGACCATTTTTGCCTCTTATCGACGTTGACACTGAGAAGATTCAGAGGTTTTCGTGATTTTAACAGTCGAGCGGATAGAAAGAAGGACAGACGGACAATAAAGCGATCCTGCAAGTGTTCCGTTTCTACAGACTGAGGCACGGAACTCTAAAATCGATGCTCCACGAAGGTTTTATCCGAATGGGACGGAACTCTGTAGATGTGACGTATCTGTACAGACAAGCAAAGGATTAGAATGGAAAAAAATTGGATGCTTTATTCAATAGAAAGAGATGCGTAAGTTGAGCAAATCAATAACGACACGTGTGAGATCAAATAAGAAGCTGGTTAGTAAAATAAATGCTGAACTTGACCCTCGAGCCGCCAAAGTGACGGCAAATCTAAGTTTATTTTAGTTGACCAGAAGTAGATCAGTCAGACTGCACACAGACTTCGTACTTGTAGGTATAGCGTCACCCATTTTGCGTAAGGAGGGAAGTCAGTGAAGAGACAAAGTGGAAACATGAAACTAGGTTCCAGTATGCCTCGTAGATTTCAAAGGCTGTAACATACGCAAGTGAACGAGTTCATGTGGAGCAGAATGAAGAGTCTCTGGGACACGAATTTATCATACCGTGGCATCCCGGGTTATAGAGTGAACGTTGTTATGGCAGTGAAGCACGTATAAAACAAAAAAAAGGAAGACGATCGTATACAGTATCGAAAGACACTGCACGTCTATATCTGAGCACGGCATGGAGTGGGCAACATTTCTTGTGTGTGACAGACACTTGACTTGCAGCTTCGTCCACGTGGCACAGGAGAACTGCAGCGGGCGTGGATCTGTTTGGGTTGTCGCTTCAAATTACTCAACTGCAGAGTCGCTTTGTCTTACATCAATCTTATAACTGGTTCGACGCCACTTTATTCTGTGACATTCTGTTCACGTTGTAGCAATACATTAGCCCAACATTCGCAATCATTTGTTGAATGTATGAGGTTTGCCCAGAGAGTAATGCACCGCATTTTTTTTCTTCAACAATTCTTTATTGAACATAGTGAGAATTACACACATGAAAGAATGGTGATTTATCTACATACCCTATTTTTCTACATAATCTCCATCCCGTTCTATGGCCTACCTCCAGCGCGAAACAAGGGCACGTATGCCCTGTGTGTACCGATTCTTGTATAAATGGCACAGCCAGTGCTTCACTGGATGAATCACCTCCTCATCGTCATCAAAACGTCTTCCACGAATGGCATCCTTTAGTGGCCCAAACAAGTGGAAGTCCGAGGGCAAGGTCAGATGTGTCAGGTGTGGCAGCCGTGGATGCTCTCCCCGACCGCTGCAAATTGTGGAGCATCTACATCTACATATACATTTATACTCCGCAAGCCACCCAACGGTGTGTGGCGGATGGCACTTTACGTGCCACTGTCATTACCTCCCTTTTCGGTTCCAGTCGCGTATGGTTCGCGGGAAGAACGACTGTCTGAAAGCCTCCGTGCGCGCTCGGATCTCTCTAATTTTACATTCATGATCTCCTCGGGAGGTATAAGTAGGGGGAAGCAATATATTCGATACCTCATCCAGAAACGCACCTTCTCGAAACCTGGCGAGCAAGCTACACCGCGATGCAGAGCGCCTCTCTTGCAGAGTCTGCCACTTGAGCTTACTAAACATCTTCGTAACGCTATCACGGTTACCAAATAACCCTGTGACGAAACGCGCCGCTCTTCTTTGGATCTTCTCTACCTCCTCCGTCAACCCGATCTCGTACGGACCCCACACTGACGAGCAATACTCAAGTATAGGTCGAACAAGTGTTTTGTAAGCCACCTCCTTTGTTGATGGACTACATTTTCTAAGGACTCTCCCAATGAATCTCAACCTGGTACCCGCCTTACCAACAATTAATTTTACGTGATCATTCCACATCAAATCGTTCCGCACGCATACACCCAGATATTTTACAGAAGTAACTGCTACCAGTGTTTGTTCCACTATCATATAATCATACAATAAAAGATCTTTCTTTGTATGTATTCGCAAAACATTACATTTGTCTATGTTAAGGATCAGTTGCCACTCCCTGCACCAAGTGCCTATCCGCTGCAGATCTTCCTGCATTTCGCTACAATTTTCTGATGCTGCAACTTCTCTGTATACTACATCATCATCCGCGAAAAGCCGCATGGAACTTCCGATACTATGTAACAGGTCATTTATACATATTGTGAAAAGCAATGGTCCCATAACACTCCCCTGTGGCACACCAGATGTTACTTTAACGTCTGTAGACGTCTCTCCATTGATAACAACATGCTGTGTTCTGTTTGCTAAAAACTCTTCAATCCAGCCACACAGCTGGTCTGATATTCCGTAGGCTCTTACCTTGTTTATCAGGCGACAGTGCGGAACTCTATCGAACGCCTTCCGGAAGTCAAGAAAAATAGTATCTACCTGGGAGTCTGTATCTAATATTTTCTGGGTCTCATGATCAAATAAAGTGAGTTGGGTCTCACACGATCGCTGTTTCCGGAATCCATGTTGATTCCTACAGAATAGATTCTGGGTTTCCAAAAACGACATGATACGCGAGCAAAAAATATGTTCTAAAATTCTACAACAGATCAACGTCAGAGATATAGGTCTATAGTTTTGCGCATCTGCTCGACGACCCTTCTTGAAGACTGGGATTACCTGTGCTCTTTTCCAATCATTTGGAACCGCCGAACCGCATTCTGATGACCTCGCCTTCCGTGCCCAGCGATTAACTGTGCTTCTGTCGACGGCAGATGCTCCATAGGCTTTGTACAAGCGTTTGTGAATATTCCCCACAGTTTCTTTCTCTGCAGTGAGAAATTTAACAACCGCCCATTGCTTGTAGCGTACATCACCTGCAGACGCCATTTTGAAACTGTCCTACAGCTACGTTATCTGTCGGAAGTGACACAACTTTGGCACGATCACTTAGGAGACTTCAAATAAAAATAATAACGTTTCGCATTCGTAGCATTGTTTTCGACTGAGAAAAAAAAAATGCACTGCATTACTTTCTGGGCAATCCTCGTATTTCAGACTCTGACTTACCCACAGTGTTAGTGTTTTACGACTGAGTCTAATTTCCCCTGCTGAGTTAACTGATACCCTATCGTCTTATCCTTCTAATCAGTGGTTTATACGTATGATCTCACTCAGCGACTATGTAGAGAGGACCTTCTCATCTCTTATCTTGTCAGTCCACTTAATTTTCAACATACGTATGAAAGATCACATCTCAAACGCCTCAGCTCTCTTCTTTAACTGTTTCTGCACAGACTATGACAAACTTCCAAACACTTCTCAGACCACGCGAAGCGGCTCAGTGCTAGAGTACTGATCTCGTATTCACGAGAACAGTGGTTAAGTTTCTCGTTTGGCTATCCAGATAAATCTTTTCCGTCATTTCTCTGAAAGTTCCTCTGCAAAGCATCGATAAAATTGCTTTCACATTTCTCTTCCTCAGATATTGTGCTCTTATCTTCCTTCCATCCATCCTGTCCTTGTATATCTCAGAAAGTTCTTCCTCAAGTTGAGGTACAAACTCTTGAGCCAAACATTCTTGCTTCCTTCTTAATAACCTGTTGGTTCTGCTGAGAATACTCTTCTTTGTTCTTGTCTCGATATTTCCTTTTCATGTAACGCGAGCTCAGTTTTAGCCGGCCGTGGTAGCCGAGCGGTTCTACGCGCTACAGTCTGGAACCGCGCGACCGCTACGGTTGCAGGTTCGAATCCTGCCTCAGGCATGTGCAGGGAAGCAGCCTACTCACGCCTTATAAAATTCACATCAGTCTTTCCATTGTGTGCCAGCCAGTCCGCTGTAACTAGCTCTGACGTCATAAATGTTGCGCAATACTTTGAAAATCAAGTAAATAACCTGAAACGTTTCTAGCATATCAGGAGTAATACTAAATCAATATGTGTTGAATACCAGTTCAATAAATTTAACCATTTTCGAAATTTGGACGTTTTTCTGTAAAAATCATTGGCGCAACAAAAAAGAGCTAGGAACTTAAAAATTTATATTTAGATTCCTTTTGCATAATAATTTAGTAGAAACAGTTTTCTGGATATCACAAATTAAAATTTTAGTTGAAATTCATGATTTTCTGGTGTTTGTCTTAGAAATTAAGGAAGCAAAATAGATTAAGTAGGCGAATAAATAAAGCTAGGATGTTTAAATTTAAGTTGAAGAGAGATCTGCTATAATCATAAAGATGTGAGAAGTTTCAACTGAATAACTATAAACCTATAGCAATAGCGTATCTCGAAAGCGCAAGTTCAGAGCTCATCTACTGCGCGTAGTGTAATTAAATTAATTATCTCGCCCAAAATATTTCACTTAGCCACGTCAGACTTTTATTATGATTACATACTTGTGTGCTGATTGCACAATTAAATTGAAAGCTTCATCAGCCATCAGCAAAGGAAGCAATGATTTATTCGATAACTTAAAGTGGTGCATTACTAGTCCAGCGGCTAGTCGGGAGAGCAGATTTGATCAGGCATTCCCTTAGCCGTCCGCACCGCCGCTTCATATGTAAGAACGCTGCGCGAGAAAAAAAGGAGGAAGGCCCCAGTTCTCTCCAGACGCTGACTAGCGCACCACCTGTGCCGGGAGTCGCGTCGCGTCGGTTGATATAAACAGCCTCGGATGCAGTAATAAGTTACTCGGGATACGCGACCATGAAATCGTTTTCGAGTGAAGTATTAATTTTGGGATGACGTTAATGATCTATCTTTAGTTTGCGTATGTCGTATTTTCACGTGCCGTCGCGGGACAGACATTCTACCATTATTAGTGTGGCGTTTGATGAACATTATCATCAAATTATGGCGAGCATTCACTTAAACATTTAATTTGAACAGTTATAGTGGCATCAGCGCATTAGACTCTGAACTGCTCTGGTAGTTGGATTGTGTGGATTCTTTTGGTCTGTGACTTTCAGAATATAGTGAACATTTTAGAGAGAATGGTTTTTGATTATGAATCCCAGACAATCTCCGAATTCCTCAGAGCTATAAGCTGTAGCTATAAATGTATTTCTCAGATGAAGTGGGCACTAGGAATTCTAATTACAGGCTTCACGTTTTGCTAATCACTTTCTGGTTGCCAATATTGTAGTTAGAGAGCCAGTGTTGAGAATGGCAAACAACAGCATTAAATAAATAATAGGAACATTAACAATTATTCCACCCGCCATCCCACACATGGATGTGTGTGGTGTCCTTAGGTTAGTTAGGTTTAAGTAGTTCTAAGTTCTAGGGGACTGATGACCTCAGAAGTTAAGTCCCATAGTGCTCAGAGCCATTGTTTTGAGCTCAGTTTTAGATGAGTAAAAAAGTATGACATTTGTCTTATCAAGATACAGTTAAAAAAGGGTTGACCCACTGTAATGACGACTAGTTATAGAACGAGGCAGTTTATAAGAAAAATAATATCAGGAACAGACCAGCGATGAGAAGCTATGTCTCATTAAAACCACCACCACTCACCCCTCCCTCTACGTAATTAAATAAAAAAACTTTCTATTATTAGTGGTATGCCGACACCGCGCAAAGGTCGTATATTTTGCTGTTGTACTTTCTAGGGAATTTAAAGAGGGTGAGGATTTCGCTGGATAATCCATGTATAAAATTTATACGAGTTCTAAATGCCTCCCTTGAGCGCCGCTACTTTCCGTGAATTAGTTCCTCACGCTGGCCGGTATTCGAATGGTCTGCAGGCCAGAATTTACAGAAGCCACGCTGTAAGGAGTGAACCTGCGGCGCAGCAGAAGAGCGAGGAGCTCCTAATCAATAGGACGTTCCTTTGAATGCCCTCCTGGATTTACAGTATTTTTCGTTCGTTTACATGTGTAGCCAAAATTTTCGGCTACGGGACTGCCACCATGACGACACGTGCATTACATTTGATGGGCGTTCCCTAAAATCGAAATTTGTCAGTGGAAGAAGAAAGACGTCAAAACAGAAAGATATGAATGCGACACACGCAAAGAATCCGTTAGGTTTTCTTATGCGATGTTTACGAAAGCCTTAGAGGCTTGAGCACAATATAATTCACGTGTGTGTCGTTTCACGATGACGTAACCAAAGGATCGTAAACATACTGACCTACATGTTTTACAATGCGATGATTCACCAATAAGTATGAAATACTCGTGTCCTTCGTTCTTAGTTAATTATTTAGCTACCTGCCTTACACTGATGATATGACGTACAAGTACTTGCATGGTGGAGCTATTTTTTGAGTCATGGAACCGAGCGACGCCCACGAATCAAAGATCTGTACACTCCATGTTACATAAAATTAATATTGGTCGTTTGGGACATGGCTTAACTTCCATAGGCTCGTGTGAAATAACTGAATTGTGCACAATTATTAATGTATACAACAAAATCGCCCTAATGAGACAAGAGACTAGGATTCGCTATCTAATAATACATGATGTAACGGCTATAAGTGCATATATTTTTATTAGTGACTGAGGACAGTGTACTGAAGAGCATTATATCAGTATTTGCTTCATTTGCAGATTAATAATTAAAGGCATTAGGAGTAATATTTTTTAGGTTGATTAGTACCTCCAAGTATATGTGGTAAGAGCAAGCCATTGATGTTTATTTTCTCCTGGGTGGCACGTGGGGTGTCTAAGTGTGGACATGTGGATGCAAAATGATTAGTCTGTACTGTGAGTGTAGTACACTTAGTAGTGCAGTTATGACAATGCAGAATACATTAGATAGTAAATTCTGTGTTTCACGGAAGACTGTTTGACACAGAGAAAAGACAACCACACAATGATGTGAGCACATATTAAGGGCCACATAGCTACAAAAATATCTGCACTTATACCCGCTACACTCTGTATGCTTGATTAGTGACAAGGAATTCGTTTCATCATCAAATGAAACAGGGATCCAAATCAAATTTATTACAAATGATGGTTAGAACATATAGACATGGATTTAACAATGCAATCTGACTGAGGATCGGGAAACACAAGTATGGAGGTTACGTGATTATTGAACATGAGTAATACTAAAGTCTTGGCAAATACCGGGTTGCAGGAGGTTATCGCCTTATAAATCATCTTTAAAATCACGAACTCGTGGCATCCGCATGCAGTGATTGTATGATTACACCGTAAGGTCGGTTATCTTGTGTATTCATACTACATCAAGAAATAAGCTGAATGTGTCCTCAAACTCTCCACGAATTAAGAAGGTCCGAAACCATTGCTCAGTTCTAGAATCACGCCTACATAGAACTTATACATCGCCTCCCTCGTTTGTCTAAGCTCACGTCGTCTTACCGAACTCAGCTCATAAGGGAGCAGAAGTCCTTGCTAAGTAGTGTTGCTGGTGGAGAGGAAGCCAGCTGTCAAAGAAGTCACTCTATGCAGCTCCTGGAGAAGGTGAATTTGCGTAGGGCGTAGGAGAAAGCCCCTGTTCAGCAGCTGGAGGCGAAGTCGTGCCCAGTCGGCGGCCACACAAGAAGTGTGTGTCTGTCATTCCCCTGAACAAGTCTACCTTCTCTGTCTGTGCACCTTTCGGTGTGGCAGTCAGACGATTTTACAAAACTCTGCCCATGGATAAGGAAGTAAATAAATCAACAATTACCAGGTTTGCCGTTTTAGCTTATGGAAGGACTCAGCTCTGAACAAGTCGTCCTGACGCTCCACGCTCAATAACCATTCGCAGACGGTAGGTGGCAGCATTAGCAGTGGAGGGTATACACAGAATTTTTGGGGGATGCGGAAAACAATGCAGTCGTTGTCGAAATGCGGAAATGGAGCGATTTATCTGACGTCCAAATGTGGATGGTCACTGGTTTTTAGGTCAAGGGTACGTGCATTTCCGAAACAGCTGAGTTGATAAAGTGATTGCGTGTCGCCATGGTTAAAGTACCCGGGCATGGCAAAATGGTAGTTTCCGAAACTGGAGTTGAGGCATCTGTGGTGCAGCATGGGCCACAGGTGACAAAAGTCAACGACGGATGGACGGCTGCCGAGATGTGTAAGGGCGTATAGTTGTGAAACTGCTGAGCAACAGACTGGCCGCATGAACCGCAGGGCTACCAACAGCGTCCCATCAACGACTGTTCAGCGAACGTTGGTGCTTACAGGCCTCCCCAGCAGGCACCTGGCTCATGCACCAATGCTGACTGTGTTCATTGGCGATGAAGGCTGGACTTCCGCTAAGTAGCGACAGGAGGCCTTTTCAGATGAATCACGTTTTCTACTGCATCGAACAGATGGCCGTTGACGACTACGGCGTGACACGTGTGAAAGCAAACGCTGTGTATCAATCATCGGAAGGGTCCAGCCGGAGGGGTAAGCTCTATGGTCTGGAAAATATTTTGGTGGCGGTCCCTGGTGGATCTCGTCATTCTGGAAGGCACAATGGATTAACACAAGTATGCATCTATTCCTGGGAACCACGTCCACCGCTATATGCAGTTTGTTTTTCCTCAGCACGATTGCATCTACCAGAAGGACAATACAAAGTGTCACACAGCTGGCAGTGTATGTGCGTGGTTCAAAGAGCAGCAGGATGAGTTTACCATACTCAGCTGGCCGCCAAACTCCCCACATTTAAATCCGATCGAGAATTTGTGGGACCACCTCGATTGGGCTGTTCGCACCATGGATCCCAGCAGAGAAACCTACAACAGCTCGTCACAGCACTGGAGTCAGCACGGTTTTACATCTCTGTCGGTACTTTCCAGAACGTTATTGTCTCTCTTCCTGTGCGACTCGCCCTGCAAAAAGTGGTTATTCATGCTTTTAACAGGTGGTCACATTAATGTGACTGGGCAGTGTACTACTGTTAACCATTAAAGAGATTCGTTCAGTCTTACAACAAAGTGGCTGGACTGTCAAAAAAAAAATGTTCAAATGTGAGTGAAATCTTATGGGACTTAACTGCTAAGGTCATCAGTTTCTAAGCTTACACACTACTTAAGCTAAATGATCCTAAGGACAAACACACACACCCATGCCCGAGGAAGGACTCGAACCTCCGCCGGGACCAGCCGCACAGTCCATGACTGCAGCGCCTCAGACCGCTCGGCTAATCCCGCGCGGCGGCTGGACTGTCTCGTGTGGAGGGTTGGGCCTCCCGGTTTCTCAGGGTTCCATAGCGTGGTCGGAAACCTTCCAGAGTTTGCTTCTCAGAAAGTCTTTCCAACTTGAGAACAAACGTCCTTCGTGAAACAGTTAGTGCGGCTGTGCCAGAGCCCTGAGGTCATCGAGTCATCCGAACTGAAGTGGTCTCCCACTATGCAATGTCATCTGCTGGGTGAGCAGAGGACCACACCGAGTGCATACTACGACACGGCGACTGCTCAGGGACTCACTGCAGGCAGTACGCAAAAATCGGACAATTCTGTTAACGGCTCATGCGGTCGGCCGTCCTGAACCTTCAGGCAGCTGCCCTCAGCCACAGGAGTGGTCGCTCTTAAGTCCAGAACAAACCTCGCTCAGCTGAGGAAAACAAAGCCCTCAGGCCGCACCTCTCTCTGGGATTCTCCCTTCACGCAACTCACCGAAAGAGCTGCATCCGACTACATTATACAGACAGAGAATAATAAGTTGCTATTGGAAATCCTAATCTCCACAACCATTGTATATTGCTTTCTTTGAACGTGAGCGACATCAACTAGCTTCAATTAAACTGTAACAAAATGAATCAAAGAAAATTATGATAATATAAAATTAGGTATGTCAATCCAGCAATCTTTTATAAATTATCATACCTCTTTTTCTTCATGCAGTATATCATCCTGCCGGCCGCTGTCGCCGAGCGGTTCTAGGCGCTTCAGTCTGGAACCGCGCGGCCGCTACGGTCGCAGGTTCGAATCCTGCCACGGGCACGGATGTGTGTGATGTCCTTAGGTTACTTAGGTTTAAGTAGTTCTAAGTCTAGTGGACTGATGACCTCCGATGTTAAGTCCCATACTGCTCAGAGCCATTTGAACCATATAACATCTAACTGACAAAAGTGTTTCGCCTTTTTGTGCTAAATTTATTTTCAGTTTTTTTTTAAATTCTTGCCAATATCTGCGTTGCTCTCTTGTGGCAATACGTTAAGAGACGTATTTTCACTTCCGTTAACGAAAATTCTGCACATAATTGTGACCAAATATTTTGGGATTCTGGTTTCCACAATTTTCTCTAAACTTCTGTGCTATATTGTAAGAACTCCAGGTTTACACTATGAGAACTACAATGGCCTTTGTTCTAACGCGAAATCATACAGTGTAACATAAATTTGAACTTACTACCTGATTAGCGATGAAGTGTATCATATCATTTAGTTAAAGAAACAAAACTTGTGAAAAACAGGAAAGCTAAAATGATTTCGTCGCGAAAATTGCACTATTTTCGGAAGTGAAGTGGTTCAAAAATGGTTCAAATGGCTCTGAGCACTATGGGACTTAACATCTATGGTCATCAGTCCCCTAGAACTTAGAACTACTTAAACCTATCTAACCTAAGGACAGCACACAACACCCAGTCATCACGAGGCAGAGAAAAGGAAATGAAGTGGCAAGGGCGTTGTGTAACCTATACCCATAGGAGAGGAAACGTTAATTTTGACAGAAGAGAGAAGTGGCTAAAATAATTCACTAGAGATACACTTGATATAAAAGACGAAACGCATGTGGAAATTAACTGTTACATTCCAGCAAAAAAGGATGTTCGAATTTATAAAACGAGTATTTAGATGCCTGGTGCAACACGGCGGCGGCGCAGTTCCGTTCGTCCATTACCTGCGCCTTCCTGTGAACTCGTTGCAGCAGATCGCCGTTAGGAAAGCCGAGCACAGACCTGCCGTACTGCAACTCGCACCAGGCTGTATACAACGTAACTATTCTAAGATTCGGGAAAAGTCTTAATTTTGAATGAAAGGTGGAAATACTGGCAAAACTTCGGTACGTTCTGAACCTTGAGATGTACTGGTTCACGGCCAAGCCCATGCTAATCTTAACAGTCATGCACAAACCCTTTCATTCAGGCTAGCAAGTTCATGGTAACTTATTTCCCGAAGTCTGGGCAGCTACTAAGCACGGGTTGTTCTTAAATGAAAATGCTCGAAATGCTGTTAAGATTATCGGTGTCTAACGCACTCAAGTTTTTAGTCATCGTAGTCATCGATCTGCTCAACATGCCACGCGGAATTACAGTCTTTTCTCATACACAAAATTACTTAAAAATCAGTACTTTCTAAAAAATACACCTGAATAAGTATGCCTTCACTTTAAAACACTTTTGAAACATGTATCACAACTGAAACTGGCAAATTATACCTTACTACACACAACCGTACTATTGAGAGGCTAGGCTCCGACTACTTTAGACTGCTGTAAGCATTCTACTCGTATATCTCCAAGAGAAAAGACGCGCGAAGAATACTCCGTTCTGATTGGTCAGTTTTCTTTACGACCAATAAAAAAACATTAGTCTCCTGCGTTAGTCCGCGCTTTTAATGGCTAACCAATCAACAAATAACGCACTTTCGGACTGTACATTTTCCCGAAATAAATATTTAACATTCTGATATTTTGTTTATACTTAACTGTTGTCATTTGCACTCGTATTAGCTTTTCTTTTACCATAAACTTGATTAACATATTGTGATACAAAATTCCCTAAATCCTTGCAAGTGCATTCATCTCTGCATAAGTACTGCAACACATGCCCAGTTGTACTTGCTTATTGTATTAAAGCCTTGGACTCTACATTTTTTGCCCTCAAAGCTTTTCTCCATTACTCTACTTTTTTCCTTAGGATGCGATATATCAACCGATCCCTTTTTTTAGTCACGTTTTGCCACAAATTTCTTCTCCCCATTTCAATTCAGTATCTCCTCATTAGTTATTTGGTCTACCTGCTCAGTTTTGTACCGTTCTCCTATAACACTGCATCTAAAAATATACCATTCTGTTCTTATATGAACCGCCTGTTGTCCACGTTGCACCTTCAGGAAAGCTTTATTATTATATCACTTAAATTTACATTCAATGTTTTCTGCCCTAGGGCAGGTCTTCACATGTAGCTCTCCAAGCAGTCCTGTCGTTCTTTTTCTCATAATTGTTTTCCATCCTTAAACAATCTGCCATCTGGTATTTTCCGCGTTCTCTTCTTCTTCCATTCATCGTTCCATCACTAGCATTCGTCAGTAAACAAGCTCTTCTCATCCAATGTCCAGGCCAACTGTGTTTCCTCTGCTTGATTACTTTCAATATTTCTCTTTTTCCCCCCACTCTTCTCAACACCTCCTCTTTTCTCACTTTGCCTACCCACGTTGTCCGCTCCATCCTCCTCGGAAACCAAATCTCAAAAGCTTCTATTCTTCTTTCTTCCTCTTTCCTCAGTGTTCATGATTCAGCAACGTAGAATGCTATGCGCCATGTAAGGAACTTCGTCAGTCTCTTCCTCAGGTCACTGTCCATGCACCTACAAAGAATCTTCCTCTTCTTATTAAACGCCTCCTTGGAAATTGCTGTAGGCGATTTCACCTCCTTATGGCATGTCATGTCTTCTGTAGTTATGCTTCCCAGATATTTGAAAGTAATAACTTGTTCTATATCTTAGTTTCCTAACTTTATAGGTGTTCTTACTTTCCTTGCACTTGTCGTTATACATTTTGTGTTATTAATTCTCATTCCGAATTCCTCACAGGTCTTATTTAATTCTTTTAACATACCAGTCGTAGTTCTTTCGCTCTCTGCCAATAACGACATATCATCCGCAAATCGAATACATTCTATCTTTCTACCACCAACCCACGTTCCTCTGTTTTCTTACAAACATTTCTGAATAACACTAATGGGGAGAGACAGCAGCCTTGCCTCACTCCCCTTCCAATTGTCCTTTCCTCTGTCATCTCATTCCCAATCTGCAATCGTGTTTTCTGCTGTAGGTACAGATTCTTAAACAGCCTTCTATACCCCGACACTATTCTTCCTTAGAATGTCCATTCATTTATTCCACTGTACTCTGTCAAAGGCATCTCCAAGTCAATGAAAACAGTACCAACTTCTCTCCCTTTTTCTCTGTATCTCTCAATTATAATTCTCAGCAGTCCAACTGCATCTCTTGTACCTTTCAATCTTCTAAATCCATAGTCTTCCTCTGCAATACTTTCTTCCAGTCTTTCGTGATTTCTATATGTCACCCTTAGTAGAACTTTTGCTTACGGTTCTAAAATGCAGGTACGTAATGAATGTCGGATCTGAAAGCATGCATTATATTTTGTAATTACATTTAAAAACGCCTCTATTCATTACATTCGTGTAGAAATAGAGTTTTTAGGGTTTCTCTGGCTCAAGTGGTACTGGATGTGAAATTTTTTCGCCAGAGCACCACATATCAACTGTTTCTCCCTTCCATTTCTGATGTCTACCTGTTTGATTTCTCTCCCTATGATGACAAATTTGTGATTAACATAGTCAGTTAACAGTTCATAATCAAATGCAGCCTGAACAAAAGCTCCCACGTTCCACGAGTAAAGCTATGTCCCTCTATTTGTCGTACAACCGTTAAATGACGCAATCGTGAGTCTTCAAGCGTCTTGGAAACTGTAAGAGACACGTGACGCTCAGCGTCTAAAATGCGACGCGCTTGTGACTGTTCTAATATCTCAACACTTAAAGGACGCCTGAGGTTCTGCGTCCAAGTTCCAGCGGACATGGGATTGCTCTGAGGTTTGTTGGATTCGAGTAACTTTTGTAGCTTGAGCTCTCTGAAGCTTACACTTAACACTTGCAAGACCGCCTCCTTAGCCGGATGGTAACGCGCTTGCCTCCACTTGCAAGGCTTGTCGTAAAAGTTTTAAATACGGTTCTCGGGATTATTGTCCGATTTTATTGTTGTATCTCCACCAAAACTCGCCAACTATGCTCGTTAATATAGGAACTCAACATCATGATCTACGCGCACAATAATATTGGATATGCATTATCACGAATTAACCCACACACACTAGGAGTCAGCGACCGTCGCACCATCGTCGTCTACATGCCACCCTCTTATACCATATTAAAAAGTATTAGTATTGCTCAAAAAGATACAGCTTTCTAAAGTAGCTTAAGGCCTTTCTCAGGGTTTAAGCGAAATGACGCAGTGGGTAGCGCACTGGACTCGTGTTAGGGAGGACGACGCTTCAAACCTGCGTCCGCCCTCCTCATTTAGGCTTTCCGTAATTTCCCTAAATCGTTTTAGGCAAATTCCGGAATCGTCCCTTTGAAAGGGCACGGCCGAATTCCTTTCTCCAACCTTCCCTAATTCGATAGGACCGATGACCTACCTGTCTGCTCCACTCCCCGGATTCAACCAACCAAGCACTGCGAGGAATCGCGCTGCGAGGCCCGAATGCTCGAATTTTTCTTCACCCCTGTATATGAATCATCTCTCACATTACCCAACACCATCTTCTGAAAATCTACTGTGCGAACAAATTTTTTCTTTCGCCAGCTGTCAGTAGCTTCAAAAACCCAATTTCTTTTAAGTTTCTACCCACAGAAAAGTTTTTTTCCCACTAGGATGACGCCAATTGTGAAACTGTTCTCTGAACATTTGTTTGCCTTTCGTACACACCATTATAATGCATGCATCTTGACACCTAGCCATGATCTACAAACAACTGGCTGGTCCACTAGAGCACTGCACTGGCTTGGCGAAGCCGCGTGAGCTGCACTCGTTTCCCATCGCTCGATTGTCAAGCAGTCCGGGTTCACTCGGTCGGCATCTCCCTGACACGGCTGAGGACGCGCCGACAGCAACCGAGGCGCACACGGCCGCATTGTGGTTCAGAAATCACCGCAGATCGCTACGTCACAACGCAGCGCGGCGTGTGCTTGTCAGTTAAGGAAGCGCCTCACTGCGGCCTACTCGGAGATTCGCAGCCTATGTGCAAGCGGACACAGCTGCGTGACCACCACGTTCTCGGTTGCTTGTTTTAGTCTTGGCTTCGGCGGGGCTGTGGTGAATGGAACAATTGAGTTTGGGGTGTCACCATCTCACTCACCATCAGATTAGAAAGATCTCGTCTGTTGATCTGCTGCTCTCCGGACCGTGATGGCGTCGGACTGTTCTTCCCATACTGCAGGGATTTCGACTGATGGTTGAACTTAATTCGTTAATGAAGAGAACAGGGGAAGAGTACAGACTAGAAAGAGACAGCTAAAAGAAAGCAGATATTCCCGTAAACATACTGAAATCAGATGGAGTCTCGATGCAAGTAGATGGTAACCAGCGGGTTACACATGCGATCCGTACGGTTGGTGTAGGCCAAGATACAAGTGGAAGTAAAGACATAAAATACGAACATATGTAATGATAACTATTCCACTCTTTAGAGAGATCTTTGAGGCAGTTACACAAAGACGAACTCTACAATTCGAATCGCAAATTAAGGTCAAGAGCCACGACTAGAAACATTTAGCGAGCAGCACGACGCAGATCACGGATTTAGAATTGATAAAAACACGATGCTGATGTGTGAGTGAAATCTTATGGGACTTAACTGCTAAGGTCATCAGTCCCTAAGCTGACACACTACTTAACCTAAATTATCCTAAGGACAAACACACACACCCATGCCCGAGGGAGGACTCGAACCTCCGCCGGGATCAGCCGCACAGTCCATGACTGCAGCGCCTCAGACCGCTCGGCTAACGAGGCTGATCGCTCTCGGTGGAAACCGAAAATTTGCATCTTCAACAAGGTAGGCTTTGCTTTAACTGTTCTATAGCGGATGTCTTCATAAAAGCTGAACATCACTGTGCTTGGTTACTTTTAAGGCAGTGTAAAATTATGTGACACTTTATATGTAAGGATGTAGAACATGTCATAAAATAAGAATAAATTTATACCAATAATAAAACTGTAAAATCGTAGTGCCTGTTTGTTTGAACACGCTATACACGAAATGTTCCAGACGAATTTTCATGGGGTTTTCAGAAATAAACTGAGCATACCTGGGGTGAAGTATAGGCTTTAACTCGCCAAAATCGGATAACACGAAAAAAATATGTCGTTATGTCAAGTTTTATGTAAAACTGTCGTGTCTGTCAGTTTGTTTGTTTGAATACGGTAATGTCCAAAACTACTAGACAAATTTGGACAGAGTTATCACAGATAAAATGGGAGCAGCTTGGGGCAACGTACAGGCTTTATTTCATTCAAATAGAATCACGAAAAAATCGTAATTTAAAGTGTTATCTGTGTCTGTCATTTTGTCTCTTTGAACGTGCTATTCGTAAGGTAGTAGGGCGATTGACAGAACCCTTTGAGGTATTGGACAAAATCAGCAACGCATGAGTGGTGTTACTATCCTTTCTGGCGGCGATTTTAGGCAGTCATTACTAGTCGTACTACGGGGAACAAGGGAGAATGAGGTAACAGCGAGCTTGAAGAGCTTACGTCTGTGGCGACACATCACGCGGATGCACTAAATAATGAGCTTGCGGCTGCGAATAGGAGGCAACACAAATTCACAGGAGTTTTTTATTCATTTTTAAGAATTAGCGAGGGCAGGTATCCGGAAGAAGATGGTGACATCTTTTTGCGTGGTAATTTTTGTCGTATAATGCTTTCACTTCAAGACCTCAGTTCTTGCATTTACTGTGATGCAACGCAAACAGCTCAGAAAAATTCTTATCTATGTGAAAGAGCTACATCAATATCTCGGGACGATTAAGCTGCAAGAATTGACTTTCCCTTCGTTCTGTTGCTCAAACAATTTCATATGAAGTTAGATTAGCTCTGATTTTGTTGTCTTTAATTATTCTAATTGGCAGTTTTAATATGTTTGTTTTTATAAACTATCAACTTATTCAGGGAGAAAAAAATGTAACTCTGTTAACAGAATTATGGAGAAAAATAATTCTACCAATTATCGAGTAGAAAATTTAAACTCTCTAGCGCACCTGGCCTTCCACCAAACAAAATTAATTTGAAAAACGGCGTCCCTATTATTTTGTTGAGAAATTTAAGCCCACCGAAACTGTGTAACGCAACGAGGCTTAAATTAATTTCTCTCCAGTGAAATATCATAGAGGCGGACATTTTAACGGGGAGTGGTGCAGACGAGCGAGTTTTTATACCACGAATTCCGCTAATTCCTAACAGTTCACCATTCCACTTTAAGCGTATACAATTCCCGGTAAGCTTATATTATGTCATGACCACAAAGAAAGCACAAGGCCAGACGCTGCGTGATTCGGGCCTCAATTTTAGGTTCAGTTGCTCCTGACACGGATAGCTCAGCGTGGCTCTCTCGCGTGTTAGTGAAACAAGCAAGCTCTTTTTTCAAGTCCCCTATCATACTACTTCAACACTGTATACAAAAAATTCTCATAATAAGTCAGAAATAAGTTCCACACTTACCTATCTCGGAAGCAGCTATAAATAAACACACGGGAAACGTCGTGTTTTTCAACTAGTAATAAGCATCTGCAAAAATACCTGAATAATTGACAATTTTTTACCAAAGTCAGTGAATTTAAATCTTTATATATGTATTATTATTATTTCTAATACCGAATCCATAAACCGAGATTCTAGTTTTACAAAAGATGCAGGGTATTACTCAGGAGAAACTTCAGTAAGGTAGAACTGTTCTGTAAAGTAGTAGTTAATACTCCGGTTTCTAACAATACCACCACTTGCAAAGTAGGTTAGAAATCAGATTAATAATGTTGCTCACGCAGCATATGTTCGCTTTATCGGGCAACAACAAAGTTATTGACTGTGTATGGTATCGTCAGAATGGAAATAATGAAGTCACTGTATAAAAGTCATTAATTTTGGCACTTATCTTGAATGGATTCCCATGTAGATTTCGTCGAAGTTTTTATGGCTCATCATGTTGATTCTAGGGTGATTCCACTTTTACTGCTAGAAGGTCCAGATCTGTATTTTATCAATATTTGAAGACCTAACAAATGCGTTTTTCAGGAAATTCTTAATGATCAGAACAATGGTATGGCAGAAATAATTTTTGACTTGGTGTTCACGATCCACATTTTTATTAAACGTCTTGTAAATTCATATATACTTCTTCTTAATTGTCACATCATTAAGAGAACAGTTTTGTACCAACCTTCATATATTTAATTTCCATTTTAACCAAACACAAGACTTGACTGTTCTTTTACAAAGCGAAATAACAACTTAACTTCTGCAAAGTGAAACAAAGACTGCCCTGTGCGCATTCGCGTCAAAACGGTTACAAGTAAGTCAAAGATTATGACAGTCTCACAGAAATGAATACACACAAGAATCATATCACTGTGATATATCGATACATCGGAGTACCTATACATTAATAAAACCAAATGTGAATATTGTCACAAAAATATGCCTGTTACTTCGCAGAAAAGTAGTACGATATTACTGGTATCGAGAACTGGGGTTGGAGTGCCGTAATGGTCACGTAAATAGAGAACCATTACAAGTTCCATAAGCAGGTTTCTTCCTAATCTTATTAAATTCAGATCACGAATAAGCTGGACTACACATTTTTGGTCTTGGAAAGCTGTAGCTTGGTTTGCTGACTTATCGCAAAAAAAGATCCCTTAACTGTAGAATGAAAGAAAGCAAAGAATGCTAACGTTTTTCTTTTATTTTTTTTATTTTTTGCATTACCTATGTCTCACAACATCATCATTGGAGTTATACTGATTTAACGTATCCGGACAACCTATGTAACTCTGGAGTGCCACTAGATTTCACTCGAGACGGGCCAGCCAGTATAAAGGTATTGTGTGGTCGTAGAGAAGGAGTAACAATGGAATGGCTCGGTCAGAAGAGCTTAGCGACTTCTATCGTGGACTAACCACTGGATGTCATCCGAGTAACAAATCCATCAGGGACATTGCACCCCATGTAAAGCCGCCCACCTCGGTCACTGGTGCTGAGATGTGTAAACGGGAAGGAAGAACCACTGGTAAACCAAGATCAGACAAACCTAGTTTACAGACAGATCGAGACCGGCGAGCGTTGCGGAGAGTGGTTCTACACAATCGCATGAAATCGGCAGAAAGAATCACTCGTGAGTTCCAAAGTGCCATCGGCAATCCAGCTAGCGTAATGACTATGTGCCTGGGAATAAAAAGAATGGGGTTCAATGGTCGAGCAGTTCCTCGTTAGCCACCGCAACCACATTTTGTAGTCGGTGCTAAGCGACGCTTGATGCACGATGGATGGCTGGAAGCAACTGATTTGGAGTGATCAATCGCGCTATACCCTGGGGCAATCTGATGAAAGGGTTTGGGCTTTATCAATGCCTGGAGAACGCTAGCTGCCATCACGTGTAGCGCCAACAGTGAACGACGGAAGAGATGGTGTTATGTATGGGGGCGTTTTTCGTGGTTAGGTTGTGGTCCCCCTACTCCGCTTAAGAAAGTGCTAAATGCGGAAGTATATGAACATTTTATAGCACTGTGTACTGTGTACAGTAGGAACAGAGAAAAGAAAGTCGTTGTATCAGCATGACAATGCACCCTGTCATGAAGTGGCATCCGTGAGGCGATGGTTAGTGGACAATAACATTTCTGACGTGGACTGATGTGCCCAGAGTCCTGACCTCAACCCAAGGGAATACCTTTGGGATGAGCTAGAAAGTCGACTTCTCTCCAGACTCCAGCGTCCAACGTCTCTGTCTTCTCTGATTTTGGTCTGGAGAAAGAACGAGCTGCCATTCGTCCACAGTCATTGGTTGGTTGGATGATTAAAGGGACCAGCTAGTATGGCAACAGACCCTTTTTCCTGAAACAGCTGGGTCTATAAGACTGTAGATCAGAGATAAACCACCGCGCAAAACCCGGGGAAAGAAAACCCCAAGATTTACCATAGGTCACCGAAGCTGAGCTAAGGGACAAAAAGAAGAAATGGAGACAGAGAAAGAAACGCAGACAATGCGCCCCATCTAGGGGGCAGCTGGAAGCCTCTGAAAGCAGAGTTCAATGAGGGGACACATATCCCCCGGCTCCCGCCATTTACCAGAGGTACTCCACTCACATACTGCCTTCGAAAGAGTAGCAACATTGACAGGGCAAGAGAAACTCAAAGAGACAAAAGATGAACAAGTTTAACAGAGCACAGGAGTGGGGAGGTTGTGGGGGAGGAAGAAGAGTAAAAGAGCAGGTAGGGTGAGGACCAGGGTGGACCACCAAGCTCAGACTGTCGCAGCCCAGTCTGGGCAGAGGAAGAAACGGACCTGTCAGTGGGCCGATAAGGTTAAGAGCCCTCCCTTAAAGAGAGTGGTAAAAGCCAGCTTCACGAATAAAGCGTAAAACTAAGTCAACCACTGAGACATCGTCTCCCAACGCCAGCGATAGCAAGTCAGGGCGGCTATGCTGGGACAGTCTAGCAAAATGTGCACCACCATCAAACGGAAGCCACAACAAAAGTGGGGTGGGTCCTTGCTACAGAGGAGATGACCATGAGTCAGTCAAGTATGGCCAATGCAGGGCGGGCAAAGGACAGTATAGTCTTTGTGAGGGGCCAGCATGGAGGACCTCCACAGATTCGTTGTCTCCTTTATAACCCGTAGTTTGGTGAGGTCAGCGTGACCCTTTCCATATTCCACCATGTTCCAGGCACCTAAAACTTGATGGCGTAATACCGACCGGAGGTCTGTTTCCGGAATACCGATTTCAAGATTTGGTTTACTGGTAGCCAGTTTGGCCAGCAGGCTACCCTGGGATTCCGACGTGACGCAGGGTCTACACAAAGGTCACTGAGCGTCCACACTATTCAAGGCCATTCAGGGAATTCTGGATAGAATACACCAAGGAATGGCGAGGGTAGCACTGATGGGGAGCTTGCGGATAGCTCAAGGAGTCACTGGAGATGAGGAATGACCACCACCACCACCACCACCACCACAACCACAACCACCACCAGTGCAGGAATGGATATGCTCAAGAGCACAGGAGATGGCTACCAACTCCACAGTGAAAACACAACAGCCATCCGGCAGGGAACACAGCTCAGTATGAGCAGACCCAGACTAGTACCTTCAGAAAAGACTTCCTGACACATAAATAACACTTGTTGAGAAATTCTCCTCTTGCTATTGCCAGTCTGTTTTGCGACTTCTCTGCTTTAGCCGTCATCAGTTATTTGGTGCCCAAATAGGAAATCTCATCTGCTACTTTTAGTATCACATTTCTTAATCTAATTCTCCCAGTGTCTCCTGATTTAATTCGACTGCATTTCATTACTCATGTTCTACTTTTTTTGATATTCATCTTACAGCCTCGTTTCAAGACACTACCCACACCTTTCAACTGCTCTTCCAAATTCGTTGGTGTCTCTGGGAGAACTGCAATATCATCGGAAAACTTCAAAAATTTTCTTTCTTCTCCCTGAATTTTAATTCCCTTTTCAAATTTATCCGCAGTTTCATTTACAGTTTGCCCTCAGCAAGAAATAAAGACGTAGTGTGGTTACCTGCCATTATTATCCGGTGCAGGAGGCGATTTATAAATTTGTACTGTAGCCTTCTTATGAAAACAATGATTTATTTGTCAGGATCACTAGGTTGAGACATTAGTGGATTACTATTGCATTTCTCTCTAATTGACGTCATGCGTTGCGGGCTGCTGTCTGTTGGTACCTCTCCGAATTTCCATTGTTCAGTTGCTCTGCCGTAGCCAAAATGGCATTAAACAATGAAACGACATTATGCGGCATGTACCCCTTTTGTTCACGCCATACAAGTTCCAAGTTGACATACCTTATGGTGGCACATTTGTCATGTTATTGTAACGCTTAAATTTTCTTGTACTATGTTTTTATTTAACTTTACGTTTTAGATGTATGTATTCATTATTGTACAGGATGATCCAGAAAGAAAGCCGCTTTTCAACTGTTTGCAAAAACATTATTAACATAGGTCTTGATGATTTACAAATCCAGACGGGTTAATGAGTCTTTGGACTTTCATGTGGTATACAGCTCTCACTTCTTCACGTCACTCAAATGAGCACCGGCTTTGTCGGAGCACTCGGCAAAGGGTTCTCCAGTACAGCAACAGTAATACCGGGGACTTCTCTGTGGATGCTGGACTCCAGCGCCTGAAGATTTGTAGGGCGATTTTCGAACACTCTGGACTCGAATTAAACCCACGGGAAGAAATCGGGAGCGGGCAGATCGGGTGAAACGATGCTTATTCGCGGTCGATGTTTTCCCGCGTCCACACTTTTCAAGAGTCGCCCAAGAGACTTTCTACCACACACTGACCCACTCCTGCGCCACTTATCTACCTAACACCGTATGGTATGGCCATCCGGGACGTGTCTGCGGTGGTTTAATCTGTGGAGAGCTCTTTGGGTCGCTATTGTTGACCTCGTTTCAGAGTAAAGCTCTACCACACGGACACGGTCTTGCACACTACACTTTTCTATCGTAACTGAATCATCCATTCACTCCCTTGCAACGCCGCCAGCGTGTCACCGACTGCCTGCACTCGCACCCGCACTAAGAGTAGCCGACTGAAAAGCGGCCCTGTATTTGGACTTTGGACTGCGTCCGTCCATATGAAGAGCATTTTTGCTGTCTTACAGCACATTGTATATTTTTCTTGTGACATAGTGGTTTAAACCATTGTATGAGGCAACTAACACTGCTCTGTTTTAAGAACACGTAATTTTTTGTGATTGAGTTTTTGTGTATACCGTGCTGTGTTTTTATATTGCTTTAAGCCTGTAACCAGATGGCATTTTATATTGCCGAAACTAGTAATCCACTGATGTGTTAACATAGCGACGTTAGCAAACAAATAGAAGTCTTCATAAGAAGCCCACAGTTCAAAGACGCTGTGATAGCAGCTTGAAGCAGTGGTGCCGTGCGGAGAATCCCAGATGAGCCCGGTCGATGCCACTGTACGTGTGTTGAGTAACTTGGGGAGGGGTGTGCAGTGCCGTTAATCGCCGGCCCCGGGTTAATTAGACAAAGCGCCGACAGCAGGCACCACTGCTGCTCCTGTGTTCTTCCTTCCCAAGGGCACCTGCTGGGCGACGTTCCGCAAAGCCCCCCACGGGTGCGCACACCGACACTGCAAGTTCCTTCTGCTCCGTTGATGCGCGGACTCATGGGGACCATCAGGTTTATACATGGTCCACATAATAAATACCCGGAAAAGTTGTATAAAAACGCAAAACTTCAACAAATTTTGAGCTTCTTTTTTATTTTTTGGTGGCGTCCTGGAAATATTATCATATGGAGCTGGCAGACGTGTCTCGTGAACGAGGTGCTGGTAGTCAGTTAAATACGATGGCAGCGCCTTTGCAGGTTTGCACCAAGGTGGAGCAACGGACGGTCCTTAGATTTCTGTTAGCTGAAAGGTGTAACAAGTTTTGAAGATTCCATGCGCCGAAAATGCTCTCAGGAAGAACAACATTGCGAGAGCTGCTTAGTTGATACAAGAGGACAGGCGTATTACCGTGAATGATGCTGCAGGAACGATTAACATCGATGTCGAAACGGAACACGAGATTCTTAATGACGTACTGATGTTCAAGAAAGTGTGTGCAATGTGGGTTCTAAAACATATGACATCAGAATTGAAAGAAAGGCTCATGGACGTGTGCAGGGAGTCCTGAAGTTCGTTTGCTTGCCTCACCCCCTCGTAATCCCCTGATCTGGCACCTTCAGGTTGTCACAGTTATGGAAACGCAAAAACCTGGCATTAGTAAAAAATAACGGAAAGACTTTCCAAACGTAGGCAGAAACAACAGAAAGTAATAGAGTTCCTCTCATCTAGGGGAAGTTGAACGCTCGCCCTCCTTTCATGGAGAGTTTTGGGAAAGTATAGCTCATCTATAAAGGAGACAGCGTTTAGAACGCTACTGCGACCCTTTCCAGGTCGGACTAAAGTAAGACTCCAAAGCAATTCAGATGCGTGGTTGCCTGGTGGTTGCCCGACGCGTTGTCACGAAAATATCACTTCTAAAACATTTATTTATTGTTCGTCAACTACAACAATCGTGCTGCCTGAGTTCCTGCGGCCGTATGTAACGTACAAGTAAAACTGTAGTTTGCCTCGATAATAAAAGGTGTAGACCTGTCGAAATATCGGCGGTTGTCGGCGACGTCACCATGCTGAAATCCCGTAAGTTATTTGTGCAACAATCGTGATGATACTCGGAGAAGTCAAACCTCCAGGTCGTAACTGGTATATGGCCAGTGAATAGGCGCAGGTGTCAGTGGGCAGCTTGACATGTTGTTGTGTCATGAAACCGTTGGGTGATGGCTGAGTAATTCTGAAAAGTCTTCGACTGCAGCCCAGGACAGGGCGTGCACAAGCACATGGAATCACACTGTGAACCCATAGTCCACTCAACAAACGAGAATTACGGGGGGGGGGGGGGGGGGGGGGGGGGAATCGTGTAGT
The DNA here is from genome assembly GCF_021461385.2 of Schistocerca piceifrons. Classification (NCBI taxonomy): domain Eukaryota; kingdom Metazoa; phylum Arthropoda; class Insecta; order Orthoptera; family Acrididae; genus Schistocerca; species Schistocerca piceifrons. The sequence goes on from NC_060140.1 coordinate 555,628,633, forward strand.
CGCAAATTTGTGCACAGGGCTGGGGGGAAATGTCATGAACAACATTCGGAAAATCTTGACCGGTGGGGTGTGAACATTGGTGTGGGAGGGACGTGGGTTAAAGATCACTTTTTATGCTTTTTTTCTAATAACTCGAAAACTTCATCTAGTAGAGAAAATTTTTTTTCCGTACAAAATCAAAGTATACTAAATTTCCTACAAGAAACCTAGAACTAATAGTTTCCGCATTGCAAGAGACGGCAAAATTGCAAGTTGATAAAAATATTGTTTTAACGGTATAAAATTAATGTGTACCTTTAAATGAAGTGTGTTAAAAACATGTTGTTTACTGCTTATAAATGCTCTAAAGCTGTATTTAGCGATAAATTGTGCCCTGGGGATGTAAATGGGAGAAGGGAGGGATGTGCGGGGTAGAAGTGCGAATGAAGGTAGGTCGCTCGATTGTGTTCATACACTTCCCTCCTTCGTATGTCTGCAGGTGATTCCCCACTCCATGTACCACACTACGTCACAAGAAGAAACTACAGGGAGCCTCACAAAGTTATGTCGGCGCTTCGCAGTGCGGTTTATGAATCACTGACGATGTAGTGTGCAAGAATGCCCAGGGCATCATTATTTTCCACAGAATGCATTAACACTACATGGAATGTAGATATTACTACCTAATCATCCAGTACGGCAGCTGTAGTGTAGTGTTCTTCTGGGAAAGGCGACTTTCCCCACCACGAGCGCTGCTCGATTTTAACTTTACAGGCAGACTGTACCTCCCTGGCATTTTCTGTCCAGTTCTCTTGTGTGAATGGACAAAATAACTTTACTTATCTTGTGTTAATACACTGGAGTTATTTTCAGTTTGTTAAATGAGTAGTTTTTGCAGGTGTTAAATAAGCTTTTATGTAAAACATGCTCCTTGTAAACAAAGGCTGAGAAGTGTTTAATTTGCAGGTGTGGTGTTGTCAGTGACTTATGTAGTATCGGAGGGAAATGGACAGGATTTGGTATATGTTTGCATCCTGCTGCTGTTCATCATTGACAGTATATTGTAAAGCCGTGTAATTGTACTGTAGTCACATGGTAGTGAATTAATGAATGGCCATAAAGTTACTGCTCTTCTCTCGCCATTAATTGTGTTACTGTTAGGCTGCAGAAATGTTTTCCATTCAGGAATTGCTGGCAATTGTACTGCGGGCTGTATCGAGTGGAGAAACTTACCAAACATCCGTAGAATATCTTCCAAGATTGGTGTGGGATGTGTGCCGGAATGAGACTGATCAAACTTGAAACAGGGACCTTATGTAATGTTTTGCTTGACTTAACGTGAGATATCTGAATTTCTTTAATACCTAAGTGATCTGTAGCGAGGGGTTTAATTTAAGTCTCTGGGTCTATTCAGATGGGGGGTGAGCTGAGGTTGGGATGATGCGTTTAATACCCCTCATGCTGTTGTAAGTATTCCACGCACTGATAGCGGAGACAATGAAATCGACATCATCGAATACATACTGAAGCGTGTTACACTAGGAATAGGCCCTTCAGTGTGATAGACAATTGACAGCTCCAGGTGTTGAGCTTTTTCACACATCTCACTCAAGAACTGCAAATAAGTACTCACTTCCTAAACCGAAAGTAACTCCACTGCATAAACACAGGCTCAGGGAAGTTATTTTGCCTACTCACGTAAGACCACTGGACACGAAATGCTGGGAGGGGGGGGGGGGGGGGTCTACCTGTAAAGTGAAAATCGAACAGTGCTCGTAGTGAGAGACGTTGCCTTCCCCAGACTAACGTTACACTACAGCTGCCGTACAGGATGACTAGGTATTAATTTCTCTTCTAACAGTGCAGAACAGTGTGCAGGGATTTACGTAGAAAGTGGCACTGTACTTCTCTTGTTTTAATGTTAGTAGTAACAAATATCTTCATGCGACGTAACTAATATATTTCCACGCATTTTGTGGAAAATAAAGATCCACTGCGCATTTCTGCACGTTGAGTCGCTAGTGATTCATAAGCTGCGCTTTGGAGCGTTGGTGTAACTTTGTGATGCACCCTGTATTTGCTTCCTGTGCGGAATCAGCTCCTTGACCATATGTGTGCAGGTCTATGAAGGAGGGAAGTGCAGGAACACAATCCGACGACCTACCTCCCCTCCCGACTTTACTCCACACATGCTCTCCTCCCTCCCCTGTTACACCCCCAGAACACAATTTATCTCTCAATACGGTTCTACGGCACTTATAAGTGGTAAATACATTTGATATTTCTTTTTAAACCACTTCATTTACAAATAAACATTATTTTTATAGCTTCAATCCAAAATTTTTAGTGCATGAAATATACTCGCAATTGCGATATGGTCAACCATCAACGGTATAATGGAATGGTGACAGTAAACATGTGTGCCAGACGAGGACTCGTACCCATATTTCCAGCTTAACGCAAGCAGTCGCCTTACCGTTAGACTATCCGTACACGATTCAGGGCCAGGTTCAAACTCCCATATGTCGTCAATCATGTGTCTACATCCATTAATATATTCTCGTACAACCAGAAATTTTATTTGAAAGTCGCTGGCCCCGTGTCGATGGATAAATACGATATTTCAGTGGCTGTGTCGTTCAGAAGGACGACGCAAGGTCCCTTCAGGCAAGTATGCGTCTGCGAAGGAACTTGGCGTCGCACTTCTGAACGACACAGCCACTGCAAAATCGTAATATTTTTAATAGTCTGCGATTTCTTAGTCTCCTGCAACGCGGAAACTAATAGTCCTATAGCAGAAAATCAATAGACCTTTCTTGTTGGAAATTTTATGTAGTTTAACTTTGTACTGGGAAACATTTTGGCTAGGTGACGCGGTTTTCTGTTTATTAGAGAACAGCATAAACAAGTGACCTTTATACCCCCAACACCAACACTCACACTCCACCGGTCAGAATTTTCAGTATGTTCCGTTCGTGACACTCGCACCTAGCACTGTGCAAAAATTTGTGAATACACAATTTTTTTCCCTAATCGATCTTTTTTGGCCTCGTTGACTTTGCTACTAGGACAAATGAGATAGCTTATTGCTGCAGCTATGTCATCCCACAAGAGTAGGTACAGGCAGTAAGGAGTTTACTTTCACAAGTGATGGCAGCTCAACGGCTACACGGGCCTCGAACTGTAGACCTCCAGGGCAGGTGGTCGCAGCATCTGAAGCAGGCCCCCAGGTAGCCTACCGGCTGGAGGGTGCTGAGTCCACAACATGGACTAGGCACAACCAGTGTGAGTACAGCTGGCAGCGGCAGAGTCCTTAGGTCGTGACTGGTTGATTCCCTCTCGGGACTGATGGCTGGCACACTGCGATACCTTTGACTAAAACTGACAAGTATTTATACGGTGTTGGCCGGTCTTTAGTTTGCTACAGCCTAAGTTTGTAACACGTAAGCCATTAGAAAATCATGACGTGGATGTATAGCAATCAGTTCCCCAACGGTACAGTGGCTCTGCCATTCTGGTGCCTCGCTGATATTACAGCTCTGGTCCCTCGGCTGGCCCGTCAAATCGGAAGTTCTTGTACCAACAGACAGCCCCTACTGTAACAGCGTCTAACCCGGTTCGGTAGCCTCTTGCATTAGCCGTTGCAGGTGTCTCAGCGGCGCCAGTAAGTTATTTCTTGTGCAACGTTGTTACTGCTCTCAAATTAATAGCATGACATGTGTACTTCTCAAATTCTCGGACGAGTACTTTCCAGATGCTATACTTTCTGAAGTGCAATTTCTTGGACGTTATGTTACAGTGATGTACTCAACAGTGAAGTATACAAATTGTTGATATTATGTAATACTCCTCATGTATTTCATAGTTGTCATTATTACAATCCTAGCCATCTGTGCCACGTTAAAAGTGCGAATGACGGTACGTTATAAAGGGGGAGGGGTGGGGGGAAGGCAGGGAGACAGTAAAAAGCTGCGTCCCCTCCCCGCTGCTACCCGACTCCTGGATGCGCACTTGTCTGAGGTTGCCAGGTAAATGGAGTGCTCTCTGTCAGTTTGGTGGATCGTATGTACTGGATTCTTCAACAGGTACCCCAGAAAACTTAGGTGGCGTCTTCCTCACTCCAAAACAAAATGTCGATACAAATATGCCAGAAGACTTTTAGTTCATAAGGTAATAAAAATAAGGTTAAGCTACCCAGAGACTGGGTTTAAATGCGGATGTGAGGCTTCCGTAAAGCAATTTTCTTGTAAAATATGTAAACTGCAACCATACAGAAGTCCTAAGAGAAAAGACATTGCATTTCTGTCACAGACTGCCTACAAAGGATAGATAGTATCATAAAAATATGTTATAAGATGAACATTAAAACAAGTAAAGTAAGGACAATTGAATGTAGTCGAAACAAATCAGACGATGTTCAGCTAATTAGGAAATTGACAGATGAGTTTTGCTATTTGGGAAACATCTGCCAAACCTCAATAAATGGGATCGGGTGCCGCCGATTTTGCCAAGCTGGTGGTTCTTCGCCGTTTAATTCACGCATGTGTCAATGTCGCACACCTCCGTCATCACGCCTTAAGAGGACTTGAAACAGGAGGGGTTCAATTTTCGCCGAATGGTTTTTAAAGGTCCCTAGTGGTTCCCACCTGCACACGACAGCAAAAATTGCGGGGGCACTGCACTATAAAGGGTTGCGACCACGTTCAATGGCGACTGAGCCCCACAGTGAGCTTAGAGAGGTCTTGACGCGTCCGGGGCCGTCAACAACGTCAAAGGTTGTCAAGAACGTCGTGCTGTTGCTCATCGCACTGAGAACTGTCATTTTCATGCGCGAAATGCGCTGGAATCAACGTCTCAAGTTAAGGTGTGGATTGATTAACGCCCTTTATGCCACACCGTTAGGCCTTTTCGTGTCGACTCTGATCGACGGTGTGTCTGAAATCTTTTCCTCGGCCACCCATAAGAAAACCGCGTGATTTCAACGCTGGGTATCGCCTTTTCGACTCCATCTCAGAGGCTTCAAAGCAAGTAAGAGGGGACTGTGACGACTTTCCTATCATATCGTGTGACACGTCCGTGGTGTGTGTGGGCAGAATTGTGGTGAAATTTGCGGGTTGGCTGATTATGCGACATTATTAACCCACCCCGCACGTCACATGGGTTTCTGAATTCTGGTCTTTTTTTGTTTTATTTATCACGTGCCTACGACTTGCTGTTGGAAGCGTCGTCGAGCCCGAGGGTGACGTCAAGGGAACCATGTTTTTGCACCATTACAGAGGAAGGTTGTACGCTCCTTCGAACTAATTTTAGAACTCATACGTTGCAGCGAGAGACAATTATGGCAGAGTGAATTACCCTATTGCACCGCGAATATTGCGGAAATGGAGAGTGCTATTGATGTGCGGTTTCCACAGAATCGATTGGTACTCACGGGCTCGTATTCTTAATACTTAGAAAGTGTATGTTTTGTGCAGACATACACTTTATTAAATGGAGCAATGCCTATCGACATCAACAAACTGAAAGTAGGGTAAATTACAATGTCAGTGGTGTTTGTTGCAGGATTCTAGTAAGAGTCTTTTATGAGAAAACGAATTTTGAAAAGTTCCCACACCGACAGTTGTACAGTTGCTGTTGTAACACATACTAAAGAACAAAAGCGCATACATTAGTTCGTGGATTCTGACCAGTAATGAGACAATTGAGTATCACAGTTTGTGGTCAAAATTACCACCGGCAGCAGTAATACAGGCTTCCAGTTTGGTATGGACTGCTGACACATGCTAGCATTTTAACAGAGATTTCCGAGCAGGCTGCAATAATACGTCGTTGCAAATCATCAGATGTAGGTGGTATGTCCTTGCAGACAGCGTCTTTCAGCTCTCCCCACAGAGAAAAGTCTACAGGTGTCAAATCTGGAAAACGAATCGGTGAAGGTAGAGAACGTCCGCGCCCGCTCCAACGACCTGGAAACAGTTCGTGAAGATATGCTATAATACTCCGTGCACTGTGGGCTGAACAGCTGTTATGTTGGTACCAGAGGTTCCTCCTAGTTGCAGAGGAATGTCTCCTAGCGTCCGTGGAAAATGGTCTGTTAGGAAGCTGCGATACTTGTGCACATTACGTTTCCATCTATCAAAAACGGACCTATAAGCTGATAGTTCACCATCCTACACCACACGTTTACACTCTATGGACGCTGACGTTCCACCTGACAAAGCCAACGGGAATTTTCAGCAGACCAGTAGTGCATATTTCGGTGGTTTATCTGGCCATGAATGGTAATTGAGGCTTCACCGAGCGAGGTGGTGCATTGGTTAGACACTGGACTCGCATTCGGGAGGACGACGGTTCAATCCCGCGTCCGGCCATCCTGATTTGGGTTTTCCGTGATTTCCCTAAATCGCTCCAGGCAAATGCCGTGATGGTTCCTTTCAAAGGGCACGGTCGACTTCCGTCCCCGTCCTTCCCTAATCCGATGAGACCGATGACCTCGCTGTCTGGTCTCCGTCCCCCCAAAACAACAACTAAACAAGATACATGATACATCTGGAGTATCCTGTCTTAATACCCATGTACAGAGGTTAACACGATTCTGATAATCGTTTCCAAGTAGCTCTTAATGGAGGGAGATGGGATAGGGGCAGAGCCAACATCGATGACAATGCGTAGGACACTTGCCTGGCTCATGTCACTTCCCCATGCAATTGCGCTGGCGCTAACATACGGATCAACTGCAACACCAGGAAGAATCTCCCATCTCTTCTGTCGTCACTTGTTTCCGTCTATTACGTTGCCTGGGTCTTACACTATCACTTTCACATAACTGATTCAAGAGGTTGATAAATAATAGTCGAAATGTCTGATGTGCATTGGGATGTCTTGCCGAATACACAGTACAAGAACGAACTGCATTCGTTCTACACTCAAGCAAACATAACGACACCGTACCAAGCAATTACGCAGGGGGAAGGCACAAACAAATGTCGGTCTGGAAACTTGTCAAAATACGATATCTCGTAAATGACTGGCACTAGAATCGTGCAACAAACACCACTGACATTCTAATTTACCTTACTTTTAGTTTACAATGTCAATGGGTACTGACCCATTTAAAAAGTATACGTTTGCACAAAAAATACACTTTCTAAGTATTATTACAATCTGTTTATTGGCTAATAATACGAGTCCCTGACTACCAGTCCATTTGTGAAAACGGCATATCAATAGCACTTTCCATTTCCGAAACATTTGCGATGTAAGTTTTACGTGATTTAACCTGTATATAAGTTACTCTTTAGTCCACCGTTTTGTACTATTTTATCTGGTTTTTTAAAAATATTTTAAAATATTTCTTGCACCTTTTTGTTTGGATCTATATTTGCACCCCATCTGTTATACTTCCATTTTACAAGATTATTGTGGCTCCTTTTCGAATAGAAGTAATAGATATTAATCATTGTTTGGCCTCCAATCATTTATTAAACGTGTTATAGTTGTTAATGAAAACAAAAATCTAGAAGTGTTTCCAAAATAATGTTCCATTAAGTCCAAAAGAACGCAGGGTGTCCATTTTCATACCTTTTCCTCTGTTACCATAGGCATTCTACAGAGTGGTCACGAAGACCCATGCGTGTCCACATATTCATAAATGGTCGTATTTTAGTAACGTGGGATCACGGCAGAGGACAACTTTGAGATAGGGTGACCTATGTGTGCACTGTTAGTTTCAAACAGAGTATCATTCTCCTTCACAACGATGTGAAAGTCCCCTCAACATTGCTGGCGTGACGGCAGTAAATGCACGACGAACAGCATCCTTAAGCTCATCAAACGTCTCGTAACGTGTGGCAGCAACATTTTTTTTAATGAGCCACTTAACACATTGTCACAAGGTGAGAGATCAGGACTTCGGAGAGGCCACTCTAAGGATTCAGGCAAATGGACAGAACAACGATCAGCCCATTTATCAGGAAATTAAAGGGCAATAGCATAATGGTCTGGTGCCCTATCCTGCTCGAACCATACACGGCCGTGCAGTTACCGACCTTGCAGATGTGGGATGTACCGCCCACTAACATTCCATAAATAAATGTTTATCACATTTTCGCTGCCATATATAGCACACTCGACCAACGAGAAGAACACTTTCCCCCTTGAAGAAAGAGTTTTCAAGACATCGAGCATTCGTCCACGAGTCTGAAGACACTTTTGCAGCCGGCCAGTGTGGCCGAGCGGTTCTAGGCGCGTCAGTCTGGAACCGCGCGACCACTACGGTCACAGGTTCGAATCCTGCCTCGGGCATGGATGTGTGTGATGTCCTCAGGTTAGTTAGATTTAAGTAGTTCTAAGTTCTAGGGGACTGATGACCTCAGCAGATAAGTCCCATAGTGCTCAGAGCCATTTCAAGCATTTCAACACTTTTGCACGTCATCGTCACTCAGTTCGTTTAAAAACTAAGATTTAAATGCCTTTAACTTCGAATTATTCATCATATGTTTTTGTAATGTCGAGTATTGAAATTCCCATTTCCTGTGACAGTTTACGAATGACGTTTTTGACGAACGCCGACAGGCGATGCCGCGTCTACCCACGCTCTCAATCGTATTCTTGGTCGTCCTGAGTGGGGCTTATGATTTGTGCAAACAGTTTCGTGGGGAAGATTTCTGAAACTTTACAATGAAATCATCCTGTATATCTCTCAACGATTTCCAGAATGAGGTTGTTCATGAGCCCATGTGCTCATTACCATCCGTTCCTCCATGGTGTAAGCGCACTCATCAGCCATGATTTAGATGTGTATCTCCACCTGCAACAATTAGAAACAACAGTTCGTTAACATCTTTGTAATATATAGGGGGCTTTGTTATCAATCTGTATACTGTGATAGAATTATTATTCCTACGTAAATGAATTTTTCCCAGCTAATGTATAGATTGTGACATTAATATCGGCTGTACGTTAATTCTCTCTCTCTCTCTCTCTCTCTCTCTCTCTCACACACACACACACACACACACACACACACATACACACACGCGCGTTCCAATACTCCCCATTAAGCTTTTAGCACTTACATGAAAAATAATCATTATTGTCGGCAATCTTCCCTTGCCAAATACTTCAATAAGTGCACAATATAGGCTACTTAAAATATTTATCAGGATTTTCGTAATACGTTCTATAAATGTATACCTCAGACGATTGTTACAAAAGGACATAATGATAATACTACATTTACTAGTGCTCATTTATGAATTACCGACACACTGTGAATATCGACGTAACTGTGATAGAGTTGTTAAAATGAGAACGGAAATATACTGTGTACTGTCGACACTACAAATTGACGACATTGTCTCTTGACTTTAAAAGCCATTCCTCTAATTTATGATTTTAAAGAGAGACAATTATGGGTTCACCGTAACTAGTAATCCTGCAGCAAACTATGGCCAATATTTCGGACTCAAGACGATTAAGAACTGCAGGAGACCGAGCTTGACATACATATAGAATGGTAGGATCGATTTAATACTCCAGACCAGAGGGTCAGTTTCAAATCCGCTTACCGCTGTCGCTGGAATCCGCTTAGCAAAGGCTCTTGCTTGCAATATGTAGGTACGCTGTCACAGTAATGGGAACACAACGGGAATTTACACTGTGCTTGCATTTAATAACAGCGGAGATTACCTGACTTAAGTACGATCTGATCTGTTCCATTCGCGAATAAAGCGTGGGAGAAACTACCGCTCGAGGGCTCCTGTGTGCCTTCTAATCTCACTTGTTTTACCAGAGTTCCCAATGTTGGCGGAACAAACTGGCGTGCGCATTCAACAGAGTTAATACCTCTAGACTTTTATCTGTGGAGATAATTAAATCAAGAAGCCTACGACAAAATACTGAAGACTCCCGAAGACATGAAATACCACACACAGGAGCCAGCGCTGCGATTATTCCAGATAAAAATCAACGTGCAATAGTGTCTGTGCGGAATCGCTTTGAAGTATGCATTAATACACAAGTTCAATATATGATCAGTTAATACCCCGGCCTTAACAATGAACACACGAAGCACACTTGTGTTACATGTTTGCTTGCATACTGTGCAGTTAGGCAGACGTCTGTCGCGCCTCCTTTGCTGACGGCGCCACTGAGGTCTGCAGCGCTATTTTCCCTTAAATATTTGATCACGTTCCATACATATTGTGTCGTCACAATGTCACAAAAAAGTATAGACCAACTTTTTAAAATCGGTGTTACAGTTTGGCAGTTATAAACTTTGGAAGTGACTTGCCTACGCAAAATAATTCTCTACATGGTCCACTTTAACTTAGTCGCTATATATTTTCTCGATATTGATGTATTTTAGGTGATCTGTCTTAGCTGCCGCACCCTGCATACGGAAGTCGCAGCTCCAGTAGAAACATGGCGAAGTGCTGGAGGACTAGCAGAAGATCGACGGCCGATGCGAAGACTGGCAGCTGACATTCAGAATATATAAACGAAGCGTACTGCACGTAAATAAGCGGGAAGACATATTATTCTCTTACTCTATTGCAGATTAATCATTTGAAACAGCAGAAACTATAAACTGAATATGCACGTAGAGCCTGTAATATCAGCCCTAGCATTTTCATCTGTGTCCAAAGACAATTTTTTTGAGATAGAGGCAGGACCATGGAGGGAAAAAAAGAAGGGATTTGTCATTACATCACAGACTTGAAGCTGACGTCCTCCATTTTACGTAGCCCAAAACATTAGATTCACCGCATTTATACCTCCATTGTTACCGCAGTGATACTTTCCCGTGACGCCACTCTGACGTGCCAATGCGACTGTTGGGGCATATATCGACTTTCGTGATCGTAGCCTATATAGCACCGGGTTCTTTAATTGTGTAGTGTCATAGTTGTGTCACCAAAAATTCCAGCATGTATCGTTTACTGGTGTACTAATCGACCCGATCGTACTCTAAAGGCTACTGATGAAAAGGTAGGACTACATGTTATACAGGTTAGCTTTTTGCAAACGTGATGATTAATAAAAATGTGCATACGAATTGAAAACTGAAAATATAAGGAACAAAAAGCAGTAGCAGTAAACAAACAAGCGTTGTTTTCGGAATTCCAGTGTCATTTGCTTTCGATACCAATACAGTGAAAATGGAATCAAATGCACTACGAAAGCATGCTTTTCACATCACATCCTTCTCTTCTTGGTTATTCGAAATATATTAACAGAAAACAAACCACATTAGCGAGACAAGATGTATTACTAGAGTAAAGACGCATTCAAGAACAGAGAAACGTTCGAAATTGCTTTCCTGACACTGTGTTATTTATGCAAACACTGTAACTTCTGGTATTTGAAACAGTTGTTGAATTTCCACGGGAGAAATAATGAACAAGAAACAATCGTTAACTGTAGTCTGATAATGTTTCAGGCTAATTAATATGGCGGGAAGCCCCTTACCCCCATTTCTGTTTCAAAGCAACTTACAGGGTAAATCTACATCGCCGTCTCCCTTCTTTTTTGCGTCCATAGGATAGACAGTTTGTATGCATCGCTGCTGGGATTACGTTCTTCGCCTGTTCATTACGCGATGGAAAATTTGGAGATTTGTGGTAAGGACTATGGGACCAAACTGCTAAGGTCATCGATCCATAGGCTTACGCACTACTTAATCTAACTTAAACTAACTTACGCTAAGGACAACACACACACCCGTGCCCGAGGGAGGACTCGAACCTCCGAGGGGAGGAGCCGCGCGGACCGTGGTAAGACGCTCCAGACCGCACGGCTATCCCGCGCGGTATTACGCGATGTTCAGCTTGCTCTTGTCTTTTTGTCGTCACCCTTCTAGCGTAGGCATCAGGGCGAATGGCATGACATTCGCCATTACGATGCACGGCTTATTCTTGAATCAGGGATTAGGTGAGGAGCATAGGCACCAATGCATTGATTTTGTTGAACGAAATCTATTGAAAGACGTGGAGAAATGCAAGGTAAAAATAACTTTCCTCGAATTATTCGTCTGTAATTAGTCAATATCTGAATGCACTCTCAATTTTTGTGTTCTTAAATATTAAAAATGCAAATCCTACGTAATCCTATGTGGCACTACGTCTATAACATTGGTTTGGGAGACAGACATCTAAAAAGGTAACGTTGTCAAATACTTGTCTCCTTGCAGTCCCATATATTCTTGAGAGACCTATTTTAGCAATCTGCGATAAGCCTAGGTAGGTTCATAGAATATATCTTTTAGTATTTTTCCAAAACAATTTTAACTATTACTTGCACTCAGATTAACATCAAGCGCATATTGCATGTAACATTATCATAATATCTTCTTTATTCGGACGGTACAGACGTGATCAGGTGGAACGACCACTTTAACTGTTCTATCTGCTCTGATGGGCATATTACTCAGTTGTTGCACTGATGCTGCATGACAGGAATAAATTTGTCCTGTTCTTGGTGTGGATATTAGTCGATACAATGATTTTGCACAATGTTTACGACAATCTCACGTATTTGGGTGGTACTTGTACAAAATGTTCATCGGAGTGTGCATGTACAAAATGTTTGAGCAATTAATGCTGTTATGCTCAAGTATATCATTTGTTGATGAGAATGTGTCTCCCAGCGGTATGGTGATTAGACGCAGCAATGTTTTTCTCGTTTGAAGATGTTTAACTGTTTTAGCCAAATTACTCATAGTTACCAATTATTATAGATAATTTTTGGGATCTTGACTAATGAAGTATTATTTATAAGAATCCAATAACGTGTCATATTAAACAAATTGTGCGAAAAGGAGCTGTCACTATGCTTCATCAGAAGACTGATAATGAGATGTAATTCGAAAGCAGTTCACTTAAGCCTCTTTAGACTATTTCTCATCAGGCAGGAACTTTTACCAGGTAGTACTAATACAGGAAACAGACAAAACCCAAAGAAGCTTGGTGCTTCTGGCCACCGGTTTGTTTAGAAGCAGAAGCTACAAGTCTTACCGACAGTCGGATGGAACAGGAAATGAAGAAAGTGATAGTCCTGTTGGCATCCGAAGTACCTCCGCCACACACTGTAAGATCTATATGTACATGTGGATTCCGTTTCATTCAGTGGAAGAATTTCGAAATACATAATTTAGTCCGAGCGGGTAGTGTTATACGATGACATCTTCTGTTATGTAAGCTATCTAACAGCTGGTGGATGTGTTGGCCGCAGAACTCGACTTTACAGGAATTGCAGGTATAAACCGTCTTGTCTTCGAGGACAATGGAGTGCAGTTTCCTTCCGTTTAGTAGATTCTAAGTCTGAACGTGTCCAGATGCTGTAAGCCAAACGTGACACTGCTTGTCTTTCACTGGTCACTGCACCTGTAATGTGCCTTGTTTCTCAGAAAATCTTCTCCCAGCGTGGTCAAAGTAGAAAGGCTGTTCTCTCTGTAGTACTGCAGAAGTGTCAGAGGGCACTCTGGCCAGCCCCTCATCTCGCTTGCCACTCTTTGACTTTTCCCAGCCGCTGCCTCTTCGCCTCTGGACTCCGGCTTACCCACCACCGCCCTGCTGCTCACATTATCTCCCGGCTCGTCGGCACGCAGACTTGCAGTAAGCTCGGGTGATGATGCCACGACAGGCGGAAGGCACCGTGTAAGCACACGCTGTGATCATTCCCAGGAATGTAAACAAGATAAGGCTAACAAACATGGACGTTTAAATGGAGCTGAAAACATTAATACAAGCAGACTTGAGGGCTTTGTTACCTCAGAAGATTCTCTTATTCCGTGTAGACCAACAAACCAAGCCAGTTTATGAAGGAAAAAATGTAGTGGCATTTTTAGAACAAGCAAATATGATGGACAACCTAAAAAAAATACACATCAGTTATCTTACTGGACGGATTGAAATATTTGATGTTGTCTGGTATCTGCAGATTCATAACAAAATATTTCTTCGTTTACATACACGCTTCGCCATAGGCAACAGTAAAGGCAAAAACATCTGTAATAGAATCTGCGTTAGCTTCAATGAAATTCGGAACTATGTTGAACTCATGGGGCTTGCAAATATTTCAGTTAGTGGAAAGACTCCAACGACACAGGAGGAAAGCAGTGGAAATGTTAGTGACGTCCCTTGGTAAGTAGAGTCCCTTACGATGGTAGAATATTGGTTTAAAAAAATCTCGCTGCGTTAACAATTCCTTTCGTTCATAAATTTGGTATCTGCAAATGTGTTCTACTAGTTTAGAAACGTGCTAACGAGAACCCCACACCCATTGTCCTTCAGTGTTCTGCCCTGGGCCGGCCGGAGTGGCCGTGCGGTTCTAGGCGCTACAGTCTGGAGCCGAGCGACCGCTACGGTCGCAGGTTCGAATCCTGCCTCTGGCATGGATGTGTGTGATGTCCTTAGGTTAGTTAGGTTTAATTAGTTTTAAGTTCTAGGCGACTGATGACTTCAGTAGTTAAGTCGCATAGTGCTCAGAGCCATTTTGTGCTGCCCTGGCATTTCGTCGATCAGTCTGTTTATGCTGATTTGCTGTGGATGCTTCAAAGTCAGCCTGCCCTTTGATCGTTCATTTTGAGGCACTTCATCGCTAAGACGTTTATGGGTCGATGGTAAGCTCAACGGTCGACTGCTAATGCGCGTCTCTGATTTCAGGACTCAGATCACGCAGCTGTAGTTGTCTCAGTGGTTGCATTGGAATCATACCTTTAATGATGCCATCATCTCGCTGACTAGCAATGAAATGACGCTCATTTATTTGTAAATGAGATCTATTTGTTGGAAAAAATGTCAGTTTTGCTGTTATGCATGTCACGCTATTTATATTAAGATTCTTTTCCTTTTTAAGGAGCAGATTGATATATTGCAGGAATATACAGTCACAGGATAACTGTAAATTACGTCCTACATAGCGAGGGGGTACAGTACAGTCGATTCTCTTCCCAGGGGACCCTGGTTCAAAAACCCCATTCTGACATCCACACTTAGGTTTTCCATGGTTCACTTAATGACTTTATAGTCTCATATCGCTGTGCGATAATGTTCATTTTTAGCCACTATTTCGTGATTATTACTGGTATATTGTGTGTGCTGTACCTGTGAACCAGGGAGGGGTGCGTTGCGTTTCTTAGTCTGGGAAGCTGGATTGCAGGTATGGTCACTGGGTTCTGTCATCGGCATAGGCAGTCAGTGAATCTCATTAGGAGACGAGATACCACAGGGGTGAGGAGCAGTTGCGCAGAAGTGAGACTGTTGGGCGTTCGCCACTTTGCGCTGTTGTGGTCATGATTAGCAGTGATCAGGAGTTGCCACACCGGTGCTGCCGTCCCTAGAGAATGAATGAGTCTGACATTCATGCATGTTCTGCAGACATATCGGAGATTAAGACACTGAAGCACCGACCAGCCAGCATGGTAAGGACGGTTGGCTTTCACGCCAAAAATTTTGGTTGTAGTGTTGCTCCATTTCTGCACATGACATGATGTTGCCGACTGAACGAAGGAAAGCACTCCAGGCCTGGTATCAACTTCGTGTTTGTCAATTTTTTGACCAAGAATGGGAAGTTCCTGCTGCTTTCCCCATTTTTTCAGGAAATAATCCATATTCTCGTCAGTTAAATTGGCAATAGCATCGAGTCGTCCCCTTCAAGAAGAGTTTTTGAAAGTAGAGATCTGAGGCTTTGAACTTGGGTCAGCCATCTCTGGGCTGTCGTAGAGGGGTCACCTCGTGGCTGCCGTGTGCTGCTAATTGTTACACACTAACTGATTGGGGAAAATGTAGACGTCGCAATTTGTGGTAGTATGATCCATGTTATCTGTAGCTTGTTGCTTCGTTACTTTGGTTTGCTCTTGTGTTTCTTACTTGGTTTTGTTTGTCACTTCCTCTGATTCGCTTATATTTTAATTGACTAGCTGCCCAGACAAGCTGATCTCGCCGCGCCTACTCCACACAGTCAGTCACACTTCGTACTATCTCCCACAGTGTTAGTGTCAGTTTATAACTGATCTGAGTTTTAGAGGGCTATGCGTTCCGTTAATTTTA
Organism: Schistocerca piceifrons; assembly: GCF_021461385.2. Taxonomy (NCBI): domain Eukaryota; kingdom Metazoa; phylum Arthropoda; class Insecta; order Orthoptera; family Acrididae; genus Schistocerca; species Schistocerca piceifrons. The sequence goes on from NC_060140.1 coordinate 555,644,664, forward strand.
TTGTGCCTATATCACCCAATAGAGCAAATAAAAACCTTTTATACACAGTCTTGATTTAAAATACAAGATCTTTTAAATTGTCCTACAACTTTACCTTGGGGTTAGGCTGCCCTATAAAAATGTAACTTGTTGTGCATCCAAGTCTTTGCTCTTACTGTGACGCACTTTTATTGGGCATAGTGACAAAAGCCAATGATGAGTCATATTAAAAAAAACTCCGAGAAGATAAGAAGTATTGCTCTCACGTTTGTCTTGTAATGTAGATTTATTTGGTGACAGGCATTACACCCGTCTGTCTTGCACGATTACTGACTGACATTATAATGAGCATTGCACTTGGTTGTGTTGTGTGATCAGAGATTTATTTTATAACTAGCTTTGCACAGAAACTTCTCCACGAGTCACCCAGCACCCGACCAACCCTTTAACTTTCACCTTTTAAAATGTCGTGACCGACTCCCTTTCCTACCCTTGCCCGGCCTGAATTTTTCTGTCTCTAGTGACGTTGTTGTCAATGGGATCTTAAACTCTGATCTTCTTCCTCCTTGAAAGTTCATTCACGGATATGCATAAAAGCGTGGACGTGGTCTAATTTCGCATAAAATGGTAGTCTTATACACCGTAGTCTTGTACACCTAAATATGGGAATCTTTTTTCCGAAAGAGTGTGTTACATTAACATTAATGGACAACCCATTTGCACTGTGGATTAACAGACAAGAAAATCTCGTAATATCTTACTACATCAACGGTGTGAAATGTTTACTATTTCAGAATAATGACCTGTTTTGAGACGTATTTGTAAGCCGTATGTCTTTGTCTTTCACTGAAGTCGTAAGCGAGGAGAATCAGCTCGAGTTTAACAAGGATGAAGAACGAAATCAGTCATTGGCTTTTCAAACTAGTCGTTCTGACAATTCACTGTAGTAATTGAGGAAAAATCACTGAAAACCGAAGTGCGGATCGTTCGACGATATTGGAACCTTGCCCCTCCAGCGTGAGTCCAGTGTTTCAACCACATCATCTTGCTTTGTAGATATTCTGAAACACTGTGTACATAGATTACCCATTTACTGTGTCGTTCGAAACAGTGTGCACATATCTAGTTGCAAAATGTTTCTTGTGTAGAGGCCTGCAGTGCAATGTCTACTTTGTAACGGTGCATGAGGTGTTCTCCTGGTTTTCAAGATGTCGTTTGTCTCTTCCATCTGCGTTTTGTGGATTTGATGGGTTGGCAAGGCTATAGGATTCGGCCAGAGGAGTAAGGTGGTCGCAGTAAGGATGAAAGCTCTTTATTGTCCCAACAAGATTGATCAACTACAGATACACACCTTCGTCTGATGGCGCAGCCTGATGTCGATCCATGGAGTCCATGTTCCACGGGAGTGGTCAAGCATCGATCTATGGTTCACGTGAACCCACACTGAATTGCACGACGCAGTGTAGTTGGCTGAGCGGTGACTTTGCAGTGCTAACGTACCACGAGCTGAGCCCTGTCAGGTTGCGAGTAGTATAGCATTCCCTAAGGTTGTAGCAAATGGCTTAGCAGAACAGCGCGTGGACCTCGCGACGACTGCACACTTCAGGTGATCGGCGATGGTGACTCTGCTACATGGCGAAGTGTCATAACCAGGCTCGTCCATAGGCAGAACTAGCTGGCGGTAATTGGCACTGGTAGCCGCCCCAGCGGGTCAGTGGCTAGGGGGTCCTCCGTTCGATCCATCACGAGGTTGCTGGAACCCATTTGTCAGGCAGCCCTGTCAGGTTGGCAGCAGTGCAGAGGTGGCCTCACGGCGGAGGCGCATACTATGAGGGCTGATGGCTCGATGACTTGCTGCCGCGACGCATACCCAATACCCAGCGTGTTGGGTGGCCATTAGTTACTCACGCCAGAATGGGTTTGCAGAAGTCACGTAAGCCAAAGTTTCCTTGTTTATGGTAAGCGTCCAGGTGCTGAGTGGCAGGCTGACGGCCACTGAGTTCTCAAAGTTGGGTCAGCGTTTTATGGCATCAAGCCCACCTGCCTAGGCCTGTGTCGCTACAAAGGCATGGAAGCATCAGAAACTTAGCGAATAACATGCAAATTATACACATAGCACCACGTATTCATTGTTTATTCAAGGATTCGCTTGTTCATTCTGTAATGTGGTTGCTCGTGCCAATCTCTCTAGATCGAGTGCACAGTTCCCCTCCACCAAGCCACGCTGACCGAGTGGTAAGAGGGGGGAAGTAGCGGTTAAACTGCGAAAGGACTGCATGCGAATTTATTTCATATTTCACATTTCTCAAAAACACTGATCAGAAACAAAACAAATTTGTAGTATAACTTAATTATATTTGATGTGCTAAAGACAAAATAAAATTTATATCTGACTCAAACTGTCGGCTTAAGGACAAGATACAGACAATTTCGCAGATTTTCGTCACTCAACTTGCCACGTAATGGTGGCTTATTTAGTTTCATAAACGAAAGAAGCGTTTCACACGTATATGTTGATCGGAGTATTGATATCATGCTTGGAACCTCATTGCATGCCTTCTCAGTTTTGACGTAAAAGAATTTGTCATTTAAACAGGACTTACACTGCAGATCTACCAGTTCCATCTACAGATAAATAGGGACCCTTTCAACTGAAATGGTAACTGGTCTCGAAAACAGCTCAGAAACAGGTGTAAGATTTCTAGTGTCCTCAAACATTTAGAAAGCTATTCCCGCAATTCTTCGAATGACACAAAGGGTTCTTCGAACTTCGCCTTTTGCTTAACGCCACTGAGCTTAGGAAAACGGACGGTGCTCCTTGTCGGTAGTTGTGCCTTCCGCAAAGCGAGTTTCTTATTAAATGCATCCAATTTCAACATGAAGTCAGAAATAAGTTGGACCTCGCCTTGCAATGTCGTAGTGCGGGCAGTCTGCAGGCAACTCTGTCTCGTAAAATGCAAAGTCTACAATAGATTCCGGATCTTATAATTTTCGCTCTTGCTTTCTTTTCCCCTCGAGAAATTCAACAACAGCGGGGCTTAAATCAAAAACTCGTTCCAGTCATGTCCTTTGGTTTAACCAACCTACATTGCAGTAGTACATAACGTTTCAACACCCTACGTTCAGTTCCAGCAAAACTGTTACGACTGATGTAATAATGCATGCGGCTTCAGACTATTCGCACCACCAGTTCCATTACGTGTTCCACGCATGCATATTTAACTCAAAGTACTTCTTGAATGTACAGAACAATGAATCCAGCACAAATCGTCTGTCGATCGTTATAAATTTTAGCTCACTCATCGACACCTAAATCTTTAAAGCCTTTCTGCATGGCATTGTAATGCTGCTTCATAGTAAATTTGCGTTACCCTTCGATTTTGCGACTAGACAATAGATACTGAGAATTCTCATCTTTCTCCTCTGTCATTCCCATTGATTTTTAAATGATGCCCCAAATAGCCACTGGACCACGAACAAACAGTTAAAGATAAACAGCGCTTACACCACGATTCTTCCGAACTGGAGATAGTTGTACTGACCAAAATAGGAGGGTCGTCCTCAAAGTAAGTTCCGTTTCTGTTTCTAGCCGCGGCAGCGCTACGATCGCAGTTCCGAGCATGCGCAGTAGTTACTCTGACTCAAGGAGAAGACATGTACGCCATTTTCAGATCGCTGCTGCCGCCGTGTGCTTTGTAGTGCTTCTTTGTAATGTCAGCCGTAACTGGATATGCTGCCACGTGTGAAATCAGATCTGTGATTCGTTTTCTAAATGTAAAGAAAGTTAAACCAAAGGAAATTCATCGGCAAATCTGCGAGGTTTACAGACAAAATGCTATGAGTGATTCAGTGATTAGAAGATGGGTCAGACTGTTCAACGAAGGACGTGGTCAACTGCACGATGAAGAACGAAGTGGACGCTCGTCTGTGGTTACTGATGAACTGATTCACATAATTGAAGGAAAGATTAAGCACAACCGTAAATTTACACTTAGTGCTCTTGCTATGGAAGTTCTGCAAATCTCACGATCACTGATTCATGAAATTGTTACTGAAAAACTGAAATTTCGAAAACTTTGCTCAAATTGGGTACCCAAAATTCTTACTGAACAACACAAAGTAAACGAATGGGCAGTGCACTTCAGTTTTTGACACGCTATGGTTTTCTATCTCGGATAGTCATGGGGGATGAAACTTGGGTATCGTACGACACCCCTAAAACAAAAAGGCAATCAATGGAATGGAGATACACTTGATCTCCAAAGAAGGTTAAGGCTAAGCAAATATTGACACCTAGAAAAGTCATGTGCATCGTTTTTTGGGACAGAAAAGACATTTTGCTGATCGATTTCTTACCACGAGGCCAAATAATCAAGGCACATGGTTACTGCGAGACCATTGAGAAATTGCGCAGCGCAATACAGAACAAGCGCCGAGGATTACTGTCAAAAGGTGTTTTTTTCCCACGACAGTTCCCGACCTCACACAGCGTATGTGACCAAACAACTCTTACGGGAATTTCATAACGACTTTCATCTCTTCTTACACCTAAACTCTGTACTTGGTGGTCAACACTTCAGCGATGATCACGAGCTGAAAGAACATGTTACCACATGGTTGAATACACAGGTGGCAACCTTCTATGAAGAAGGCATACAATAACTTGTGCCACGCTATGACAAGAGCCTACAAAATTTCGGAAGCTATGTAGAAAAGTAGTTTAACAGCTGGAGATTTTTGTACAATAAATATTTTTTCTGTATCTTTACACGTTTGTTTTATATAACCAAATGGAACTTACTTTGTGGACATACCTCGTAAATTACAGAAAATGCAGGAAGAAAAGCCACATCGCACTGTTAAATGAAATATCGCGAAAAGTACCGAGCAAAGCCGCGACGTACCGACTAAAGATTTTATATTATATTGTCGGCAAATTTTAGCAGGCACATTTATTGACACAAGTGATGAATAGCCATTGCACACTTTAGCTCTTTTCTTGATTGATTCGTGTCTACATTAAGGTGGACTCATAAATTTCATTTGCTTTTTCTGTAAACACATTGAATGTTACGCGCAAACTAGTTTCGACGATAACTTCGTCATCACTTATTATGCCCATGATACGAGAAATACAGAATGAGGAAAAGGTATCGTTTACAATTAATTGCGTGCAGCTAATGATAACAATATTGGAAATGAGCATAATTTCATTCTGTATCGATCTCTATTTCAAGCGTTTTTGGAATAACATACCACGGATGACGGAATTGTCGCTGAAACTATTTTCAGAATAAGAAAGAAACTGTTTGTGCCAAGGGAGTATCGAATCCCATGTGGTGGCAATGAAGTTACAATTTAAGGTATGCAAACGTCGTTGTTGATGGAAGTAGGTATCAACGGACTCCTGTTTCGCGAGGGCAGCACTGTAGGGAAAGAGTGGAACGGGGAGGCGTGGGTGCGAAGTGTGGGAGGGTTGAGGGGAGCGATGTATTTAATGCTGCCAAAAACTCATTTAATTCCAGTAGATCGATACAAGTTTATAATAAAATACCAGTCGCGGTGAGGTTTACTGTCAAATGCACTCTGGAAATTGCTGGCAGGTATTCGTTTCGGCCGCCTCTTCAAACGGTTTAATTAGCAAAGAGCTACAAAGAGAGCCTCGAGACTATAAAGACCAAATTTTCTGATTATGCTACTTTAATGGAAGGCATTTTCAATTTGTCAACTCATTACACGTGAAATTGTGGATGAATTGTCGCGGCATAGATAAAGACTTGCGTTAGACTACACAGCGTTATCGAAAAGTTGTTTGGAACTAGCGGCTAAATAAATCATCATTCGAACTGATGGTGCACAATTGAATCAGCAACGGATGGATCTGTTTTTCTTGCTGTAAATAGTCTTCATGAGAGGATGAGTGATAGCGAAGTTGTTATTCTACTGATGGTTACTGGGAATGAAAGAAAAGGTCAAGAAGAATCTGCAGTATTGCTTCTTCAGGAATACAAATTAAAAGGTAATTGCTTATCGACACTGTGTTCAGAGTAAGATACCGTTCACTACGTATCTCTGTAATCCGAGTGTGTTAACTCGTTCTAGATGTTGTTATACATGAGGGGAAACGAGGATGGCAGAGGTTAACCACAGCTTAAAAATGACACGGAAACCTACTAAACAAGTACGGATACCTGCGTCGAAAGTTATGAATGAGTTAGAAATGTGTGTAAATATGAAAAGAAGTCCCAGACAGTTGTCTAAGACGTCTTCGAGAGCTGAAGAGTAAAAACCTGTCCATAGAGCTAACAATGACGCCGAAAGAAGTTTGGCGGTTTGTGAAACCAAACGATGGTAAAACCTAGCCAGTCACTTACTTACAAAGTTTCACTAAAGTGAGTAATGATGAAACGATAGCTGATACTCTGAATATGTATTTTAGAATTGTAAATCACAGTATACCTAGTAGTCACCACTAGCGACCTACTATTTCTGCAGCAGAGCTGTTCCCCCAAATGAAGCGTAACTGCACTAAAGCGATAAACTGCACCTCTGACGCTAGCAACTTCTGACAACAGAATTTTCTTCTTTTATTCTGGTCCACCGTCGTTCACAGGATGACTATAACGGCACTACTTCCAAGTCGTACCATATTTTTAGTTATGTTCGACTATCGCTAGCTGATTCTGTTTGTGTCTCTTGACGATGCGATACTGACTTTATGATATTAGGATATGCTTTAAATACATCTGAAAACAGCCGCAACTGACCGAAATCGATAGTCTGGTACAGTAAAATTTTTGTTCGCGACTGTGTAACAGCTTGTGAAACTACTGATAACACCTAACATCCTTTTCCCTCTGCGCATGCCTTCCTCCCGACTCTTCCAATCCCTAAGTTCAGAAAAAGTCTCTAAATCTGTTGAAAATTCAGTCTTCTCAGCCAGTCATTGCTGTAGTAACAGAAAGTTTGGCTTATCTCTAATTTATGGACATTGTCATTGGTGAAACCGATCCACAATGCCACATGGCGCTAGGATTGTGGAGAAATCCTCCATCCCAGTCAGAAGGTCGCTAAAGGCAGTACCCCAGCTCCCATGCTGCTTATAATGCGTTTCGAAAATCCCGCTATGAATTGCGCCCTTCTCAACGAGCATAGTCGTCTGCCACAACGCAAATATTACTTTCCATATTTACATACTTATCGAATAATTACCTCTCTGACGACCTACCTCTCTCTGAATGGAAAACGTAAATGTATAAAACGACGCCCGATGTTATGCAAGTAGTTCAAATACTTCCTCTCTTAGCTTGTAATAGGATAATGAGAAGTACCACTCATTAAGGTTGTAACCTCCCCACAAAAATTTAAAAAGAAAAAAAATTATAGAAATGAATAGGAGCCAACAATAACCTCCCTGCAATGAAATGTACTGACAAAGGCAACAGAAATGTGAGATTCGCAATCTGACTATGGTGTAAGCTCCCACAAAAATAATGAAAAACAATTCAGTGCTAATGAAATTCAATTAAACCGAAATATCGGTCTTTGGCCCTGTGCAAATCAGAATTAAAGTCTTACCTCATTGTAACTGCTAGTCAAATTTCTGCTCTTATTCTTGCCCACGGCTTGGAGGAACTGCATTGCAAATAATAATATTCTTTTTTTTTTATAATTTAACTTTTCTTTAAGGGAAGTGGAACGAAATTGTTACTTCAATTAAATAAAATCTTTTGTAAAATTGCTTTTGAAATCAAAATTATTATTGGGGGACTTGTTGGAGATTAATTACAATAAATAAACTTTACATTATCTGATGATTATCTTAAGTAACAGTATACCTCATTCAGCATCTTGACCAGCGCCGCCGACAGACTACATCACACAACCGCACTGGGCTGCTACCACTGACCGACCGCTCTGCATGACGACTACTAGCGTACTGCACACAACTGAACAGAGCTACAGACTGCTCGCAACGACTACTGACAGAGTACTGCTCTGCATAGCGACAACTAGCGAACTGCTCGCAACACTCGCGCGGTCAAGCGCATACTCTCTGGTCAGAGGCTCTGCAATGCCTCGCCATCGCTGCTATGTTACATACGTGTTTCATAACCCTCCACTGGGGGGGGCAAAAATTTGGCAGCGATGGTGAGTCATTTGGACTTGCCAAGCGCGGCAAAATTTTTTTTTTTTTAATTAACAAACTTCTACAATTTACAGAATATTTAGATGTAGTACATGAATTAAATGTTGTGCACACGCACTAAGTACAAAATATATCAGACAAAGACAAAAATGTGAGTACAAAACATAGTAGCAAATCAGAAAAATGTATATACAAATTATTTGACAGATAACAGAGTGCACACGCACTGAAAAAATTCTTTAGCATATTCAGAACAAATAAACAGACTGGCAAAAAAAATCATGATGACAAGTGATATGAGTGCACATGTACTGGAGTTGAGAACATACAATGAGTAAGAAATGACATAAGTGCATACGCACTGAAGTATTGATCATACAGAATGAGTAGAAATCATATTGAAAAATGAGAAAAGTGCACAGGCACTGAAGTTCAGTAGAAAACATATTAACACCTAACAGAAGCGCCCATGCACTGTAGTTCAGAACATATCATCAAAAAATAAAAAATGTATATACAATATAAAAGACAAGAGTGCACATATACTGTACTTCAGAACAAATCGAAAAAATGTCTTTAGCATTTTCACACAAATAAACATAATGGCAAAAAAAATCATATCGACAAGTGACATAAGTGTACTCGTACTGGAGTTCAGCGAATCGAAAAAAATGTATAACCCATGAACATAAATGATGTTAGCAAAAAAATGATTTTCACTATGTGACAAGAATTAGGATAGGAAAAGGAAGGATTGCATCATGGTTGTAGCACTTTAGATTGCACACAGCTGTTCTGAAAGTCCATATCTTTCCACAGAAGTACAACACCAAGTGACACAACTTGAAGTTCTTTTCCCATCAGAATTTATCAGCGTAGCCAAGACACTGAACTGTCGTAGTAATGTTCCATGTTTTCATTTTGGCAGTACATTAGGTACACCAAACAGTGGGACCATAATAACGTCTTCACCGCTCACGGTGGTGGACAGCATGTCGTGTCAACACCACGCTCTTACAAGGCACACCAACGGAGAATTAGTGCAAAACCAAATATAGTGCTCCATGATCACTGGGATAAACAGGACAAATGGACATTGCAGTAATTCAGGGTAGTTAACTCATGAGGTGAAGGACATTAAGTCACATAATATTGACAATTACAGTCTTCATTAGTAGTTTGTGGCATTCATAGCCCAGTTATTGAACATTTCTGTACCAAGTATGTAGTATTACAGAAAAATGTTCATGAATTGTTTTACATAGAATCAGTAGCCTTCTTTTCCTAGTTACAAAGTATAGCATGGTTAATTAATCATTTGTCATTCCAATATAGTAAGAATCATTAGCCTTCTCCTAATTACAAAGCATTATGAAACAATCGCATTCTTTTCAAGTTACAAAGTATGGCATAGTTAATTAATTATTTGTCAGTTAATTAATCATTTGTCATTCCAATAATAATCATTAGCCTTTTCCTACTTACAGTTAATTAATCATTTGTCATTCTAATATAGTAAGAATCATTAGCCTTCTCCTAATTACAAAGCATTATTAAACAATCACATTCTTTCCCAATTATAAAGCATAGCATAATTAATTAATCATTTGTCTTCCAATAGTAATAATCATTAGCTTTTTCCTAATTACAAAGCATTATTAAACAATAGCATAGTTAATTAATTATGTGTCATTCCAATCTAGTAAGAATCATTAGCCTTCTTCTAATTACAAAGCATTATTAAACAGTCACATTCATTTCCAATTACAAAGTATGAACATTGAAAACAAGAGCTAATTAATGGCATAATTAATAACAATTCATTGAGTGATATTAATTATTGGCACTCAGTGGCCAGCAAGTATTGAATAGAATAAAACATTGTTCATCATTCAGTATTATTCAGATCATTACGAAGTCATTATTAAAAATCAGTTAATTACAGTCATAGCATTAATAATCATGGGCATTATAAGTAGTCTCATTACAATAAACAGTGCTCCTCATTCAGTAGTATTCAGATCATTACGAAGTCATTATTAAAAATCAGCTAATTACAATCAAAGCATTAATAATCACAGGCATTATAAGTAGTCTCATTACAATAATCAGTGGCAGTTATTAGCTAGTGACAAAGCATTATTTTAAATATATACTTTTTTTGTCTCATTAAGAAGTCATTACTCAAGTTACATACTATTCAGAGCTAATCAGTATTACTCAGAACTTTCTCAAACTGGTATCACTACTTGGGACTGGTAATACATTTTTTTTTTTTTTTTTTTTTTTTTTTTAGCAATGCATTGCGTTGGGATCGATAATTAATTGCTGAGGCATAACACTATTTGCTTTTGACCTATTGCTGCAAATGAGGATAAGTAACGTCATTCGTCATGAGTCAACTGTAGCAAGGTTATGTAACAAGGCAGTATATGTGATCACATTTATAAATGATAAACACAAATGGGTAAAAAATAAAAATGCAAGTACTAGAACAGGTATAATAAGTAACAGGTTTAGTAAGTATCATGAAAAGCTTCTCCTGGAAAAAATACAAAATGGATTATTGACCTGAAAGAAGAAACGCACACTATGCTGAAAAGTAGTGAACTTCAAATTAACAAGTAGTGAAATGTGTATAAAATGTGTTCCATAGCTGTCCTTTCCAAAACTTTCCGTCATCCTACTATGCAATATAACACCTGCTGTCAAAACAAACTGCAACAAATACTTAAATAACTACATAGCCTAAATATAACTTCAACATTATCCTCATCTGTAAAGAAAACTTCATTATCCATATCATCAAAACTCCAATATCATCATCACCCGTAAAGAAAAACTTCATTATTCATAACAGCATATTCTTCATCATTATTCATCAGCATTCATTATCATCTGCAAAAAAAAATCACTTCATTACTCATTACATAACTATTCCTTAACTCTAACATATTTCATCACTAAAACTAAGATGTGTAGTTCTGTCTGACAGCCTGCATCAATCACCTTGTATTCTGAAAGAAAAAATTAGTTAAGACTGCTATTCTACGATGAGTATAGTATATTCTTGTTAATGCTTGTTAATCCTGATCCATTTACTCTTCCTCATAAAGTTATCGCATCTTCTTTCGTATATTCCGTAGGTGAAATTTCATTTCTGTTGAATTTATTTCTTACATACATCATTTCTTTCTGAAATTGATGACAGAGATTAATGTCCTGCATTTAAATCATATACCCACTAAATAATGACTGGTTTATGGTGACACAATTAGCCATACAGCATAACATGACAGAAAACGCAATATGTCAAAGACATTGACAGTGTTCAGATGCAAAAATGTACACAGAATAATACAATGCAGCAGCAAAAAATGTAAAACAGTCACGATGTTGAGATGTCATAAGGCAAAAAATGTCAAAGTCAACTGGTGTGTGTTATATCTTAACTATTTCACAGTGCATATAAACAAAACTGGAATACAATCATATACTCAAAAAAATACGGAAAATGTGCACGGTCTGATGTGTAACGACAAGAAAAGCGACCTGCTAACCTTACCTTGCCGGGCACTTGCCAAGAAAAAATACGATAATCATCAGTAATTAGTCAGGTGAAATAATTGCATTAGTAAATGACATCATAGTGTGTTGAATCATAAAGTGTCTTCATTCAATAAACGGTTTAACGTTTGAGATATGGTGATTGCCTTTCGATTTTCTGGTTCTCAAAGTTTCGACGTGTACAACATTGGGGTGAGGGATGTTGCGAATCCGATATGGACCTGCGTATAGAAGTTCAAATTTACTGCACTTACCTTTTATTTTGCTGGATAAATAGTGTGTACGCACTAATATCTTCTGTCCAACGTGAATGTCTCGGCGTCTACAAACCTGTTTTTGCTGTCTTCTCCGGCGCTCTGCGGCACGTTTGATGTTGTTCAGCGCAATGTCAATTATTTCGTGGTGTCTTAGTCGACGACATTTGGGGAAGTTTACTAATTCTTTAATTTTGTTTGGTGGTTCTACGTTTTTCAGTATAACAGACGGAGATAGCATAGTGGATTCATTTGGAATGGAATTAATTACGTCTTGGAATGAGAGTATGTGTGTATCCCAATCAATATGTCTTTTGTGGCAGTATATTCTACACAGTTTACCAATTTCTTTCATTAATCTTTCACAGGGGTTCGAAGAAGCATGGTACTTGGATATATAAATCGGAGAAATGTTTCTAGCTCGTAACATGCGTGTCCATATGGTACTACGAAATTGAGATCCATTGTCAGAAATTACTCTCATCACATGCCCTACATGAGATAGAAAATGTTTTACAAATGCTTTCGAAACAGTTTTAGCAGTAGCTTTGCGTAATGGAGTGAAAGTAACAAATTTTGAAGTGAGCTCAACAGCGACAAAGATGTAGCAAAAACCTCTGTTAGTTCTGGGAATCGGACCAAAAATATCTACAGCGGCCATGTGTCTTAATTAAACAGGTATAATGGGGTATAAAGGAGGAATATGTGAAGTGGTGTCTGATTTAGCTTTCTGGCAAATTTTACAAGACGCTAAAACTCGTCGTATACGTTTCTCCATGTTGGTAAAATAACAGTTCTGTCTCAGTATAAGAAAACATTTTCGTGCTCCGTAATGTGCGTAACTTAAATGAGTGTACCAGATTAATTTGTTAACCAGTTCGTCAGGAATGCATAATAACCAATTGTTGCTGTCACGATGTGAGCGGCGAAACAGAATGTCATTGCGTACAGTGTAATGGTTTCTAATCGTAACATTATTCTTATCTTGCCAAAGGTGTTTAATTTCTTTCCACACATTGTCTTTATTTTGCTCCTGTGCTATGTCCTGTAATGACGATGAAATAAAGTTTTCGAATGCAACTTGCTGAATGTACATGACACTGAAATTTGCTTTGCAGAAGTTGGTTGCTACGTCTTGCTGATTGTTGCCGAGAGAACGCGATAGTGCGTCTGCTATAACATTTTGTATGCCGGGAATGTGAACTATTGAAAAATTAAGTTCCTGTAAATAAAGTTTCCATCTGCTTAATCTGTCGTTAGTGAACTTAGCCGAAAGTAAAAATTGTATCGCTCTGTGGTCTGTGTAAACGGTGGTGTGCCTGCCATAAAGAAAGTGCCTAAATCTCGTGAAAGCCCATACAACGCATAATGTTTCAAGTTCTGTGACGGAATAATTTCGTTCAGCAGGTGACAGAATGCGGCTTGCAAATGCGATGTTTTTAATTACTGTAGAACCATCTTCTTCAATTTCCTGGAAAATATGTACGCCTAAAGCGGTGTTGGAACTGTCGGTGGCAATAGAAAAATTTCTGGTAAGATCTGGATGCGATAACAGTGGAGCATTCAACAAAGCATGTTTCAAATAACATTCTCGTGAACAAAATTCTGCGTGTCAAAAGTAATGTTTGCGTTACTGTAATATGCAATCTGTGCTGTATCTGGTTAAAATCTATCGTGTGTGTTATTATTTACGGGAGAATGTTGTGGCATATCCACTATATGAACTGTTCTGTTATTTATTACTGACGTGTTACGCTATGAATGACACCTATTGTCTGTTTCATTCATGATTATTTGTTGTTGCTGATGTTGTTGCTGTTCATAAAACCGACTGTTATTAAATGTGCGCTGAAAATTGTGCTCATCATTTTTTTTTTTTTTACGTCTGTCATGATAGTAATTTCTATACGGCGCATTGCGATACGAGTTGAAATAGTGTGTTGTCTGTACGTAGTTATTTCTTTGCTGCCATGCGTTACTATTTGTTGGGGCTGGGACTATACGTGCACGCGGCGAAACATTAAAGTTTGGTTGACCTTGTAGACTGCATTGTTGGTTACGTACGCTAAGCGGCTGACTTTCATGTTGTTGTGGTGAAAAACATCTATTGTTACAAAAATGTGGTTGCGACTGCCGAAAATTTTGTACATACTGATGATTACGATTTTATCTGTTATTAAAGTTATGGCGGTAGTTGTCATTACGGGAGTGCCTACTGAAAATTGTCACATTCGGTAAAAGATTTGTCATATCGGGTTTTCATTACAACGTTTCTTAATTCTACGTAGAGCAATAGTTAAAGAGCAGTTTGGATAGATATAAAGGATAGTAGAAGAGAAGGCAGCAGTGCAGAAAACTAAAGATGAAACAGCACTACTACAGCTCGGGGCCCTATGCTCGCTACGGCACATATTCATTAAAGCGTCCCCTGAGGTCTATTACGCACTGCAAATAAATTTTAGCTTTTGCGTTACAGGCAATAGCGGTATAAATTCAAAAGCAAATAGTTGTATCCAACTTAATTCTAGTTTCTTCATTATAGGCAATGCTGTTGTAAATACAAAAATAAATTATCGCATCTGGTTCAAAGCTAGTTTCTGCATTACAGGTAGTAGCGGTGAATGTACAAAGATAAATTGTCGTATACAGTGCAAAGCGTGTACCTGCGTTCTGTCATTATTAAATTCTTTACATTTTCTGGCGGATAAAAATTGCTCGTAATCTACGTTCTCGTCATTGAATTTGAAAACACGTTCGGGTTTGTGTGTGAATCTGTTTGTCTGTGTCATTTCGGATTTCAAGTTGCATAGCTTTTCAGATTTTAAGTCGCGTGGCTTTTCGGATTTTAAGTCGCGTAGTTGCTGTAAATTGCTCACATTATACACGCTGCGTGAGTCAGACAAATGTTCGCAACGTGGCGGGTTCTGTGACGTATTGGTGACTGGAATAATTGTTAATTCTGTTACTTTAATACTTCCGTCAATTTGGTTGTTGTGTCGTTCACTTTTATTAACAATTTCCATATTCAGACTGTGTGAAACTTCCAGTGACTTCAAATTAAACTCGTCGCGTATCTGTACTGCGTTTTTACGGCATTGTTCAGTGACTGCATTAATTTCGTGTATCAGTGTTGCGTTTGCTGAACATTGTTCAGTGACTGCATTAACTTCGTCTTTATGTGATTCTGTTGTGCCTACACGTGTGCTACTTAATTTTGTGCAACAGTGCCAACTTTTTCATTACTGTTATTAGCACAAGTCTTAGTATTCACACGTAGTTGTTCTTTAATGTCCTGACATTCCACGGTAACCGTTGTAATCTGTTCACTAACTTGTTTGTTCTGTTCGTTAAAGTTGTCGTGTTTTTCTTTCGGCTGTTTAATACTTTCACAAAATTGTTTCTTATCTTCACTCTGTTGTTTGAAAATTTCACTAAAATATTGTTTGAGATCCTCAAGTTGTTGTTGTAGCAATCTTGCCATAATTTGTTCAAAGTCAAAATTAGCATGTCTATTCTCTGTGCTGTTTAGTGGTGGATC
The DNA here is from genome assembly GCF_021461385.2 of Schistocerca piceifrons. Lineage (NCBI taxonomy): Eukaryota > Metazoa > Arthropoda > Insecta > Orthoptera > Acrididae > Schistocerca > Schistocerca piceifrons. The sequence goes on from NC_060140.1 coordinate 555,660,151, forward strand.
TGGAACTCTCTCGCTTACTGTAACCATTTGGTTATTCTGAGATTTACAAAAAGTTTTGTCAGTCGGATATACACTGTCAGACATTATTTCGGAATTAAACAAATCCGTCGTACTTTCAGTACACTGTCCATTTTCATTAGAAAAATTTGCCTGTATGTTACTTGAATTTTCCAAACCGGGTGTGTTAAGCTGGGCAGCGCTCATTACAATAGTGCGCCCCGCGTCATCAATTGTCGTCAAATTAACAGAGGAGACAATTGAGTTCGTTTGTTCATCAGTAAGGTAAAAGTCATCACTAGTGCTTGGAATGCACTGATTGTTAGTGGACGCAGGATTGTCATCATTACACTGCGTGTCACTAGTACTATTGGTGAAATTATTTAATTCGCTTATTTCGTTCATAATACCTCGCGATACACTATTCACAGTCTTTCGCGGCATTTTTACAATAGTCAAAATTTTCACAAAATAAATAAGCACAAATGCAAAAACAACACACAAATACAACAGAGCAACGAATTGCCGTTGACCTGTAGAAAGAACGTCACAAAATTAGTAAAAGCGTAGCGCCAAATCCTAATTATATCTAAGCAAATAAGAGCAGATATCTGACTGTTGCTCAAAAGACTCTCAACGAAATACGATCCTGGACTGGGTGTCGCCAAGTGTAACCTCCCCACAATATTTTTAAAAGTAATGACAATATTATTTAGAAATGGTAATGGACATTGCGCTAAGTGTAACCTCTCCACTGAAATTTTAAAGACAGAAATAATAAATGAATGGGAGCCAAGCGTAACCTTCCTGTAATTAAATTTAATGACAATAAAATGAGAATCGCAATCTGACTCAAATATAAATTCCTCACAAAAAATTAAAGTCTATTCAGTGATAAGAAATCTCAGTGACAATGAAAATTCAATTACACCGAAATATCGGTCTTTGGCCCTGTGCAAATCAGAATTCAAGTCTTACCTCATTGTAACTGCTAGTCAAATTTCTGCTCTTATTCTTGCCCACGGCTTGGAGGAACTGCATTGCAAATAATAATATTCTTTTTTTTTATAATTTAACTGAAAACTGAAACTTTTCTTTAAGGGAAGTGGAACGAAATTGTTACTTCAATTAAATAAAGTCTTTTGTTAAATTGCTTTTGAAATCAAAATTATTATTGGGGGACTTGTTGGAGATTAATTACAATAAATAAACTTTACATTATCTGATGATTATCTTAAGTAACAGTATACCTCATTCAGCATCTTGACCAGCGCCGCCGACAGACTACATCACACAACCGCACTGGGCTGCTACCACTGACCGACCGCTCTGCATGACGACTACTAGCGTACTGCACACAACTGAACAGAGCTACAGACTGCTCGCAACGACTACTGACAGAGTACTGCTCTGCATAGCGACAACTAGCGAACTGCTCGCAACACTCGCGCGGTCAAGCGCATACTCTCTGGTCAGAGGCTCTGCAATGCCTCGCCATCGCTGCTATGTTACATACGTGTTTCAAGGTACCCAATAATTCACGCCGTTCACACAGGCGTAACCGAATAACCGCTGTTCTGATTATTTTATATTTCTTATATAACTCAATGTAATTGCTCTGAAACAGGTAAAACAACAACTACCATCCACCGGGAAAGGATGACGCTGCACCGTATCAGTATGACATGAACTTGGTTTGTTCTTCTCGAGGATTCGCGAAATATGCCTCAGCTACGTATATAATCGATCTCGAGAACTGGAGCTCTTATCGGAGGTTCTGGCCAAACTCATCTCTCAACCGGATATCAGACATTTTCAGTAGAAATGGAATGTGTTCCTCCAAGTGAGCTCTTTGGTGGCTAAATTTGCCCTCTTTAGAAAAAGAGGAAAACGCCAGTGCCACCAGCATTTGGTAGAATAGAGAGTAGCTGTGAAAGTTGAGAATACCGAGCGAGGTGGCGCAGTGGTTAGCACACTGGACTCGCATTCGGGAGGACGATGGTTCAAACCAGCGACCGACCATCCTGATCTAGGTTTTCCGTGATTTCCCTAAATCGCTTCAGGCAAATTCCGGGATAGTTCCTTTGAAAAGGAAAAGCCGATTTCTTTCCCCATCCTTCCCTAATCCGATGGGACCGATGACCTCGCTGTTTGGTCCTCTCCCCCAAATCAAAGAATCAACCAATCTGAATATTACAGCATTGTAAGCTTAATAATTCAAGGTTACAAAATACTGACAAGAATTATTTAAAGAAGAATGGAAAAATTGATAGAAGCCGACGACCTTGGGGTAGATCATTTTAGATCCCGGAGAAATAGAGAAACACGCAAGGCAGTACTGACCTAGCTTCAGAAACGCATTTGGCATTTGTAAATTTAGAAATATTTTGACAATGTTGACTGAAAGACTCAAAAGGCAGGGATAAAATATAGCGAGCGAACGGTTATTTACAGCTTCTACTGGAAGCAGACTGCAGTTGTAAGGGTCTGAGTAAGTGAAAGCGAAGCAACAGTTTAGAAGGGGGTGAGACAGGATTATAGGATATCACCAACGTTAGTGAGTCTGTACATCGAGCACGCTGTGAAGGAAACCAGGGATAAATTTGGAAAGATTAGTAAACTTCAGGGACAAGAAATAAAAATTTTGAGGTTTTCCGAAGACATGGTAATTCACAGAAACGACAAAGGATTTGGAAAATAAGTTTAATGGCGCCGATAACGGCCGAAAAGAGGTTATAAGATGAATATAGACAAAAGCAAAACGAGGCTAACTGAATGGTGTCGGATTACCTCAAACGACGATGCTGTAATTAGATTAGCTAAAAGTAGTAGCTGAGTTTTATTATTGGTATATGCAATGTAGTCGCAGTTGAGAATATGGACAACCATCAGCTGTATAATGGAATGACAGTGAAAATTTATTCCGGATCGGGACTGGAACCCAGATTTCCTGCTTATGGCGAGCGATCGCCTCACAGTTAGGCAAGACTTAAACTTCCGTAGATCGTCAACCTTGTCTCTACTACTTGCACTCGTACATTTGTTATGTATATTCCCTTACAGGGGAGACACTTTCAATTTCAGCTGAAAGTCGCTTGCCCGGCGTCGGCGAATGAATACTATATTACAGTCTGAAGGAACACTGCACCGTAATTCTGAACAACACAGGCACTGCAAGGTCGTATTTATTCGCCAACACTGGGCAAGTGATTTTTAATTAAAATGTCTCCCCTGTGCGGGAATATACGTAATGAATCTACGAGTGCAGGATGTGAACGCACGGTTGACGACATACGGAAGTCTGGGACTCTGATAGCCTAACGGTAAGGCGAAAGCTCGCAATAAGCGGGAAATTCGGATTCGAGTCCCTATCCAACACAAAATTTCACTGTCGTCATTCCATTATACAGTAAATAGTTGTCCATATTCGCAATTGTGAATAAGTTTCAGGTATTTCATGACGGCTGTCGTCACTGCAGTGCCTGTTGCTTCGGACATGTATGCGTATCTGAAGGAATATCGCACAGTAATTCTGAGCAACACAGGCACTGCAATACCTTATTTTGTAATTTGGTAATGGAGGAAGTGTGGGGGTAAAATGTGAAGAGTGTGCAAGTCTTTAATATCGCAAGTTCAAATGGACATAAGCGCTGTAGTTATACAGAGTTTCAGTAAATAAACTAGCACGGAGAACTGCGTCAAACCGGCCTTCCGGCAAACGACTACAACGAAAACAGAGATTACATGAGGAAAAGTCCGGATCGATTAGATAAATAATCTAAAACTTTAAGTCAATAATTAAGTTAGAATTATGAAACTGATAGTTCGTTGGTGATTTTAAATGTTCAAACGTAGTAGAATACTTACGCAATATTCAATGAAAGCACACGAAAAGAAGAAATGAATTGGCGATTTTCTTTGCAAGGGAACTATTATCCATGGACGGGAGAGAATAAAAGTGATATAAAGATGACAAAATTTGTTTGTCTACATGTTTTTCACTGATGTAGGACAACGTGTCAGAAACAAATATTTTCTATCTACAAGAACAAAAATCTTCTCTTTCCCGTTCCCTGCTTCCCATGGGACACTATAAATGAAAAGAGTTTCGAATAAAACTGACAGCATGGAGTTTGTAACACAGCAAATAGCTAAATAGTCAGTCATCCATTTCATTACATATGGGGCTTTCCGCGGCCTGATTCTGTTGGGAGATCATTTTTGCTACTCGCTTGTGGAGCTCCTTCCGCTTATTTGCGCCCTGGATGACAGTGCACTGCCGGCCGTTGTGGCCGAGCGGTTCTAGGAGCTTCAGTCCGGAACCGCGCTGCTGCTACAGTCGCAGGTTCGAATCCTGCCTCGGGCACGGAAGTGTGTGCTGTCCTTAGGTTAGTTAGGTTTAGATAGTTCTAAGTCTAGGGGACTGATGACCTCAGATGTTAAGTCCCATAGTGCTCAGAGCCATTTTTGACAGTGCACTGTACCAGTCTGCACTGTACCAATCTGTTACAAAAAGCCGTGCACGGAAACGCGATTTTTCAGAAGATCATATGTCAGGTTCTATTGATCATAGAGAAAAAGGGCAAAGTGTTTTGGATTTCCATCGACCTGGCGACCATTTGTACACCGATCGTAAGAACGGGCATACTGTAGCTACCCTACAGACCAGTGTCAAAATTTAAAAGCTGCACATTTCCTGCAACCTAGGATAATTGAGCATACTATTTTGTTCTTTTGCACCAGGTGTGATCTAGAGTACGCCTTAGACGGCTTATAAAAGTACCATTTGTTCATGGGTGGCTCGCGAAAGAAATCCTGACAAATTCTCATTTTCCAGTACGAAAAGTACCAATAGTGTCGATGGCCACTTCTATAGTAATTTCTATTGATGGCAAATCGTCCAAATTTTTACAATACGTTGTTAAGATGACACTGAGGGAACTTAGAAACTTTCTTCGATATCATTGTTCGTTATCGAGATCCAGAGGTTCATAATTACCGTACTTTCGCACATAAAACACGCACCTAAAATATGCACATCTAGTTTTAACTGAAGTAGTGAACACATGACAAGGATTCTGAGGTCATCGATAAGGTTCTATGTTCACCAAATTATGTTTTTAGTCGCCATGTTTTCACCAATAAAACTTTATGACGCGCTTTCTCTATACATAGGCCCTCTTGACCTGAAAATCATTCAATGGTGCCACCTGACGGCGTAAGCACCATACAAAAAAAAACTTGTCGTATGAAATTCTTTGAACTTGCAAATCAAACACCACATGTTTCAATACATGTAGGTGCAGCCTAAAAATATTGTACATTTTTATGTAAGGTAGTGTAAAATGGACTTGCGTTGGATGGAAGACGATTTTGTATTAACCTTATACTATGCGTATATATTTTTGTTCATATTGCTTATATATGTAAAAGTTTGTAAATGTGTCGAAGTATGTAAATAAACTGTCAAAACTTTATTGATCTACGGATTTTGTTTTATTTAAGCATCACACCCTCCTGTAACAAGCGAAAGAAGCGAACCAGCTGAAAAATGCTCTTGCGGAGCACAAAAAAGGCGAATATGCACCTCTTTAAAGGACTCTGACAGAAAAGAGGGGAACCAGCTGCCTCAAACCTCATTCAGCCTTCCTCACCAAAAAATTTCGCTTGCGAACATATTTTTTTCCGAGAGAGGTTAGCAGAGAGACAGTGACAACGAAAGAGAGAGGAGACGGTGGTAGTGGGAGAGAGAAAGTGACAGTGAAAGAGAAACAGAGATGGACGAAGACTATAGCAGTGGGAGTCAAAGAGGGAGGAGATAGTGATGTTCACTGAGAGTGGAAGTATAAGAGAGAGATGGATAGAGATATTAGCAGTGGCATCAAGAGAGGGACAAGACAGTGAAAATGAAAAAGAGAGATGATTGGAGACCACACATAGACTAGGGGTGTGGAACTCCTTACCTGGTTAACTTAAACAAGAAAATTTGCCCATTTTCCCCCATCCCCTTTACCCACTTGTTAATTTTTCCCAGTCTAGACGTCAAATCACCAAGCAAATCACCCTTAAGAGCATGCGTGGAGATGAGACAACGCAGCTTGAAGAGAAAGACAGCAGACTGTTACTGAGAAAGCAAGAGCCATTGGGAATGGGAGGCAAAAAGAATGGGACAAGGACGATTGACAGTGAGACAGAGAAAATCGTTCAAATTGCTCTAAGCACTATGTAACTCAACATGTGAGGTCATCAGTCCCCTAGAACTTAGAACTACTTAAACCTAACTAACCTAAGGACATCACACACATCCATGCCCGAGGCAGGATCGAACCTGCGACCGTAGCGGTCGCGCGGTTCCAGACTGAAGCGCCTAGAAACGCTCGGCCACTCCGGCCGCCTCTTTTGTGCACCAACAGAAGCAATTTTCAGCTGGTATTTAGTGTACGTCATGCTGTACTATATTTTATGTATATATATTGCAATAATGCTTAGGACTATCTAGTAGGAGACTACATAAATGCTTTTGTTTCGTACGAAATGTTCAGCATTTGGTACAAACTACCGTTATTGAATGAAGTGAATACATTATTCGAACGAAATTTTTGAGAATAAGCTATATCTTTGTCTTCTTCGAAGAGGGTTTGGGCTAGGGAGTTTTAACGTATGGAAATTTAAGTTAGATATGACTCAATGGAAGCTCATGTGTGGTGGAGCTAAGTGGACCCCCATTCCACTTCGTTATGAGAATCAGGTAGCTAGGTTTATAATTAAGGTTCTCCAATCTTAGTGAAGTCTGTGGAGGCTGTAGAACTTGCTTGTATTTTCTTCAGTATACTATCATACTTTACGTTAGTCTGTCGATTCTCAAGAGTTGTTAGTATCGATTTTGTTGACACCAAGTCAAAATATTTCTCAGCATCGATGACTGCCAGACAAAGTATTAGTTCACACTTGTTGTAGCGATTGATGTCTCATCTGAAATCGAACGAGCTGTGCACGAAGACAGAGTACTCATTCGATAATATCTTTTCATACGTCAGCACTTTTGTGTGATTGGACGTCCCAGGATTACTGGACTAGGAAGACGCAGTGCGACTGTCTATCGGAGTGCGCTTCTTTCGTGAGTTGCATTACTAACATACGACGTTCCGTTTATCAATTTTGCTGACTAGCTCTTATTCCTCTACGTCAGGCCATATTAGGATCCATTCTGCATTTGGCGTTAATTATGCAACTGCTTGAATCACTGCTGATACGCATTTCTTGTCACGAAAAATGTCTATACTAGCCTGTGAGCCACGCAAGAGTTTTCATCTCGTATAGATCATCAAAATTCAGAATGATGAAGGTATCCACATCCAGCTGCAGCGGTAGATTTTTAAATTTACTATTTAATTGTGTCTATCTCTTATAAACTGAAGAAAGTTCTTTAATTTAACATGGTTAAGAAGTATTTCTTGTTGAATACCCCTTTTTACGGATACAGTGCGACCAAAGATTTTGTTGTCCTATTCCCTCTTAAATCAGCGAACTGTAGCGGTGAGACAAATGATATAGGGACGCTGTGAACATGGTGATGTAATACGACGTATGAATATATCCTCTGTCAAAGAAAGGAATCGTAAATTGTGATTAATTCTTCATCAGTGTCCAGAAAATACCAAATACTTTCTTTGCATTTTGTATGGAACAAGAGGCATATTTTTTTCAGATAACATCTCTTGTAAAGTTGTTTAATATTTGAGAGATTGCAGGATTTAGATTCTTTCTTAAGAATAGAGCAAACATTTTCTAATGGAACAATGATTGAAACATCTTTCAGATCCACAGTTAAATAACGTTTATGTAACAATCGGTATGTCTCAACGCCTCGATAGCAACGGATAGGGAGTTTAAATCAGTTATCTTAGTTACAATAATAATTAAAAACCAATATCGTGCTGCGATATCCTATTCCGATGTAAGACATTCGACTGCGCAGTTGAAAAGACAGCATATCAGAGATTCATCCCAGGCGCTAAAAGCCATAGTTTGCTTAACTCCCACAAATCACCTAATACGCCCAAGTCAAAATATTTTTACTCTATTTATTACAAAGATTAAGCAAAGTAAATACACACTGATAATTGTAACAGTCCTTTGCTTAAAAATGCCACCCGTTTCGCCCATAGTACAGGACTACTTTTGCGCAGGTGATTCGTGGTAAAGACAATCTCATGTGATTTAGTATCCATTGAGGATACTGTTATTATCTGAAATCCGTAAAATGTGGTAAAAAGTAGATTGGAGGGACGCTGTACTTGTGTATGTGGATAAATCACCTCATGAATGTGTTGCTCAAAGCTTTTTACTTCCTCGCAGTGGTGCTGCATTGACGTACAACAAACAGTGCAGGACGTAGCAGTGGGTGTGGTGGAAGAGTGGTGGGGGATGTGGATTGGTAGCGCAAGTCGCTGAGATGGAGTTAATGTGACTGGTCCTGTAATTATAAGCTGGCTGTGCTAAGCTGCACATCTGTTCACGCTGCAAGAGGATTACTCGTCTAGTCGTTACGAAATATATAATGATCTCCAGAGCTATGTTCAAAACACTCCCAACTTCTCTAATTACTCGTAGTACTATAAACTTAACTACCTTTTTTTAGTATCAGATCCAACTTCCCATATGGTCTCAACAATATTTATCATTTTTTGTCATTTTAATTATATCCAAGACAAAGTCGAGGGGCATTTGCTTCGTAGGTTCATCTCAAAATCATTCGACCAGACTGTTTCTTCCCTTCTTTTCCTTCCAGTATTTTAATTACCATGTTGCTCTAACTCATAAAGTGCTTATAACTTACTATCGGCCCATTCAGCCTGCTCTGTATACACGTACGAGCTCTGATTTCCCATATTTTATCGTGGTGAACGTTACTCCCTACGTAGGTGGGTGTACAAAACATTTTCGCATTCTGAGTAGAATGTTGGTGATCGGAATTTCGCGAGAAGATTCCGCAGCAACGAAAAACGCCTTTGTTTTAATGATTTCCACCCCAAATCCTGTACATTTCAGTGACAATCTCTCCCCTATTTCACGATAGTACAAAACGTGCTGCCCTTCTTTGAACTTTTTCGATGTACTCCGTCAATCCTATCTGGTAAGGATCCCACACCGCGCAGCATTATTCTAAAAGAGGACGAACAAGCGTAGTGTAGGCACTCTCCTCAGTAGATCAGTTACATTTTCTAAGTGCCTTGCCAATAAAACGCCGTCTTCTCTTTTCCCCACAACATTTTCTATGTGTTCCTTTCAGTTTAAGTTGTTCATAATGTAATTCCTAGGTATTTAGTTAAATTTACGGCCTTGGAGATTTGACTGATTTATCGTGTAACCGAAGTTTAACGGATTCCTTGTAGCACTCACGTGGATGACCTCACACTTTTCGCTATTTGTAAATTCTTCGGTGACAGCTATCCTATAAATCATTCCTGGCCAAAAGAAGTCTGCTATTGTCAAACATCGGCGTTTCCGAGAAAGTACGTTTGGAAAAGAGCTTTGTAAGGCAGTAAATATGGACGGTGGGAAAAAAGAAAAAGAGAATTGAAGCGTATGACACGTGGAGCTATAAAAGGAGCTTGAAAATTAACCTCAGTGATAAAATGAGGAATGGCGAGCTTCTTCTCACAATAGATGAAGAAAGGGACATACGAAAAACACTCATAAGAAGAAGGGACAAGATGATACAACATTTGTAATGACGTCGCAGAATAGCTTTTCTAAGGTGTTTGAGAGAGCTGAAGAGGGTAAAAATTGCAGGAGAAGAAACAAATTGGAATATATCCAGCAAACAGTTGAGGACGTTGGGTGTAGGTGCTATGCTATTATAAAGAGTTTGGCACAAGATAGGAATCCGTGACGTGTCACATCAAACCAGTCGGAAGACTGACAATTTAAAAAAGTTGTCACCTCTAGTTTTCGTTTCTCTTTTAAGAGAAAACTGTTCGATCTGATAGTGTGTTTTGTCTTCTTGGCAGCTTATGGTCTAGACATGTAAGCGTAAAGTACACTCTGAGACGGAAATCAGTAGATGTGACTGCAAATACGACAAATAAAAGATAAGAATGGATGGCTTGACACGAAGGGCAACAAAAACGGGGCGTAGAATACCATCGACATACCTCTGAGTCGTAAGGCTGCCGCGGATGACAACCAAAGGGGTCCTGCTATAAATGGCACCAGAGACGAGCACTCCTGACTGTCGGGCAATGTGGCAGCCGCGTCGTCTCCAGCCACGTCTTCTGCGTGGATTCTCATTGACTGGGGTTGAATTTGTCTTCAGTGTTGACTCCCGCTTCGAAGTGAGCCCCGACGACCAACAAAGAGATCTCGGGATACGCGCAGCCAGAGATCTGTTACCAATTTGTTTGTCGTCCCACATACTGTCTGACAAAAAGTTGAGACGGTTTCGGTTGCCATCTGATTTCATACCAGCACACCTTTGGTTGTCACCCACGGCACCCTTGCAACACAGCGGTACGTCGACGATATTCTACGTCCTGCTTTCTTTTCCTTCATTGTAAGCCATCCTGGGCTTACATTTGCTCACTCGTACACGGCAAGAGTTCGTACGCTTGTCTTAGTGCTCGACAAACCCCGCCTTGGCCAGAAAGGCCGCCAGACCTCTCCGCAATTGAGAACGTTTGGAGCATTATGGACAGAGCCCTCCACCCATCTCGGGATTCTGACAGTCTGACGCACCTATTGTACAGAATTTTTCACGATGTCCCTCAGGAGGACATCCAGCAACTGTGTTAATCAATCCCAAGCCGAATAACCGCTTGAGAAGTGCCAGAGGAGGACCAGCGCGTTATTGACTTGCTCAATTTGTAAAGCTTTTTCAGTCGAATAAATCATCCAATTTTTTGAAATTTGATAATTCACTTGCATGTACATATACCTCGCATTTACCGATTGCTGTCCCGTTCGGATAATTCCTTCGTGGTGCGTCGTCTTTTTTCTCATAGAAAGTAAAATGGTAAGAGAAGTAATTGGTAACTAAAAAGTGACTGTTTATCGTGGGTATATTTTACGAAAACACACAGCCTGCACGGCCGTAGCTCCTCAGTTAGTCAGTGCATGTCACAGATATCGATGTGGCCACCGGCAGGATGGGAATCTGCAATATTGACGTCCCAGGTCAGAGCTGCTCTAGGTTGCTCTAGTGTAGGTACTGCCCGCATTATGATCATGTAAACCTCGGGCAGCGTCGGTGGGGCATTATTTAATCAAGTGTCAATTTGCATGCGGATGCCAGTGCAGCTGCAGGCGGCGACTAAGCCTCGGTAATTAGACGCAGCATTGGCGGCAGCGGCAGCGGCAGCTAGCTGCTAGAGCACGCGCCGCTAACGACGTGGTCGTAATTCCCTGAGATCCCGGGAACTCAATTACGAGACGCCGTATTTTGCGCGCAGCGCTGTCGCCACCTTCGTCTATGAGGCGGCGCAGCTCTCGGCTTCTCTCCTCAGCGTACCAGCCCCGTACTTGCAGGACCGCACCACTCTGAAACTGTTTAACCCCAGAGAGCAGAGCTATAAGCGAAACGCTACGACGGGATTCAGAGCCACTGATCTACTTCTCCGAAAGTGACGATGCGCAGGGCAGCTTCTACCTTTGACTGGAAAAAAATTTCGTTTCCGGGCGAAGGCGTTGTGCACCGCGAAACTCTTAAAAATACGATTGCTTTGGTAGCATCCACGTACCACTAAGCTCAAAACATTTCTGTGGTACTTTTCTCATCAGAATCAAAGGGTTTTCGTCAATGGAGAGAAAAGTAAATTATGTTTATGGTAAATCTTTGATTTTGCACAAATGGACTAGCATCGAATTTAAAAAATACGCACCCCATCTCTTTTTTTACCATAAAAATATCCCACGCACAAGTATCCTAGTATACGAGCAAGAAATAATGAGCAGAGTAAAAAATTATAAGCTCTTAGGTGTATATATTGATGAAATCTTAATCTGGAAGAACCATGTATCAGACGAGGTAAAACTTTTAGATTCAGCTGTTTTTTACCATAAGAATAACCGCCAACTTTGAGAACATGAAAGTCACTAAGTTAATATATTTCGCAAATTTTCATTGACCGATGTCTTATGAGATAATATTCTGCGGTAAATCTTAGTTTAGGAAATACAATATTCATTGCACAAAAGAAAGTAATCAGAATGATGGCCGCATGTCTATATGCAGCTTGCAATCTTAGCCACAGACTCACAGTTCATTCATTCACTTACGAAATTTCTTATAAACACTCTATCTGGGTTAGAGAGATGGAGGTATTCGCAAATATAACACCAGAAGGAATACTATATGCATTTCCCTTTAGTGAATCTAACTTCTGCACAGAAACGGGTGAAACATGCAACTATAAAATTCTGTTACAATTTAACCATCGACATAAAATGTCTGAAAAAGGGCAGAAGCGTTTTCAAATGTCGGTTAAGGATGTTTCTCCTTAAAAGCTCCTTCTTTACAGTAGAGTAATTTTTGAACAGAAATAATTAGTTATTTTTACAGAAAAAGCTGTAAATGGGCAATATGTTGACCTATAATATTTTTCATCATCTTTTTAGATATATCTATGTGCCTCTTAAAAACGTCAAGGTGCCTTTGCTCCGGTGTTTCGTTTTGTAAATAAAAAAACCCCTTTTTCTGGATGCAACGTATTTTATTTGTTCGAGACGTGTTTCGTCATTACCTTAAGGCATCTTCAGTGGAATCTACAATGACGCATTATTGTTTTGATATGCGATATTTGTAGACTGTAAACTGTTCACATCTTTTTTTACGTAAATAAATGATTACTTAGATATTGCACATCATGTGTCACCTCTGTTGATGCGTTACGCGATCTGAATATGTCTCAAATGGTTCAAATGGCTCTGAGCACCATGAGACTTGACATCTGAGGTCATCAGTCCCCTAGAACTTAGAATTACTTAAAAATAACTAACCTAAGGACGTCACACACATCCATGCCCGAGGCAGGATTCGAACCTGCGACCGTAGCGGTCGCGCGGTTCCAGACTGAAGAGTCTGGAACCGCTCGGTCACACCGGCCGGCTACTTACAAGTATTCGAGTTTTTGTCTGGCATCTGAGTTTCCTCTCATATGGTCAACTGCTGAAGGACGCACCACAACCTCATTTACGAAACATAAACACATTTCCACGCACTTCGACTGATCCACTGAGCCTGTAAATAAAATCTTTCTGTTATGAAGAGAGATTAACTATATCGACTGTCACAAATTATGGAACTAAATTAGAGCAGTTATACCAACACTGCTTAACGCACTAGAGGTACTCAAAGTTTACAAAAAAAGAAAGAGAACAAAAGAAACTGACCAAACGAAGTCTCATCAACAAAACATTAAGTGTTAAATTGTTGTGTGAGCTTTCCGAATCGTTCAAAATCAAAGCAGGAGTGGAGATGAGATGAATTATCGCAGTTACTGTTCAGTTTAGTTCTTATGAAAGTGATCACAAAACAGCAAAATGAAAGTAATGGTGTAGGTGGAGAGTGCAGAGTTTAAGTGAAACAAGTTCATATTTGGCTATTTTTCAATGGAACCGACCATTCTGTCGTAAAAACTTGTTGCTATCAGAATGGTATTGAAAGAATTCTATAGTTAAATTTTCAGCCACCGGATGGAATTACACCTCTTTCCTCAGAAGTACAGACAATTGTTCCCAAGTTATATTCATCGAGTCCACAATTGTCCTGTTTCATAAAACTTATAGATTTTGTATTTTTGTAATTTTTTGGTTTAAATGTTTTGCTAGCAACCAGCAGAACTTATATTTTTGATTCAATATTTTGATGAAGTAGGAAACGTAAAAGCAACCGCATTTCTTATCAGTAGGTATTTAAGAAAGAATGCGTGAAACTTCAGACAAATTGTGCTGGTTTCAGGCAAGTGCACCGGACAAAATTGAAGTATCAAACATTTCCAAACTCTACTGAAACGAGAGGCGGCCCCTGAAGTGTGGGCTTGAAAATCCTAAAATCATGGCATTCATTCATGCCTAACGATGATGGCATCGGTATAACCGAAGAAACCTAGTAAAAGAACAACAGATTTACGTGCCAGAGGATTGGATCAGAATCATAAAATCAGCAAAGAGGAATAAGCCTAAATTCATAGTTATTTTGGTGTTCAGAAATGAATTTATGAGCAAAAAAACTTTGGAAAACTATAAAACTAAAGGAACACACAAGGACAATCTGTCAACTGGACGAACGTATTGTTGGCTGAGATTCGTAAAAGGCTCACCCTCAACGTACAACGAAACTTCCAACGAATTTTGTACTACCTTTCGAGACACTGGCCTGGGAAAAAGTACAAGGAAGACCTCTGCTGACTAACAAATTATCATCAAGATTTACTTTATTGCTCCAGAAGAACAGCAGAAGTGCGGAAGAAAACAAAATGAACCATTGCAGTACAGTTAAACACAGGCTCCAACGGCGTAACTTTGCAGAATGAGATTTATGATGACACTTTATTAGCAGAATATTAAGAAATATTAAGGAATAGCATTACATACAATCATGTTCAGAAAAAACAGAACACCTTGAACGACTAGAGGTAGGACGTTCATATTCACAGGCCATATACGTTAGTATGTTCTGCAGAAATGATTAGTACTTAGGACACCTCGGTTCAGCAAGCGTCCTGTTGTCCAGTAGGCACAGGGCCCACCATGAGCTCTGACAACTTGTTCCATTCGTGATGGCATCGAAGGGTATAAGGCGCGAATTGCGTCCTGTGCTATAGCCATCCAAGCTGCGTTCACCTGGTTCCAAAGTTTATCTGTGGTGGTTGGCATTGGGTCACAGCGCTGCATCCGTCGTTTCACCATATCACACACATTTTCGATTGGCAAAGCAAAAGGCCAGGACGAGAGGCTGACATCTGGGACACCAAGAAGACGCCTGTTCGTGCAGCAACATGTGGTCGAGCATTGTCTTGCTCAAAAATTGGATCTGGTTTGTTGTGCAAAATGGTATGGGTACGGGTCACGGAATATCATTCACGGAGGTCACACTGGTCATATTGCCGTGAACACGCAACATCTGTCATTTGTTGTTGTACCCAACAGCAACCCCACACCGTAAGGCTTTGATTTGGCGCTTTATGTCTTGTGCGAATGCAGTCACTGTGATACTGCTCCCCCCTTGTCTGCGACGAACTAAACTGCGGCCATCATTTTCAAAGAAACAGAACCTGGATTCATCCGAAAACACTATCTGATGCCATTCCTGTCCCCAGTGACATCGTTCCATGATCCATTGCTTTCTGGCATGCTTCTGTACATTCATCAAAGGTAGGCGGAGAAATGGACGCCGCACATGTAACCCATGCCGTAATAAACGTACGATGTGTAGTGTACGATGTGTTACACAGTTCCACTGTTGCGCCAGAGCCGAGTAGGACCCAGGTCTGTCCTGCAGTGCCATTCGGATCAGGTGTCGATCTGGTTGGTGTGATCTGACCCATGTCGACGGGTTCTACAGCCTTCCGTGAACCATTCGGCGCACACCCGTTGCGCTGCCGAAACACTTCGTTCCATACGAGCAGCAATATCCCGGGTGGATGCATCACATTCTCTCATGCCAATAATGCGCCGTCTTTCAAACTCACTGATTTGGAGGTACGGTTCACACATACGTCTGTGAGGCATCCTGCACGTCTGTCCAAGTCACAACAACGAGTGCCGCAGGCTGGCAATCCGTGAGTGATGGTTTGGGGTGCCTTTGGTTGTCATCTGCGCACCCATAAAACACAGCTGTACGTCGACGTTATTTTACACCCCGTTTTGTTGTACCTTATGACAAGCCATCTTGGGTCCACATTTCAGCAAGATAATGCCCGCCCGCGCACGGCGGGAGTTCCTACTGCTTGTCTTCGTGCTTTCCTAACCCTGCCTTGGCCAGCAAGGTCTCCGGATCTCTCTCCAATTGACATTTGCAGCATTATAGGCAGGGCCCTACAGTGTTTTTTTTAATTTTTAGAGAGTACTTTCCTAAACGTTTCAGAGGCAAAATGAACCAAAATCCGTACCTCACCAAATTCTAAACTTCGAAGCAATACTGTAATGAGTTAATGGATATAACATAACATAGAAGTCCTTTTAAACCCTTACAAAACCTGAAGATTGAAAGCGATTTAAATCACATGATTAATTAATTCAAATGTTTTGCCTCTTCAGTTCCTTCTCTCAAAATTGAATTTAGTGATCTTGGTTCACATTAACTCTGAACACTCCAAATACTGACAGAAGTCTCCAAAGTAAAATTCGTCTTCATTGTCTAGCGTTTCCTGATGACATTGCTATCTTTTCTAATAACAGACGAGAAGCAATTCAATAAAATGATAATTAAATCAAGACCCTACGCTGTTGACAGGCGTTTATATACATGAACGGGGACAGTTGAAAATGTGTGCCTCGACCGGGATCTCCTGCTTACATGGCAGACGCTCTATCGATCTTTTTTTTTTTTTAATCTCATTTTGTTCGTTTTCGTTCGTTGTATCTGCTCGTGGCGGACGTCGCAAGACACCCGTTTCAGTTCGTCGTTGATCCATTAACTCTTTTTTTTTTTATTACAGAGGGCAGCTAACCCTCTGACCGAACACGCTGTCACCATGCCGACAACCATCTGAGCCACCAAGGGCACAGAGGATAGTGCGACTGCAGGGACTTATCCCTTGCACGCTCCCCACGAGATCCGCATTCCCAACTTAATGTCCACACGCTACATTCGTAGTGCTCCTGCTCATTACACTCATTACTCGCGGCAGACAATCTTACCGAGTCCCGTAAGAGTTCAGGCAATACGTATGCATCCGCACAGAAGAAGGTCAATGGCCGGTTAGCCTTAACTATATGAAGATGGTATCCGTCTTTCGGACATGTCCGAAAGAACAGATACCATCTTCATAGAAGCAATTCAAGTTGTAGATGGCACAGCGACAAACACTGTGCTCCGAAATTCATACGAAAAGATGCTCTCTATGGAAATGAGCAGATCACGGTTCAACAAGTCATCTTTATTCACCGAATTCTGATAAATCACCCAAGTAGACGAACTGAAATATCGACGAGAAACTATTGAAGTGACGAGGCTAAATAGGAACGCCAACAAAGAACGGATAGGAGACTAGAAAGAACGTACGAAAAGATGAAACAAGACACGAATAACGCAAAATGGTAAATTACACTACAACACAGTATCCAAAGCAGAAGCTGCGTATGGATATGAAACCACGGTAAAATCTCAAGTAAAAATTATTTAAAAACAAAGAGAAAAATGTCTTAGAAAAATCCTAGGACAAAAATGCCGAAATGTATTTTGGATGCAAAAGAAAACACAAAATATCTGTCAAGTAAAAGAATAAAACATAGACATGATCAGCAAACGGCAGCCACAGTTTCACAGTCCCCTATATGCACGGTCCATCACATTAATGAGACCACCGGCTATGTTCAACGTCAACGTACAATAACCACTCACAGACAGATGGAAGCACTAGCAGTGGAGGGTATATAAAGCGTAGACGCAGAAAACAGTGCAGTCGTTGTCGTAATGCGGAAACGGACCGATTTAGCTGACGTCCAAAACCCGAAACGGATCGACTTAGCTGACGTCGAAAAGGACATGATCATTGGCTTTCGGGCCAAGGGTGGAATCATTACTGAAACAGTTTGTAAACTGTTCGGGTGCCGCCGTAGTTAAAGTACACCGCGCTTGGGAAACTGGAGCTCCCTGAAACCGGCGCCGAGGCAACTTTGGTGCACCACGAGCCGTGGATTACAGGGGCGAACGACTGCTGCGGAAATGTTTACAGAAGAACAGACGTTCAACTGTTGAGTAATTGGTCGCCTAGCTGGACCAAGGGGCTACCAACGATGTCTCTTCAACGTCCGTCCAGCGAACGTTGCTGTGTATGGGCATCAGCAGTAGGCGCCTGGTCCATGCTGTTTATCAGTAACGAGGGCTGGAATCTGCACACCAGTACCACAACCGGACGTCCACTGAATGGCGACGGGTGACCTTTTCAGATGAATCGTGTTTTATGCTCCAACGAGCAGATGGCCGCTGGATTTTCGGAAATGTCCAGGAAGGAGGAGGAAGCGTTATGTTGTTGGAAATGGTTTCATGGTGTTCCGTGGGTGATCTCGTCATTCTGTAAGACACAATGGATCAACACACGTATCCACATATCCTTGGGGACCATGCGTGCCCCTACAGGCAACTTTTCTCGGCACAATAGCATATACCAGCAGGACATTGCAACATGTCACTCAGCTCCCCACGTATGCTTGTTCGAAGAGGATCAGGATGAGATTGCCGTACTGCCCTGGTCAGCAACCTCCCTGGATTTAAGCCCACTCGAGAGTCTGTGGGACCACCTTAGATGGGCTGTTCACGCCATGGATCCTCAACCGAGAAATTTGCTGGCCAGGGCACTGGAGCTGACCTGACTGCACGTCCCTGTCGATGTCTTCCTGAACCCCACTGACCCTCTTCCTGCACATCTCGCTACGGTCGGCGCTGCAGGAGGTGGTTATTCAGGCTTTTGACAGACGGTAACATTAATGTGACTGGACAGTATAGAATGGACGACAAGAGGAGCGCAACGAAAAACTTAAACTTTGCCTTATCGACGAAAAATCACTAGTGGAGACCAAGAAGCAATTGGTACACATTTAGAACGTTAATTTACAAGCAGCTCTAATTCATACGGAATTTGCTGAGAAGCCTTCTCGACAAAAGTCAGGATGGAAAGAAGAATGTAAAAAGAAACACAACAAGTGAATAAAGAGAAGGAAAAAGCGTTAAATAATCTCAAACGCGGGTATTAGTTGATCACGATGAACAAAGAAAGATAATCCGAAGAAAATTACAGGATTAAAGTTTACTAGTTACTAAATGTACTTTACTCATGCACAACGCACGAAAACGACGAAATCGAGTAAAATTTCGCAGGGAAAGTAATGCTATATGAAACGTGGCCCCCAAAAACGATAAGTACTGAAACAGAACGAGGAGATTAAATGTGACAGAGTAACTTTGGACAACAATGTCGGTTCATAAAGGCTGATAAGGTTCTTTATTCCAGACTTTAATCGCAACAGTAACGTTTCAGTAGATTTTTTAATCAGTAATATTCGTCTTGAGTAGTCTTCTAGTAGGGGCTATGATCGCATGAACAAGTCGAATCTTACAAAGACGATCGATGCTGTTCTTTATGTTGATGATAATCCTGCTCTAACTGTGTTTGTCAAAGGTTTCCAGTGTTAGTCATTATATTCCTCGTTCATTCTACTCTGGTTTAAGATCTCTTTGTCCAATAAATATGTTTTTGTTGTTGTGTTTCATTTCTACAATATGCAACCCCTGAGAATCCCCTAATGAATAAACAAACATTATTCCAGTTCAACGGCTACTGATTTATTTACACAATTTTTTAGATTGTGTCGCGCTCTGTATATTGTAGATCGGGATGATTAACAATGTAGGTAGCAGCGAACATCGAACATCCCCTGAAGTTTTCGTCACAGGGTTATTTGGTAACCGTGATAGCGTTTCGGAGATGTTTAGCAAACTCAAGTGGCAGACTCTGCAAGAGAGGCGCTCTGCATCGCGGTGTGGCTTGCTCGCCAGGTTTCGAGAGGGTGCGTTTCTGGATGAGGTATCGAATATATTGCTTCCCCCTACTTATACCTCCCAAGGAGATCACGAATGTAAAATTAGAGAGATTCGAGCGCGCACGGAGGCTTTCAGACAGTCGTTCTTCCCGCGAACCATACGCGACTGGAACAGAATAGGGAGGTAATGACAGTGGCACGTAAAGTGCCCTCCGCCACTGGCTTGCGAAGTATAAATGTAGATGTAGATGTAGAAGTTTACGCTCCGTTTAATCCTCCAGTCAACAGGGAAGGTTATCGTGCGGACAGCGCAAGAATGAGAAACCTCCGCCTCATTCCAGCGCAGCGTTGCCAAATCGTCACAGCACCGATAGACGATACGAAAATTTCA
Organism: Schistocerca piceifrons; assembly: GCF_021461385.2. Taxonomy (NCBI): domain Eukaryota; kingdom Metazoa; phylum Arthropoda; class Insecta; order Orthoptera; family Acrididae; genus Schistocerca; species Schistocerca piceifrons. The sequence goes on from NC_060140.1 coordinate 555,680,240, forward strand.
AATACATTCTGTAAGAAACGGTATAAAACTTGCACCACCATAAAAGCTTATTGCACCATTATTTGGGAACTACGTTGCGCTTGCGCTGAAGGTATTAGTCGGAACGGAAATAGAGTATAAATTGCAAAGCACAGTCTAGATGATGGCGTGTAGGATAACTACCACAGGTATCATCTGATGCGCGTCGTTGTTTTGACGCAATATAAGTAGCCTACGTGTTCTAGGGTGTGCTTTGTTTCTAAAAATAAAAAAATAAAAAATCACTTTTCTCCCGGCGAAATAATGCTCCCTTTTTGCAAAAGACATATACACACAGTACATATATAAACAAATAACATGACCTTAATAAAACCAAACTCAGACAATGGGTGTAATCGTATCAGTAATAATACAAGGGGTGTCAATTAAAGAATGATCATATTTTGTTGTCACATCCCTTTACTCAGTCTCCTAATTTTGGTGGGCCTTCTAAAAACAGTTTCGTTTGGATGCGGTGCACTTGTACCAGTGTTTCTGTCAGTTTGCAAAGACAGGCTAGAGCCAAATTTTTCAAAGGTCGTTCAGAAGTCGCCGCAGAATGCGATGATCGAAAATGCCTCCCAGAAAAGTGTCTCTTCAGGTTAGAGAATAGAAGAAAATCACGCGAGGCTAAAACCGGACTGTGAGAAGGACGAGGTGCACCGCAAATTTCTTTTTGCAAGATATTCGGTAACAACATTTGCAGTATCTATTGTGGTGCGGCATCCAACCTGTTCCACGGATATGTGATGTTTTACGCCTGATCTGAATTTTCAGGGCATCTCTGTCGTATTGTCCAGTTATTGCTGTGTGTGCAGGTAGAAGACGGTGCTAAATTTCACGAAAGTCAAAAAATGAGAGGATCATAACTTTCCCAGCAGAAGCAACCACTTTTGCTTTTTTGGGATTGGTGATGAAAGAGCTTTCCAGTTTGCTCTCAGTGTCAAAATAATGTAGCCAAGTTTCATCAGCCTTTGACAGAAACTCCGGAACCTCCTCTGACAACTTCAACTGCAAGCTGACCGGCACGTGAATTTTTTCTGTCACCAACGTGTGGGTGGCACCGAATAAAATCTTCTGTATTTGAGAAAACCTTAAAAAGATTACTCGTCCGTCTTCCCTCACACTGAAATCATCGCTATTGATGCTTTCTTCTGCAACAGGAGTATCTGGAGCACTGTTTCCTCCTTCCTGAAATTGTCTCCAATTTAAACCACATTTGACCTGTACTGTAGGGAAGAACAGACTCTCCATGGGGCTCCTTAACATTGCATGGCCTCAGCTAAAGATTTGTTGAGACGAAAGCAGAATTTACAAGCCGCATATTGTTCATCATGTGTCACCTCCGTTGATGCGTTAAGCGATATGAATATGTCTAAAATGGTTCAAATGACTCTGAGCACTATGGGACTTAACTGCTGAGGTCATCAGTCCCCTAGAACTTAGAACTACTTACACCTAACTAACCTAAGGACATCACACACATCCATGCCCGAGGCAGGATTCGAACCTGCGACCGTAGCGATCACGCGGTTCCAGACTGTAGCGCCTAGAACCGCTCGGCCACTCCGGCCGGCAATATGTCTCTGCTTGCCTGCGTCTCAAAGGCGGAAACCAGGAGAGCCAACCATGAAACTGGTACGGCATGTTTGCTACACGTTAAGCTAACAGAATATCCTAACATTAAATTCTAGCGCGACAAATTACGACCGTAAAAAATTATGATCATTCATTGTTGAACAGCGCTCGTAGATTAATACAAGTCATGCGAAGGAACGGCATTCAAATAGAGCTAACTGCGCCCTCTCTTTTGTTATGGGAATAGCAGATATTCCACAAATACTAGGAAATAGATGTTTTTACGAGAAATCGTAAAAAACAAGTACAGATACCTCGTGGGAAAAGCGCGAAATAAACTGCTGAGCCAAAACACTGTGACTGCTGCCCATAGTGAGATTAAATGCCGCCTGATGGCACTGCTAGTACCTGACACGTCAAGGAAACCATGTAAATGGAGCAGAGGCGAATGGGTAATCATTCTAGCGACGATACGGGCCTCAAATTGGAAAATCCACTGACAAAAGCGACGCTGACAAAGGACGAGTTGTTATGGTCCAGATCCTGTGAACGAGCACGTTGGTGTATCTGTAGCTGCTGGGCTGTTTGCTTCCTACTATCGTGAGCATACATTAAAAATGGTTGAAGGACGGTGAAAAAACGAGTTGGACGTCTTATGTCCGCCAGAAGAAAGAGCCACACACAGAAAGGACACCTCACTGCAAGGCTAGCCTCCACAGACGCGTAATATAATTATGATCTGACGCAGTAAAGGTCGCACTCAGCAGGTATTGTTATTCCTTTGACTGCTGTGGAAGAGTTACCCCCTCATGCTCCACCGCTCACCAGGTGCTGAAGCGTGGCCTCTGAGTTTTCCTTAAGCGCTACTGACACGTTTAGGCGTCCTTTTCCACCGATCCTCCCACTGCTGAGAGCAAATTACTTCCATATCATGATTAATAAGAATATTTCGATTACTTATCACACAATATACGTGCCTCTTTACGTGCTATCGTTTAAATAAAAATACCTAGTTTCGGTATGTTGAACGTTTTACGAAATATGACAATTCCCAATGTGCATGGATGAAACAAGGCACGCTGCACACATCAGTCTGCCGGATATAAAAACCAGCATCTAGAGAATGACATGAGATAAGTTTCAGCTCTTAAATTTAAATAAAATTTTGATATCTTATCTACAATTAGTAGAAAGTAATGTGTGGTCTGAAATGAACCATACACACAAAGTCTACCCTATGCGCTTTTACCTCTGCAAACTCTAAAATTTCTTGCAATGCTTTAGTCAATTTGATGCAGCACGGTAAGCATGACAAATAAGAAAAAGAAATTCAGTTTTTTATCGCGCGAAGATGTCAGACTGTGAGAAGTTCAAAAATCAAAGTTCTTCACCAAATAGTTTCTTTAGCATCCGGAAAGCTATAACTCAGCATAGGTAGCAGCATTAGACAGACAGAACAGTGACAAAAAAGCCGCGCTCAGCATGGAATGCAGAGAGCATGACTGTACCAGTCAAAGGGTTATGCTTCCACCTAAAGCCACGCAAATAGTTCCCAAGTGAACATCCATCTCAGACAGTATATCAACAGCTACTTCCACAGGATCAACGCCATGTCTCAAGACAGCATCCGGACATATCTACAATACAAGAACTACAATGGTCATTTTGCTAGATATATTAATAATAGTTCACTATACTGTGAACTAGAACAATGTACAAAACTTGACCTGTGCAGGCGAACGTTAACCTACATTGCTTCACCTCATATTCACATTCAAGGTACGTAATGTTTAAATCCTTTTAATAAATTATTGTAAATTATGACTAATCTGTGTTGTTACAAATTCTGCTGTAATTCGCCGAGACGTGTGACGACGCAGTACGTTTTTGCATGCAAGTTCTAAAATGGTTCAAATGGCCCTGAGCACAAAGGGACATCCGAGGTCATCAGTCCCCTAGAACTTAGAACTACTTAAACCTAACTAACCTAAGGGCATCACACACATCCATGCCCGAGGCAGGATTCGAACCTGCGACCGTAGTGGTCGCGCGGTTCCAGACTGTATCACCAAGAACCGCTCGGCCACTCCGGCCGGCCTGCATGCAAGTAAGCCTTCTAGTAACAGTAACTACTTTCGGGGGATTTCTCTTCCTGACTTATTTATGTTTGACGCCAATAGTATTTCTGAATATGACAGGACGACCACACTATATCAAATGTAGATCGCTCTGTAAAGCAGAGTATGGCAGATCTGATGGCAGAGCACTATGCTGGTGCGGGCAAAAGTGTTTCGGGACACACTGTTCAGTGCGCGTTCTTGAGGGTCCGCGGCAGTTGACCCCATACACGTTCCCTTGGTTCACCAACAACGTCAGTTACGTTTTCAGTGGACACATGATCATCGAGACTGTACCATGGATCAGTGCAGACGTGTCATCTGGTCGGATGAATCTTGCTCCTTTTTACACCAAGCCGATGGTTGTCGCCAAGTACTCCGTCATCCAGGTGAACTGCTGCACGAAACATGCATCGCACCAATAACGTAGGCCGCTGGGGACGGTATTACATTACGGAGGACACTCACATGGGCTGCAGTGGAACCTGTGGTAGTAATCGAAGGCACCATGATAGCTTGGACTATGTGATAACTACTGTAGATCATCTGCATCCCTTAATGCTTGATATCTTTCCTGACGTCAGCAACATCTTCCTTCATGATGTCTGTGGCACAAGGCCACAATCGTGCTACAACATGTTACTTAACTCACGTTTATGTTTTTTGCCATCAAATTCTTCAGATATGTACCCGATGAAACACATCTGGGACGCTATTGGGCGCCACATCGTGCCCAAAAACCAAGACAATTGCATGACCTACGCTTACACCTCTAGTGCCACATACTTGTACCTGTTGATACCTACCAAGGACTTGTCATTCCACGCCACGCAGTATCGTTCCTGCACTGCGTTGCAAAGATGACCAAGACGCTATTAAGCAGGTGATGATAATGTCTTGGCTCAACATTGTATAAATTAGAAGCCAAGAGGTCATCCCAATGTGGAACGGCCGAGGATAAAACGACTTCCAGAACTTGTGCAGGCACCAGCTATGTGTGTGCAGACGATCGGAAGTCTAATTCGGTAAGTAATATCAGAGAATAAAGTTAAATATATTTGAACGCGTGTAATGCTATATAAAGAAGGTATTGCACCTTTTACGACATAGAGATATATTGTAAATAAAAACTCCAAATTACATAATAATTGCTAAAGGAAAGAAGATGTTAATGGCACTAGGTATGAGGCACCAAATAGAGAGACAGAGAGAGAGAGAGAGAGAGAGAGAGAGAGAGAGAGAGAGAGAGAGAGACCTACAGACAGACAGAGGGGGAGAGAGAGAGAGAGAGAGAGAGAGAGAGAGAGAGAGAGAGAGAGAGAGAGAGTAATGATGGGAAAGTTTAAAAGGAAAAACACAGTTTGGAATACTAGTATGAAGCAGAAATTATTGACATCTTCGCGTGTGGTAGGTATGCAGAAATTAAAAGTCTTGCAGTATCGAGTGAGCTGGCAAGTGTACAGCGTAAAATAATGATACGATTAGTTGAATTACTGAATCATATCATCAACCTTGTCTGTGATAACACAAATTACGTGTTAATGACCCCATTTGTTCTGTGCCTTAGTTGGTTCCACCGCCCTGAGTGAAATGCACAGAGTCGACCAACTTGCCGTCTCCTGAAAATGCCCCTTGCGCGGACACCAGCACGTAGGCTGTAGATTCGGCGTCTTGAGGTTGTAATGAACTGTTGGCGAGAAACGAATGTTATGTAAATTACTGGTTTGTTCCCTATTTAGGGATGCCACTCGTATTTACCTAAGTTGAGCACGAGAAGTTTCTCGTGTTGCAAGTTAAAAACTTTATCCTCAGTCTTTTGAACAGGTGGCACATTTAATAGAATTACAAACTTTATCTTGCAACACCACTAACTGATTACATATTAAGGATTCTCAAAACTCTCTAGTCCATTATTCCTACACAAAATTAAGTTGTCCTTGCCAGTTGCACGTCTTTCTCCCAAAGGCTACCTCTTCCGATTTGATTAACACCTTATTTAATTCACATGAAAACTGTAATACAACTGCCTCACCAGACCGCACGTCTGTACGGCATGACTACACCTTCCGATCTGATTAGGCAGCACCATTATTTCGCTTGAAGTTCAGCCTAGGCGGACCCCAAAAACACCCGAAGAATTACGCCTGCCTTTTCGTTTAGCTTTTGTTTTTAGTTTTACATGTACAGGATCACAATTATTGAACTACATGGAATAAGATCGTCATAACGTCTGAACGGTTTGTGTTAGGTCGTTTAAATTACAGGGTTGGCCGCGTGGCATGATGCGAATTAGTTGTTAGCCTTGTTGTTGGCCATTTGCCCGTGAAAATATCGCGGTACAGCGTGCCAGAGCGTATAGCGCTTGTGAAGGACTACAACGAGAGCAATAACAGCCCAACTGCGGCACAAAGGAAGTTTTTGACCGAGTTCAAGCTGAAGACAAACGGTTCAAGTGTGCTAACATTCAAGAATTTGATTCGCAAATTTGAGAAAATGAGTAGCGTTCATGATGACAGTGCTGGCAATGTCGGTCGCCCAAAAAGGAGGAAGAAGCCTGAAAACATCGAGAAGACACGCGCTGTGTTTTAAACCAGCCCCAGGAAATCGATCAGACGAGCTACACAACAGGTGGGAGTCTACTGGGAGACACTGCGATAAATTGTTGTCGAAGACCTGCATCTCTTCTCATATAAAATTCAAGCCCATCAGCCATTAAACCCAAGGGCCATGGAACAACGGTTGTGTTTCGCCAACGCTATTGTCCACAGAATTGACGAACACGGCTTTGATGTGAATATGGTTTGGTTTAGTGACGAAGACCATTTTGATTTGGATGGGTTCGTCAATAAGCAAAATTGGCGCACTTGGGAGACTGAAATCCGCATTTTGCGATCGAGAAGTTCCTTCAGTCTCAATAGGTGACTGTGTGGTGTGCAATGCCCAGTCACGGAATAAATCGGTGCGATATTCCTTGATGGCACGGTGACTGCCGAACGGTACGTGAAGGTTTTGGAAGATGATTTCATCCCCATTATCCAAGTGACCCTGATTTCGACAAGATGTGCTTCAAGCAAGACGGAACTCGACCCCATAAGAGAAGGAGAGTGATGGTCTGGAGGTGCACTTTGAGCATCGCATTCTGGCTCTGGAGAACCCATAGGCCACTGGTTTGGACCTCGATGGCCGCCCTATTCTCCGGATCTGAACACATGCGACTCCTTTTTGTGGGACTATATTAGAGACAAGGCGTGCAGCAATAACCCCAAAACCATTGCTGAGCTGAAAACAGTCCTTCAGGAGGTCGTCGACAACACATGTTCCGGCACTTCAACGGGTCATGCAGAATTTCGCTATTCGTATGCGCCACATCATCGCCAAAGATGGCAGGCGTATCAAACAAGTCATAACCTACATTCGAATTTCTGTAGTGACGTTTACATGTTGAATAAATTGCGTGTACGCCGTAGTTTGTAACTAATTTACGTTTTTTTTTCATATAGTTCAGTAATTGTCACCCTGTAGTCCTGACTTTTGAAATAAGAAGGAAATTGCAGTACCTGTGCCAGAATGTTAAGCAAGTTTAATGCATCAGTATTAAAATACTCATAAAAAGAAGTTAGCATTTTGTCACGTATCCTTTGAATGTATCAGACAATCACATTGATAAATTAAAATTCTGGCGATCTTTCCAAGGAGAAAGATATCACCTGCTGCTGATATCACTGATTAAGTCCTACGCATAATTCTGCAATCTCTACTGCTCTGAGGAAAGCATGTTGGAGCTAGATGTGATGGCTGCTACGGGTATAAATGTCACAATTGATATAAAAAAACATGTGGAAGCAGTTTTGAGTCCAATCTCGAGCATAGATGGGAGTTTTATGTATACTGGCAGTAGTGTGTGTGCCCTCTACACCTGTAGTTGGCAGGAATGTGTACGTATGTGTTAATCAGAAATAAGATGTCAGGAGACATCGATGTGTCATGAGAATATACAAAAGAAGATGGCTGAGTCTTCAAAACCATGTGTATGATTGTGTAGCCTAGTAACGAAATGCCAAGCAAAAAAAGGTAAATGAAACTAGTGTTAAAACAATTAATTGTCTGGATCCAGTACAGTAAATTTCAGAAATAAATTACCAGTTTCGGCGTTAACTGTAAAACTTCGGATCTACAATAGAGAGAACAGAAACAACAGCAGTTAACAACCGAGCTATGCAGCTTATGTCGATATCAGAACATGTTAACTACAGTGACGGCGTACCATAAGAGAAAGCAAATTTAGATGCTGCCTGGAAGTGCTGTCGGAGCGAAGGTAGGGAGTGAGCACAAGGCGCAGCGAGCAAGACCAGCTTTACATGCCCTCTACTGGTCCAAAATTAAATCGCCTGCAATATAGAATGTCCCTGCATAAATTCGGTGACTTAATTTAATATTAATATTTACAAGCATAAAATAAAACTACAGTGTCAATCCACTTATAGAATTCGCTGTTGAGTATTCTTCTTCAGCCATGATGTTCACGTACAATGATTCGTTATTATAGTGTATGAAAGTTTTCTTGATGCACACCATTCTTGGTTAAAAATGCCCTCTTTGCCTACCCCAGTCTGCTTCTTTCGTGTTGAGTTGTTTTGTTTCCAAGGTAGCAGAATTCCTTCACTGCAACTACTACATGGCCACTAAATTTGATTTTGATATTTGTGAGTAATATCGTTTGTACTACTCTGAGGACCAGCTCTAGGAGAGGAGGGCACTGGCACCGCCCAGAGTGGCAAGTTTTTGGCGGCAGCAAAATAATAAATTTTAATATGGTTCCAAAATAACGGATTAAACAATTTTGTATAACTGATGATGTGTGAAAACAAGTTGGAAATACAAAAAAAAATTGCTAAAATACACTTTCTTGCTTAACTCCGGCTACGATTTTGTGAAACAGGTGACAAACGATGCGCTGGAGTTGGACACCTTGGCTGCGTCTTTCAAAACAGAAAACTTGCTACCAGCAGTGTTGGTAATTCTGCTTCTATCATGCACCTACACAACACATGAAACATACCTACGTAAGCTTGAAAGCCCCTACAGATGCGGAAGAGCTTATAATAAAGTAATAAAGATAAATGTCAACATATGATGGCCTAACAATGCCTATAGGAGTTTCGCTAAGAAAAGCACTTTGTAATAAATAAAGAATGAATAAGCAAAATATGTACTTCCTGTTACACGCCAAAGTCTTTTGAATCCACACGTTGTGATTAACGGGCGTTTACACACTGAATGCTGTATCAACCGTCCCCTACCATTTCGTCTCCTTTGGATCTGCCATTTCATTGCTCTTCTTCTTGTCACGGTCCTCTAAAGTAATTTTTTCTGCTTTGCCTGTAACCTCTTTTTAAGTTTTTCCCCAGTCTCTTTTTTTCTCGCTGTTGAAGCAGATATTAATATTTAAGATGTTTTGGAAAAAGCCTATCAAACCTTATCTCGGAGCGCAAGCAACTAATACGTAGTGCACGAACTGTTTATCCAGTTTCGTCGTATTTCACGCTATCAGCTTTCCAACAACTTTATTTTACACATAACTGTCACTTTTCGCTACAATAAATGAAAGTGGCTTCAAAACTACTTGTTTTGCTCATGGCCCGTCTGCTCAGGGAATGAGAAAAGGTGAACAGATTTTAGTTATATACTCTGCGAGCAACGTAACTTAATTTTGGTAACATAATTAGTTTTTTGTGTTATAATTCAAAATGCATTACACTGAAAACTTTTCACTTCTGTTCCACTGATTGGTGCCCCAAGCCTTACTCTGTCCCTAAAGACATATTCACTTCAAAAAGAAGGATGAGTATGCGTGATATGTGAAAATAAAAAGTCGTGGACGAATGACATTGTGAAAGAAAAGTTGACTATGTCAGAAAATGCAGGGAGTGGTGGGTCAGGAGGAGGCAGATGGGGGGGGGGGGGGGGGCTGAAGGGGGGAGGAGGAATGCCACTTAAAAATTCCGCCATACCTACTCACATTGCGTTTGTCTTCCCTTGGTTTGCTTTCTATCCATACCACGTGCTCACCTATCTGTTCATTCCATTCAAGAGGTCCTTCACCGAGGATATTGGTGGCATCAGTGAATCTTATCACTGGTATATTTCACCCCGAATTTTTAATAGCACTTCTGAACCTACTTTCATTTCCTTTGTTGCCACGGAACTAGCTGTGTTAACTGCCTAGACTACGAGGGCTGAATCAAAAGACTACATGAACGAGGTCTGGCGCAGAGGTGTGCCGTGTCACATCACGGCGTTATTTACAGCGAGTGATGCGGCGCGTGGCTGCCTACACACGGCCTCGTCCCTCTGCCTCATGCGTCGTTTGCAGAGCTTCACCTCCAGTTAGGGACGTTCATGTATCAGATTGCTGTAACTGTGCCTATGCCCCGATAGTATCTGAAGTATCTGTGCTGACGTTATCGCAAGTTTTTATGTCTACTTAAGCTTTTACTTAATACAAAATGACATTTTTAGAACACAAAGAGAATTATGGACTTTTTGCTGTTTTTGGATGACTTAACGTTAGTATTAAATTAAATACACTGAGGTGACAAAAGTCCTTGGGTAGCTATATAAGCATATACACAAGGTATAAAAGGGCAATGCATTGGTAGAGTTGTGATTTGTACTCACGTGATTCAAGGGAACAGGTTTGTGACGTGATTGTGGCTGCACGACGGGAAGTAGACTTTGAACGCGAAATGGTAGTTAGAGCAAGATACATGGAATATTCCTTTTCGGAAACCGTTAGGGAATTCAATATTCCGAGACTCACATTGTTAAGAATGTGCTGAGGATACCGCATTTCAGGCACTTTCTTTCACCATGAACAACGCAGTGGCCGACGGTCTTCACTTAACGACCGAGAGCAGCGGCATTTCCTTAGAGTTGTCAATGCTAACAGACAAGAAACACTGCGTGAAATAACCGCAGAAATAAATATGGAGGAGGAGGAGGAGGAGGAGATTAGTGTTTAACGTCCCGTCGACAACGAGGTCATTAGAGACGGAGCGCAAGCTCGGGTGAGGGAAGGATGGGGAAGGAAATCGGCCGTGCCCTTTCAAAGGAACCATCCCGGCATTTGCCTGAAGCGATTTAGGGAAATCACGGAAAACCTAAAACAGGATGGCCGGAGACGGGATTGAACCGTCGTCCTCCCGAATGCGAGTCCAGTGTGCTAACCACTGCGCCACCTCGCTCGGTAAATAAATATGGGATGTACGACGAATGTATCCGCTAGCACAGTGCGCCGTTAACGGGCTATGGCAGCACACGACCGACGCCAGTGCCTTTGCTAACAGCATGAAACCGCCTGCAGCGCCTCCCCTAGGCTCGAGACGATATCAGTTGGACTCTAGGCGACTGGAAAATCGTGCCCTGGTCCGACGAGTTCGATTTCAGTTGGCAAGAGCTGATGCTAGGGCTGGAGTGTGGCGCTGACCCCACGAAGCCATGTTTTCAACAAGGCGCTGTGCAAGCTGGTGGTGGTTCCACAACGGTGTGGTCTGTGTTTACATGGCATGGACTGCGTCCTCTGGTTCATCTGAATCGATCATTGACTGGAAATAGTTATGTTCTGCTACTTGGAGAGACCATTTGGAGCCTTTCGTGGACTTTATATGCCCAAGCAGCGATGCAATTTTTATGGATGACAGTGCACCATGCCACCGGACCACAGTTGTTCGCGACTAGTTCGAAGAATATTTTGAAAAATTCGAGGGAGTGATTTGGCCACCCAGATAACACGACATGAATCTCATCGAACATTTGTGGGACACAATCGAGAGATCAATTTGTGCACAAAATCCTTCACCGGCAACTCTTTCCCAATGATGTATAGTCATGCAGGCAGCATGGCTCAATATTTCTGCAGGGGGCTTCCGCCAACTTGTTGAGTCCACGCCACGTCCAGTTGCTGCACTACGCCGAGCAAAAGGAGGTCCGACACGGTACTAGGAGGCATCCTACGACTTTTGCCACCTAAGTGAACATACAAAAGCAGAAAAGGAGAAAAATCCAACTGCAGACAAAAATTTAGCTTTGGTTTCACTTTAGTGCTACACATAGTGTCGTTATTACAAACAAAACGTTTTTAGTGTGTAAATTCCCCGGGGCGGGATGCGGTCCTTATCAAATATTCGTGCGGCCCGCTGTTGTCAACCGTATTTTATAATAATTTGCTTCTAGCAAACAACAACCGAATGCAAAGACGTCAACGAACGTAAAGAGCTTCTTAAAAGTCTAGTTACAGAGGCCGTAATATTTTAAGACGTGCTTAATTTTGTTTGATATTGGTGGATTCAGCCATGAGCTATGTGAAGCTGCACGCTTACTTCAGGGACAGAGAGTAAGTGGGGCGATCACTACGGGGTTATAAGATGAGAGGTGAAATATTTTATTGTTTGCCCTCCAGTACTTTAACCAACGGGTGTGCGTGACCCGTACCGATCAGCTACTATGGAATAAATTATGACAGGGGAGTAACATGGATTCGTGAATGCGCATTACAGAGACGGTCATTTTCAAAAGCGATACTTACTTGTGTCAAGGAATATGAAATTAAATGACGGCTGCTGCAGTACAACGCAATGAGTTGAAAAAAATGACATTCAGAACAGTTAGTAAACATTTGTGATTGTTTCTCATATTGCCTAATTCATTTAAATAGAAGTAAAATTACTGTTATTAATCAGTTAATATTCAGAAGGATGTAGGTTGCAGTAGGTACTGGGAGATGAAGCAGCTTGCACAGGATAGAGTAGCGTGGAGAGATGCATCAAACCAGTCTCTGGACTGAAGACCACAACAACAACAATCAGTTAATCACCCTTTTCAACACACAACACTGCAGCTCCTCGTCAGGCAATTCAGTGTAACAGCTTTGGCGTTGCAGAGGATGGCAGCAATCTGAAATAGAGAACAGTCGACACGAAGTGCTCCGAATAGTGCTGGTTTTTAATGCCCCTGCAATAGCTGGTGTGTTGTTGGCTCAAAACATATTAATTTACTTAGGTAACCTGTGGTATCGATAGCTACGATGCCACGGCGTAGGTACAAGTTCGTAGGTTGGCACTACGACACCGACGTCAGCGCCATCTAGCCGGCGCTGTGCAGCTCTACGAGCGCCGCTCCAGATTCAGCCCATTTGATCAAGAGCAGACGACCAAGCAACTTAGCTTCTCCTCCATAGGTGGCTTGCCATTACAGACTTTGGCTCTGTTACTTCAATGATAGTTTGTCCAACTACTAGTAGTGTTGATACCTGTACGGCTTCGCTCCTACTTGCTCATCCCGGCCAAAGTTCAGTAACCATTATGTAATCATAATTATGACTATAGTAAACTTGTAAAATCTACTACCAGTACCGAAGTACTTCACCTTTTCGTGCTCTTACTTGCTTCCTACATTCGGCCTATCTTTCAATTTACAGGAGCAGACCCACGCTCCGCCTTCCAGGCGGGATACAAAATAATCAGTTAATAATATGTTGAATAATCGGGTTTCTGCCGGTTATTCGCGTCTTCCCTGCACGATATTTCAACTGCATGACTCGCAGTCTTCTTCAGGTGCTGTATGATACTGATTCCAAAGTGGAACGAGTCCGGGTATTTATGCCTACGTTGTGCTAGACGTTCCCCTCTGAGGTCCGCGCCGCGTTTGGCGCTCTGTCCGGGTTTTGCGCCGACCAATAGCAACGGCTGTAGCATTTTCTTCAAGCCGCGGCTGTTCCGAACGCTGTGCGGGTACTTTGTGGTTATTATCCGTTGTCAATATAGCTGAATTAAGCTCTGAATGGCGCCCAAACTGTGCTAGACGTTTTATCTTCCGATTGTCGTCATTTGAGTCCTTCTGTGAATTAGGACGCTCTGTTACCGTGCTGTGTCGTGTTAGGCGTTCCGTCCGAAGTTCTTGCCCCCAGGAGTGGCTGCAGCGTCATTTTCAGATCGATTGTGTTCACATCGTCGCTCGAGACTCGGAAGAGCGTCCTCAGACACTTTGTCTGTTGTATGAGGTGCCACTTCAAGTACGTCCTTAGTTACATGTACTGGGCAGTCATCTCTAATTCCATCCTTATACTTGTATCCCTTTGGGTCTGGATGTTGTCTACGTTGCGTCTTCAGAAGATCGAGTGCTGAGATCCAGGCCGAGCTCAGCTGGAAACCGGGGTCCCGGTTAATGAGATTATCCGCAACCTTAATCTCAATAGATTCTTTGATGACGCTGTCCCAGTGTCTCGATGTTTGCGTTAAAATCTTGGCATCATTATACTTCATTGAATGCTTGCGTTCTAAACAATGTTTGGCAATCGCTGACTTGGTTGCCTGTCTCAGTCTTGTGTGCCTTTGGTGGTCTTTGCACCTGATTTCAACGGCCTTGGTCGTCTGGCCGATGTATGCCAGAGCACATTCACATGGTACGTGGTAAACGCCCGGTTTCTGTAGACGCAGGTCATCCTTCACACTCCCTAGCAGACCCTTAATCTCGGTTGGTGGATGGACCACGCTTCTAATGTTATGTTTACGGAGAATTCTGTTGATTTTGGCAGTATCTCTTCAGGAACATCTCGTGGAGAAACAGGGCGCAGCGCCTTTTGAAGATCTTCTTGTTTTGTGCTTGGTCCCTATTCGCGTTCAACATTCCGCAGGCACATAAATATTGCGTTAGTGATGTTCAGCGTTTCAGCTTGCAAGGGCTCTTAATTAAAAATATTTGCTGTGTTTTCGTGCGCATTTCTGTACGAGAGAAGCGCGCGGATAAGAACAACAACAATGGAAAGAACTGCGGCAAGGTGTATCCATACGTATTATGAAAGTGTATGTTTGCATATATGTACGTATGTACACTCCTGGAAATGGAAAAAAGAACACATTGACACCGGTGTGTCAGACCCACCATACTTGCTCCGGACACTGCGAGAGGGCAGTACAAGCAATGATCACACGCACGGCACAGCGGACACACCAGGAACCGCGGTGTTGGCCGTCGAATGGCGCTAGCTGCGCAGCATTTGTGCACCGCCGCCGTCAGTGTCAGCCAGTTTGCCGTGGCATACGGAGCTCCATCGCAGTCTTTAACACTGGTTGCATGCCGCGACAGCGTGGACGTGAACCGTATGTGCAGTTGACGGACTTTGAGCGAGGGCGTATAGTGGGCATGCGGGAGGCCGGGTGGACGTACCGCCGAATTGCTCAACACGTGGGGCGTTAGGTCTCCACAGTACATCGATGTTGTCGCCAGTGGTCGGCGGAAGGTGCACGTGCCCGTCGACCTGGGACCGGACCGCAGCGACGCACGGATGCACGCCAAGACCGTAGGATCCTACGCAGTGCCGTAGGTGACCGCACCGCCACTTCCCAGCAAATTAGGGACACTGTTGCTCCTGGGGTATCGGCGAGGACCATTCGCAACCGTCTCCATGAAGCTGGGCTACGGTCCCGCACACCGTTAGGCCTTCTTCCGCTCACGCCCCAACATCGTGCAGCCCGCCTCCAGTGGTGTCGCGACAGGCGTGAATGGAGGGACGAATGGAGACGTGTCGTCTTCAGCGATGAGAGTCGCTTCTGCCTTGGTGCCAATGATGGTCGTATGCGTGTTTGTCGCCGTGCAGGTGAGCGCCACAATCAGGACTGCATACGACCGAGGCACACAGGGCCAACACCCGGCATCATGGTGTGGGGAGCGATCTCCTACACTGGCCGCACACCACTGGTGATCGTCGAGGGGACACTGAATAGTGCACGGTACATCCAAACCGTCATCGAACCCATCGTTCTACCATTCCTAGACCGGCAAGGGAACTTGCTGTTCCAACAGGACAATGCACGTCCGCATGTATCCCGTGCCACCCAACGTGCTCTAGAAGGTGTAAGTCAACTACCCTGGCCAGCAAGATCTCCGGATCTGTCCCCCATTGAGCATGTTTGGGACTGGATGAAGCGTCGTCTCACGCGGTCTGCACGTCCAGCACGAACGCTGGTCCAACTGAGGCGCCAGGTGGAAATGGCATGGCAAGCCGTTCCACAGGACTACATCCAGCATCTCTACGATCGTCTCCATGGGAGGATAGCAGCCTGCATTGCTGCGAAAGGTGGATATACACTGCACTGGTGCCGACATTGTGCATGCTCTGTTGCCTGTGTCTATGTGCGTGTGGTTCTGTCAGTGTGATCATGTGATGTATCTGACCCCAGGAATGTGTCAATTAAGTTTCCCCTTCCTGGGACAATGAATTCACGGTGTTCTTATTTCAATTTCCAGGAGTGTATATATCCTAAACCCCTAGACCGATTTAAACCAATCTCGGTTCACATATCACTTACTGTCTGGAAGGAATCACTGTAGGGTGAAAAGGATGCGTAGCTCCTGAGGTGCAAATAGCCAGACTGTATTCATGCAGTACTTGAGAATGAGAGCACTTTACAACCAACTTTATAATGTCAAACCTTTATGAGACTTTTCTCGCTGACCCTCCGCCCCCTCCCACAGCAAAACGACGAATGAAAAACAGGTTTATCACTTAATACCTTTTTGCTGCTCATGCAGCTGCTGCATCAGACATGATCTTTTAATTTATTTCTTCTTTATTGATGTCTCTACTTGCGTCATACTTTGCAGATAGTTCTTACATATACCACTAAATCTTCTTGAATTATGACTCGTAGTTGAAGAGATATGACATCACATGAAAAATGCAGGGCAAAATTCGCTAGAGATACAGGTGAATTATGTGTACAAATACTGTATGTGTGAAATATGTGAAAACCTCCACCTAAACCCCTGGATCTATTACAACCAAACTTGTAATGCTTATTACTTAGTCTGGGAAGAAACACTGTAGGGATAAGAAGCAGAAACCTTTCATTGGAGAGGGCTTGATAACATGGAGAGAGAAGGGGGGGAGGAGATGGTCAGAAAGGGGAGAGGAGACTGGGAAAGGGGGAAAAAGGAATTGTACACGGATAGGGGAAGGATTACATGGACAGTTTAAAGGGGGGGGGGGGTAAATGCACAGACACGAAAGACGAGAAACTGGATAGATCATCATCATGATTAGTGTTTTAGGGCGCACAGCAATTGGATATATAGAGGGAGATGGATAAGGAGATGGAGATAGATAAGGGGTTGAGGAGGAGATGAACAAAGCGAGGGGAAGCAGGTGGACAGAGAGAGAAAAGAGGAGCAAATGGACAGAGAGGAGGGAAGGAATCAGTGGACAGAGAGAAGGGGAGGATAAGGTAGAGAAAGGGAAGAGGAGAAGATGGGCAGAGAGATGCGAGAAGAGGAGATGGATAGAGGCAGAAGGAGCAGATGGACAGTTGGGGTGGGGATGGAGGAGATGTAGAGACTAAGGAGAAGGAGGAGATGACAGAGAGGGGGCCGGAAAACCTTAAGAAAGGGAAGGGTGAGATGGAGGTGGAAAGAGAGAGGCGAAAGAGCAAATCGACAGAGAGAGGGGGAATAGACACATACCAAGGCAATGCCATGTACTCAGCTAATGATAATATAAAGAAGGTCTTACAGAATCTATTATTCCTGAGAATAATACCTGACTAAAAGTACCTGCTGATGATAGCGCAGATGGTCAGAAGTAATGTGCATTTAGTCAATAAGATGATTTTGCTTTCGTAATAGGCAGACACAAACCCCCTTATCCTTAAAATCAAACAATGATTGTTGCTGGCGTATGTTGTTGAAATGTGCCATCTTCACCATTGACAGGGAATGGTGAGCGGTTTTTGCTGCTGCGTCTTAGTTTTCGAGATACTACTTCCGGTGATCGAAAAGGAAAGTGGTAGATATTGAAGCACCAATCAGATACTTAACTAACTTTGTGGAGATGTTCATCAGGTGACAAATATTGAACGGTCAAAATCAGTATGAGGGGTGACCCAAATGGACTCGAATATGCTCGTTTACTCATTGTGACATGGGAGCAAACAGCACCAAAATTTTTAATGTCATTTTGAGAAATTTCTTTATACGACTCAGACACATGCTCCGTCAGTTAATGAAGATTGCTGGCTGGATGCTTGTATGAATTATACAAAAGAAGGGATCCATGTATTCCTCAAGGCGCCTTTGGTGTGAACGGCCGTGTGGTGCTGTGAATCACCCTGTTGAATGAGCTGTTTGGTATCCTGGTCATGAATGGTAGGACAACAGATTTTATGATTTTTGTTACATACTGGAGAGCGTTCAGCTTCCCTTCAAGAATTACCAAATCAGTCGTGTTGTCATATAAGCAGACAGAAAGGTATGCGATTCGAGAACAGCTGCTTCTCACTGGGTCGTCTGCAGGCCCAGGACATCGATCTGAGCACCACAAACAGAAGCGAGACTCATCGATGAACAGCACAGAATGCCACTACTGTCCCAAGTACTCTGGCTCTACACCATGATAGTCTCTGCTGTCTGTGCCGTGACGTCTGCTGTTCAACGAGGCATGGCAACGCAAGACCTCAGCCCACTTTCCAGTAATCTGCTCCTGTCAGTCCGCTCCTGCTCTCCCTGTAACCTCTGCCCAAACTTCAGCTGCCGATCTCCGTATATTCTCCAGAGGCAGCAGAACAGTCCTACGATCTTCTAGTGGTACCTACTCCTCTTACCACACAACTGTGTAGAGTCCGTCTCGCCACAAGTCGTTCTGCAGTCATTGCACTACAGTGAACTGTCTGTGCGCTCTGCCACTATGATGATCCCGTGTCCCTCACGCCAATAGTTCAGCCTTTCTCAGAATTCGTAAAACTACTGCATGGTCCAGTGATATTAATGTGACCAGCGCTTATGTTCGTCTTCACGATCCAATAACCACCCACAGACGGCAGGACACAGCACTAGCACTGGAGATATGTAAAGTGTCTTGATAGGGCCAGGGGAAGGGGTGGCGGGGGACGTGGTAAACAGTGCAGTCATTGTGATAATACGGAAACTGAGCGACTTAACTGACGTCCAAAAGCGCATCATCATTGGCTTTTGGGCCAATGGTAGAAGCATTTCCGAAATATATAAGTTTGTAAACTGTTTGTGTGCCAACGTGGTTAAAATAGACTGTGCTTGTCAAAATAGCGCTATGCAAAACAAGCTGCGAGGCAACTGTGGTGCATCATAGGCCACAAATGACATGGGTGAACTACGTCTGTGGAAATCTGTCTGGGCGAATAGACGTGCAGTTGTTCAGCAGCTGACCACCCAGGTGAACCAAGGTGCTACCAACAATGTTGCATGGGGGCTTAATTATTTATAATGCAAATAATTTTAGTTTTTAGATTTAGTAGCTGTCTGTTCGGTTACGCTGTCTCGTGACCGGTTGGCCCTGACTAGTATTAGTACGCAATCTGACTGCATATAATAACAACAAAGAATGGAAGGAAATTTGCGTTAACACAATTAATTAATTAAGTCCCCAGCAACTATAAAAGCTACGACACAAAAACTACGAACAACAAAGCACAAGTGTAACTGTTCTGTGTGTAGAAGTGTGATTCAACGTACACATCTGACACGGTTCTTCCACAATAAGACAAGATATTTTAAATACCATTTACACTGAATTAATTAAATAAAACTGATATACTATAATTGCACATAGAAACCCGAATTACAGTCTAATACATGAACACAAGCCAGATGCTTTGTTGACTGAACCTGTGACCAAGAGACATTGTTAGTTAGGAAATTAAAAAAAAATGTTTTTTATCTTCATATATATTGACTAAAAATACACTCTGATCATTACAACATCCCCATTCGAACAACATCTGCTGTCTAGCCCATCAAAACAACTGCACAGGACATGGCCTCAAATAGTACAGCTATCAACATCCTCTCAGCAAAGCACTAACCACCACAACTTCTGAACAACCACTGACAGTAGAGGCGGCGGAATAAAACTCTTTGGCGCAATCTCTGGCGCTGTGACTCAGTGTAGCCACCTTTCATATGCCCCTCCTTCACGGCCTATAATTTGATGGTATTTTTGCCAGCATTGGTGGTGCTAACAAGTAGCACTCCTCAGAGTAATTGACAGTTCCAACAGTAGCACCCAGCAATGGTCAACAGCATTGGTGGTGAAAATACCACCAAATTCGTCAAAAAAATACAGACAAAAATAAAAGATAATATTAATAAGTAAATATCACGTAACTAAATAAATTTTGGCTTTGCACTGACCCTTCAATAACCTAATATATAAAATACAGTAAGGAATATAAATGCTTGCATACATGTGATTTTACATAATAGTTTACACAAGTACCATGTGGTTAAACAATTCAATCAATAGCGTTAGCAATGACGAATAGGTGCAGCTAAGAGTCTCATAACATTTCATAAACAGTAAATACATAAAAAATCAGTTTATACAAATATTCACATAAAATCTTGTCAATAGTTCAATAAAAAAGTAGCACTCCTCAGAGTAATTGACAGTTCCAACAGTAGCACCCAGCAATGGTCAACAGCTGCAAATAGCAGTCTCATAACATTTCATCAGCAGTATTTAAACAGCTCCAACAGTGGCACCCAGAAATGGCGAGCAGGTGCAGACACCAACAAGTGACCTCATTTCAGTAGAAGCAGTTCCGCCAGTGGCACCCAGCAATGTTGAACAGGGGCAGACACCAACAAGTGACATCATTTCAGTAGAAGCAGTTCCATCAGGGCACCCAGCAGTGTTGAACTGGTGCAGACACCAACAAGTGACATCATTTCAGTAGAAGCAGTCCATCAGGGGCACCCAGTAATGTTGAGCAGGTGCAGACACCAACAAGTGACATCGTTTCAGTGGAAGCAGTTCCATCAGTGGCACCCAGTAATGTTGAACAGGTGCAGACAGCAACAAGTGACATTATTTCAGTAGAAGCAATTCCAACAGTGGCACCCAGTAATGTTGAACAGGTGCAGGCAGCAACAAGTGACATTATCTCAATCGACGCAGTTCCAACAGTGGCATCCAGTAATGTTGAACAGGTGCAGACACCAACAAGCGACATCATTTCAGTAGAAGCAGTTCCATCAGGGGCACCCAGCAATGTTGAGCAGGTGCAGAAACCAACAAGTGACATCATTTCAGTAGAAGCAGTTCCATCAGTGGCACCCAGCAATGTTGAACAGGTGCAGACAGCAACAAGTGACATCATTTCAGTAGAAGTAGTTCCATTAGTGACACCCAGTAATGTTGAACAGGTGCAGACACCAACAAGTGACATTATGTCAGTAGAAGCAGTTCCATCAGTGGCACCCAGCAATGTTGAATTTCCAAGTGGCACCCATCGTGTTGAACAAGTGCAGGTAACAGTCCATAATATTAACTATCACTAATCAAACAGTTCATCAGAGTTTATCAGCAGAAATTAAACATTTCCAAGTGGCACCCATCATTTTGAACAAGTGCAGGCAACAGTCGATAATATTCACTATCACTAATCAGACAGATCATCAGAGTTTATTAGCAGAAATTAAACATTTCCAAGTGGCACCCATCATTTTGAACAAGTGCAAGTAACAGTCCATAATATTCACTGTCACTAATCAGACAGTTCATCAGAGTTTATCAGCAGAAATTAAACATCTCCTAGTGGCACCCATCATGTTGAACAAGTGCAGGTAACAGTCCATAATATTCACTATCACTAATCAGACAGTTCATCAGAGTTCATTAGCACAAATTAAACATTTCCAAGTGGTACACATTAATGTTAATACGTGTAAGCACGAACAACAGTTTGAACGCACACACAATTGCTTTTACAAAATTATTCTCAATGCTCCTACACCAAATATACAAATTATAACAAACACACGAATGATATCAGATAATTGTCATATTAACTATTACAAATACACAAATATCAGTAAACCTATAATATTTTGGGTGTCAGTGCTAGCCACAACAAACTAGTAAAATAATATTTAGGAGATAGGTCGGTACCAATTATTTGAGATTAGGAAAGGAAAACACACAAAACACACTCACTCATCTTTCATCCACATATTAAGTAGTACTGTGTAATTGAATAGTGTTAACTGTGTAAATGCAATTCTGTCAAAATTTGATGTTCAACATGTGTATCAAGTAGTAGTGGCAACAGTGTATAACAGTCGATAATAGTTAGTCAACGTCATAGTCATCATGTCAAGACCAATGTTTGCCAAGCCAAATCAAAATGTACGGTTTCTGAACAACTGACAGTGTGCCAAGATATTCAAATACTTCCTCTCTCCAAAAAAAGTATATACCGCTTATTGATGTAACAAAGTGTGTGTGTAGACAATCTTCCTTCTACTTGAGTGTCCTAATCTGCCATCTTCATCCTCCTTGTTCCAAACAAACCAACAAAAAAATCTGCTCCTCACTTACTTTACCTCTTATCTACCAAAACTCCAATAATCATCAGCATCACATAATCTTAATACTTCAATAATACCTCTTACGTCGATACATACACTCCTGGAAATTGAAATAAGAACACCGTGAATTCATTGTCCCAGGAAGGGGAAACTTTATTGACACATTCCTGGGGTCAGATACATCACATGATCACACTGACAGAACCACACGCACATAGACACAGGCAACAGAGCATGCACAATGTCGGCACTAGTACAGTGTATATCCACCTTTCGCAGCAATGCAGGCTGCTATTCTCCCATGGAGACGATCGTAGAGACGCTGGATGTAGTCCAGTGGAACGGCTTGCCATGCCATTTCCACCTGGCGCCTCAGTTGGACCAGCGTTCGTGCTGGACGTGCAGACCACGTGAGACGACGCATCATCCAGTCCCAAACATGCTCAATGGGGGACAGATCCGGAGATCTTGCTGGCCAGGGTAGTTGACTTACACCTTCTAGAGCACGTTGGGTGGCACGGGATACATGCGGACGTGCATTGTCCTGTTGGAACAGCAAGTTCCCTTGCCGGTCTAGGAATGGTAGAACGATGGGTTCGATGACGGTTTGGATGTACCGTGCACTATTCAGTGTCCCCTCGACGATCACCAGTGGTGTGCGGCCAGTGTAGGAGATCGCTCCCCACACCATGATGCCGGGTGTTGGCCCTGTGTGCCTCGGTCGTATGCAGTCCTGACTGTGGCGCTCACCTGCACGGCGCCAAACACGCATACGACCATCATTGGCACCAAGGCAGAAGCGACTCTCATCGCTGAAGACGACACGTCTCCATTCATCCCTCCATTCACGCCTGTCGCGACACCACTGGAGGCGGGCTGCACGATGTTGGGGTGTGAGCGGAAGACGGCCTAACGGTGTGCGGGACCGTAGCCCAGCTTCATGGAGACGGTTGCGAATGGTCCTCGCCGTTACCCCAGGAGCAACAGTGTCCCTAATTTGCTGGGAAGTGGCGGTGCGGTCCCCTACGGCACTGCGTAGGATCCTACGGTCTTGGCGTGCATCCGTGCGTCGCTGCGGTCCGGTCCCAGGTCGACGGGCACGTGCACCTTCCGCCGACCACTGGCGACAACATCGATGTACTGTGGAGACCTCACGCCCCACGTGTTGAGCAATTCGGCGGTACGTCCACCCGGCCTCCCGCATGCCCACTATACGCCCTCGCTCAAAGTCCGTCAACTGCACATACGGTTCACGTCCACGCTGTCGCGGCATGCTACCAGTGTTAAAGACTGCGATGGAGCTCCGTATGCCACGGCAAACTGGCTGACACTGACGGCGGCGGTGCACAAATGCTGCGCAGCTAGCGCCATTCGACGGCCAACACCGCGGTTCCTGGTGTGTCCGCTGTGCCGTGCGTGTGATCATTGCTTGTACAGCCCTCTCACAGTGTCCGGAGCAAGTATGGTGGGTCTGACACACCGGTGTCAATGTGTTCTTTTTTCCATTTCCAGGAGTGTATAAACCTTATCATCAATATCATTTACCTTACCTCTTGTCCACCAAAACTCCAATAATCTTCAACATAACACAGTCTCAATACCTCAATAATATCTCTTCAATACGTCGATACATATAAACCTTATCGCCAATATCATTTCACTTCCATAACAACTCTTTCCTCTAGTCAGTCTCCTCGAACAAGTACAGATAAAATCCTAGTGCAAACTTCAATTCATCATCCCATACGATCCGAAGACACAATGTCCACACACAACCTCTGTGTAATCCATCTGACCCAAATCTTCTACTCATTATGAACCATAAAATACATTTTGGTTACCTTGTCCATCATTAAATAAAAGAAATGCCTACATGACCTCTAACAGCCTTTAGTTTGAATAACTTTCAGTAAGTAAGTACGAGTACGGAGTGAGAATGATACTAATAATTCACAGTGAGTACACCACTTTAACAAGCATGGCAAAACAGAAGCAAACTTGTGGAGTATTTCTTGTGTCAAGTGTCACTTGCTATTTCAATTGCTCATGAAGAATGCAGTGTAATAACTGTCAATGGTCTAAACCTAGTGTTGGTATGTCATGTCGTTAGCTTCCTTCCTATTAGCATAAATTTATACAGCTTCCATAAAACCTCCAGCTCATGTGACTTCTATGAAGTTTCTTGTACTAATGTCGTTCGTCGAATTATAGCAGTTCATTTTCTTGTCTTAAAAATATTAGGCACGGAGCGTAAGCAAAACACGCAATAGCGAGTAAATATACCAGTAGAGAACAGAATGTCAACAAGTCGACGCAGCACAATCCGTATAACGAGGCTCTACCAAGCGAACAATCTATAATTAATACCATAGTGTGACCTAAACTCCATGTTCATACACTGCATATCAGCATTTCTATATACCAAATTAAAGAGTAGTTATGACAACAAAACAGAAATGTGTAAATATGCAATCCATACGCAAAGCAGCAAATATGTATCTTACATAATAAACAGGTCATTAGCATCATATCAGCATAAGCAAATAAATGTTCACATGTAATCTTAATAAGTAAATATGAAGGCGCAAGCAGTTAAATCACGAAGTGTAACCTACATACATAACCACATCAGCACAATTAATCAGGTGACAATTATAATTTAAATAAATAAGCACAGCAGGCACATAATAGAGAAATATGACATCAGTGAAAAAGCAGTGCAGCCAAGCGATGCATAATATACACAAGTAACAACCCTGTTCACTAATCAGTCATTGTCAAAATCAGTTAACACGAAGTATGAATCACGTAATCGCGAGTTGCAAATTACGTCTAAAGTACGTACCAAGTGGAAATATGTTACTTGAAAAATAAACTCAATTAATAGTTATCTTTTTAGTTTATTACTTTCTTCTTCGAAATTACATTCTTCCTGAAATTTTCTCGATAGCAAGTCCTCTTAACGTCGGACACACACAGAATTTACCTGAAGTTCTTAAATATTTTATACAACCGTATCCTGAAAAATACTGAACGTCAATAACATAATTTATCAAGTCACTATAGCTCTATACTGAATTTAATCGGAGAAATTAGACTGTGTATTTGCTTACGGCTGTCAGTGCATTCGCACTGAGCGCTCGATCAGCTGTAGGTACGCGTGACGTAGGAAGTAATTGTTTGCGGTCAACGACTGCCTTGTGCGTCGCGCAGACTTGACTGTTGCTTTGAGGATGTGCCGCCGCCAGAACACGGCGCGGTATCCTTGTACTCTCCGTGTGTATACGTATAACTGTTAGTTTCTCGAAAGTATGTCATTCCACAAAAATTTTAACGTTCGATATATGATGTATTCCCTTAGAGCGCCGAAATTTAAGAGTTTCTACTTCGACAGTGTTATCATGAATGATTTTGCGAACCCTATATGGACCGTTATAAAGCAGAAAAAATTTGCGACACAAGCCTTTTCCTTTGTGAGACAAACGATGAGACTTAATTAACACCTTTTGACCAACTGACAAGGTTTTTAAACGACCAGGACGTTTAGCTGATTTCTCTCTTCTAGCAGCCGCAGATGCAATATTTTGTAGAGCCAGGTTCACAACTTCAGAATGCCGCAGTCTCCGTGAAGGCGGAAAAGGAACGATTTCAGAAATGCGATTTGTCGGTGCTTTATTTTTTAATATCAATATAGGCGGTAAAGAAGTTGAATCATTAGGGAGTTCATCCAGAATGTTTTGAAAAATATGAAGATACTGATCCACGTTCTGTGATTCTGATGACAATAAACTCGACACAATTTATTGATTTCCTTCATCCATCTCTCTGAAGCGTTAGATTGAGGGTGAAAAAGTGAAATGAAAATTGGTTTAATCTTACGACGCCGTAGAGTACGAAGCCAAATTTTAGAGTGAAACTGTGATCCATTATCTAATATAACCTTATCAACATGACCCACTTCTTTAAGAAAATGTTTGATGAAAGCATTAGATACTGAACGAGCTGTTGCTTTGTGTAAAGGTGTAAAACACATATATTTTGATGTCAATTCCACTGCTACCAAAATGTACGCAAAACCATTACTAGAACGAACCACTGGACAGAACAAATCGACTGCAGCCATCTCCTTTAATTTCACTGGAATGATAGGAAACAATGGTGCTCTGTGAGAAATAGTTGGCGGCTTAGCCTTTTGACATAATTTGCATTTGGCAAGAACAGATCGAATACGTTTTTCCATATTACTGAAGTAGCAATTTTCTCGTAATTTATGAAAGCATTTTCTGGGACCAAAGTGTGTGTAACTGAAATGTGTATACCAAATCAATTTATTAACCCACTCATCAGGAATACAAACCAACCAAACAGAGCTGTCGACCGATTTTCGTTTGAAAAGAATATCATTGCGAACTAAATAATACTGTCTAACAAAAATCTTTAGATAAATCCGGATGTGAAAGAAGTGGAGCAGCAACTAAAGCATCACGAAGTTGTTCAAATTCTGATTGAGCTTCCTCATCCCAACACAATTAGAATTCTTTCCAGATAGTTCACATAAACGAGGTGTGGCCAAATTGTCGAATCTAACAAAGCGTCTAAGAAAATTACAGACACCAAGGAAACTACGAACATCACGTTTTGTGGTAGGAACAGCATAATTACGAATAGCGTCTAGTTTCTCTGGATCAGGAAGAATACCTTCTGTAGAAATAATATGACCAAGAAATTTCACCTGAGAACGACCAAATTCAGATTTTTCCAAGTTCACTGTAATGCCAACTCTTGCAAAAATACGTAATAATGAATCCAAAATTTTGTTATGCTCACTCCAAGAACGTTTAGCAAAAGAATATCGTCAACATATGAAGTAATATTGTCACGAAGATAAACAGGTAAAATTTCTTTTAAACTACGAATGAATGCTGCAGAAGATATAGTATGTCCAAACGGTAACTTCCGAAATCACTTTTGGGTAAAATAGTCATATCCGGTTATTCTTTACCGACTCTCTAGATAGATTGATAGTTGAAGAGTTATTTTGATAGATACAAAGAATAGTAGAAGAGTAGGCAGCGGTGCAGAAAACTAAAAGGGAAATAGCACCACTACAGCTCGGGGTCCTGTGCATGCTACGGCACATATTCACTTAGTATAGTGAATCCCCTGAGGACTTAAATAGCCACACGTAAATTCCAGTTTGTGACCTAGTGGCCAATTTGGTGGAAGTGCGTACATAAATTGATCTAACCATGAACAAGGATGTATATCATTCTTAGAATTGCGAAAGATCTTAAATTTCCGAACAGTTAAAAAGTGTTTATAGTCGAAGTTTTCGCCTCGTGGCGACAAAGACCTACCGCGTCTGTCCCTGTCCGAATGTCGATTATTGCCAAGTTCTCGCACCTGGCGCTCTCTTCTAGCATCTCGTAAATGAAATAAATTACTTACTTCAAAGCCCTCTGCTATCTGTGATTCTAAATTTCTTCTGCTGTCTTTTCCTATGGTTTCGCTTTCAATTTGTTTGACTTGCTTTCGTAACGCCTCAAATTCCCTTTTAACGCGTTCATTAAATTTTCCCTGATTTTCAACATGTTTATTTATGTTCTGGTACTCTTCTGTTTCTGCAAATGGCAATGGAGCTGTATCATCTGAATCTCTGTCCCCATGTTTACGAAGATTTGTCAATTTATCTGAAATCTCCTCAACTCTTTCCGATAGGTCACCTATTTGTTCTTTCTGTTTATTTACGTCTTCCGTAAGTGTCGCGACTCGGGTTTCGGTATTGACACATTTAGTACTTAACTGTTCATAGTGTTGTGTTAGGTTATTTATTCTGTCAATTGGTACTGATTCCTCGATTCTTTCAAATATTTCTTCCTTATCGTGTGCACGTTGTAAATTTAACTCTGAAAATTTTTGTACTAGCACGCGGTCTCTTTCTTCCTGTTCTCTATCATGTTCCTTTTGTCTAATTTCTATTCAAATTAATCTATTATTGTGAGCATTCAAAATCGGTTGTACTTCTTCTCTAATTTCTTTCTTTAATTCATCTTTCATATTTTTGAAACATGTCCCTATTCGTGAGTCTAACCGTGTTTCCATTGTTTTTAATTCAGATCCTAACTGTGATCCCAGTGAGTCTAACCGTGTTTCCATTGTTCCCATATCAGTTCCTAACCGTGCTGCCAATGTTCCCATATCTGTTTTAATTGTTCCTATTTGTGATCCCAAATTTAATATTGCACTCATCAATTGCTCCATATTAACTGGTTCCAAATTCTTTTCGCCCCTAACATTTCCCGTAAAACTAACATCCTTCCCCATAGCCGTAAAGCTATCTGTGTTCGATACTATTTCAGAATCTTCTATCGTTAATCTCGTATTCTGTGAATTTTTTGATTGTGAAAAAATTTGAACTGGTTCCAGACTATTTTCCCTGCTTATTAAACTGTTTTCTACTTCATACTGTTCTCCTGTGTTGGCAAGTTCGCCATGTTAACAATTTCGTCATTCTCTCTATCCATCATTTTTGCCTTTTTCATCGATCGCGTAATCATTTACAAAACATACAAAACTCGTCACTATACGAAAAATACACACTATGACACTTTATCACCAACAATACCATTCACACGAAATGCTTCCCTCAAACACGATTAACGAACAATCGAAATCTTCATAATTGCACAAAATTGTCAAACGCATATACAAGACATCAAAAATTAAATTCTGCAAAAATACCATTAGAAAAAAGACAAGACAACCACAAAACTTCATTACCAAATCTACACATGCAATATAGACTACAATTACTAAACTACAAATTACTTCAACAATACTACTGTGTGCTATTTTTACTATCAAAAGAATTCCAAGGGACGATCCGAAGCAGCGGTCGCCACGTGCATGGGGGCTTAATTACTTATAATGCAAATAATTTTAATTTTTAGATTTAGTAGCTGTCTGTTCGGTTACGCTGTCTCGTAACCGGTTGGCCCTGACTAGTATTAGTACGCAATCTGACTGCATAGAATAACAACAAAGAATGGAAGGAAATTTGCGTTAACACAATTAATTAATTAAGTCCCCAGCAACTATAAAAGCTACGAAACAAAAACTACGAACAACAAAGCACAAGTGTAACTGTTCTGTGTGTAGAAGTGTGATTCAACGTACACATTTGGCACGGTTCTTCCACAATAAGACAAGATATTTTAAATACCATTTACACTGAATTAATTAAATAAAACTGAAATACTATAATTGGACATAGAAACCCGAATTACAGTCTAATACATGAACACAAGCCAGATGCTTTGTTGACTTAACCTGTGATCAAGAGGCATTGTTAGTTAGGAAATTTAAAAAAAATTAAAAAAATGTTTTTTACCTTCATGTATATTGACTAAAAATACACTCTGATCATTACAACATCCCCATTCGAGCAACATCTGCTGTCTAGCCCATCAAAACAACTGCACACGACATGGCCTCAAATAGTACAGCTATCAACATCCTCTCAGCAAAGCACTAACCACCACAACTTCTGAACAAGCACTGCCAGTGGAGGCGGCGGAATAAAACTCTTCGGCGCAATCTCTGGCGCTGTGACTCAGTGTAGCCACCTTTCAATGTCTCCCCAGCGACTGTTCCGTGAACGTCACTCCGTATGCACCTCTGCAGCTGGCGACTGGTTAATGCACCCATGCTTACTGCTGTTCATTGGTGAAGAACAATGGAACTTCACGCCGGCACCGCAACTGGTCGTCCACTGGGCGGTCTTTTCAGATGAATCACGGACCACAGCACTAGAGTCGGAATGGCTCCACATCCCTGCCAGTACCTTCGGGAAGCACACAGATTCTGTTCCTGCACGTCTCACAGCGTTCCTCGATATAAATGGTGGTTATTCACACTTTTGACGGGTGGTCTTATTAATGTGACTGGGCGATTTCCATCTGCAAAATTCCTGGATTATTACACACACCAAGAAGCCGCCGTTCATAGCACTCCATCTGCAGGAATGGCGTAAATGGGTTGAAAAACTGAAAATAAGCCCTCACGGTAGAGGAATTTAAATCAACAAATCTCACAGGCATAAAATTACCGGAGCATTAGTTTGGCAGCGCTTAGTCGACGTGTTCATTATAATTTTGTCAATTTCTGTCAGTTTAGATATTGCAAATAACTGTCTCGCATTAATGTAATCATTTGCGAAAAGCCTGAATAATCACATTTTGCAGCGTGGACGGCTGCGAGACGTTCCGGAAGTGTGTCAGTGAGGAGTGTACTGAGAAGGTACCGGGAGGGAGAGGGATGTGGAGCCTCGCTGGCTCCAGTGCCATGGCCAGCTGTACTAGGATCCATAGCACGAACAGCCTGATCCTGGTTGTCCCTCAGATTCTCGATTGGGTTTAAATATGGGGAGTATGGTGGCCAGGCAGTATGGTAAAGTCACCCTGGTGCTCTTCGAGCCATGCACGTACAGTACGAGCTGTGCAACATATTGCGTTGTCCTGCATCTAGGAAAAAGAAACCACACGTAGAGGCAGACCCGGTCCCCAAGTATATATTCTTATTAGTGGAGATCGACTGAGCCTTCCGGATTAGGCAGTGAATGCCTTGGGCTTAGACCCTTTCGACGGTCGTTGTAGGGTTGCTTTCAGACGTTTCATACCTTACACGTGCACGCGCACAGGCCAACGCCAAGAAAGCATCTGAAAAGACCATCTGTCACCACTCAATTGACGCCTTATTATAGAATTTGCGCGTGAACCAGGCACCTGCCGCCGAGTTCCAGACGCAGCAACGTTCGCTGAACCTCCATGCTATACAGTCACTCTAAAGAAACTTCTAAAGAAACAGAGATTACTGCATAACAAGTGTAAAACAAAGGCCGCGCGGGATTAGCCGAGCGGTCTGAGGCGCTGCAGTCATGGACTGTGTGGCTGGCCCCGGCAGAGGTTCGAGTCCTCCCTCGGGCATGGGTGTATGTGTTTATCCTAACGATAATTTAGGTTAAGTAGTGTGTAAGCTTAGGGACTGATGACCTTAGCAGTTAAGTCCCATAAGACTCCACACACATTTGAACATTTTTGTAAAACAAAGCGTAGGGCTGCAAATAGAGAGAAGCTGAATGAAAGGCGTTTGGGTGACAATGACAATGACAATTCACAAAATCCAAAGAAATTCTGGTCGTATGTAAAAGCTGTTAGTGACACCAAAGTTAGTGTCCAGTCTCTAGCTAATGAACAGGAACTGAAATTTAAGGTCGCAAAGCAAAAGCTGAAATGCTTAACTCTGTTTTCAGATGTTTCTTAACAGAGGGAAACCCACGACAATTGGGCCAATTTAATCCTCTTACCACAGAAAAGATGGCTGAAATCAGTATTAGTGTCAGTGGCGTTGAGAAGCAGCTGAAATTGTTGAAATTGAACAAAGCTCCAGGCCCCGAAGCAATGTCTGTCAGATTCTGTACTGAAATCGCGGATGGTTTAGCCCCTCTGCTATAATCTATCGTAGATCTTTCGAACAAAAAGCTGCGCCCAGTTTTTCGAAAAAGGCACAGTCACACCTGCCTACAAGAATGGTAGTAGAAGTGATCCACAAAACTACCGTCCACTATCCTTGACATCGATTTCTTGTAGAATCTTAGAACATATTCTGAACTCAAACGTAATGAGACATCTTGAACAGAAATAGCTCTTCAATGCCAACCAGCATGGATTTCGAAAACATCGATCATGTGAAACCCAACTCGCATTTTCTCAATTACATACTGAAAATTTAGAATAAGGCAACCAGGTAGATGCAGTGTTTCTTGATTTCCGAAAAGCGTTTGACTCAGTACCGCACCTGTGCTGATTGTTAAAAGTACGATCATATAGGATATCAAGTGAAATTTGTCACTGGATTAAGGCCTTTTCGGTAGGTAGGACACAGCTTGTTATCTTGGATGGACAGTCATCGTTAGATGTAGAAGTAACTTCGGGTGTGCCCCAGGGAAGCGTGTTGGGAACCCTGCTGTTCATGGTATATATTAATGATCTCGCAAACAATATTAATAGTAAAATCAGGTTTTGCAGATGATACAGTGTTCTATAATGAAGTACTATCTGAGAGAAGCTGCATAAATGTTCAATTAGATCTTGTAAGATTTCAACGTGGTGCTTTGCTCTAAATGTTCGGAAATGTATAATTGTGCACATCACAAAACGAAAAATCGTAGTGTCCTATGACTATAACATCAGTGAGTCACTGCTGGAATCGGCCAATTCATACAAATGTCTGGATGTAACTCTCTGTAGGAATATGAAATGGAACGATCACGTAGGTTCAGTCGTCGGTAAAGCGCGTGGTAGACTTCGGTTTATTGGTGGAATACTGGGGAAGTGCAATCACTCTACAAAGGAGATTGCTTACAAATGACTTGTGCGACCCATCCTAGAATATTGCTCATGTCTATGGGACCAGTACCAGATAGGACTAACAGGTGACATTGAATCTCTACAGCTAAGAGCAGCACGAATGGTCACAGGTTGGATAATGCGTGGGATGGAGTCACATACTGAAGGAACTGAACTGACAGACTCTTGAAGAGAGACGTAAACTATCCTGAGAAAGTCTATTAACAAAGTTAAAAGAACTGGCTTTATGTGATTACTCTAGGGATGTACAACCCACTACGTATCGCTCACATACGGATCGTGAGGATAAGATTAGAATAACTACTGCACGCACAGAGGCATTCAAACAATCAGTCTTCCTGCGCTCCATACATGAATGGAACAGGAAGAAACCCTTATAACTGGTACAATGGCACGTACCCTCTGCCATGCACCTCACGATGGTTTGCAGAGTGTGGTTGTGGACGTAGATGTAAAACGGT
The DNA here is from genome assembly GCF_021461385.2 of Schistocerca piceifrons. Classification (NCBI taxonomy): domain Eukaryota; kingdom Metazoa; phylum Arthropoda; class Insecta; order Orthoptera; family Acrididae; genus Schistocerca; species Schistocerca piceifrons. The sequence continues at coordinate 555,713,234 of NC_060140.1, forward strand.
CGTTGAGGAGCCGCTTTTGGTAGCCCCTTGGTTTATCTGGGCTCTCAGTTGTCCAACAGCTGCACTTCCGTTCCCCCGTACACAGCTCTGCAACCGTCGGTCGCACACAGTTGCCCCGACGTCAGTTTTGGATAGCGGAATTTTGCCATGCACGACACACTTTAACCACGGCGGCAAGGGAGTAGTTTACAGACTAAAAAAAGCACCGAACAGACCTTGAAGGCCCAATGGTACCGACCGGCCGCCGTGTCATCCTCACCCTAAGGTGTCAACGGATGCGGATATGAAGGAGGATGTGGTCAGCATTCCGCTCTCTTGGCCGTTGTCAGTTTTCGTGACCAGTGCCGTTACTTCTCGATAAGTAGCTTCTCAATTGGGCTAGCCAAGCCCGCAATCTGTTACCACTACGGCAAGGGCGTTGCCGGCGTTTACAAACCAAGCCATTTCGGAAATGCTTGTACTCTTGGCCCGAAGGACAATGATCATACCTTTTTGGACGTAAGATAAATCCGATTCCGCATTACGACAACGAATCCACTGTTTTCCGTGTCTCCCCAGCATGTTTCCTATACCCACCACAGCTAGTGCTGTCACCTGCAGTCTACGCGCTGACCGTTGAACAGAGGCGGTGGTCACATTAAAGTATATGGACCGTGCTTTTACCATTAAATCAATAGTGATTTCGATATTCTTACGATTCTATTGAAATTGTGTAATACTTATTATTAATACGTATCAGTAATACCGGTGCTTCCCTAAAACCAGACTGTTCCTCCTGCCCGCCAAGAACAGCAGAGAACAGGACGGAGAGGCGTAGCGACGCTGTTTCACAGTCCGTCCTCTGCAAGCAACTGCAAACCTCATTAACCGGCGGTAAGACGGCTGCGAGCAGTGTCTCGCAGTGCGACGCCGGGCTCCGTTTATTAGGGGTTACTGGGCCACTGCGCCGCTAGCTCTGGCCCTTAATCAGATTTGCCGCTGTAACTCGCTTACCGGCGTCCGTGCCTTTCGCGCCTGACGAGCGATTGTTCTCGACTGGTGCTCGCTTAAGAGTCTGCCCTCTTCTGTGACCACTTGCCTGACCTCTAAGTCACGCCAAACAGTCTGGATTTCTCTCATGTCCACATTCGTAACAAGCTGGAAGGCGTAAACGTGTTTTTGGTTTGTATGATGGTTGGTTCAAAGGAAAGATACGAAACAGCACAGTGGCTGTATTTGAAATCTATTCTAATCAACAGAGGAGTGAACAGATCCGGCTGTTTCACGAGCCGGATTCTCGACTCCCAGAATTGGTGTGGCTGCGACAATTGCCATTTCTCTACTATGTCCTTTCGTTCGTTCGAGTTGAAGCGCTTCTCTTTGAGATGTTCTTTTAGTGGACCAAAGACGTGGGAGTAGGAGGGCGACATGTCCAGGATGGAGGAACGATGCTCAGGCTACTCCCACTTGAAATTGGGCATTACACTTTGTGTGACCTTGGAGAAGTGTGGACGCATGTTGTCGTGGAGCAAAATCACTGTTTCGTGAGCAGCCCAGGGCATTTGCTCTTGATGGACTTGAGTAGGCCGCGGAGTATCTCACAGTACAATTCACTGTTAATGGTCTTTGCGTGCTCGAGGAATTCGAGGAGCATCGGATCTCGGAAGTCGAAAAAGACGGTGAGCATAACCTTTCCTACTGAGACCACTGCTTTGTTATTTATAGGGGGAGGTTGCGACACGTGTTTCCGTTGCCTAGATGTCCCAAAGCGGCGTATGTAATTTTCAACCAGTTTAGTTGTTACGGCGTTTCGTACTTCTTCATCTGAACAATCATTTGTCTCTGGGCTTCTAAATATACACTGGTAAGCAAAACGTGAGAAAGAAAGTAATTTTCGCATGATCTGTCACTACCAAGTAACATAGCTGGATGAAACTTGAGCTATACATAGAAAGAACTGGTACAGAACAGTAGTGAAGAAAACTGTAAGAAATACGCATTGCGACGAGCAGAAATGACCTTTTATTCAAAGGCAATAATTACGCTGAAGTCACTGCGATTGATGATGGTCCCCTGGACATTAGAAAAGGTAGGACATCGTTCTTAATAGGATGTGTGATCGCCACATACGATCAACGCTCCTGTGTCCATCACGTGTTCCAACCCTTCGCCATATGGAGGATACGCCCAGCATTCTCGAACATGATCATTTCCGTCGTTCAAGTTTTTAGTGTGCGGATCCAAATGCTGTCTGGGCACAGGCATCTCTGAACACTCATCGGTCAACGTCGTTGTAACACTGTACTCCTACGTCATGTGCGTCTTTCCGGGGATACACTTGACCGCCTCCCCACTTCATTTTTATGGATGACAATTCGGGACTGCATCGAACAGCTTATTAGGAGCTCTTGGAACGGTAGGTTATTCGGCGAATGGAAAGGCTTGCCCGTTCCCCCGACTTTAATCCCATGGAGCGCGAGCGGGATGCGTTCGTGAGACGCACTGCAGCTCGTCCACATGGGCCAACGAACATCCAGCAGGTGTCAGCCGCGCCGGTGGAGGAATGGAGTGGTCTGTCGTAAGAATTACTTACCGACCTTGTCGCCAGCACGGGAGCACGCTGCAGAGCTTGCAATGCAGTCCGGGGTGATCACTAAGCTCATTAAGATCCATGTCCCGCCTTTTGTAATGTCCAGGGGTACCATCGTGAACCGCGTGACATCAGTGTAATTATTATCTTTGAATAAAAGTGTCATTTCTGCTCGTCTCATTGCGTATTTCTTTCAGGTTATCTTCCCTATTGTACTGTAGCAGTTCTTTCTTTGCATGGTCCAATTTTGATCGAGCTATGTTTCTTGGTAGTGACACATCATGCGAAAGTCACTTTCGTCCTTAACGTTTTGCAGACCAGTGCAGAGCCGAAAATAATTGTACTTTTTTCCTCGAGCGTGAGGTACATGATGGAGTCAGTTGAATGGTTACAGAGTCTACTTCGAACACCGGCTCTCTAAATTTATCAAATTTATCGAACAGAATTTTGGGGGAGGAACCAGATGATTTTCATTATTTCCAACCAGCGCCCTTATTATAACAATAATTCCAAGTGACTCAAGTCTTTCATTTGGACACCACACGGTGGCCTCGCGTTCCTAGCCTACCCCGTATTCCTACCGAAAAAGGGAACCTACGGTTTAACATAGAATTGAAGACAACTGTTGTTCGTGGTGAATCTTCACGTCATTCATAGGAGAAGGGCAGATCCAATGAAAAACCGCAATTTTCCGTTATCTTTTGTTTCCAGGTACAGGTACTAGACCACCACACCAGAACTGCTGCCGCTGCCACATTTATGGAAGAATTATGCCGACCTCTCACGATCCTAGCAGTAAGTCTCTGACTCCTTCGACGTCAGCTGTCTGGCCTCTTTGATGAAGACCTAAAATACTGGATCCGTGCCGGCTGAAGTGGCCGAGCGGTTCTAGGCGCTATAGTCTGGAATAGCGCGACCGCTACGGTCGCAGGTTCGAATCCTGCATCGGGCATGGCTGTGTGTGATGTCCTTAGGTTGGTTAGGTTTAAGTAGTTCTAAGTTCTAGGGGACTGATGACCAAATAAGTTAAGTCCCATAGTGCTCAGAGCCATTTGAACCATTTTTTCAACTGGAGCCGTATTCTACAACAGATTTTTCTAGCACCTTGTATGCGGTCTTTCCTACACTACATGTTTCCAGGATACTCCTAACAAACCTGTTTTGGGTTTGGATTCACTTCTTCTTCTTCTCCTTTTACAGTCTCATCGTACCACTTCAGTCAATCATTTTCTGATCACATTCTTCAATAGGTTTTCTTCCGAGGTGGCCAGAACTTTTCATTCATTCTGATCTTATTTGGTGAGCCTCATTTGTAAATCCCTTTTTATTGTTTGTCGTTTGTTTTTCATTCAAATCATTTTTTTTATTTTTCAGGTTCTAAGTTTTCTGTTTTGTTGTGCAAATCGTCCAATCGTCCAAGGTTAATTCTAGCTCTTTCGTATCCTCCATGATTTTCTTTAACCATCCTACTTGTTGCTTCATGTTCCAAAGTTTCTGTGTAATTTTTCTTGGTAATTTGGTTTCTGATATCCTCGTAATATGACCAGAAAAAGAAATATTTTTTTCCGTATAGTGTCTGCAATGGGATCCACTTCACAGCACACCACTTCTTTTGGCACAATTCACCATTGTCCATCTTTTTCATGTTTCTTATTTATGCGTATTCTAGCTATCCTTCTGACTATTTTCATAATTTTGTCGATTGTAGTTTTCTGGGTGACTTCAGAAAGAGTTTGACTTCTGTATATCACCTCTGGCTGAACCATTGTCCTGTAATGTTTTAATTTAGTTTTTATTAATAGACATTTTTATTGTATGTGGATCATATTAATTTTTGAGCTTTTATCATTTTATCAGTTTTTTCTTGCACTGCAAATTTCTCGTCCAAGTTGTCTGTTATAATTTCTCCTGGGTATTTAAATTATTTATCTATTTTTACTTTTCTGTTATTGGCCATTATGTGATTGATTACCAGTGCATCTGCTACCATTATTTTAGTCTTTTCGAATGATGTCTGGAGTTCTCTTTTCCAGGCTTTTTATTTGATTTCTGGCGTCTTGAATGTTATTAGCTAGTAACGCAAAGTTATCTCGGAATCCAAAGCACTTTAAGTTTATTTGATCTTTCTTTCTCTTAATTCTTATGTTTTTAGGATTTTTCTTGTACCATTTCCTCATCACGTACACCAGAGCACAGCTGAAAAGTAATGACGATAAACCATCTCCCTATTCTAACCTACCTTCAGTCGTAAATGGCTCACATATATTTCTCCTCTGAACTTTACTTCAGATTTGTTGTTTGTTATAGATAAGTTTGTCATTTTTATTAATTTGGATGGACACCGAAATTCCTTAGTATCTGCATCATTGAAGATCTGTGGATAGAATCATAAACTCTTTTTTGACTTGTTGTTTTTGTCTTCTATTGTAGTAATCCGTTACCAATTTGAAGTGATTATCTGCTCTAGGCAGCTTTTCTAGGGTCTAAATCCCCCTTGGTATTCTCCTAGTTCCAGTTCAAGTTGATCTTTACAACGACTGTATGGAATTCATGTACAATGATTGTATAGAATTTTTGACTTGACTTTGTACGTTATATCCAAAACCAAAATTCCTCCGTAGTAGTATAGATTTGATTTGTCTGCTTTTTTGTAGGCTATTCTTTGTTCCAGATTTTCACTATGCATTGGGGTAATGATATGTTCACTGGTTCTGCCGCATATTTCCAAGGTTCCGCAAATTTTTGATCTTCTCCGCTTGCTTTGTTGTTTTAGTGTGCTTTCAAAGCTTTGAAGACTTCATGGATTATGGGTGGGTTTATAATTTCTGCGGCGTTTTACTAGAGTTATCTGTGTCTATTTGAAATATCTCTGGAGGATCTTCGCAATTTAGCAATTTGTTAAATGTTTTTGCCAAAATTTCTGTAATTTTTTCTACTGATATGGGCCATATTATTATTTTTATTCATGAACCATAATGTTGGATGGTCCTATATATTTGTAGTTAGCTGATAAATATTTTATAGTAATCGCTTGAGTTTGTTTTGTAGTTATTTGTTTCTATCATTACAAGTATATCTTTTTGATATTGGCGTTTAACCCAGTTATCTTTCTTTCTTCTGTGAGTTCCATGTATGATTCTTCTGTTTTATGACTCTGCTGCCTTAACCAGGCTTTGCCTTTATCTACCACTGTTTTATCACACTCATTGTTCCACCATAGGTGTATTTTTCTTGGGTTTGTTGGGGCTACCTGTTCAGCTATTTGGTTGAACCGAAGAACTATTACCTCTAGAACATCTGTTATTTTTATGTTTTACGTTTTTTATTAGTATTCTTTGTTACTTATCAGTGCATGAGGATCGTAGGTTCTCTTCTTATTGGAGTGGGATCGTTCCTTTATCAACAGGGTGGATTTACGTTTTGTTTTTATCATGTAATGATCTGATCCATTATCTGTCCCTCTCAGAAATTTCACATTGTAGATTTCCCTGTGGTAATTTTTATCCATACAAAATGATTCATTTGCAATTCTCCTTTTCTCCGAACAAGATGCTTCCAATTTTTGAGATTATTTAGTCTTCTGTTGAAGAATGTCATGACTTCTACAGAATTCCACTAGTCTCAAGGGATACCTATCTGTTCTTCTTTGTGCTAGCCATTTCCCTGTTGCGTCTCTATGTCTCTTTTTCCCTTCTTAACTGAGCTTTAAAATCTCCAATTAAAATTCTGGTGTGATTTTTTGTGTTTCTTGTCGTCTGACCTAAAAGCTCCGAAAACTCGTTCACATTATCTCTGTCTTTCATATTATTTTTATCATTAGTGGAGGCATGGGTATTTATTATCGCACATATTTTGTATGCAGCTTTTATGGTTACTGTTGCTATCCTGGGAGATAATGATTTAAATTCAATTATGGATTCAATTATTTTGAGACTGACCACAAATCCTGCTCCGAATAGTGGACATTATTTCATTACTCCTTTTCATGTATTCCCTTAAAAATTCTAAACCCTTGTGATTCTATTTGACCCTGATCAGTGTTTCTCATTTCTTGATGTCCAGTTATTAGAATCCCTTTGCGATACATTTCGTCTGTCAAAATTCCCTGTGTGTATGATGGAATTTATGTCGTGCGTCGCTGTCCTCTCTTGAATGTAAATTTTATTGTTTTGTAAGACTTGGGTATTTACAGATGCTCCAACTCATCTAAGTTGTCTCTCACGTGACTGCCCACCGTGTCCGCAATTGCCAAGCGGTGGATATGTCCTTAAAAGATTTCCTTCCATGTTTGACTTTCAAACGAAGTCAACCACGTGTGAAGCAAGCTCAGAGTTACAACAACAATTGTTAACCGTAAAGGTTGTTGTGTTTTTGGTCTGCGAGAACTATTTTACTTCTCCCAAGTCCGCCGGCTTCCATATCCGCCACCTGGGAAGCGCCACGTCGGAATATCACCTCTACGCCTGCTGCGACTCCACAGTAGTGCCGTAGATTTTGACTCTCTGTTAAATATATCACGTGTTTCTTCTGATGCTAATCCATATTGGTAATTTAATGAGCTTCGAAATAAAAACCTGTGAGGGCTATCCACTCATCACCACAATAAACCGCTTAGCATGTTTTGCAACATCCCATTGATAATTTGGCCACTGAGCACTCGGAAACACCATCACACTGAAACAACGCCTTAATGTATTATCTATTATATCTATTAAATAAACGTCGTCCAAACAAGAGAGAAATTTGAGGAAGTAGGGTTTATACATGGAAATCGATATCATACTACCTAGTATTTATTCAAACTCAAAACTAACAAAGAATCTTACTGCAATGTGCCTCATGAAAAGCAAAAACACAGGGAACAGACTTGAAATACTGAAGTTAAATATGTGACATCATTAAGAATGAAAGACGAATAAAATCAGAGTCCCTCATCTGCTCAACTCACATTTTCCAACAAACGAAACAAATAACCGAATAACCTTCGCATCCACAATACACAAAGAATCAGCTAAAATGTGTGCTGCTGAAAGTGCAGACTCTGAAATACTAAATAACACACTATGCAATAGCAAACAGCAACACTTACGTCTTCTAAATGCACCGTCAACACGACTCGAAGACCAGAAAGCGGCTCGAATAGCACTAAGGGGCTGCCCAGCTTAAGGTCCTAGTCCGATGAACAGACCACCACCAACCCTCACTCCACGAGACAGTACTGAGAGGTTTGGAATAAGGACATTGGCGCAAAGACTGGTGATCAGGAACTTTATTGTGTTGTCCATAGAGAAGCGATAACATCAGAATGGTCGGTAAGAAGGGGTCATTGACTTCGAACGTCGATTAGTCATTGTATGTCAACTAAGTAACAAGTCCATCAAGGATCTTTCAGCCCTTCTTAAGCTGCCCAAGTAGACTTATAGTTACGTCTCTGAAGTGGAGACGCGACCGAACAAACACAGCTAAGACAAGACCAGGCAGACTTCATGAACTGACGGAAAGTGACCATCGACGTGGCGCAGGCTTGTTGTAAGAAATCTCATGAAAACGGCAGAAGGAATAACTTAAAACTTCCAACGTGAGCAGTTATTGCGAACTTCAATGCGACGTGCTTTTAACAGTTTTCACGTCGAAACTTTCTAGGAATCTGGCAGAGAACCCAAAGAGATTCTGGTCATATGTAAAGCACACCAGCAGCAAATCGCAATCGGTACCTTCACTGCGCGATAGCAATGGTGATGCCAGTGATGACAGTTCCACTAAAGCAGACTTACTAAACACAGTTTCCGAAACTCCTTCACCAAAGAACTCGAAGTAAATATTCCAGAAAGCGAATCTTGAAGAACTGCCAGTATGAGTAACTTAGAAGTGGATATCCTTGGTGTAGGGAAGCAGCTTAAATCACACAAATAAGGCAAGACATCCGGTACAGATTGCATATCAGTCAGGTTTCTTTCAGAATATATTCGGGAGGACGACGGTTCAGTCCCGCGTCCGGCCATCCTGATTTTGGTTTTCAGTGATTTCCCTAAAGCGCACCAGACAAATACCGGGACGGTTCCTTTGAAAGGGCACGGCCGACATCCTTCCCAATCCTTCCCTAATCTGATGAGACCGATGACCTTGCTGTCTGGTCTTCTTCCCCAAACAACCCAATCTTTCAGAGTATGCTGATACAATAGCTGTTTACTTAGCAATCAGATATAGCTGCTCGCTCGTCGAAAAATCCGTACCTGAAGATTGGAAAGTTGCCCAAGTCGCACGAATATCGAAGAAAGGGTATAGGAGTAATCCACTGAATTATAGAACCATATCATCAACGCCGATCTGCAGTAGAATTTTAGAACATAAACTGTGTTCGACCATTATGACTTACCTCGAAGAAAATGATTTATTGACAAATAGTCAGCACGGATTCAGAAAATATAATTCTTGTGAAACACATCTAGCTCTTTATTCTCACTACGTATTGACAGCTCTCGACAGAGGGTGTCAAGTTGATTCCATGTTTTTCAGTTTCTAGAAGGCTTTTGACACCGTTCCTCACCACGACTTCTAACAAATTGCATGCCTGTGGGGTATCGCCTCAGTTTTGCGGCTCGATTAGTGAGTTCCTTTCAGAAAGATCACAGTAATTGACGGAAAGCCATCGTGTAAAACACAAGCAAGTTCTCCAAGGAAGAGTTATATGCCCCCTGCTGTTTCTGATCTTTGTAAACGCCATAGTAGATAATCTGAACTGTCATCATAGATAGTTTGCAGATGGTGCTGTCATTTGCCGTCTCGTTAAGTCATTAGATGATTAAAACTAATTGCAAAATGATTAAGACAAGATGTCTGCCTGGTGCCAAAAGTGACGATTGACTCTAAACAATGAAATGTGTGAAGTAATCAAAACGAGTACCAAAAGAAATCTGTTAATTTCGGTTACACGAAAAATCACACAAATCTAAAAGCTATAAATTCAACTAAAGACTTAAGGATTAAAATTATGAATGACTTAAATTGAAACGATCACATACATAATGTTGTGGGGGAAAGCAAAGCGAAGACTGTGTTTTATTGGCAGAACACTTAGAAAGTGCAACAGGTCTACTAAAGAGACCGCTTACACCACGGTTGTCCGTCTTTTTCTGGGGTACTGCTGATGGGCTCAGCTTCAGATGGGACTGAAGGACATCGAAGAAGTTCAGAGAAGGGCAGCACGTTTTGTGTTATCGCAGAATAGGGGGCAGAGTGCAATGGACATAATACGCAAATTGGGGTGGCAGTCATTAAAACAAAAGCGTTTTTCGTTGCTGCAGGATCTTCTCGCGAAATTTCAGTCACCAACTTCCTCCTCTGATTGCGAAAAAATGTTGTTGTCAGACACCTGCGAAATCATCATCATCATAAAATAAGAGAAATCAGAGTTCTTACAGAAAGATTTAAGTGTTCATTTTTTCCTCCCGCCGTTCGAGAATGGAGCAGTAGAGAAATAGCTTGAATCCTCTGCCAGGCACTTAATTGTGAAACCCTCTGCCAGGCACTTAATTGTGAACTGCAGAGTAATCTTGTAGATGTAGATGTAGCAGTCCAGCTACCACAATGACTGACAACAGTCGAGTAGTCCTTATAAGCTGCACACATCTGTAGCCAGTGCTAAGCGACACAATCCGGTGTTAAAGAACGATGCCACTGTACGGCGAATGACAGAAAACGAGTCATTTGGAATAATCAATCACTGTATCCTTTGGTAACCCGATGGAAGGGTTTGGATTTGGTGTCTGGACAAAGATACCTGCTATCATATGTAGTCCCAATAGTGAAGAAGAGAGGAGGTGTTGTCACGGAACGGTGGTCCTTTTTGTTGTTAGCGAGTGGTCCCCATACTGCACTGAAAAGAACACTAAATGCGGAAGTATATAACGACATCTTACAGCATTGTGTACTGTGCACAATAGAGTAACCGATTGGAGATGATGATTGTTCGTATCGTCATGATACAGTACTCTGTCTTAAGGCAGCATCAATGAGGGAATGTTTTTTGGGCAATAATCGTATGGCCTGCACATAGTTCCCACCTGAAAACAATGAAACACGTCGACTTCGCTCCAGATCCTAGTGTCCATCATTTCACTACCTTCTCTGGTTTTGGCTCTTGGGGAAGAATTGGCTGCCATTCCTCCACAGACATTTAGACACCTCATTGAAAGTGTATCCAGAAGAGTTCACAGCCTCCTAAAGACGAAGGCAGGACATACACCATATTAATGTACACTAATAAGAGTCCGGTCACTTTTGATCGGATAGTGAATAACCAAAACTTAATTTTTCTATTGCATTTAGCTCGTAGTTACGTCTGCCGCTACTGTGGAAAGAGAAGTGTCTCGGCGACCAGCTGAATCCCCTCTTGAGCGACCCAGGCACGTCTGAAGGTCAAGTGCAGCGGCCAGGTCTCTGGGAAGTTTGCGGCCGGTGGGAGGCGCCAGCAGCTTGCGAGGCGTCGTGCTGTGCTGCTCGGATCAGAACACTCCATTGATAAAGCTACGCACTTTTCTATAACAGCCCGCAGTACCCTCAAATATATTGTTAAAAGTATTTTAATTTACACTGCTGGTTACGATCACTGAACATCTTCAGGTGTCAGGGATCTAGGACCTTGCCGAGAGCTTTGGTAGACACGAGAACAATTTTCTTGGGAAATTCCTAGATACCTGTCACATGAAGCTGCTCAATGAACGTAATCATTATTGGAAAATGAAGGATTTCTTAACTACAGCGAAGGTGATATTTATTTATAGACAAGCCAAAATGTTATGACCATATACTTAATAGCGTGTTGATCCACCTTTGAAACGAAGTATAGCCACGATTCTGCACGGCATGGACTCAAGAAGTCCTTTACGGGAAGGCGATTTATGGCCAAGGAGCTAGCGCACTATACTGTGCAAGATATCTTCCATTGATTGCAGATCAGGTGAATTTGATGACCGAGACGTCAACGTCAGTTCATTATTGTGCTCCCCAAACCACAGCAGCATGATTTTGGCCTTGTGGCATGGACTGTTATCCTGCTGGAAGATGCCATATACGTCGGAGGGAAACATCGATGACAAACTGATGCAGGTAGTTCGCAGTAATGTTCACATAATCCACAGCTGTCTTCGTGGCTTCGACTACTACCACGAGTCACAAGGAAACCCAGATGGAAGTCCTCCATAGCATAATACTGCCACCACTGCCCAGCGTCTATAGAGAATCACATGTTTCGAACAACCGCTCACCTGGATGACAGTGTATCCGGACACGGCTATCGACCTCGTGGAAAAAGAATCGTGATCGAGCCGACCAGGCCACATATTTCCATTGATCCACAGCACAGCCTCTAAAATATAACTGACAATGTCGTTGGGTAAACATGGGAACACTTAGGGTTGGCCTGCTTCAGAGCCCCAAGTTCGACTAAGTGCGCCGGACGGTGTGTTACTAGACACCTTGCCACCTACCCTGATTTATAGAGCGGGCAGACCTCCGATCTTCACGTTCTGTGATGAGTCTATAATTCCAGCACCAAGTCGTGGACTCGTAGTTCCACCGTGCCTCAACCACTTTCCATAGAGACAGCAGAACGCGAACAGGCGACTAGCTTCGCCGATTCCGAGATGCTCGTTCGAAGGATCCGGGGCTAAACAATGACCTCCTTTGTGCAAGCCACTTTTGTCAGTGCGTTTCCCTGTAATTTTTCCTTACTTTCGCTGAAGGCAGCGTCATCATCGAATCGTATCATTGATATCCTACGACCCTGAATTTCATTCCCGAATCTGAACCTTTACTTCCTTCATAGCTTCTTCCTTATACAGAATCAACAGTACTTCAAAATGACCGCTTGTGTGCTCTGTTTAATCCGAACACTTGTATCCTAGTTCTCCACATAAACATAGTTCTTGGTATGTGTACGCTTACTTTATTACCCGCCTTTCACTGTAGTGTATACCTGCTTCTCTGAAAGCTCAAATGGTTCAAATGGCTCTAAGCACTATGGGACTTAACATCTGAGGTGATCAGTCCCCAAGACTTAGAACCACTTAAACATAAGTAACCTAAGGACATCACAAAAATCCATGCCCGAGGCAGGATTCGAACCTGTGACCATAGCAGCAGCGCGGTTCCGGACTGAAGCGCCTAGAACCGCTCGGCCACAACGGCCGGCTCTGAAAGCTCCAAACATCTTGCACTGCCTTACAGTGCCGAACGCATCTGTTAGGTCCACTTATCAGAAGAAGAAACAGATTATTGGAACGACTGTTACGTCATTGAGGAATCGTTAACCTGACAATGGAAGGAACAGAATTGGTGAAATACTGTACAGATAGAACACGACAAGGACACGCAAAACTAATAATAGAGGACGTGTCTCGTAATAGTTATATAGAGTTGAGGTTTTACAGAAAGAACGTCGTAAACAGCTGTATCTTGAATCACTTTTATTAAGATACTACCGATTTCGTGGCTTATAGACTCATCATCACACGCATATGTAAAGAACAAGAAGTAAAAATGATAGTGATTGAATCCTATAAATCAATGCAATGCCAGAGCCATAATAATGTAATTATGAGAAAAGATAAAAACTCAGTGTACTTACAAAAATTAAAATGTTTTAAACAACATGGCGGAGAATATAGTTCATGGTTAAAACCATAATGTGCATAGCGCGGTTAGTCAATGAATAAAAAGATGAGCGGCGGAAAATATCCTGTACCATGTAACAAGGACGCGCCTATAACCAAAGAGCAAAAGTGAGTCGCAGGATCAAAAACAACATACCGTGGCAAGAAGCAGAAGGCTCAGCAGGGAAGTCGGCACAACACAGAGCCACCCAGGTGAGCCACAGCAACCACCGGCCGCACTGCACACGTGGAGCGAGGCGGCGAAGCTGAGTGTACGGCGCATGAGTCGCCGGCGTAAAGAGCGCCACCATTCCTCAGTTTTTGGAAATTTGTGGTAAGTTCCTACGGGACCAAAGTGCTGAGGATATCGGTCCCTAGGCTTACACACTACTTAATCTAACAAACTGACTTACGCTAACGACAACACACACCACCCATGCCTGAGGGAGGACTCGAACCTCCGATGGAGGAAGGCGTGCGAACCGTGGCAAGACGCCCCAAACCTTTCGGTTACCCCGCGCTCCATGCCTCAATAAAATCGGTTCAAGGTACAGCTGTTTGCAGCGTCCTTGTTATAAAATGTATCCCCACAGGTGCAGATGCTCCGACCAGGGAGTCGCATTTCGTTAAGAGTTGAGAAAATGTAGAGAAAGACGAAGGACAGCATCAAACCACCGAAAGAGTGATGGCCTTTTTTAAAGATAAAGAAAACAATTTTCAGAAATACGAACAGTAATTCACAACTCCGTGTGATCGTCGATCAGTGGTTAATTTCACTTAGCGGAAGAGTGCTGTGAGAAGTTAAACGGCTAACGACAGCGACGCACCAGGTGCGGTGTCAGGCGTTGGAGCAGTGCCATGAGTGCTCCGCTTTCGTTTAGCAGGGAGCTCGGGGGGAATACTGCCTCCTGCCCGCCGGCCTTCTTACGATGCAGACTGCGTCGCGGGCCCGGCCTACAAATGCATGCAAATTCCCGCGCAGTCACTGCCGCCTCGTCGGGATCGGATTATAGATACCGGAGCACGGCGACACTGGTTCGTCCTTTCCCGATTACATACCAGTGTGTTCTTTGTGGCGCCAAACGTGTGCAGCGAAGACAAGTCCCTCCAGCTTTCCCAGCATTTAACCCGTCGGGCGGAGTCTGCTTTTTGCGCAAACTGACAAATTTGTTCTTCAATTTTAACTTTGTCGCTGGATGCTCTTCATTTCACCACAGTCTTTATTTAATCTATGTTTTTCCGTTAGTCTTACATGCTCATGCGAGACCTGTCAAATAAAAAGGTATGTATAGACATAAGCCTGACAGTCTGAATATATTTCATTAAGTCGCAAAAGACTGATGGCTGGAAGGTTTATGTACACGCGAGACTGTCGACAAGTCGGTACGTGCAGACGCTTGTCAGACTTACCTCTTAAACTTAGCTCCGCTATCAGTCTAGTGACACTGGAGGTTCCAACTGTTATTTTAGAATGTTTAGTGGTGAGATAAAATGGCAGACTTACGTCGTTGGACTCACGAAATTTTCACAGAGTTCATAGAGCCGTACCAAAATTTTCCTTGCCTCTACCAAATCAAATCTGAGGTATATAACAACCGACACAAGACAAACAATGAATGCATCGTTTAGTTAATAAGTACAAGGAAATTATTCCTAAAGCAACAAAAGAGTTGGTCTCCAAAAAAGATTAACCCATTTGGAGAAGTTTACTACAAAGAGAGTGCGAAAATAAAAGCGTCCATGCGATCTGTAGCTGGAACGGAAGAAATTTATAAACCTTCTCTGTGGAACTTTGATCTACTTTCCTTCTTGAACGTCGAACACCAAAACTCGAGAAAATCACCGTCAAACATAGAAAGTAATACGTTCTAACTATGGATTTGATGCTCGTGGGAATATATAGCGCATAAATTACGTGATCTTACAGGAAACCTACGTACACTTACTAGAAACCTCGTTAATGATGTTACTTTTTTAAATGATTTGGACCTACTAACAAAAGACCTTACAGTTCTGATCTATGCTCGTTCTTCCGGAGGACAGAGCATAAAAGCAACAGAGCTTTCCTTATAATTATCGGTGAAATCTCCCCAGTAGCACAATGAGTTATCCACAACGCAGTCATCCAGTTCAGCCTATTAATAGTTCAAATAGTAATATAATAAGTATGTATAATGCCTCAAGCTTACCAGGAATTTCTAAACACGTAGCTAATTTCGGGAATGATACCTAAAGTTATGCGCTCCTAATCTATCTACGAGGTCGTACTGAAAAGTAATGCATCCGAATTTTTTATATGAAAATTCTTAAAGCTTTATTCGTAAAGTAAATCTTACTACCACTCACATCTTTATTCTTCATGCCTACGTATTCGCAACCCTCTGCCATTAGAGGGCTCCGAGTTGTAGCGTGTAACATGGCGGTGCGTAACGTACCTATGTCGGTGCGTAAGAAACAATGTACAGTAATCGGGTTTCACGTGTGAAGAGTTTGTGCACACATGGAGCACTCTTTCATTCAGCATGACACTGGCAGACCAAACATGAGCGCCGAGAGATCTGCAACAATACGGCGCCTTGGATTCACTGTCACCGATCATCCTCCAAACAGTCCCGACTTGACCTCATCTGAGAACTTCACTTTACAATGAAGAAGCGGTTGAGGCAGAGGTGAAGTTGTGGCTCCGTCAACAAGCATTCTACAGTGACAGTATGAACAAAATCACTAGTAGAAATATGGTCGCCAACGGAGTGACTATGTTGAGAAATAAATACGTACACATGAAGAAAAAAGATGCAGGCAGAATGCTAATAACGTTAGCTTTATTTTTTAAAAAACCTTGTTTCCATATAAAAAATTCGGAGGCATTACTTTTCAGCACGCCATCGCATGGTATATTTTATGTAAATTCAAGATCCTTGTACGTCTTGCCAATCACTAAAAACCTGTGAGTCTCTCGTAAGGGCTGATGGCTGCCGGCTGCCCTCATGACACTACTCGTAGCTTACTTTCCGATTTCTGGGATTACAACATTTTCCCAGTTCTCTTTTTCTTTTGTTTTCTTTTCTTTTCTTTTTTAGTGCATGCAGAGTCTCGTGTTGTGAGTCAGCGTCTGTAACCTTGAAAATTACAGCTATTTTTGATGGTACAAGACTTAATTAGGGCCGTACTTCTTCCAACTAATATTACACTACACGTCTGCCTAACTGTACACTCCATTCTGACACTGACCAGTAAGCCGCTCGAAATAAAGAAACAAAGTAAACAGAAAAGGTCTTTCAATGTTTTTTTCAGGTCTCGAAACTAGTCTATACTGTGAAAGACTTTTCATGTTTCCAGTAATACTATTGTCCGCCAAGACGTCTAAGATGTCTGCACGTGTAGTTGTTATGGTGTTAGATCTCCTTGAGACGCAACTTTTCTTCTATCATTCCCCATATAGGACAACATACTACGATCACTACATCAAGAAATACTTTTTCTTTTCTCAATACCCCCTTCAACGATTTTTTTTTAAGAAGACGTTCCTAGATCTCAGCACCAAAAGCTTTTCGGAAGTATGTAAACATTAAATTCAGCATTTTCGATCGAAAATGGGTCAGATGACATGGTTTGGTATCGCGTGAACGATGTTTTCGGAAGTAGGTGGCATTGAGGAATTTATTCGAAGCAAGTTTAGGTTGTGGAGTGTCTTGGCGGATCGTTAACTATGGAAATGTAGGTAACGGAGATTCTGGCCCTCTCTGTGACCTTTATCTGAGCTATGAGACCGAGTAATTGAACCCCATGGGTACAATGGGTTTTTAATGTCGTGAGAGACGGCTCTTTGTGACAGACTGAATAACGAATTTTACAGCATTCTGCCGAAACTGGTCACGCGTCAGTCCGAGAGGCAATTACGGTCGCTTTATTGTTTCATGGTGCAATTAGGACTGCCATCCCCTTTAATCGGCTGTCTGCCTTCAAGAGTGGCTGACACGGCCACAAATGCCCTCAGATCACGCTGAGTCTGATATTAAATTTACGTACTATTCGCACTGTTTCGAACGTCATTGTCGATATTTTTTTCGCGTTCGTTTACTTTTGGTAATATACACTCAAGTATCAAAATGTACTCTTTTGAACGGTATCTGCTACTTTTATCGTAAATAATCCATTCCATTTAACGAAAAACTGGTCACTATATCTGAAAAATCTGAAAAAACTGTGAAATCAAGAAATTACTGGTCATAATTTTACCAAAAGAGAAACTGAGTTGAATATGATTTGTCAGTTTCCTTTATTTTTTGTGAAACGTCCCCTTTGAACAATTATACGTGACTGTGCTTAAACTGACACACAATATTTTGTTAGCGCAACGCAATCTGACTTTCAAAATTCCCTACAAAAGAATGGCCCTGACTAACATTTAACTATACCTTTCACAAATCACTTACCTCACAAAAATCTTCGCTGCTCAAGCTACTGCAATACAGCGAGCGCCACTACTGCCAGCTAAATAAAAGATTCAAACTATGGAAGGCACTAACTACTGATAGGGATAGTTAGCAAATGAAAGATATTAATAGAGAACAAACAATGTATTTACCTTGATATCGTCATATATAAATATAGCAGTTCATGACAAATTTCAAAACTCCGCCATCTCTCTCCCCACATCCACCACTGCTGGCGGCTCACCTCCAACTGCGCAACGCTACGCGCTGTTCACAGCCAGCTGCCTAACACTACAATGGCGAGTATTACAACAATGCAAAGCAGACACAGACTGCCCACAGCACAGCCAGTTATTTTCATACAGAGGTGGCGTTACCAATAAAAAAACCTAAACAGCCTACTTACATAGCCCCCATGCTCCCCACAAAAAAATTTTTACAAATTGGATTGGACAGTGGCCAATACAGATTTGAAAAAAATTTTTCATAATTACAATAACAAAGAAATCAAATGCACACACTTATTGATACAATGTTGGTCAAAAGCTAAAATTTTCTCACAGTCTATAAAGACAGTCCTGATTCATCACAGTAAAATTACAATGTTTTTCTTTTTTTTTCAAAGTCTTAACAGTAAAAGAAAATGCATACAGAAGTAGTGGATTTCCATGCAGTCTTGAAGAAGTAGTGTTGTCCTTCCAACGGAAAGACAGTGCTGAGTCTTGACATGCTGACAGATAATGGCCCACAACAGAGCAAACCCACAGCAGAGTCAGTCGTAGTTTGGAAGAATATTGGTAGGTAGGTCATCACAGAGCAGACCCACTGTAGTCCTGGTAGAGAGTATGGTATTGGTGGGCCACCAGAGGTGCAGACCCACTGCAGACCTTGTAGAAATAATGGCGTTGGTGGGCCACCAAAGATGTAGACCCACTGTAGTCCTTGTAGAGATGGCCAGCAGCCATCTGTTGTGACTGTGCAGGTGCACAATCACCACTGAAGAGTCTTGCGGATAATATAGCAAGTCCATAAACCACCACTTGTGCACTCACAAAGTTTTCGGAACTGTCCTTAGAACCAACAATGCTGTTATCCAGTCCCTTGCTGAATTATTAACACACATGCAAACACTAACAGTCCCTACTTCTCACATATTGTCCATATACTATGACCAACAGAAACGTGTGCAGTGAAATGTAACTTACAAGTTACTTAATTTGATGAACTGGTGTCAATTACAATTTTATAACATAAGAATACAATTACAAAGGTACAAAATACATCATTAAAAACATAACAATACAGATAACATTTGTAGTAAAATAGGCTTTACAAAAGAATAGAAATAGACATATACATCAATTTTACAGGAATTATGAGATAAGTAAATACATAAAATATCAGAATAACTTTTGGAACATCAACTTTACACATGAGCATTAAAACAAAACAGAATAAATAATGTCTAAGCATATTTACAAGGTAAATAACATATTATTAATGCAAATTATATTTGAGGATAACAGTATTCCTCATCATAGTGAATGTAGCTTAGTATTAGAAAAATTCTACAATATAAGTCTTATCAGATAAACATATAAATACAGGAAAAACATAAATACCCAAGGGTACACAAACATATAGCGGAATAATAAAAAAGGAAAGGACAGGATTTGTTTTACTGCAGTATTTTGCATGGAGATCTCCCTTTGTTCATCATTATTCCCAAAAGTACTATCTATACCTGCTTTCTGTACTTTTTTCGTTTAACTTCTCAATGCATTTCTTCCAATTCATCGCAACTCATTCTCTTATATAGTCTACCCCCTCTTAAGCTAACTTAAATCTACTGAGCTCAGATGCTAAACTAAGGGACGAGGCAATGCAGCAGCACAAAACAAGTAACACAAAGAGCAAGGACAAAAAAAAATCAAATTTGCGAAGCAAGCTACAGTAAATCTAAATTACCAAGCAATTCAACATTACAGCTAATATGAGGCAATGCGCAGCAAACAAAAAAATAAATCTGGCTTAGCAGAGTAACACAAATTAAAGTTCAGTAGCACTATGCCTGGCAAACAGCAGCTTATATCTAAACATGACATAGCTCAAGCAGAAAAAATAGTACACTAAAGATAACAATGCAGATAAGGGAAATGTATAATCACATCTTAATGTCTAAGTAATTAAAGTGGTGCATCACAAATTATTCTACAAAAGAAATTACCAAGTACTTGAAAAGAAAATTATAGATGCAGTTACTGTTATTAGTCCCTTCTTATTGTTCTTTCCTTTCCAAGTGCTCCTTTTTTGAAGAATGTGGATCACAAAATTATTATTTAATAGATCTGTTGACAGAAAGTGTTCACATTAGCAAATGCATCTAAGTTTATTTTATAAAACTAATGCTGTAATACAGCTGGAAAACAGATGTCAAATGAAATAAGCAATTACGCAAACCAAAACATAAAAACATCATTCAATAGCTATGTGGCATTTCGTAAGTCAGTAGCTCTCAACTCTCGTAGAAAGACGCTTGTCGTAATCAGGTGTGCAGATGTAAAAATATTTCTCGTCATTTCATTAGGCATTTCAGTAAATATCATAAATTACGAGCTCCACAGTATGCTTTCAACAAGGAAATGTCAATATGGAGGATAATGGCCTCCCCCCCCCCTTTTTTTTCTACCTGTGCTTCCGGAAAGGCACACCCTAATGGCTTGTTCTCCAGGTGTCTGACACAGCGGTGTGCCGACGACGCGCGTGCAGGTGGTCACTTAACTTTCTTACGGAAATATTTACGACAGCAGTTTCCGCTACAGTGACAGTCTCACATAAAAATATTTCACAGGTCAAGAATTAGCGTTGCAAATCTGTAGAAAGAAAATCCTATAAATATAAGTGTCCAAATAAAATATTCGTCAGCATTGTGATACAGTCACGCATTTACGCACATTTCATAACTCTTAAAGTACGATTCTTGGTTTTCAACATACTTCTTATTCCTCATATACGGTAGCATCATCTTATTGATCATAAACATATCTCAACAGCATAGTACACATCGTCGTCATAATAATAACATCATAACACCTCAGTCAAATCCCAAAAACGTCGTAGCTTTCTGCAATCGTTTCAAAACCTAAAAAAAATTCTCTGCCCATTTCAATAGTGTCATCTACCTCAAACGTACTTTAAAATCATGCTCCCTTACCAAATACATCATTCAAAGCTCTCATAGTATCACAATGGTTCCGAAAAAATATGAACAGTTTACAAAGTACAGACAAAATATAGTTTCATAAGTGTGAAGTTATCCAACTGTGTAATTATGTAAACATCTGTCACTGATATAGCAAAATAAATGTTTGTCTCTCTCAGTTAAATGATCAGATAGCTGTGTAATTTACATGTTAGAGAAATATGGTACCGATTTGTAAAGTTGTATAAGCAAATACCATATTAGCTAGGGCTCCTTGTGCTTGCCAAACACATGGTACACAAAGTAGGTGTGTAACCCCCTGAGGATTAATGTAATTATACCCTCAGGTGTTACAGATTACAGCAATGAAATGAAATGTATCACTGAAAACCTTTGTATCATTGTACTTCAAATATCTTTAAAAATAAATGTTTTAAGTACAAAATTAATCACTCAAATACGTGTCCTGTAGCGCTAAATGTGCGTCTTGTTGCAACATAATCTCTGTGGAAGTGTCGTAGTTATCGTCCTCCGAAAGCTAAGTTCTGCAGAAGTCAATGTACTTACCTCATGATAAACAAAAGTGAAATGCTTTGTGTATAGATATCGTAGTTATTACGCTTATTGCCATGATGAAGAAAGTACTGTGCTGTAACGTATTGTTGTGCTACGGAAAAGGCAATCTCATTGTAGCTATACCACAAAAGTTACTACTAAAACATGTTTTACTTTGCAGAATAAAACAGAAAAACTGTGCAGAAATAAAACAGAAACACCACAAAAGCAATATTGTAAATTGTCACTCATTAGTAGCGTCGTGATAAAATCGTGTAACTGTCACATAAACTAACACTGTGTCATCTGGTATCTCACAGAAAGTACTTTAAATCCGGAATATATTTTCAAGTCAACCAAAATGTTGCATTAAAATCTCATTAGCAGTACTGATAAATGTTCTAAATATGTAAGCCTTATAGTCGTTCCATAATCGTGCAACTAACAAGCAAGAATGTACACACACAATAACACTGTGATGTCTGTTCACTATAACAATGCATTCGTCATTTCTGTTTAAATAAGTTCTCTTGATTCTTGATTGGATATTTAACTTCAAACATTGTTGTATGTTAATAGATTCTAAGTCTGACAAAGCATATTAGTAATGTGATGCGAAAAATTTTATGACAAAGACTAAGATAAAAAGCAGATTATCTTTCAATAAACGGTTTTACATGTGAAATGTGGTGTAAACCTTTACTCTTCCTAGTACGCAGAGTTTCAACTTCAACGCAATTATCATGTGGTATACGTCGGATTCTGTAAGGTCCATTGTAAACTAGAAAGAATTTGTGACTCAAGTGTTTCTTCTTATGTGACAATGAATGAGCTTTAATGAGAACTTTCTGACCAATATACAATTTCTTTGCATTTGCTTTACCGTGTAGTTTTCTCCTTTTGTCTGCTGCAGATTTTATATTTTTAAGAGCCAAATCAATTATGTCTTTGTGTCGAAGTTTACGTGTATTCGGGAAAGGTACAAGCTCTCTGATTCTGTTCGGTGGTTCTTCATTCTTCAGTACAAGAGTAGGTGGTAAAGCAGTGGAGTCGTGAGGCATTTCATTCAGCACGTTTTGAAATAAGTGTAAATGTCTGTCCCAATGCTGATGCTTTCTGTGACAATAAAGTCTGCAAAGCTTATTGATTTCTTTCATAATCCGTTCGGAGGGGTTACAATGTGGTGAGTACAATGAAATAAAAACAGGTTTGATTTTATGGTTGCGAAGCATGCGTGACCAAACAGCAGATCTGAATTGAGGTCCGTTATCTGAAATGACTTTACTAACGTGTCCAACTTCACGTAAGAAATTTTTAACAAAGGCGTTGGATACAGACCGTCCAGTGGCTTTACGTAACGGAGTGAAAGAAACAAATTTTGAAGTAAGTTGAACAGCGACTAGAACGTACGAAAATCCATTGGATGTTCTGACAAGCGGTCCCAAGAGATCAACAGCAGCAAATTCTTTTAATTTAGAAGGAATAATAGGAAACAACGGAGCACGATGTGAGACAGTAGATGGTTTCGCTTTTTGACAAAGTTTACAAATAGACAAGACTCTTCGAATTCTTTTTTCCATATTGTTAAAATAACAAGTCGTTCGAAGAATATGATAACATTTTCGTGGACCAAAATGTGCGTAGCTGAAATGAATGTACCAAATGAGCTTATTAACAAAATCGTCAGGAATGCAAAGTACCCATAGCTTGTCATCAACAGTGCAGCGTTTGAACAGTATGTTGTTTCTAACCAGATAATAGTGCCGAATCTGTGTGTGTGTCTTTTCGTGCCATTTGCTCTTGATGTCTTTCCAAATCGGATCTTTATCTTGTTCATGAGCAATGTCCTTTAAAGATGTGGTGATGAAGTTTTCAAAGGCGACTTTATGAATGTAAAGAATACTGAAATTTTTCTCGAGGTTGCCTTCTGTGGTACTTTTCTCAAGCCCAGCCGGTGCGCGCGACAGTGCGTCCGCAACAATGTTCTCCTTGCCGGGAATGTAGACTATTGTGAAGCGGAATTCTTGCAGAAACAATGCCCAACGTTTTAACCTGTCATGATTTAATTTTGAAGACATAAGAAATTGTAATGCACGATGATCACTGTATACTTTTACGTGCTTACCAGAAAGAAAGAAACGGAATTTGTTAAATGCCCAAACGATAGCTAAAGCTTCTAATTCAGTAACGGAATAATTTTTTTCAGATTTTGTTAGCACTCGGCTAGCAAAAGCAATGGTTTTCTGAATGGTAGTGTCATTTTCTATGGCTTCTTGAAATAAATGGGCACCAAGACCGACTTTAGAAGAATCCGCGCTAAGGCAGAAATCTTGTGACAGATCTGGATGAGCTAAGATTGGCGCGTGAAGTAACGCTTCTTTCAAAGAATTGAATTCCAATTGTGCTTGTTTGTCCCAGTTCCAAATAGTATTTTTTCCAGTGAGAGAACAAAGTTTTGGTGTAACAAGAATTTGCATATTCAGAAAACGACGGTAAAAATTTACGAGACCTAGAAAACTGCGGACTTGTCTTTTTGTGGATGGAACTGGAATGGCTCTGATTGCTTCTAACTTTTCAGGATCCGGCTGAATGCCTTCAGAAGAAATAATATGTCCCAAAAACCTCACCTTTGACCTACCGAATTCAGACATTTCCAAGTTAACTGTAATTCCAGATTCTGCAAAAATACGTAACAAACTGTTGAGGATGCGATTATGTAGTTCCCATGAAGCTTCTGCTATTAGAATATCGTCCACATATAAGGTGATGTGACGTTTTAAGAACTCAGGTAATATGGAATTTAGCCCACGAATGAATGCTGCTGAAGAAATGTTCAAACCAAAGGGAAGTTTCCGAAACTGATAACAAACGCCGAAACAAAGGAAAGCTGTGTATTTTCTACATTCTGGATGAAGTTCGATCTGATAAAAGCTGGATCTGAGATCAATGGAAGACAACACTTTTACACCATTAAAATTTTGAAGAAGTTCTTCCAACGTTTGCGGCCTGTCTGTTTCAGGAATAATGATCGTATTGATTTGTCTCGAATCTAAGACAAGCCTGATCGATCCATTTTTCTTCTCAACAACATGTAATGGATTGTTGTATGAGCTTACTGCAGGCTCAATAATGCCCTCGTCAAGCATAGATTGTATTTCTGTTCTAACACGGTCCCTATAATGTGCTGGAATTACATATGGTCTAACACAAAATTTAGTATGCTCACGAACACGAAATTGGTATTGAAATCCCTTGATTGTTCCTGTTTTATGAGTAAAAACTGTGGAATGTGCTTGTAAAATCTCAAAAAGGTCCTGCCCATCAGTGTCATTACAATTCTCAATTGTTTGAATTTTATTCTGAATTAACTCATTAATTTCAAATATGCCGTCGATATCATCCCTGTCAGTTCTTGCAGAGTGATTGTTAGTGTCTAGTTCCGTAGAAAATTCCGAACTGTTGTCCAACAGAAGGTAAAGCCGATTGATTTCTTCGTCATGGTTTGAGAGCCAATCTTCAAATTTCAAAGCTATTGACTTACCTTCCTTCTCTAAACTTATTTCAGCATCGTGAAAGTTTAAGATTGCTTTGAATTCATTCAAAAAGTCTACTCCCAATATAATTTCCGTCGACAATAACGGAACAATAAGAAAGTTCGTAGAGAAGCTGTGGCTTTGACAAAAGAATTCTAAGTTGGTTTGTTGACGTACATCTACACTTTTTCCAAAGATTGCACCTTGTAATTTAATCTTACGTAACGGAAGTGTGAGGCAATCGTTCGATTTGTTGCATTTGCTAAAGGCTGTTTCACTAATTACTGAGATGGGACTGCCAGAGTCAAGTACTGCCGTAAATTTTACGTCATTTACAGTAATGTGAATCACAGGATATGCAATGTTGTTAAGTTTTACGTCGTGTTCCTGGAGTAAGATGTCCCTAATGTCTTCCATTTTTACGTAATTACTGGCTACGGCAGCCGCGTCATCAGTTTCATAAGTACGTTTTGTTGCTGCCAGCGGTGTGAGTCATTGCCTATTGTCTCTTTGTTGGCGCGCGTCGTTATTGGGATTTGGAGACCTAACTTCTACAAATTCACCGTGACGAGAGGGCCGTGCTCTGTTTGAATCCCGCCAGTTCTGATGCAATTCAGGTCTGTCGTTACGATCATATCGTCTGTCGTCATGTCGGTAGATTCCATAGTTTCTTTCTTGTCGGTCACATGGTGGAGAATTTCTCCCTGAATCGAAACTGCGCGCTGGTCCGTTGCGTCTAAAGTTATTCTGTCTCCCTTGATAGTATTTATTTTGGTTCCCATATTGTCTGTTTCTCTTATTGTCTCTGTGATAGTCATTACCACGGAGAGGTGATCTTTCCCTGTAGTTATTACTACTCTGCCAACGGTTGTCATACGGGTGGTGTCTGTTTTGGTCACGATTTGTGTTGTGAGAATAGCCTTGTCGTGTCAAGTTATTACTTCTTTCATCGCGGAATTGCGACGGATGTGACCTGTAATTGTTGTGTTCCTGGTTTCGCGTTCCGCGATTGTCAGTGTCAATTTCTAATTCTTGTAAGAGTCCCTGAAATGCTTCAATGTCGTCTTTGCAACGTCCTGCCAAAATAATATGTCGTAAATGTTCAGGCAGTTTGATTAAGCAAATGCGGATGAGTTCTGAGGGGCTGTATGGGTTTGAAAGATACTGATTCTTATGCAACATGTCTTCAAAATATTTCATAAGACTGGAAAATTCAGATTGTTCGAAACGTTTCATCATTATGATGCTATGTTTTACTCGGTCTTGTGTGGCTTGAGACCAATATGCTGAGAGGAAGGCATGGTAAAATTCTCCTTCACTGTGACAATCGTGAATTACCGATCGCATTCTTACAGCTGGTTCATTCTCCAAGTAGCCACACATAAATTCTAATCTGTGTTCTAACGGCCAGTTGGGAGGAAAACAATGCGAGAATTGATGGAGCCATGCTTGTGGATGAATGTCGTTGCCGGAATTCTTAAATGTTTTGAATTTACGTGTAGTAATGAACAGCTTATAGTCAAAATCATCATGTCGGCGAGTCGCATATCGGTCATTGTTAGGTCGTGTCGGCCGTTCCATCTCAAAATTCGGTGCACATTGCCAATTTATTTCATAATTTCCAAGGTGTCCTGTGTTATTATTTTGTGGTTGTTCCGTATTTCTAAGTCCCTCTTCCCGTATTGGAGCGCGAGTGGCCTCTGAAATACGTAATTCTTGTATTACCTGAGTCAGCTGATCTTGTACTTCCCGGATTTCTCTTTAGTGTTGCGTATTAATTTGATTCTGATTTTGTTTGAATTTCCTAATTTGTTCGCACTCTTCTGTGTCATTAAAGACTACCGGTTTTGTGTCGTTCAGATTATCATCTACCTTCGTAGATAAGTTAGTGAACTGATCCGAAAGTTCGGCTACTTTCTTCGATAGTGAACACGTTTCCTCAATGTGTTTTTCTGAACCAAATTTCAGAGTGTCCATTTGTGTTGAAATCGAATCTACTGTGTCCTTTAAGTTTTCCTGAGTTTTTGCAAGTTGCGTAACCGAATCGGTAGATGCAACTGAGTCAAATTTAGCTTGCAAGGTCTCATGATTTTCATGAACAATAGTTTGCAGTTCTTTTATGGCTGCTTCGTGATTCTGTAATGCATTTTCATGCCGCGAAAAAATAGGTTGAAAATGCTCACAAATTTGTGTTTTTACGTCATTACAGACTTTTTGACATTTCGATTCAATGTTATGTAACTCAGTAGTTAGATCTTCACACGTTTGTTCAAGAGTTTGTTCCAATGAGTCTAACTTTTGAAGCTGTTGCTGTGTTTGTCTCTGATTTTGTTCCAGTGTGTCTAACTGTTGCTGTGTTTGTCTCTGATTTTGTTCCATTGTGTCTAACTTTTTAAGATTTCGTTCTACTGTGTCTAACTTTTTAAGATTTTGTCCCATTTGTCTCTGGTTTTGTTCCATTTGTTGCATTAATTGCAATAATAATGTATTAGTGTCTGGAATCTGTTTCTCTACGCTTTTCGGCAGTGCATTTGCACCGGCAACATTCACATTTTGACAAGCAGAAAATGTGTCTTGACTTATTTGAGAAAACGGTGATGACCCAAAACCTGAATCTACAGTATTTACGAAATTGTGTCCTGTCATTTCGAATTCCTGAGGCGAGCTGTTGCCGACCGATCGATCGATAATGCTTCCCTGTTCACTACCTGTTTCACTGTCTACACCATTGTTTGCAGCCCGCTCCATTTCCCTATGCACAATTACCAAATTACTACTTTGAACATCAGTTAATTCATTACTCGGTGGCGCTAACACACTGCTTTCATTTTCACTGTCATTTCTCAGTTTACTTTGGAGCCTAGTATTACGTTTTTCACACGCCATTATTGTCACAGTATTTCACACGACAACACAGAAAAACACAATTTGAAGATCAAAAATAAGAGAACACATTAACATAGCACTGAAAATAATATCTAGTTAATTGCAGCTGCGAAATACTTGGTGCAAATCTACATGCATGCCACAACTGTTTTACTGTACAACAATGAAAGACTGCAACTACAAAGGAGATTTTCTCTACAATTACGCGCTAGCAATAAACAAAATCTACACTAATTACACAAACTACAAAAAAAAATCAGAAGATTCCAGTGAGGCATCCTCGGCTAAGGGTCGACATATGAAACGTCCCCTTTGAACAATTATACATGACTGTGCTTAAACTGACACACAATATTTTGTTAGCGCAACGCAATCTGACTTTCAAAATTCCCTACAAAAGAATGGCCCTGACTAACATTTAACTATACCTTTCACAAATCACTTACCTCACAAAAATCTTCGCTGCTCAAGCTACTGCAATACAGCGAGCGCCACTACTGCCAGCTAAATAAAAGATTCAAACTATGGAAGGCACTAACTACTGATAGGGATAGTTAGCAAATGAAAGATATTAATAGAGAACAAACAATGTATTTACCTTGATATCGTCATATATAAATATAGCAGTTCATGACAAATTTCAAAACTCCGCCATCTCTCTCCCCACATCCACCACTACTGGCGGCTCACATCCAACTGCGCAACGCTACGCGCTGTTCACATCCAGCTGCCTAACACTACAATGGCGAGTATTACAACAATGCAAAGCAGACACAGACTGCCCACAGCACAGCCAGTGATTTTCATACAGAGGTGGCGTTACCAATAAAAAAACCTAAACAGCCTACTTACACTTGTTTTAGATGAAACTAGTATTCATCCGAAATTTTTTATACGGATGTCAAAGTAGTTAAAATCATCACCATCATCGTAATCATTGCCATCAGCCCTTTAATACGATAACCGCCTCCTAGAGACTGATTCATCGGATTTGCTCTCCAGTTTACGTCTATTTTCCACTGTCATCTACCCAGCTTCCGTTTGGTCGACATCTCGAATTTTCTAACCTCTTGGGGGCAAATAACTTCCTTCGTGTATCTACTATCCGTTGTTGTATTTACATGTCCCATTAACCACCCTATTATTTTCATTACAGTGTTAATTACGTCTCCCACCCCAGTGTGTTACTTGATTCTTGGTCGCCAGTTCCTCACCGTTTCTCGCGCTGGAGGTCTGTGCCTCATTGTCGAGTGTCAAAACCGGTAATAGAGCATAGATTTTCCATTTCAGACACATCGGGAGCTTATTATTGAGAACTCTGTAACACTCCATCTGTGGGTCAAGTGGTGTATGGACAAAACAAGGAAAACAAGTCTAGTAAACATCGGTACTAAGGTGCATACCTTATGACCTATGAGTACATCACTACTGTGTAACACATCTAATGAAAGCTCTTTGCTATTGCCAACTAACGTTTGTAACAATCGATGCCATTTTTATGATAGGTAGATCTCATTGTTCTTAGGTGATAACAGTGTTTTTAATACTCTGTGGAGAAACATTTCGCCGCAAGATGATCAGTAAAACTTCTCAGGGCACACGACTGCGTCGTCACGACGTTATACAGAGCAACGACTCGGCGGCCCTTACATGTCATGTTCTGCTATGTGGAGTAAATACAAAACACCGGTGTATGCCAGTGGCACCAGGGGCCGACATGATGGTCTACAGAATGTAAACCTTATTCACCGTTCTGGGTACGTGCAGCGCATGCATTGCACGTGTCAGTTCCAATGGAAGCAGACTGTGTTTTGGTAAGTGTGTGCAACGTTTTTCCTTTGTAGTTTTACCTTTGCACTTACAAGAATAATTTCAGCCCGTTATTCTACACGGAGAATAGAAGACATGATCTCCTGTTACCGTCTGGGAAACGCAAGCAACCACCGATCCGGAGCGCGAGTACTAACCGCATAGTTATTCAGCCGCCTTTGCCAGCGAGTAGCAGACTCTGGTTCCGTAGCTCAAATAACGGTGGATGCCGACAGACTTGCACCATTCGGAGATCCTGAAACTCGAGTACGTACAATTTCACCATTTTTCGAGTCTCCTCTAGTCTGGGTGACCTTACATACCATCTACAGCGTGTCCAAGCCCTTCGGCCATAAGATCAGCCTGCCAGAATGCAGTTCTGTCGGCAGCTGTTACAAAGAAATGGTAAAGATCCACTTTTCGCAAAAAGAATGCTGTTCACAGACGCGGCTGTTTTCACGTGAGATGGTATTGTTAATTTTCAAAACCAACATGTGTTGATCCACGCAACTCCACACGCAGTTGAAGAAGCAAGGCAGAGCAGCGCCGATTTTCGAAAAATGAATGGCCAAAAATTATTGGCGACAGACTAATAATGGACCGATGACCTCAGCAGTTTGGTCCCTTAGGAATTCACACACAGACTAATAGAACCTTACACACTACCAAACAGACTGACTGGTGCAAGGCATTGTCAGTTCCCATCCAGCGACTTGTTTGTTCTGCTAGACGAAGTACCATCCAACAACGGCTGGAGATGTTGTTCATGCATGATGGAGCTCCAGCCCATTTTCTCCGAAATGTCAGAAATACCTCACACAGACATTAATTGGCAACGGGTTCGACGAAGAGGTCCAGTTCTTAGGCCAGTTCTTTTTCCCGACCTTAATCCCTTGGATTTTTGGTTGTGGGGACACGAAATGTTTGGTGTATGAGTGCCCTATTAATGTGCACGAACGCTACGGAACACGCCATCAGTGCTTGTCCGCGCATCCGTGAGCAACGTGCAGGTTTTCAGAGAGTGCGTGAATCCCTAAGACTTGGGACAGAAGCGTGCCTTACTGTGAAGGACACCACACTGAGCACCTCCTTTAGCGACAGCTCGCAAGTGCAGAAAGCAGGTTACGTTACAAGTCTTGCTATTTCAAAGTACAAGAATAACGTGTACTCGTTTCATTACTGCTTTCTGTAGGTCTTTCGTAAAAGCAGAGATGTTGCAGTAGATTTGTTTCACAGTAGTGAAGTACTCATAGCTCTTAAGGTATGCGCTTTAGAACCGATGTTTACTAGAATTGTTCCTGTTTTGAGCCATACTGCCATCTCTGAAAATACGGAATGCTTTTTTTTAACAGTCTGTATGTAACATCGTGACGACAGTCACGTACCCGTAAAAACTTTATTGCACACGAAACATCCGTGAAAGTCCACGCTCGTATACTGCTCACAAGTTAGGTGTATTGAGAAAACTTGTTTTAGCGGCAATGGCCACCTTCTCTTCAGATTTCTCATCATTTGATGACTGTTTCATCTCATGGAGGAATGCGTGCAACGCAACAAACAGAGAAAGACTGGTTACCCCTGTTCATGTGTAGCGGAGAATAGTATCTATACAGAGCCACAATCAGTTAACGGTAATCGCAGTTAGCATATATTACTCAATGTAAAAGTTTTATACCTTCTTTTATATGATAACAACACTTTAGAGAGAGTTCTTTTCACAAACGTCGTAGAGAAAATATAAACATCGCTGTATCATTTTTCCCCCTGTTAAAAAGATTCTACTGTAGATGAGCTTTGAGCATTATGGAACAGTCGGGCAGCTTTGAATACCATGATGTATCATTAGTCGAGTAGTGCTCCCAAGCAGAAGATGCGTGATCTACTTCAAATGGTTCAAATGGCTCTGAGCACTATGCGACTTAACTTCTGAGGTCATCAGTCGCCTAGAAC
This sequence comes from Schistocerca piceifrons, assembly GCF_021461385.2. Taxonomy (NCBI): domain Eukaryota; kingdom Metazoa; phylum Arthropoda; class Insecta; order Orthoptera; family Acrididae; genus Schistocerca; species Schistocerca piceifrons. The sequence continues at coordinate 555,744,826 of NC_060140.1, forward strand.
TTAGAACTAATTAAACCTAACTAACCTAAGGACATCACACACATTCATGCCCGAGGCAGGATTCGACCTGCGACCGTAGCGGGCGCTCGGCTCCAGACTATAGCGCCTAGAACCGCACGGACACTCCGGCCGGCATCTACTTCAACATGTTCCCGTGATGCTCTATAGCGAGTACAGTTCGCCTCCAGTTATCGTGTGAGTTACGGCGCAGAAAAACGTTTCCGTAGTTTGACAAAATTTTTGAGAAGTAAGTTTTCAAAAATCTGCATAGTTATTGAAAATCTATACTAGTTACTAAAACTATATACTAGTTACTAAAACTATGCAATTTATTAAGAGAAAGAGTTGTAGATGATCATGTATTTCTCGATTTTTGGCTATAAGTACAGTTGGTTCTGTTGTTATTTTGTGGGGCTCAAGATGTGGCATTTCCGGCAATATAGAATACCTGGTATTCCATAAAACCCATCTTGACCATGGTGATTCTGAGAACGTAGATTTTGTGACTTTTGCAAATAGATGAATATAAAACCAATCACCGCTATTATATAAACAAATAATTGTTTCAGAATTTTGTTTCGAAGTTAATAAACGTTAACAGATTTGTTACCGATAAGTAATTCTTTTAAGATTTTAAATTGAGAGTAGTCTCAGGACTTTATTTTGTGTGCACAAAATGTGGTTTTTTCCAAATTTAAATGATTATCTACATTTGTACAACCCTTTTCCATTTTACTCTAGTATTCAATATTAGCCTGCAAGTTTCATTGAAAAAAGATTTTTCTGCGCTCCTAAATTTTTAAAATCTTCTTAAGAGAAATACAAGTACGTTTTGCCAAACAGTTGAAGTTTACGATAAATTGTGTTTGAGAGATAAGGATAACTAAGAGAACTGAAAAAATGAATTATATTCCATAATATTCGCATTTCATCTAATTATATAAGTACATCGGAACTTTTAAAATTTTAGAGCGTGACAACCGTAACAGATGGTCGCGTCCAAAACATATAGCTGCTTACATGAAACTCAGTATGAAATATGCAGTACGGATGCTGCAGGCGACACACACTAAAGAAGAACATCTGTTTCCGCCAACGCACATACCAAATGTGAACCATAATTATCAAAATGGGAAACCAAGAAACAAAATAAACCACTGATAATTAATCAGTAGTGCTGAAACATGTCCAAGCTAAGGAAAGTGAGTTTTATTTTTCATTTAAATATTAATAGGCAAAGACACATATACAATACGTAAAAGTAGTTCGTGTTTTTACAGTAACGAACTCTAAATTCCTTTCAGTGTTCAAATAAACGGATTTGATTCCGTACCTACAGCGAAAAAAAAAAAATAAAACAATCTCACTCACAATTACTAACTCGAGCTCACATTTTAGGGAGGAAAAAGTACACTTGTAAGATATCAACCCCAGCAATCAAAGGGGGCTGTTGGAGACATCTGTCGCCGGCCGTGGTGGCCGTGCGGTTCTAGGCGCTGCAGTCAGGAACCGCGGGACTGCTACGGTCGCAGGTTCGAATCCTGCCTCGGGCGTGGATGTGTGTGATGTCCGTAGGTTAGTTAGGTTTAAGTATTTCTAAGTTCTAGGGGACTGATGACCTAAGATGTTAAGTCCCATAGTGCTCAGAGCCATTTTTTGGCACATCTGTCAAACATGTTGTGAAATCTTGTTCGACAACACATGTTATTCTATGCGAAAAATAGCTAAGTAAGTTGTGTACGGTATGTAATATGTCAGCTTCACGAATATATATGAGAGTGTTCAATATTATTGAAAGTATTCTAATATTGATATTCTGCAGATATATATGCGCCAAAAATAAAATGAGTAAACCTAAGCAGCTGAAGAATTATTGTGAAATGAAGTTAATTATGTTCGATTTACAATTTAATCACGCCAATCACGTTGAGGAATAGTATACTCCTGCATTTGTCCGTTATTTTAACACGGTCAGTTATAAAATCCAAAGACAATAATGCACACCGCCTATGTTAATTATTAAATAGCTCTACGCTACTTCTTTAATGACACACTCATCCATTTCGTTCATTTTCTCTCAATTTGTGAATCAATCTATAAAAATGTTCAAAGCAAACAGATGTTAGAAACCTCGCACTTTCACATAATGAACAAAGCATGTTACCAATGTCACAGCAAAATTTCACACACCTCTTACTTATTCCCCTTTATAGGTAGTAAGTATGTGCTGTAGAATTACAGCCCAAATCTTCGCGCGGGATCTATTGCCGCGGCTGGTATCTTGCAAGTGTGCTTTTTTTCTCCTTGAAATACAAGGTCGAGTTGATGACGCATCCTTGTCAGATGTTCTAACATTGAAAATTTTGTTCCCACCTTCTGCAATCCAACCAGTGAATGATAGTCAACGCAAGCTAATTCCTCCTCTCCATACAACATTAAGTTATCCTGAAAGCCCTTTCGCTCTTAAATATTAATTTGTGTCCGTATCTCAAATTAAACTCCAAAAATCTCAATTAAATAAACGATTTCATAAGTTTCTGCGGTTTTCCTCTCAGAAATCTGAAGTTCGTTATCGTCGCAATAGAAATACGCATGCATGTGATATAAATTCAGTTTTTGTAATAGCTGATACACATTCTATGGCCGTTTAGCTCCATATTTGACTAAGATCAATATGAATCTTTCTTTTAAGGTCTGTTCAGATTTTCGTCTCCTTTGTGACAATATTCCTTGTGATTTCTATTGTTCCTATTGTATAAGCGAATCATTAACGACTGTCTTTCCTTTTACAGGTGAGACGCACGGAGCTGTTAGACGCATCAGTTTTATGTAAGTAGTTTAGTTTATTGCTGCGCTTACGCGGCCCTCATCAGAAATTGTTTGCTTGGAGGCATTTCCTGAAAATTAGTGCAACCGCGTCTTTCGTAACGTGTAACCAGTGCATCCAAAACAATGTTGGACCTAGTTTCCAGTTTCGTCATTGGATTATCCAGCACAGTACTGCCATAGCCAATTTCTTATTGTCTGTACTGGATGACAGCTGTTTGAACTATGCTCAACTGCAGCAATAGGCCGCGTATGTGGAGTGTTGAAAATCCATACTCCACGCTTGTCTCTGACCACCAGCAATGACTCGTTATTAACTTGTGAGCTGACATTGAATAAAATCGTTCCCATTGAATTGTGCGCGTTACCTGGTGGTCACAAGAGATGTGTTGCCACAGTTGCTGCATAATGAACCTCTTTTTTCCAATAATATTGTTCTGGGTTTGTGACCGCATCGTGAACTACCGACCCCTCGGTGGCATTCAGGAGGACCGCTATTTGGTGATTTATGTTACTGCTTTATACGCTACTGGCCATTAAAACCGCTACACCACGAAGATGACGTGCTACAGACGCGAAATTTAACCGACAGGAAGAAGATGCTGTGATATGCAAATGATTAGCTTTTCAGAACATTCACACAAGGTTGGCGCCGGTGGCGACACCTACAACGTGCTGACATGAGGAAATTTTCCAACCTATTTCTCATACACAAGCAGCAGTTGACCGGCGTTGCCTTGTGAAAAGTTGTTGTGATGCCTCGTGTAAGGAGTAGAAACGCGTACCATCAAGTTTCCGACGTTGATAAAGCCTATCGCGATTGCGGTTTATCGTATCGCGATTTTGCTGCTCGCGTTGGTCGAGATCCATTGACTATTAGCAGAATATGGAATCGGTGGGTTCAGGAGGGTAATACGGAACGCCGTGCTGGATCCCAACGGCCTCGTATCACTAGCAATCGAGATGACAGGCATCTTATCCACATGGCTGTAACGGATCGTGCAGCCACGGCTCGATCCCTGAGTCAACAGATGGGGACGTTTGCAAGACAACAACCATCTGCACGAACAGTTCGACGACATTTGCAGCAGCATGGACTATCAGCTCGGAGACCATGGCCGCGGGTACCCTTGACGCTGCATCACAGACAGGAGCGCCTGCAATGATGTACTCAACGACGAACCTGGGTGCACGAATGGCAAAACGTCATTTTTTCGGATGAATCCAGGTTCTGTTTACAGCATCATGATGGTCGCATCCGTGTTTGGCGACATCGCGGTGAACGCACATTGGAAGCGTGTATTCGTCATCGCCTTATTGGCGTATCACCCGGAGTGATGGTATGGGGTGCCATTGGTTACATGTCTCGGTCACCTCTTGTTCGCATTGACAGCACTTTGAACAGTGGACGTTACATTTCAGATGTGTTGCGACTCGTAGCTCTACCCTCCATTCGATCGCTGCGAAACGCTACATTTCAGCAGGATAATGCACGACCGCATGTTGTATGTCCTGTACGGGCCTTTCTGGATACAGAAAATGTTCGACTGCTGCCCTGGCCAGCACATTCTCCAGATCTCTCACCAATTGAAAACGTCTGGTCAATGGTGGCCGAGCAACTGGCTCGTCACAATACGCCAGTCACTACTCTTGATGAACTGTGGTATCGTGTTGAAGCTGCATGGGCAGCTGTACCTGTACACGCCATCCAAGCTCTGTTTGACTCTATGCCCAGGCGTATCAAGGCCGTTGTGAACGACCGTCGCAGGTAGCAAGAGGAGAACCGCACCGGAAATGACCGCGGAGAAGCCCTCGGACGTTGGCGCGCCAGGTACATATAGTCTGCACCCGCGAGCACAGCTCGAGTTCACCACCGGCAATGGAGGGTGAAACTTTGACAATGCCAGCCACTCGTGCTGGCGAAACGTCAGAAAAATCGTTAGATGAACGTCAGCCGAAGAACCCGAGACAGAAGCCAGTAGGCAGTTGGTCAGTAGTGTTGTAAACGGCAACCACCGTGGGCGCATGCAACAAGTTTGTTTCCAAACAAGACACGCAGAAAGCTTCACTGTTGTGCACTATTTTCAGTCCAATGTAGATAGACAGCTAACTGGAGGCGAGATACGAAACGAAACGCAATAACTGAGTAACGAGCAACAGGTGGCCATCGATCCTTTATACCAAAATACTCGGAAGCAATCACTGAACAACCTCTGAAAGTTCGTGGGTGGAATTCTCGTCCATCCCATATACACTACTGGCCATTAAAATTGCTACACCAAGAAAAAATGCAGATGATAAACGGGTATTCATTGGACAAATATATTATACTAGAACTGACATGTGATTACATTTTCACGCAGTTTGGGTGCATAGATCCTGAGAAATCAGTACCGAGAACAATACGGCTCCTTAACTTATCATAGCAATTCTCTTCGCCACGTACTCAAACAGTTAGATGAAAACAACAGCAAAATGAATGCTGTCTTCAGACGATCTGTTCAACATACAGAACTCATAGCTGACAATATGGCTCCAAGAATCGCGTAGTTCATGCTGACCTCACTAAGTGTCGTACAACAAGTAAGAACTTTAGTAAGAATTTTATAGTAGTAATAGTAGTAGTATTAAGTACAAAGGTCGAACCATTATATTATAGTCAACTCTCCCCTACAAACCGCAGATCGCACCACACACGTTCCACCGGCTTTGCTTTATTTATTTACTTATTTATTTACTTATCCTGTCGAGATTAGGGCTATCAGACCCTCTCTTAAACCCGACTAGGCATTAGCGTTACATCTGTGACGACAGGCATATTAAGAGAAGTCTCACATTTAATACTGAATTCAACGTTTACAAATAACCGTAACATAAAACTTGAAGACAATAGTCGCTATAGCAGCGAAAGATACACGCTTTATATTCATTCTGGAAAAGTGCAACAACAAAGACAAATCACAGGCAGGCAGATGAAAACTATGACGACTGACGGCAGTGGACATGAGCGAAGGCGTGGGAGATGCAGAGAGAGAGAGAGAGGAACTCGATAAAACAAAAGTAATGGAAGTAGGGGAAGAGAAAGTGGCGTAACTGATTGAGAAATCAAACGAGAAAGAGCGTAACTGAGAGAGAACATTTGTTTGATAGTGTGGTATCTGGCCATATACGTTAACGCTTTTAGGCAAAAGCTATGAGAATGACAGAAGCTGGTGCTTCAGTTTCTTATATTTACCTGGCTTTTGAAATATTATAACGTCCACAACTTTTACACGGAATTGACCCAAAGTAATGTAAATATGCCAGACACCTTTGGATAATATATAGATAATCACACAAGGATCATAATGTGTTATTAGCATAAATAGCAAATGAAATAAGGACACCGCTCTCTGTTGCTCTGCTCTTTTGCTCTTTCGTTTTTCGCCTTTACTCTCTTGCCATTGCGCTTGTCGCGCTTGGTTAGCTTGACTCATATTAAGCAATTAATTCTGAGGATTTTATGAAATCGTCATAGGAGATCTTTCTTGGACACTTACTTAATTATTTGCATCTGCAACTGTTGTTAGAAATCGGAATATCTAGTGCGTGCATTTGAATTTCGCGCGTTTCATGTAGAGGATCTTAAGTTTTAAATATTAAGCATCAAATGTTTGCTGTGTGAAATAGTGAAAGCTGGCCTTTATTTCTTTGAAATATACTGTTAAATTTTAACCATATTTCATTTAGAAAGGTGTCCTTCCTTTATAGATTCCTAATTTTGTGTGTTTTCTTAAATACCGAAGCATTTCTTTTGGAGTGCGCCATTTCATGCGACGTAGTCTTTTGTTTGAGAAATAGGTTAGAACCTGCAGTCATATTAATATTACGAAGTCCGATAGTCAGTTTAATACTAATTTTGCAAGGAAACGTATTTAAATTCACGGTCAGTAACAAGTTATACCAAAATATTTGCTCTCCAAGCCAAAACTACATACCGTTCCTACTTTCAGAAGAAACTGCAATAACTTTCGTAAAAGTTCAGAATTAAGTCAGTCATTTAATGAAAGAGGCCCCAGTTACTCTCATCGTTGCCGCCATTGTTTTTCAACTTAATATAAAAATAGTTCACAATCCAAAATTGCCTTCCATATTAATTGCAAGTAAAATAATTAATTCCTAATTAACGGGCAGTGACGTTTAAATATGCACAAAGTGCAGGGTAACTTGTTCCAGAGGCGAACAGCAGAAAGAGAGGAGCAGTCTGAGGAAGTTTTTATTTTACGGGTGGATAGAGATAACACACTAGACAAGCGAAATTCTTTAGTTACGATTATAATGAGTTTAAAAGTAAATAAATCAACCTTTCTGATCTCTAAAACAAAAGATCAATAGTCGTAATGGGTTAACATTGAGAACATTCTTACATCCTCGGCATTTGTACGTGGCGAACTATTGAATACGGCAAACATAGGCCATTTACGCAAATGTAGAGATTCTTGTAAAATAATAATATTTATAATAAATTTCTGAATGAGCTGTTTGTTACAATTATAAAAAGTATTCTGACATAGACCTAGGCCCCATAGAGAGCTTCACGGACGAGACGTGTTCGAAAAGCAAAAGTCGTTTGCTTATATACAAATTTTGGCAGCTCAGACCAGCCCAACGCCATCTGTTGATTGTTTAACAAGCCACAGAACTAACTGTTTTGATTCGATAGTACTCTGACATTAGGTGAAAGGAAACAACAACGACCTCGAAAATCGTTGCTCTTGTCAGTCGCGAAGGGCGTGTTGTAATTCTATTTTCGTGTGTAAGAGGATCGACCAAATTCATCAGGAGTTATGTCTACAGTAATGTGTGAAAGAAACTTTAGAGAATGGTGTTGAGACCTGAGAAGTGGCGATACAAATGTGTATGGTGAAGAGCGGAATATCAGACTCAGTATCCAGGCCGGTGGAAACGTGCAACTGTTCTGCCAAAAAGTATAAATTGATTGATGATTTACAGTTGGTGCTGTGACTGATGAAGTTCATCACGTTGGACGGACCATTAATTTACACTATTGTCTCGAAAAAGCTCGAAGGTCTCAAACTGTTTGCGAGGTGAGTACCCAAAATGATCAGGACGAAGGACGAAGCACGTCAAGCGGACGAGCAGTTTTGGAGCACTATAGGCAAGATTAAAACATATGTTTCGCCACGCTATTGCATCTGATGAGATATGAATGTGCTGCACCAACGCAGAATCAAATAACCAATCACCTTGCTCGAGTCGAAATATGATGGCTACTGTTTTTAGGTTCAGAAAGAATATTGCTTTAGTATGTTTCCTGGAACGTGTGTCAACAATTACAGCAGACACGCAGTACGAAATACTCACCAAACTGAGACGACACATCCAAAGCCACGGCGCGGAAAACTGCAATCCTCAATAGTCCTTCTCCACAGCAACATGCGCCCACACATCGCACCAAGGATAGGTTTCATCTTTTCTGTTGGCGACTTTCCGACCGCCGCTCTACAGTTCCTAGTATTAATTCTTACTCTGCTTAAAACAGTGACGTGTTGGAGAACGGTTTAGGATTGACGAGGAACTCAGATCACCCTTGAGCACTGATTGAATTCCAAGTCGGAGAACATATATGCAGAGGCGCTGAAGGAGAGTGTTTAGAAGTGGGCGGCGATTAAGCGGAAAAGTAAAGTAGGTTTGTGGGACACTAAAACTTACGATATGAACCACAGATATGTTTTATGACCGAAAGGCCGTTGATTTTCCTTTGCTTCTCTGTCGTTTAAAGTACCATCATTGATAAATATAAAATTGCAGAGCAAATGCAAGACTTAAGCTATTCACAGAAATGAAAATATCAAAGTTTTATGATACCAGTTAAGTGATTTACGCACCTTGATGTTTTTCATTTCCCGTGATATTTCATCAGCAATACGTGTTTGTCCGATGGATGAAGCACGCTTTTAAAAGCAGTGTAATGTGCTAACTCATAGTAAATCAAAGGTTTGGCAGTAATGGAAGAACACATATATCTTGGGTTGTCCGTGACTTGCCGGTTTCGCAGTTTGTGCCTCAGGAATGAAAAATGAGATGATTTCGGTTCAGCGCCAGACGCAACAGCTGCAGAAATTTGAATCGTTTATCAGAGTGTCGGATTTCTTAATGTTGCCAAGAAGAAAAACGGGTCAAGGATGGACCACGCTTGCTAACTTGGGTCATAAACGGGAGATTAATCAACTATTGCAAACCAAGGCCACGACGGACTAACAGATTACCGTAAATGTCCTTGCTCTAACTGCGGAACTTTTGTTCGTTTTAAACTGCCTACTTTCAAAGGAGATTCAGATTCTTGTTTGTCATGAGATGCAACCAACATGACCTGTAACGCATATTTAGGGTCAGAGAATTATTTAAACAACTGACTATGTTGTGCTAGATGGCAGTTTATTGTTGTAGAATATATCATGTCTACAGCCGCTCCTTACGCCGCATTTAGCCGCAGCATTCCGTGGTTTGTGACGTCACATCTGCAGATGTAGCAAACCTTCTCATTACCATTCGGTTTTCAATATACAGGATAATAATAATAATGTCGTGTGACGAGGGCCTCCCGTCGGGTAGACCGTTCGCCTGGTGCAAGTCTTTCGATTTGACGCCACTTCGGCGTCAGGATGAGTTTACAAAATGGGGACAAACTATGGGGAACGGCCCCTAAGAGGATAATAAACAGAAAAGGTCATAAGGACGTTTGGCCGGAAATGCGTTCAAAGGGAGGTACGCCCACTTGAAGATGGAGGCAGACGATCTCTGACAGTGACCTCAGCAAGAGCACCAGGTAGGTGGCCCGTCAGGATGGGATAAGCCAGATCACAGTGTGAAAGATTCCCAACTACTACTATCACTATATGTATCACAACGCGTGCAGTCCTCATTATCTAGGGACTTACCTCTGCGGCAACGGTACTGTCGCTCGTTCGTTGCAAAATTCGCCACGGTGCTAGGATTTCTGTCCTCCATCCTATTCAAAGACGAGGCTACCTTCACGACAGCCGGTACCGTCAATCTTCCCGACTCTCACCTGTGGGCTACGGAGAATCCCAGCGAACCATCAGCACTGGTTCTGCCTCAGTGTTTGGGCGGGCCTTATTGGCGATCGCCTCGTGGCAGCAGTCAATCTTCCACAAAACCTCAGACGAGAGGCTTATCTACACTCACTGCACGTGACGCTGCCTCCCCTGTGGGAAGGCGCACCTGTGAGGTACGAAGGGTAGTATGGCTACTACATGAAGATTCTCGTTGACTGCCCTCTTGAGTCTGTAGCAAAATCATTAGTACGCACAGCCGGCCGTGGTGGCCGAGCGTTCCTAGGCGCTACAGTCTGGAACCGCACGACCGCTACGGTCACAGGTTCGAATCCTGCCTCGGGCATGGATGTGTGTGATGTCCTCAGGTTAGTTGGGTTTAAGCTGTTCTAAGTTCTAGGGGACTGATGACCTTAGAAGTAGTCCCATAGTGCTCAGAGCCATTTGAACCATTGGTACGGACAGAACATTCCCACTTGTCTGGTGTATTCTCATGTGTGCTTTAAATCACTAAAATCTACACTGTCAAAGATTTCTTATCTCCACCTTCAAATCAGTGTACGTTCCTTGGAACGCATATCAAGCCATATGTCCATATGACCTTTTTCGCTGTTTATCCCCTCTGCGGTAGTTTACTGAATTTTGTCACCATTTAGCTAAATCTCGTGGGTTGTAATTATAGTTACGGAAAGAGGACTCTGCAATTCTGCCAGCTAATGGGAAGGCACTAAGGAATGAGTCTAGATTCCCCCACGTGAAACGGCATGAAAGTGCTCCGTCACGGGCGTGATTTCTTCAGTTGCCCATGCACGGTATGTGCGAGGCATTCCTTATGGATACACCTTCGTCGGATCGGAGTATTAAGCTCGGCTGAACTCAGTAAGAAAGAATCTGCAGCGGGAAATATCAGAGTCGTTTACTCTACGCAAAAAACATAAATCCTCATAGCACGACGTCGCCTGGCATTATTTACTGCTGTTATTGATGCAGTGATTGGTTCAAATGGCTCTGGGCACTATGGGACTTAACTTCTAAGGTCATCAGTCCCCTAGAACTTAGAACTACTTAAAACGTAACTAACCTAAGGACATGTCACACATCCATGCCCGAGGCATGTACTGTAGCGCCTAGAACCGCTCGGCCACATCGGCCGGCGATGCAGTGATTCACATCATTCAGTTAACGTGATTTGCATTCTTTGCCTCTAATGACAGCGTTGGCGACGTGGTTTTGAACAGTTCCTTCCTTTCTTTCTACAAAAGTACACTCTTTAATTTTGTATGTTGAGAAGTAAGATTTAGAAGACGCTGTAGACTTGAATACTAGCTTGATGTTGTGCAGATACCAGGGAGCGATAGACTGTTTACAAATTCTAGAGAAAGGAGACTGTCATTAGAAAAGTGGAAGCGTGTGTAAGGTAGGCAGCAACTGAGAAGGTAGTGAAACAGGGTTCAAACCTATCGCCTATGCCATTCGATCTGTACAGTGACCAGGCAGTGAAGAAAACCGACGAGAAATTTCGAAAGGGGGCAGAAGTTAAGAGAAAAAAACTCTTATGTTTTCCAATGGTGGTGTAATTCTGTCCGAGTCGCTAAAGGGCTTCGAAGATTAGTTCAATGGAGTGGATAGTATCTGGAAAAGAGGTTATAACCCATACATATTATAAAAATGGATGTATGTGTTTATGTTCCTCCTAAACCACTAGACCGATTTCAACCAAACTTGGTACACTTATCTTTTACTGTCAGCCAACACCCGCTGTGGGGGTAAGAACCAACTACTTATTAAAATTAAGGAAATATGATCTCGTAAACAATGAGATGCATGAGAAACTGCCGCGTCATGCATGACGTTTAAATTTATTATCTCTTCGATACTAACTCTACTGGCAACACATTTCGCAGACAGTATCCACACATACCGCTGAATGTACCTAAACAAATATATCATCGTACTACACATATTTCAATAGATATGACATCATTAACACTGAGTTGCGTTAAAAATGCCACACCATGCTTGAAGTTTTAATACACTTATCCTTTATTGCTAAGGCACTCCTGCAGTAGAGTCAGCTTATGGAAATCCTTGACATCTGGCAGCGCTTTTGACACCTTTCAACTGCGAAGCACAAACAGCTGTATGCGAAAACAATAGTCGTCTATAGAGCTATGAAGAGGCGTTACCATAGACACGTTTACAAAATCCCGTTGTGGACACACGAAGCAGCTGCGCCCAGCATGCAGAAGCTATCCGGAATAGTGCACCTACGCATTTGTACAATACGCATATTTCTTTGTACGACTGTTTCATAACTTCAGAGGTGTTTTGAGGAATATACCGAAATGAATTACACTACGAACACGGTTTATTTTTTATTTTCATTTCTAATAGAAAAACGGCAAAATGAATACCCAGGAAATACCGGGATTGTGAGCTGTTAAGGATATAAACAGAACTAAAACAAGGCGAATTAAATTAGATGATACAGAGGAAATTAGCGTAGGAAACGAGTCACTAAAAGTATTACAAGAGATTTTTTGAAGTTTTAATACACTTATCCTTTATTGCTAAGGCACTCCTGCAGTAGAGTCAGCTTATGGAAATCCTTGACACCTGGCAGGGGAATATGCGCTGATATGAAACTTTTTGGCAGATTAAAACTGTGTGCCCGACCGAGACTCGAACTCGGGACCTTTGCCTTTCGCGGGCAAGTGCTCTACCATCTTTTTTTTTCGGCTAGTTCTCTACCAACTTTCCGTTTTTACTTTGTTTTTTAAGTTGCAGGTAAGGAGAAAACAAATAAAAACCTCTTGTGTATGAAAATAAAAGACGACGTTTTTCATAAAATAACACAATATCCTATGAAAACGTAAAACATAAAAGGTAGCTATATTTCAGCAACGGCCTTCTTTTTTTTATTTCTTTATTTTATTTGTTTTATTGTTAACATAAATGAGCATAGTCTCACATCAGCAGCAACCCAATTTTTTTTATGTTACTTTTTGTTTGGGGGGGGGGGGGGCACAGGATAAAGAAAAACAAATAGGCTGCAGATAGAGAGCTATGCGGGAAAAGTGTAAACATGTGTAAGGAAAAAAAACTTAGAAGAGTAGGAGAAAAGAGAAGTGAAGTAAAATAGGAATACTTTCCGCGCCATGCTCCACTTTGGCGCGCCATCAGAACAAAATGCATTCTATCATTGACCATTAAAGGGGAACGTGGGATCGTCCAGTCTTGGCTGGCACGGTTCGTTGAGGTTCCAGCTTTGAGGCGGGTTGGTGAAAATACTCTGTAAACAGTTCGCGAAAGTGGCCCGATAGTGTCGATGTCGGCGAAGGGTGTGGTGATGTACTTGGAGGCGTGTCCAAAAGTCCGCCGGATCGACGATGTCGTCCTGGAAGAGGTAGTTGACAGCCATGCCACTTATCCATGTGATGGCGTGCCACTTAGCCAATGGAAAGTAGGTCGTGTCGGGATATATCATCATGGTAGGAGAAACGTGATGTGGTGGTACTCGGAGGTAGAAAGCCACAATCTTCTGTACGAGGGTCCAGACGGCTGCTGCTGGCCCACACTCAAAACGATGTAGATCTGTATCTTCTACATTGCACTTGAGGCACAGGGGTGAGTCCACCAGTGCGATGCGATGCAGTTTCTGTCTTGTAGTATACTTGCCGTTGACGAGAAGGTACCACATAGAGGTGGTGTCAGTGGTGTGATATGGTTGGTGGATCGTTTTCCAAACTGTAGGCCATGAAACCTGGGGGTGACGTGTTTCGACGGGGTTGCGGGGTGGAGACTTTCGGAGAAGGCAATAGATGTCGCGGGTGGTCGTCTTCCTGGTACTGGGGAGCTCGGTGCATATGTAGCTGTACTCCAAAAAGAAACGGCCGATATGTGACATCGGAGGTGGGATGTGTGCCAGAGACGTCGGTTGGCGTCTCGAAACAGGTGCGAGCTCGATGGTCAACATTCCAGTAAAACTAGCATTTTGGCTTTTCCATAACCGGAGCATAGTATTGGTGTAAAGTGCCGTAGTCCTGGCTCTCACATTAACCAGACCGAGGCCACCGTCCTGCTTCGGTAAGGTGAGAGCTTCATACTGGACTTTGAAGATGTGTCCAGAACAAATAAAATAGCCGAATGGGTATTGGGTATTGGCCAGATGGGTATTGACCAAGGTGACTCTCTGGCACATATTCAGCGGGCGTAGTATGTGAATTTGTATGTTGGCCCGGATGCGTTGCAGCAGCGCCCGAAAATTGATCGCCGAGGTGCGGCGAATGTCTCGCGTGTACTCTAATCCGAGACAACGAAGGGTGTCCACCAGTTGAAATGGGACTACGCTGTCTGCGGGAAGGCCGCGGTCGATCTTCATGGCGCATGATTTTGCCACGTTCATAGCGCTCCCTGCCCCTGCACTGTAACTGGTAATCCACTGCATCACGGCTTGTACGTCGGCCGCCGAACGTACGACGAGGGCCAAGTCGTCCGCGTAAGCTCGGCAGCGGAAAATAGGATCCCGGAGTGGAATACCTGTCAAACGTTGCCGTAATCCGCAAATGAGTGGTTCCACCGCAATGGCATAAAGCACCGTCGACAAAGGGCAACCCTGCCGTACTGAGCGTTCAATCCGTATAGGTTCTGTAAGTCTGCCGTTGACGAGAAGTCTGGACGTTGCTCCACGAAGGAGCCGCATAATCACTTGCGTGAACGTCGGGGGAATTGCCATGCGGTCCATCACTGCATTGAGGAATGCATGATTGACGCGGTCAAACGCTTGTTTGAAGTCGATGGAGATTAAAGCGCCTGGCAGTCGCGAGTGTGTTGCCACAACGATCACATCTCGATATTCTCTGAGGGCTGTTTGCAAATTACGATCGCCGCCTAAGGATGTTTGTTCGTGGGAAACAATGTCTCGTAAAACATGTTTGAGTCGTACTGCTAGAAGGCGTGTGAAAATCTTGAAGTTGGAATTGAGTAACGTGATCGGCCGATAACTGTCGAGTCTTGTTTCTCCTGCTGGTTTCGGGACTGGTACAAGTAAGCCTTCCATGAACATTGGTGGCGGGTTCGCCGCGCCGGACAAAAGTTCCCAGTACATGTCCCTCCATCGTGGCATCATCAAATCTTTGAAGGTTCTGTAAAATTCGAGAGGTAATCCATCCGGGCCGGGAGATCGATTCAGAGACCCTTTGGCCACAGCGCCTCGGACGTCGTCGGTGGTCACTTCAGAAGTCAGGAGGGTTGCAGCTGCTGCGTTTAGAGTACCAAGTGTCTCCTGGGCAACCTCGGCAATGGCCTCTGGACCGGCAAGTACTTCTTGATAGAAAAGTCTATAGTGCGTCGTGAATGCATCCGCAATGGTAGCTTGCGAAGTCAGCCGTCGTCCATCACGTAGGTCTAAAGTTGTCATTAAAGCCTGTCGGCGTCGACGAACATTTTGAACAATATGATGCATAGAAGGTTCTTCACCGTTTTTTTTTTTTTTTTTTTTTTTTATCTATACTCCGCGAGCCACCTTACGGTGTGTGGCGGAGGGTACTTATTGTACCACTATCTGATCCCCCCTTCCCTGTTCCATTCACGAATTGTGCGTGGGAAGAACGACTGCTTGTAAGCCTCCGTATTTGCTCTAATTTCTCGGATCTTTTCATTGTGATCATTACGCGAGATATATGTGGGCGGTAGTAATATGTTGCCCATCTCTTCCCGGAATGTGCTCTCTCGTAATTTCGATAATAAACCTCTCCGTATTGCGTAACGCCTTTCTTGAAGTGTCCGCCACTGGAGCTTGTTCAGCATCTCCGTAACGCTCTCGCGCTGACTAAATGTCCCCATGACGAATCGCGCTGCTTTTCGCTGGATCATGTCTATCTCTTCTATTAATCCAACCTGGTAAGGGTCCCATACTGATGAGCAAAACTCAAGAATCGGACGAACAAGCGTTGTAAGCTACTTCTTTCGTCGATGAGTCACATTTTCTTAGAATTCTTCCTATGAATCTCAACCTGGCGCCTGCTTTTCCCACTATTTGTTTTATGTGATCATTCCACTTCAGATCGCTCCGGATAGTAACTCCTAAGTATTTTACGGTCGTTACCGCTTCCAATGATTTACCACCTATGGCATAATCGTACTGGAATGGATTTCTGCCCCTATGTATGCGCATTATATTACATTTATCTACGTTTAGGGAAAGCTGCCAGCTGTCGCACCATGCATTAATCCTCTGCAGGTCTTCCTGGAGTACGTACGAGTCTTCTGATGTTGCTACTTTCTTGTAGACAACCGTGTCATCTGCAAATAGCCTCACGGAGCTACCGATGTTGTCAACTAAGTCATTTATGTATATTGTAAACAATAAAGGTCCTATCACGCTTCCTTGCGGTACTCCCGAAATTACCTCTACATCTGCAGATTTTGAACCGTTAAGAATGACATGTTGTGTTCTTTCTTCTAGGAAATCCTGAATCCAATCACAAATCTGGTCCGATATTCCGTAAGCTCGTATTTTTTACACTAAACGTAAGTGCGGAACCGTATCAAATGCCTACCTGAAGTCCAGGAATACGGCATCAATCTGCTCGCCAGTGTCTACGGCGCTGTGAATTTCTTGGGCAAATAGGGCGAGCTGAGTTTCACATGATCTCTGTTTGCGGAATCCATGTTGGTTATGATGAAGGAGATTTGTATTATCTAAGAACGTCATAATACGAGAACACAAAACATGTTCCATTATTCTACAACAGATTGACGTAAGCGAAATAGGCCTATAATTATTCGCATCTGATTTATGACCCTTCTTGAAAATGGGAACGACCTGCGCTTTCTTCCAGTCGCTAGGTACTTTACGTTCTTCCAGCGATCTACGATAAATTGCTGATAGAAAGGGGGCAAGTTCTTTAGCATAATCACTGTAGAATCTTAAGGGTATCTCGTCTGGTCCGGATGCTTTTCCGCTACTAAGTGATAGCAGTTGTTTTTCAATTCCGATATCGTTTATTTCAATATTTTCCATTTTGGCGTCCGTGCGACGGCTGAAGTCAGGGACCGTGTTAAGATTTTCCGCAGTGAAACAGTTTCGGAACACTGAATTCAGTATTTCTGCCTTTCTTCGGTCGTCCTCTGTTTCGGTGCCATCGTGGTCAACGAGTGACTGAATAGGGGATTTAGATCCGCTTACCGATTTTACATATGACCAAAACTTTTTAGGGTTCTTGTTTAGATTGTTTGCCAATGTTTTATGTTCGAATTCGTTGAATGCTTCTCTCATTGCTCTCTTTACGCTCTTTTTCGCTTCGTTCAGCTTTTCCTTATCAGCTATGATTCGACTACTCTTAAAACTATGATGAAGCTTTCTTTGTTTCCGTAGTACCTTTCGTACATGATTGTTATACCATGGTGGATCTTTCCCCTCGCTTTGGACCTTAGTCGGTACGAACTTATCTAAGGCGTACTGGACGATGTTTCTGAATTTTTTCCATTTTTGTTCCACATCCTCTTCCTCAGAAATGAACGTTTGATGGTGGTCACTCAGATATTCTGCGATTTGTGCCCTATCACTCTTGTTAAGCAAATATATTTTCCTTCCTTTCTTGGCATTTCTTATTACACTTGTAGTCATTGATGCAACCACTGACTTATGATCACTGATACCCTCTTCTACATTCACGGAGTCGAAAAGTTCCGGTCTATTTGTTGCTATGAGGTCTAAAACGTTAGCTTCACGAGTTGGTTCTCTAACTATCTGCTCGAAGTAATTCTCGGACAAGGCAGTCAGGATGTCACAAGAGTCTCTGTCCCTGGCTCCAGTTCTGATTGTGTGACTATCCCATTCTATACCTGGTAGATTGAAGTCTCCCACTATTACAATAGTATGATCACGAAACTTCTTCACGACGTTCTGCAGGTTCTCTCTGAGGCGCTCAACAACTACGGTTGCTGATGCAGGTGGTCTATAGAAGCATCCGACTATCATATCTGACCCACCTTTGATACTTAGCTTAACCCAGATTATTTCACATTCGCATTCGCTAATAACTTCACTGGATATTATTGAATTCTTTACTGCTATAAATACTCCTCCACCATTGGCGTTTATCCTATCCTTGCGGTATATATTCCATTCTGTGTCTAGGATTTCGTTACTGTTCACTTCCGGTTTTAACCAACTTTCCGTTCCTAATACTATATGCGCACTATTTCCTTCAATAAGAGATACTAATTCAGGAACCTTGCCCTGGATACTCCTGCAGTTTACCAATATTACGTTAACTTTTCCTGTTTTTGGTCTCTGAGGACGGACGTTCTTTATCAACGATGATAATGTCCTCTCTGGTAAGCCGTCAGGTATTTTATCGTTTCGCCCAAGGGGGGGTCCCTCTAACCTAAAAAAACCCCCGTGTACACGCCACACGTACTCTGCTACCCTAGTAGCTGCTTCCGGTGTGTAGTGCACGCCTGACCTGTCTAGGGGGGCCCTACAGTTCTCCACCCAATAACGGAGGTCGATGAATTTGCAACCATTATAGTCGCAGAGTCGTCTGAGCCTCTGGTTTAGACCCTCCACACGGCTCCAAACCAGAGGACCGCGATCGACTCTGGGCACTATGCTGCAGATATTAAGCTCAGCTTGCACTCCGCGTGCGATGCTGGTTGTCTTCACCAAATCAGCCAGCCGCCAGAAGGAACCAAGGATGGCCTCAGAACCCAAGCGGCAGGCGTCATTCGTTCCGACATGTGCTACTATCTGCAGCCGGTCACACCCAGTGCGTTCAATAGCTGCCGGAAGGGCCTCCTCCACATTACGGACGAGACCCCCCGGCAAGCACACCGAGTGCACACTGGCATTCTTCCCCGACCTACCCGCTATTTTCCTGAGGGGCTCCATAACCCGCCTAACGTTGGAGCTCCTTATAACTAATAGGCCCGCCCTCTGTGACTGTCGGGACCTTGCCGGAGAATCGGCCACTGGCCCAACAGGCGAGGCATCCTGTGGTGGCTCGGAAACGATGTCATCACCACTAGGAAGCACCCCGTACCTGTTGGAAACGGGTAAGGCAGCTGCCACGCGGCCAGATCCCACCTTCGCCTTTCGGCCAGGCACGCGCGAGCCCACCACTGTCCGCCATTCACCCTGGAGTGATGGCTGACCGGTAAGATGCTCACTGCCGGAAGACGCAGCGATATCAGGGGTTCCATGTGATTCCAAGGCCACCGAAGTAGGCATAGGTCTCACCACAGTTGCCCCAACGCCATTACGAGCCGACGCCTGCGCCTCGAGCTCGATGAGCCTAACAGACAAAGCCTCCACCTGCCCCCGAAGAGTGGCCAATTCTCCTTGCGTCCGCTCACAACAACCACAGTCCCTACACATGACTATGTTTACCCTACTCTATACGGTGACAAATTCCCAAGATAATCTTCTGATGAGCTACTCTGATAATCAAGAAACACTCACTGAAATACGAGACGCGAAAACTACGCTAGGTTTTCCCAGAAAAACTATTTAAAAGCTAAGCGCAGCAAATAAGTACAAAAACGCTTTATACAAACAGTACTCGCTGCTGCTGGTGCTCTCGCTCTGGCTGTCATAAGACAACTGCTGATTCGAGTGACTAGTGGCTAACGGCCGCGAAACAAACAAAAGACGGTTTTAGGGCGCTTTCTGTTCTAAACGATCAAGAAAACACTAAGAAATCTAACACGAAAGCTACGTAAGGTTTTATCAAGAACTGTTAGTTACTATGCAGAGCAGATAAACACAAATAGAATCCCTTCCTTAGTGGAAGGTTGTAAACAAAATGCAAAATAAACGCTTTATACAAACAGTACTCGCTGCTGCTGGTGCTCTCGCTCTGGCTGTCACAAGACAACCGTTAATCCTATCTGGGCTACGTGCTCGTACAATGGCTCCCTCTAGACGGCATCTGGTCAAGGTTAAAATCTTTGCCTTGATGCGTTGAGCTTCTGTTAGACGATCCGGGGATGGAGGATGATCCATGAGTTCACGTAGAGCGCTATAGTAGTAATCAGTTGTGTGGTGATTCCACCTGGCTTTGGCTCTGCCATAGTGTGTCAATGTGCGTCGGATGGCCGGTTTGGCGCACAGTAACCACCACTGCAGTGTGGTCTCGTAACGCATAATGCGTTGAACACAGGTGTGCCATGTGTGGGTGACCTGTTGTCGACATTCAGGATCCCGTAGTAGCGTGACATTGAGTTTCCAAGGTCCTGCACTGCGCCATATAGATTGTCGACGTAGGTTCATGGTACAGACGTAGATGTCATGATCCGAAAAGGCAGACGGCCAACGTTCCGCGTCGAGGAGAATTGATTTTAGAGCGTCAGAGATGTATATTCTATCAAGTCGGCTGGCGGAGTGGCTCGTGATGTGTGTATACCCCGGTCGGTCGCCGTGTACCACTCGCCAAGTGTCGAGAATACGAAGGCGGCGGACGAGGAAGCGAAGTTCCGGACATGTGGTGAAATGGGGGTATTGGTCTGTGCGCTCGAGAACACAGTTGAAATCTCCACCTACGATGAGATGATCGTATCGGCCGAAGAATAAAGGCGTGATATCTTCTGCGTAGAACTGGGAGCGATCACTCCGTTTATCAGTGCCTGATGGGGCGTAGAGATTTATGATTTTGATTCCTTCAACTGTTATGGCCACCCCTCGCGCCGTTGGGAGGTATGTGACCTTCTCGTAGGAGGATGGCTGCGCCTGTGTGTTCCATAGCTGCAGGGGCGGCGTACGTCTCATATCCATAACACCCAGTCCAAGTTGCTGTCCTCAGTTCCTGTAACAGGGCGATGTCGATGTCCGCTGCTCTTAGCGTGTCACGGAGCAGTTGAAGTTTAACGAGGGAGCCGATATGATTAGTATTGATAGTAGCTATTCGGTACGCCTGATGGGAGATCCGTGCTGCCGATAGGTTTGTAGCTGGTGAAGATTGTCTTGGTAGATGCTGGAAGTCCATAGAAGTCGCAGGAGTCGCCGTAGAAACTTCCCCCATTTTAGTGTTGGTCTAACGGAGGAACAGATCTCATTTCCGCATCAGATGGAGGTGGGAAATTCGTGTCATCCGCCCATGAAAGATGTCCGACAGGTTTGACATCGGCGAGAGGTGGCAGCGCTGGCCGAATCGACTCAATTGCGTCGGTGACAACAGGCGTGCTATGTTCCATGGCTTCTGGGCGCGAAGCTTGCGCACGATCTCTGTTGGACGGTTCACCGTCTTGTGGATGACGCGTCTCCTTGGCAGAGGAGAAAGTGTTATCGTGTTCTCCGTCAGAGTGATGTGCCATCTCTTCGTCCTGCGGAGGTGGCTCAATGGTCGATTCCGATCTCTTGCGGCATTTCTTTGGGCGACTTCTGCTTTCGGCAATGAGTTTCGGTGTCTGAGGAAGGAACAGATTCACGTCGTCCCGTACAAAAGCCGCGGGTACTATGATGCGGTCGTCATTCTCCAGAACACTCTCATTGGTACCCTTGTGATCTTCTAGCGTGGGTGTGTCCGGCTGTTGGACATGTTCACGGGCGGCATCGCCGGTGTAAGGTGCTGGGACGCCTCCAGGTGTATCGGACCAGAGAGACTCTCATGAACGGCGTCTTGTGAGGGCTGG
The DNA here is from genome assembly GCF_021461385.2 of Schistocerca piceifrons. Classification (NCBI taxonomy): domain Eukaryota; kingdom Metazoa; phylum Arthropoda; class Insecta; order Orthoptera; family Acrididae; genus Schistocerca; species Schistocerca piceifrons. The sequence continues at coordinate 555,766,362 of NC_060140.1, forward strand.
ACGTGCAGTGTCGCCGCATAGGTGACTGGAAGGGTGGTTGTGGTTCTGTCGGTGTTCGTATCGTCGTGCCTTAGTTGGGTGATGCGGCGTTGCAGGCATTCATTACGGACGTGGCCTTCTTTGCCACAACCGGAACATATTCGAGGTTGTCCGTCGTAAATGACCACCGCACGGCAGCCGTCGATAGAAATGTACGATGGAACGTGCCGTTTGTGATCGATTCGGACTTGTCTGACACCATTAAGCACCGGATACGTCGTAAACTGTGCCCATGTCTCGGCGACGTGACTCTGGACTTTTCCGAACGGGCTTAGCGCCGCGATGACCTCATCTTCATTCACCTCGAAAGGCAGTTCGAATACACGGATCGTCCGAAGGCCAAGTTCTGCATGGTCCACATCCACAGGCCCGACGTTTCCGTCGGAGTGCCGAAATTTTACTCCATGTCGCGTCCTTTGAATAATCTCGTCGCAGGCAGCGTCGGAAGTCATCTTAACATAAACGACGCTGCTAATGATCGATAGGTGTATGCCGATGAGTTCGTCACGAGGGATCTTCACGTCTTCGCGTAGGAAGCGTTCGACGGCCAGTGCTTTGGGTCGTGCGTATTCATTTGAGAAGGTGAACTTAACCATCTGAGCTACCGAAGCACGACTCACGCCCGGTCCTCACAGCTTTACTTCTGCCAGTATCTCGTCTCCTACCTTCCAAACTTTACAGAAGCTCTCCTGCGAACCTTGCAGGAGTGCTAGTTCTGCAAGGTTCGCAGGAGAGCTTCTGTAAAGTTTGGAAGGTAGGAGACGAGATACTGGCAGAAGTAAAGCTGTGACGAACGGGCGTGAGTCGTGCTTCGGTAGCTCAGATGGTAGAGCACTTGCCCGCGAAAGGCAAAGGTCCCGAGTTCGTGTCTCGGTCGGGCACACGGTTTTAATCTGCCAGGAAGTTTCAAGAGGTTTTTTATTTGAAGAGCAAAATAGTTGACGAAGGTCCAAGCAGAGTGGCTATAAAATGCATACTGGCAATATCGAAAAATCCTTTCTGAAAAAAGATAAAATATTTTAACATCGAATACAGATTTAACTCATGGAAGTCTTCGAAGAAAACGATCCATTGACACATAGCACGGGTTCAGAAAATATCTTTCTTATGAAAGAAAACTAACTCTTTATTCACACGAAGTAATTAATGCTATGGGGAGGATATCTCAAATTGATTCCATATTTACAGATTTCTAGAAGGCTTTTGATGACAAGCGACTTAAAATCAAATTGTCTACCTATGGTGTATCGTCCCAGTTGCGTGACTTCATTTGCAATTTCCTGTCAGGACGGCCACTGTACGTAAAAACCGACGGAAAGTTGTCGAGTAATACGAAAGTATTATCTGACATTCTCAAAAAAGTGCAGCGGTGGAGCGGTCCGAAGAGGGCTTCGCTGCAGCTATCCCCTGTATTCTGCCCTGTGTGAGCCCCTTCAGCTCTGCATAAGTACCACAACCATTTGAACCTGCATACTGTAGTCAAACCTTGGTCTCCTCCTTCAGTTTTTACCACCCACAGGTCTCTTGAGTACCAAACTAGGTATTTCTTGATGCCTCATAATGTTCCAGCAACATATTAAAAAGAAATTTACCTTAAAATGAAATAAAGAAAATAATAACACACTGCTGAAAAGAATCAAGAGAATAAGACTTATGGCGTCTGGCATACTCCATTGAGCAATAACTGAGGAATTGGTATGTTACGAAATTATACCTTTATCTTTTACAAATTAAGTATATAGCAAAACATCACCACATCTTGGCGTTTACATGAAAAGAAATGGAACGTCCGACAAGTGTCGAAAATAAAGTGGAAACAATTATTCATCCCACCATCCTAGGTGGATTTTATTGGACTCTGAGAGCTTCAGAAATGTGTGTGCCCTCCACGAGCGTTTATCACTGCATGACACCTACGTGTAATGCTCCATATGAGTATCTGTTGCCATTCTTCAATGAGAGCCGATGACAGTTCCTTGTAGATTCTGTGATGTGGGAAGGACGACCACGAACACATCTGTCAAGCAAGTCTCACATCTGCACGATGAAGTCGGGATCCACCACCGTCCATTCCATTACTTCAATGTCCAGGCATCGCAAGACATCCCTGCCGATGCCAGTCACATAGGGCCCTGCGTTAGCACGAATTCAGGGCCATCACCGTATGCAGTATCTACCACATGGTCCACCAGAACCTGTTCGACGTACTACTAGGCGGAAAGGTGACCATGGACAACGACATGATCCGTATTTCTGTCAACAATAAAGCCTCCCCACAAAATCAAAGGACCTTGGAAATCTGTCCGTTTTATGGAGAACATTTGGCAGGAACCGCTCACCACTGGTCTCCGCACACAAACGCGTCAATCATCTTGTGTCAGAGGATATCTGGACTAATATGTGAATAACATGTTTCGCCAGTGACGAAGCTGCCAGTTGACATGGAAACGACGAAACTGAAGGCGAGCTGTAAGTTGTCGTGTCAAGAGGGATAATCGAACAGGAAGTCTGAGTCGTAAGGTCCTTACTTATAACCTATTCATTACAGTCTTATCGGACACTGGGGCTCCAGTGGCCCTTCTGAGCTCGTCTTACAGTGCTCTGGCAGTATCCGTACGACACCGCAATGCAGAGATGGCCAGATATTGGTCTTGTTCCTTGTGACCCACCTGTCTCACTGTAGCGTGTCCTCAACCTATGGATGATACATGGAGAAGCATTGGCATCTGCAGCAAGACCATCCTTTGTGGATCAAACAGGCTGCCCTTGCAACTCTCGCTGCATTAAGATGTCGCGTTACATGTTCTTGGTTGAATACAACGTCCACAAATGACAACATCCCTCTGTGTACCTCACTAGAAAACACTGAGATACCGGTACTCACTTCCTTCTGAGGGGTCATCTGGCACTGCAATGCATAACATAGCTAATAGATGGTGAATGATTTTAATTCTTGCCTACGTTGAAAGCGAAGATCTCAAGCTATGCAATAAGACCACAGGTACTGCATGTTTAAAAATAGACTTAACATAGGGGACGTTCGTAAACGTTTCCCCTAATTCTTTTGAGCAGTTTAGTTACAATAAAGACGACACTGCACATCAGTACACGAACTGTCAAAGAAACTAAAGCTTCTAGCAAAGCACAAACGAATGTAAGCATCTTCCTTTTGCGTGTTTGCGTGCCAAGTGCAACAGTAAGTGGCAGGTCGGTAAGCGCTCTCCAGCCTAAGGGGAACTTCCACTTAGGCTTTAACGGTCGTCCGACAGGCACAAGAGGCTTTACGGTTGCTGCTGGAAGCACGGCTGTGTTGTTACGACTTCCCTCGGCTGCCGTGTGGTCGAGGTGACAGTAAAGACTTAGCGGCGGTGGTCCGGTGCCCGCGCCGCGTCCTGCTACGGCGGGTCATCAAGGTTTCAGGAGGCGCGTCGCGCCACGCCGCCGGCGTATTGATGCGGGCGCGTCCTGCAGCCGCCGGCGCTGCTATAAATAGTACAGCGCAGCCGAGAGCCGAGGCGGGACCTGCCCTGCCCTGCCCTGGCCGCGGCAAGGGCTCCCAGCGACGGGGCCACACATACAAACTCCGCTGTGCACCCCCTCCAGTCTTATAACCGTAGCGCAGCCAACGTTGCTACAGACGTCAATGTTTTTGTTTCTATACACGTACTACGACCTACACAGAGAATTACACATCACTGACCGGTGAGAAGGTAGTTTTGGAAGTAAATCTACACGTACTTCTACATGGCACAGTCAAATTAACAAGACCGCCACCTGTATCGACTTCAGGTCTAATAACCACAGCTAGCAGTGGAGGGCATATAAAGCGTGCCGAAGGGACGCTGGAAACAGTGCAGTTGCTGTGTAATGCAGAAACAGAGCGTTTTATCTGACGTCCAAAGAGGCATGATTAGTTGTTTTGGGCCGAGGGTGGAAGGACTTCGAAACGGCTACGTTTGCAAACTGTTCGTGTACCGCTGTTGTTAAAGTGTACCTTCCATTGCAAAATTGCTGTATCGAAAACCGGCGCCGAAGCAACTGTGGTGCACCATGCGTCATAGATGACAGGTTTGAACGACGGCTGCGGAGTTGTGTACATGCGGAAAGACGTGCAACTGACCGCCCAGATGAACCGAGGAGTTACCAACAGTGTCTCCTCAATGACTGTTCCACCGAGCATTACTGCATTTGGGCCTCCGCAGCAGGTGCCTGGCTGATGCACCCGTGCTGAGTACTGTTCATCGGCGACGAAGCCTCTAACAGGGACCCGACTACCGCAACTGGGCGTGCATTGAGTGGCGACAGATTGCCTTTTCGGATGAATCACGTTTTATACTCCATCGGACAGATGGCCGTTGGTGTGTATGGCGTGAAACGTCTGAAAGGAAACACCCTGCAACAATTGTCGGAAGGGCCCAGGCCTGTGGGCATTCGCTCGACAATCTCGTCATTCTATAAGGCATGATGGATCAACACAAGTATGCATCTATTGTTTGGGACCGTGTCCACCCCTACATACAGTTTGTTTCTCCTCGGCACGATAGCATCTGGCAGAAGGACAATGCAAATAGTCACATAGCCTGCAGTGTAAGTGCGTGGTTTGAAGCCTTCAGCATGTTTACCGTACTTCCCTCGCTACCACAATACCCAGCTTTAAACCCAACAGAGAAATTGTGCAACACCTCGATCGAGCTTTCCGCTCCATGGATCCTCAACCCAGAAATATAACGCAGCTGGCTACAGCAGTGGTGTCGACATGGCTCCGTATCCCTGTTGGTACCTTTCAAAACCTCACTGACTCTGTTCTTGCCCCTCTCGCAGCGGCACGCGCTGCCAAAGGTGCATTCTGACAGGTGGTCACATTAGTGCGACTGGACATCGTACATACACGGTGACCAGCGAAGAAGTCCCTGATTTCAAAAATAAATATCTCGAAAACTAAGATCGATAGATAAGTACAACAACCGGTACATTAATTGTGAAAGCTGAAAAAATTTTATTCAGAAGTTATAGATAAGTTCCGAAATGAAACTGATAATGAAGGAGTGATGTTGGCTGTTATGGTTAGCAGACGAAGCACACTTTCACCTGACTGGAATCGTGGATAGCCAAAACTGGTGATTTTGGGGCTTCGAATATCCCTGTTTCTGTGAAGCGAAACCACTGTTACTGTTTCGGCTGCGCTATGCGGCAGAGGCATTCTTGGCCACTTTTTCATGCAGTAACGATCACTGGCACCAAGTGGTTCATTCAAGTTGGGAGGAGACCACATCATACCAAACAGGTGTTTCACTTCTTGATAAATACCTCAAGAGCCACGTCGTTGGCTTATCGCAAATTCACTGGCGGAAGGATGGATTGTCTCCATGTTCGCCCGGTCTCTCTCCTTGTGACTATTTTTTGTGGGAAACATTGCAAGACACTGTCTACCGGAACACTCCCGACACCCTAGACGAGCCTGGTCAGCTATCTGTCTGCCACCTGACTCACTTCCACCGAGGGATCACAGAATGTGATGGTAAATTTCATTGTTCGTTTGCGCCACGTCCTTACTGCGAGTGCTGGACATTTTAAGATTATGATGTGATTGCAAAGACTGCCTACAGATGACAAGCTTACTTATGCATACTGATACTATACGAATTGCACAGCATAAAGCGCCACCTATAAGCAGCTTTTCGAACTACACTAAGGTGACAAAAGTCAAGGGATACCTCTTAATATCGTGTCGGACCTCCTTTTGCCAGGCGTAGTGCAGCAGCTGAACGTGGAATGGAATCAACAAGTCGCTGGAAGTCCCCTGCAGACATATTTAGCCATACTGCCTCTACATCCGTCCATAACTTCGAAAGGGTTGCAGGTGTAGGGTTTTGTGCACGAACTCACCTCTCGATTATGTCCCATAATGTTCGGTGGAATTCATGTCGGGTGACGTGGGTGGCCAAATCAGTCGCTCGAAGTGTCCAAAGTGTTCTTCAAATCAGTCGCGAACAACTGTGGTCCAATGACATAGCGCATTGTCCTCCATAAAAATTCCATCGTTGTTTGCTGAAAATGGTCTCCAAGTAGCCGAACACAACCATTTCTGGTCAATGATCGATTCAGTTGGACCAGAGGATTCAGTCCATTCCATGTAAGCACAGCCCACTCGATTACGGAGCCACCACCAGCTTGCACAGTGCCTTGTTGATAACTTCCATGACTACGTGGCGCCAGCGCCACACTCGAACGCTCTTACCAAGTGAAATCGGGACTTATTTGGGCGGGCCAAGGTTTTCCAGTCGTCTAGGCCCCAGGAGAGGTTCTGCAGGCGCTCTCGCGCTGTTAGCAAAGGAAGCCGCTTCTGTTGACTGCTGCCACAGCCCGTCGATGGCAAATTTGCTGTTCAAATGCATACGTTCGTCATACGTCCCACATTGGTTTCTGCGGTTATTTCACGCTGTGGTGCTTGTCTGACAACTCTACACAAACGCCGCTGCTGTCGGTCGTTAAGTGAATAAGTGAAGCCCACCGGCCAATGCGTTGTCCGTAGTGAGAGGTAATGCCTGAATTTTTGTATTCTCGGCACCTTCCCGGCACTGTGAATCACGAAATATTGAATTCCTCAACGATTTCTGAAGTGGATTGTCCAAAGCGTCTTGCTCCAACTGCCATTCCGTGTTCAAAGTGTGTCAGTTCCCGTCGCGCGGTCATAATCACGTCGGACTCACTTTCACATGCATCACCTGAGTACAAATGACAGCTCCGCCAATGCTCTGCCCTTTTATACTTGGTGTATGCGATGCTAACGCCATCTGCATATGTGCATGTCGCTATGCTATGACTTTTGTCACCTCAGTTTATTTCGAAACTTCTATATAACTCCAGTATCAGATTGTTACAGCTTTCACAATAAACATAGTTTTTGTTGCACTCATCTGTCGATCATAGTTTTCGAGATAAATAATTTTGAAATTATAGACTCGTTCGCTGCACATCCTGTACATACTCCAGAAGCTACCATACGGCGTGTGGCGAACGGTATCTTGTACCATTGCTACAACGGTGGGAAAACGGCTGCCTGTTTGCTTCTATAACGAACCCTGATTTCTCCTCGCACTCGTTACGTGAGACGTACGTTGCTGGCAGTAGATCGTTCCTTGTCTCAAATACAGGTTATCTAAAGTTTCTCAACAGCGTTTCGCAAGTATTATCATCATATTTCCCCGGGACACTTCCGACGATGGGTTTCCCTTCCATGAACACTCGCCATTCTGGATAACCTACTGCGTTTTGTTACTTGAAAAGGCTTCGAGTCGCTCACATACCAAAGAACCTACTCCACATGCTGGGACCTTTGTTAACACATTGCACTGAGGCACTGTGTCAAATACTTCCCGGAAATCTAGGTTCAAATGGTTCAAATGGCTCTGAGCACTATGGGACTTAACATCTATGGTCATCAGTCTCCTAGAACTTAGAACTATTTAAACCTAACTAACCTAAGGACATCACACACATCCATGCCCGAGGCAGGATTCGTACCTGCGACCGTAGCAGTCGCGCGGCTCCGGACTGAGCGCCTAGAACCGCTAGACCACCGCGGCCGGCGGAAATCTAGGAATACGGAAACTGCTGTCGCCCTTCATCCATTGTTCGTGGGATGTCGTAAGACAAAAAGGCAAACTAAGCCTTCATAGAAGGCAGTTGGCCACTGACAGATTCACAACCGCATCCACTCTTGCACTTCATCGTCCGACTGAAGCCGACACTAACGCGTTTCTATCTTTAGGTAGCCAAAGACGCGAAAATCAGATGGTGAAGGATCCGTATTGCATGGAGGATTTTGCAGTGTTTCCCAACAAAATATCTGAAGCGTAGCCTCCATCCGATTGGCATTGTGGGGTTACCGTGCAACAGAATGATTCCTGGGCGTTTTGACTTTATGGCGCGTCGCAGTTTCTTCATAGCGCTGCGCATTGATCGTGGTTCCACGCTAGACGAACCGGACGAGCAGAGGGCGCCTGCAGTCGACGAGGAAGGTCATCTTGACCTTACCAGAACTCATGTGGACAGCTTGGATTTCTTTGGAAGAGAAGATGTGGGATGTTTCCACTGTTGTCTTGGCCGTTTGCCCTCGGGCTGTCGGAATGCTGTCGGATAGAACCAACCTGTTGCACGATAACACCCTCCCCCACACTGCCAACCAGAGGAGCGCTACGTTTCAGCGATTCGGTCGGGAAACACTGCAACATCCTCCGTACAGCCAAGGTCGTTCACCCTGTGATTTTGACATCTTTGGCGACCTGAAACATGACCTATGTGGACGTCAGTTCCAGTCGGACGAAGAAGTGCAAAAGTGGGTGCACTTGTGGATCCACCCGCGACCAAACGCTTTCTTCAAAACATGAGTTGATTGTCTGCTACAGACGACAACATCGCCGTCGAATTGCCTCCAACGTTATCCACTAGAACATTAGTGCAAATTGCAATCGGTGCCAGCTAAGTTTTAAATTTCGTGTTTAGAGTCATTCACGAAGGAGAATCGCACATACACACCACTGTTTGAGTGTCGCCCAAACAGGTCATACAAGGACATTTCATTTCACTGGTCCTTATACGAAGACATCCACTACTGTTCGAGTACGCTATTGGGGACAGATTACTGGAAATAGGAACTACCCTAAAGCAACTAGGAGTAACCATTCAGAGCTACCTAAAGTGGAATGAACACGTTGTACTAATCTGATGAAAAACGAAAGACAAGCTGAGACTCTTTGGGAGATTCTGAAAACGAAAAGTTTGTACTTTTAACCTTCGTGTTAGCAGTTCTAACATATCTGTGTAATCTTTAGTGTTTGTGTTTCTAAATACGATTGCTCTGTAATCTTTAAGCTGTGCAGTTTGTATACTGTGACATAAATATAATATGACTTTGCAACTTTCTGAATATGTAACGTGACTCTGTAACAGTATGAATTTAGAATGATATAGAATTTTATAAAACAATGTTCTGAATCCAATAGGAAATGTGACCTAACAGCAGTGATTGATAACATTTCGACAGTCGAGATTTTGATACTGATTGACGTACTGAACAACCATATGCAGGTACTGATCCTAGTCTTAAGCGATGTATGATACTCCGAAAAATCTTTTGTCATAACCTTGATGTTAGTTCTTACATATGTATGCAAGATAACGAAACTCAGCTCCGCTCTACCATGCTACATGATTGTGATGTAACAGTTTACTGCGACCTGAAACAAACCATGCCGCTTTTACTAAAAGCGCTGCTACGCAATCCTTATGAAGTAACTCACGCAAGGTGCAATACGTCTGAGCATGCAGCAAATCACGGAACTGTTCAACGCGCGGTGAGCATGCAAGCATTAAGTATGTTTGCAATCATCAAACTTAAATATTAAAGACCGAGACCAAGTAAAGCAAAACCCGATCTCAATTTAGTTTCTGTACATTAACTGAGAAGACACGCTCGGTTAAAAGATTAGCCTTTGAAAGTATGAACATGTCTGTGTTAAACACTGTTGAACTAACAATGATTTGACCACAAGCACGGACACCTGAAACTGTGTTAAAAAATTAAACAATTTAAGCAGCTATATTTTCCGCATCGAAAGCATTTAAAAGGATGAAGAGTGATGTAATGTTTTCCTCAGTACGTGCGTGCTAATCAAGGAATAGCTTCCCAGACCGTGTCCTGTTCACGAAAAATTTAATTTCTGCATCGTGACGGGCGAAAGAAGAAATTTTCGCCAGTCATGTCTTCCAAACATCTGTGATCACAGCAAATGTAAGTGCGTTGGCGAATATTTCTTCATTCAGAGAACACCGAGATAGAGAAAACTCCACCCCATCACTGACACCCGTACAATACTAAGTAAAATAGGCGCCCAGCAAGACAGCCAGAAGGAAAGTCATCTACGAGTAAAAACATTAACTCTGGTAGTCGGAGGTACCAATCTCCCTGTGGCAAAAGATTACAAAACTATTGCCGCTTATCCTAATACACACACTTACAAATCTTAAGAAAATGTACAAGGGGTGATCATAAAGTTTCCGTTTGTGGGTGTTCCTGCAGCGTATATGCAACCCAACGTGACTACGATGCGGGTGTATAAGCGCCGACGTGTAGGTAAGAGGTTAGTATTCTTTCTAACGAAACTTTTTGATCATCTCGTATAGTTAATTAACGAAAGAAGTAGCGTACAAACACTTGTAACACCGATTCTTGAGTATTGTTTACGAAGCTGGAGACGTTACACTTTGCATTAATAGTAGAGACAGAGAAAATTCAACTAAGGGCAGCGCGTTCCGTCGCAGAGTCGATAACTAAGCGCCAGAGTGTTACGGAGACGTTTCACAAACTTCAGTACCAGACGCTGCTGGAGTCCATCACGGAAAGGTCTACTGCTGAAATTCCAGAAGCGCACGTTCCCAGAGGAGTTAGATGGCATATTGCTTTCTCCCACATATGTTTCGCGAAATGACCTTAACGAGAAAATAAGAGAAATTAGAGACCATAGATACGTATGTTTATCAACACTCGTTTTTGCAATGGTTGTAAATGTAGATGCAATGTGTTAACAAAAATAAAGAGTTTCACATTATTACAATCGCGATGCTGGCCGTCCGCTGCGTCTTACTCCAGCAACAGGCGTCATGTGGGTGCGCTGTGCACCCTCAGCCATTGTGGTTTTACCAAACAGTAGAGCCGCTACTTCTCGTCCAACGATCTCTTCCACCTCCTTCACGTTCTAGCCTTCCCACCAAGGAAAAAAAAAAAAATCCCCGCCACTACCCAAAACTGGACCCAGGTCCACTGCAGAGCAGTCAAACGCGCAGATCGCTCAGCTATGGAGGCTCACTTTCAAGTGGAGTAGTATTGGTCAGAATAAGAAAAAGAGACCGGTAAACAAACTTCCGGACACTTGTCGAGCTGTGAACCATTTTACTTGGGTCGAGAATTGTCAGTACTCATTGGCGTAGGCGGTAGTAGTTGCATCCGTCGAAATCTACATCTGCACCTCTACGGCTTGTGGCGAAGAGTATATCGATTACCACTGTTCCTGCTGCATTTGGGGCCCAGGGAAGAACGATTATTGACGAGCTTCCATATGAGCTCGAATCTCTCCGATTAAACCTTCATGGTCTTTTCGCGAGATATATGTAGAACGAAGCAGTAGGTTGGCTGACTTCTAGGAATATTCGCTTTCTGAATTTTCCCAGTAAACCACATCCTGGTGGACAGCGCCTCTCCTGCAGAGTCTGCCACTAATGACACATAAACATATCTACCGTGTCGTCGCGCTTACCAAACGAACCGTGACGAAACGTAGCGCCCTTATGTGGATCACTTCTTTCCTCTATCAAGCCTACATGATAACAGTCCCAGACTTGAGAGCAATACTAGAAGATCGGTCGAAGGGTTTGGAAGCTACCTCCTTCGTGGATGGACTATATTTTCTCAATATTCGTCCAATCATTATGTCTAGTATATAGTTTTCATATCCTCGTTCCGCTTTAAGTCGCTCCGTGATCATACTCCCAGCCACATTATGATCTGTTTCTGGTTATTGGTCAGTAATCGTATAGTTATACAATAACAGATCTTTCCACATGTATATGACGTGTATTCAAAGAAAAGTTACGAAACAAAACTGTGGATATAACTGAAGTCTTTATTCAAAAGTAATCACCAGAAGTCTGAGCACAAATATTCCACACTTTCACGAGTCGAAGTATTCCCTGTTCCCAGAATTGCTGTGACTGTGACAGGGCCAGTACTCCACTGTGTCCTTCAGTTCGTCGTCGGAGTTGAAGCCCTCCCCTTTGAGATTTTTTTTTTTTTTTTTAGTTGACCAAACACTGGACGTCGCAGGCGACATACCCGGGCTGTAAGACGGATGCTCAAGCTGCTCCTATTTGAACTTGGCTATTACACTTTGTGTGACCTTGGAGAAATGTGGACGCGCGTTATCGTGTAGAACAATTACCAACAATTTTAGCAACTTGCAGTCAAGTTGAATAAGACTGTCGGAAAAAAAGTGTCATATGCTCTTCCCACCCGATAAGATTGATAAGACTGGTTGTGACGTGTTTCTACATCCCACGTATTCTCCTAGTTTCGCACCTTGAGGCTTCCGTGTGTCCGTTGTCTTTCGAGAAATTCGTCGACAGCGAAGATACATTAACGAATTTGGTTGAACAAGTTGTTTAAGAATTACTTTCTTCGAGAGAAGAGTGGCGAGCTTCGAAAATCTAGGCAAGAGCAGTCAACAACGATGCTTCAGATGCTAGATTTATTAATTTAAAAAAATAAGACGATAATTCCGACCTTGTACAAAATCGTTTTCATGTTACATGACTTACATGTTCAATAAGCTGACTAACGTCAGCTTGACGTCACTTGAAAATGATCCTGTATGAGACCTGATTTTTCAAACGAAAACTTTACGATTGAAACTGCCGTCACTTCAAACAAATTATTTATTTATTTCTGAAAATGCCTTTTTTTAAATGTGGAACCAACAAACTATCACTTCCAGAAAATTCTTCTAGCTTTGCATCATGTTTCGGCCAATGACGGATGTTGTCTTCGTCAAGGAGAATAATACTGCTAGGACATCTCAGCCGTAATTCTAAGGTATCAGTTTCAGTCCTGAGCCCATAAATCCTTAAGAAGTGGTAAAATAAATCTGGAGATTTGATTGGATGGCGGGGGTAGAAAGACTGCCAGATGATGTTCATATGCACAGTAATTTAAGATGGAATTTTGTTGGCCCACATTGGCGAATAATGAGAGGTCATCATTTTACAACGTGATGCAGCCAACAAACCATAAAAATTTTACAGAAATTGATTCCAGCCGTGAAGGACTACGAACTTAAAACTTATCTACACATTTAAAGTTTTAATTATCTGGTCCCTTTAATCCCACAAACCACAGCCAAAGTTTTAATGAATAGAAGACAATACAGCACCGATTAAATTTGGTATGCTGTTGATTTAAACACTTTTAACACATCGAAGCAGCGCTACATACTTCAACATCTGTCTAGTACGTTAGTGTTAACACTTGTACCATTAAGGTGTGGCTGTTTTACGTGTACTTCTGGGATCAATCTGCATCTGCTGTGTCGTGATTGTTTTCGCTCCATCCCCAAGCGCCCATATTTTTTTCGAAAAGCGCTTCAAGTTATTTGAGCGATTGGCACGTAGCGCTGCGTAGGACGAAGAAAATTTGTGACACGATGACGTCAATGCAGCCAGCTAGCCCCCTGCGGCCCCTTGATGTCGGACACTGTATATCACGTTCCCGGCCTTTGAAACGCGAGGCTGTTTGTTACCGACGCCCCAAGGCAGATCCAGGTCATGCCACACACCAGGGCAGGTGGGGCGCATTTTGTGGCTTTTCTTTAAACTTTCATTTACTTCTCAACTGAAGTAGAGGTTGTACCGGGAGCGTGACTGCTTTGCCGTTTCATCTAATTAGCTAAATCAACGTAATATTTTTCGACAGCTGTTGTCACCATAAGCTTCCTTTTCCTATGACCTTGACAGAAAGTACAAAATGGCTAGAGGACAAATGAAAGGCTGGTCCTGTTCTTGCATTTCTCAGTTCATTATCAGTCCGCTCGCGTATAATTGGCTGACGCGTTTCACTGCGTCATATTCTTTTAATATTATAATGATGGAAGATTGTACTGACGAATATTTGAGCTCTCTCTCTCTCTCTCTCTCTCTCTCTCTGTGTGTGTGCGTGTGTGTGTGTGTGTGTGTGTGTGTGTGTGTGTGATACAGAGGGAGAGAGAGAGAGAGAGAGAGAGAGAGAGAGAGAGAGAGAGAGGGGGGGGGGGAGGGCGAGGGAGGGAATGAGAGAATATTTGTTTCGATACGTACATATTCCAGGCCACCGAAGATGCCTTGCACAGAATAAAGTCGGAATGAGTATGTACAAAAACTGCGTTTTATTAAGTCGTGAATATGCGGTCCCAAAGTAATATTATCAACATACCGCAAACGGGGTGACGTTTGGCGACACTTGTGACCACTGAATTTCATGGAATGTTGGCGATGTTTCATCTCACAAATTCAGCAGAACATGCAGAGACTTGTCATGCTTAAAGATTGCAGACAGCCTTATGTTCTAAGAAATCTCAGCCACTAAAAATGATAATTCTGCATGTCTCCATGTACAAGCCCTATAAGACGATTCTGCAAAAGAATTCACAGAGAAGCGATGCTGCAAAATTTCACCACAATTTCCGTCGCTCAGCCTACGTGAGTTTGGAGGAAAGGAAGGAAAATTAGCGTTTAACGCCCCGTCGACGGCGCGGCCATCACTGGAGACGATGGGCAAGCTCTGACTGGAAAAAGCTGTGGAATAAATTCGCTTGAATCCTTTCAAAGCTGCCATCCCGGCTTTCGCCTTAAGCTGTTTGGGGAATTCGTGGAAAACGTAAGCCTGTATGGTCGGACGGAGATTTGAACTGACCTCTTCCGAAATTCAAGACGAGTGTCTTGGTCTCTTCTTAACACGGGGCACCTCACACGGTGATGTGAATTTGTAGGTCTTGTTATAACATTAAACGTGGAGGCAGTTTCAGCATCGAACTGCACGATTCGAATTGATCGGTGATTTTAAAGCACTCTTCAACTAAGTACCAAGCGTCCTGTTTTTGGTGACACTGACGGATGACAAATGTAAAAGTTGGCATGATTTGTGATTTATTTATGCAGACTGAAGCGATGAATGAAAAAATTTTTACCAAGGCCGGAATGTGAACCACCGAGCGAGGTGGCGCAGTGCTTAGCACACTGGACTCGCATTCGGGAGGACGACGGTTCAATCCCGTCTCCGGCCATCCTGATTTAGGTTTTCCGTGATTTCCCTAAATCGTTTCAGGCGAATGCCGAGATGGTTCCTTTGAAAGGGCACGGCCGATTTCCTTCCGAATCCTTCCCTAACCCGAGCTTGCGCTCCGTCTCTAATGACCTCGTTGTCGACGGGACGTTAAACACTAACCACCACCACCACCACCACCACCGGAATGTGAACCCAAGTCTCCTGCTCACTAGGCAAATGTGCAGACCACTACGCCATCCTGGCGCAGTAGCTTTGCACAACTAACGGAATCGAGTTTGCCGGCCGAAGTGGCCGTGCGGTTAAAGGCGCTGCAGTCTGGAACCGCAAGACCGCTACGGCCGCAGGTTCGAATCCTGCCTCGGGCATGGATGTTTGTGATGTCCTTAGGTTAGTTAGGTTTAACTAGTTCTAAGTGCTAGGGGACTAATGACCTCAGCAGTTGCGTCCCATAGTGCTCAGAGCCAGGAATCGAGTTCGAATCCCGGCATTGGTGCAAATTTTCATTCGTCGCTTCAGTCTGTATATATAAGTCACAGATGTCTGAGAGTTGAAAAGGTCTCTGGAATTATAGAGTTTCATTTGGATTTATTTAATTTTCGATAGACTATTGGGAGTGGGACGCCAAACTATCGAAATTCTCAGAGTTCCTGTCGTAGGTCAACCTCCTGCCTATAGCAGATTTTATTCCAAAGCGCTCCTACCTTCACTGAACGATAATGAGAAGTTGTTCTACTGCCGAAGTATTACACATGTATGTCATAATGATCATTCGTTGCCTCAATAACGATTTGTGCAGGATATACGGTAAAAAATTAAGTATCGCATGTAAGGCATTGTTGTTTTTCTTTTCTAGATATTTTATCACAAACATTCCAGTTTACAAGTTTAATTCTTGACGTCAGAACTGTTGGTTCTAATCGTCTGTTTCAGACGTTTGTTTTACCAGCAGCAGAACTGGATGCGTCAGTTTCATGCTGCGCAAATTTCACACTCACTGGAAATTCGATAAGTGTTATTTGGAACTTTTTTTTAGAAAAAGTGTTTAACAGCTAACATTAATCAATCTGCTGTAATTACACCTGTCGACTTTTCGCGAAATGTTTTTTATTTGTATTTTATTTATATTTACCATACAGGCTCTGAAATTCTTTCGGATAAGCAGTTTGGTAATTCTTCAATCTTCGTGCGAAGTAAGTATTAGGGAAAGTTGTGTGTGCTTGTAACCTACAATACCTGGCGTGTACCGCATTTTCCATTTTTGTATTGTAACCTCCCCACCAAAATTTTAAAAAATGACAATATTTAATAGAAATGGAGCCAAGAAGCAATATCGTCCCCACAGAAATATTTAAATAAAAAAATATAATAATAAATGGGAGCCAAGTGTAACCTCCCGCAATGAAATCTACTGACAATGACAATTAAACAAAAATTAGCAATCTGACCCAAGTATAAGTTCCTCACAAAAAAATGAAAGTCAATTCAGTGATAAGAAAATCTCAGTGATAATGATAACTCAATTAAACCGAAATACCGGTCTTTGGCCCTGTGCAAAAATCATAATTAAATTCTTACCTCAGTATAACTCCATGTCAAATTTCCGCTCTTATTGTTGCCCACGGCTTGGAGGAACTGCATTGCAAATAATATATATTTTTTTTTTTTGAAATTTAACTGAAACTTTTCTTCAAGGGAAATGGAAGGAAATCGTTGGTTCAATTAAATGATTTTTTTGTTAAAAATTGCTTTGAAATCAAAATTATTATTGGGGCACTTGTTGAAAATTAATTACAATAAATAAACTTTACATTATCTGATGATTACCTTAATTAACAATATACCTCATTCAGCATCTTGACCAGAATGCCATGTCGACGCTCGCCGACTGCGTCCCGCTCGCGACCGTGACAGGACTAGACCACTACTGCCGACAGACTACATCACACAACCGCACTGGGCTGCTACTACCGACAGACTGCACGCAACTGAACTGAGCTACTGCTATCGACAGACTGTACTGCACAACGACTACTAGCGTACTGCTCGCAACACTCGCGCGGTCAAGCGCAGACTAACTACGATAAATGGCTCTCTGGTCAAAGATTTTATCACGCTTCACCATCGCTGCTACATTACATACGTGTTTCATAACCCTCCACTGGGGGGGGCAAAAATTTGGCAGCGCTGGTGAGTCATTTGGACTTGCCATCGCCAGAAATTTTTACAATTTACAGAATATTCAAATGTAGTACATAAATTAAATGTGGTGCACACGCACCAAGTACAAAATATATCAGACAAAGACAAAATGTGAGTACAAAACATAGTAGCAAATCAGAAAAATGTATATACAAATTATTTGACAGATAACAAAGTGCACACGCACTGAAAAAATTCTTTAGCATATTCAGAACAAATAAACAGAATGGCAGAAAATCATGTTGATAAGAGACATGATTGTACTCGCACTGGAGTTGAGAACATATTAGCAAATGACGAAATGTATATACAATGAGTAACAAATGACATAAGTGCATACGCACTGAAGTATTGAACATACAGAATGAGCAAAAATCATATTGAAAAATGAGAAAAGTGCACAGGCACTGAAGTTCAGTAGAAAACATATTAACACCTAACATGAGTGCACATGCACTGTAGTTCAGAACATATCATTAAAATAAAAAATGTATATACAATATAAAAGACAAGAGTGTACATATACTGTACTTCAGAACAAATCGAAAAAATGTCTTTAGCATTTTCACAACAAATAAACATAATGGCAAAAAAAATCATATCGACAAGTGACATAAGTGTACTCGCACTGGAGTTCAGCAAATCTAAAAAATGTATAACCCATGAACATAAATGATGTTACCAAAAAAATGATTTTCACTATGTGACAAGAATTAGGATAGGAAAGGGAAGTATTGCATCATGGTTGTAGCACTTTAAATTGCACACAGCTGTTCTGAAAGTCCATATCTTTCCATAGAAGTACAACACCAAGTGACACAATTTGAAGTTCTTTTCCCATCAGAATTTATCAGCGTAGCCAAGACACTGAACTGTCGTAGTAATGTTCCATATTTTCATTTTGGCAGTACATTAGGTACACCAAACAGTGGGACCATAATAACGTCTTCATCGCTCACGGTGGTGGACAGCATGTCGTGTCAACACCACGCTCTTACAAGGCACACCAACGTAGAATTAGTGCAAAAACCAAATATAGTGCTCCATGATCATGAGGATGGACAGGACAAATGAACATTGCAGTAATTCAGGGTAGTTAGCTCATAAGGTGAAGGACATTAAGTCACATACCAGTCTTCATTAGTAGTTTGCGGCATTCATAGCCCAGTTATTGAACATTTCTGTACAAAGTATGTAGTATTACAGAAAAATGTTCATTAATTGTTTTACATAGAATCAGTAGCCTTCTTTTCCTAGTTACAAAGCATTATTAAATAATCGCATTCTTCTCCAGTTACAAAGTATAGCATAGTTAATTAATCATTTGTCATTCCAATAGTAATCTCATTCTTGTCCAGTTACAAAGCATAATTAATCACTTGTCATTTCAATATAGTAAGAATCATTAGCTTTTTTCTAATTACAAAGCATTATCAAACAATCACATTCTTTTCCAGTTACAAAGCGTAATTAATCATTTGTCATTTGAATATAGTAAGAATTATTAGCCTTCTCCTAATTACAAAGCATTATGAAACAATCACATTCTTTTCCAGTTACAAAGTATAGCATAGTTAATTAATCATTTGTCATTCCAATATAGTATTAATCATTAGCCTTCTCCTAATTACAAAGTATTATTAAACAATCGCATTCTTTTCCAGTTACAAAGTATGGCATAGTTAATTAATTATGTGTCATTCCAATATAGTAATAATCATTAGCCTTCTCCTAATTACAAAGCATTATGAAACAATCGCATTCTTTTCCAGTTACAAAGTATGGCATAGTTAATTAATTATTTGTCATTCCAATATAGTATTAATCATTAGCTTTCTCCTAATTACAAAGCATTATGAAACAATCGCATTCATTTCCAATTACAAAGCATAGCATAATTAATTAATCATTTTCCAAGTGACATATTATTCATTGCTGTTCAGCATTACTCAGAACTTTCTCAAACTGGTATCACTATTTGGGACTGGTAATACATTTTTTTGTTAGCAATGCATTGCGTTGGGATCGATAATTAATTGCTGAGGCATAACACTATTTGCTTTTGACCTATTGCTGCAAATGAGGATAGTTAACGTCATTCGTCATGAGTCAGCTGTAGCAAGGTTATGTAACAAGGCAGTATATGTGATCACATTTATAAATGATAAACACAAATGGGTAAAAAATAAAAATGCAAGTACTAGAACAGGTATAATAAGTAACAGGTTTAGTAAGTATCATGAAAAGCTTCTCCTGGAAAAAATACCAAATGGATTATTGACCTGAAAGAAGAAACGCACACTATGCTGAAAAGTAGTGAACTTCGAATTAACAGGTAGTGAAATGTGTATAAAAATGTGTTCCATAGCTGTCCTTTCCAAAACTTTCCGTCATCCTACTATGCAATATAACACCTGCTGTCAAAACAAACTGCAACAAATACTTAAATAACTACATAGCCTAAATATAACTTCAACATTATCCTCATCTGTAAAGAAAAAAACTTCATTATCAATCACTTCATTATCCATATTATCATAACTTCATTATTATCATCACCTGTAAAGAAAAACTTCATTATTCATAACAGCATATTCTTCATCATTATTCATCAGCATTCATTATCATCTGCAAAATATCACTTCATTACTCATTACACAACTATTCCTTATCTCTAGCATATTTCATCACTAAAACTAAGATGTGTAGTTCTGTCTGACAGCCTGCATCAATCACCTTGTATTCTGAAAGAAAAAATTAGTTAAGACTGCTATTCTACGATGAGCATAGTATATTCTTGTTAATGCTTGTTAATCCTGATCCATTTACTCTTCCTCGTAAAGTTATTGCATCTTCTTTCGTTTATTCCGTAGGTGAAATTCCCATTTCTGTTGAATTTATTTCTTACACGCATCATTTCTTTCTGAAATTGATGAACAAAGATTAATGTCTTGCATTTAAATCATATACCCACTAAATAATGACTGGTTTATGGTGACATAATTAAGCATACAGCATAACATGACAGAAAACGTAATATGTCAAAGACATTGACAGTGTTCAGATGCAAAAATGTACACAGAATAATACAATGCAGCAGCAAAAAACGTAAAACAGTCACGATCTTGAGATGTCATAGGGCAAAAAGAATGTCAAAGTCAACTGGTGTGTGTTATATCTTAACTATTTCACAGTGCATACAAACAAAACTTGAAAACAATCATACACACAAAAAAAAATGGAAAATGTGCTCGGTCTGATGTGTAACGACAAGAAGAGCGACCTGCTAACCTTACCTTGCCGGGTACTTGCCAAGAAAAAATACGATAATCATCAGTAATTAGTCATGTGAATATAATTGCATAAGTGGTCATAAAAAAATTAGTAAATGGCATCATAGTGTGTCGAATCATAAAGTGTCTTCATTCAATAAAGGGTTTAATATTTGACCAATGGTGGTTGCCTTTCGATTTTCTGGTTCTCAATGTTTCGACGTGTACAACATTGGGATGAGGGATGCTGCGAATCCGATATGGACCTGCGTATAGAAGTTCAAATTTATGGCACTTACCTTTTAATTTACTGGATAAATAGTGTGTACGTACTAATATTTTCTGTCCAACGTGAAAGTCGCGGCGTGTACAAACCTGTTTTTGCTGTCTTCTCCGGCGCTCTGCGGCACGTTTGATGTTGTTCAGCGCAATGTCAATTATTTCGTGGTGTCTTAGTCGACGACATTTAGGGAAGTTTACTAATTCTTTAATTTTGTTTGGTGGTTCAACATTTTTCAGTATAACAGACGGAGATAGCATAGTGGATTCATTTGGAATGGAATTAATTACATCTTGGAATGAGAGTATGTGTGTATCCCAATCAATATGTCTTTTGTGGCAGTATATTCGGCACAGCTTACCAATTTCTTTCATTAACCGTTCACAAGGGTTCGAAGAAGCGTGGTACTTGGATATATAAATCGGAGAAATGTTTCTAGCTCGTAACATGCGTGTCCATATGCCAGAACGAAATTGTGATCCATTGTCAGAAATTAGTTTCATCACATGCCCTACATGAAATAGAAAATGTTTTACAAATGCTTTCGAAACAGTTTTAGCTTTGCGTAATGGAGTGAAAGTAACAAATTTTGAAGTGAGCTCAACAGCGACAAAGATGTAGCAAAAACCTCTGTTAGTTCTCGGAATTGGACCAAAAATGTCTACTGCGGCCATATGTCTTAATTTAACAGGTATAATGGGATATAATGGAGGAATATGTGAAGTGGTGTCTGATTTAGCTTTCTGGCAAATTTTACAAGACGCTAAAACTCGTCGTATACGTTTCTCCATGTTGCTAAAATAACAGTTCTGCCTCAGTATAAGAAAACATTTTCTTGCTCCGTAATGTGCGTAACTTAAATGAGTGTACCAGATTAGTTTGTTAACCAGTTCGTCAGGAATGCATAATAACCAATTGTTGCTGTCAGGATGAGAGCGGCGAAACAGAATGTCATTGCGTACAGTGTAATGGTTTCTAATCGTAACATTATTCTTATCTTGCCAAAGGTGTTTAATTTCTTTCCTCACATTGTCTTTATTTTGCTCTTGTGCTATGTCCTGTAATGACGACGAAATAAAGTTTTCAAATGCAACTTGCTGAATGTACATGACACTAAAATTTGCTTTGCAGAAGTTGGTTGCTACGTCTTGCTGATTGTTGCTGAGAGAACGCGATAGTGCGTCTGCTATAACATTTTGTGTGCCGGGAATGTGAACTATTGTAAAATTAAATTCCTGTAAATAAAGTTTCCATCTGCTTAATCTATCGTGCGTGAATTTGGCCGAAAGTAAAAATTGTATCGCTCTGTGGTCTGTGTAAACGGTGGTATGTCTGCCATAAAGAAAGTGCCTAAATCTCGTGAAAGCCCATACAACACATAATGTTTCAAGTTCTGTAACAGAATAATTTCGTTCAGCAGGTGACAGAATGCGACTTGCAAATGCGATGTTTTTAATTACTGTAGAGCCATCTTCTTCAATTTCCTGGAAAATATGTACGCCTAAAGCGGTGTTGGAACTGTCGGTGGCAATGGAAAAATTTCTGGTAAGATCTGGGTGCGATAAAAGTGGTGCATTCAACAGAGCATGTTTCAGGTTCATGAATTCAGAGTTTGCTTGCTTATCCCAAGACCAAATACTGTTTTTACCTGTTAATTGGCATAATCTGGGTGTGTCTAAAGCAGAGTGATGAATAAATTTACGAAAAAAGTTAATTAAGCCCAAAAAACTGCGTAGTTGTTTCTTCGTCGTAGGAACAGTAATGTCACGTAGAGCTTGAAGTTTTTCCGGATCAGGCGCAATGCCTTCTGCTGAAATTACGTGTCCAAGAAATTTTATAGAAGTTTTGCCAAAGTGCGATTTACTAAGATTAACTGTGAGTCCTTGAGCATGAAAAGTTTGCATCAGTTGTTCAAGAATCATATTGTGTTCCGACCAGTTAGCTTCTGCAATAAGAATGTCGTCTACGTATGTCGTGATTCTGTCCTTAAGTTCTGTCGGAAGTATTGTGTTCAAACCGCGAATAAAAGCTGCAGAAGAAATAGTTAATCCGAATGGTAATTTACAAAATTGATAACAGTCGCCAAAACAAAGAAAAGCTGTATATTTTCTGCAATTTGGATGAAGTTGAATTTGCCAAAATCCCGATTTCAAATCTAATGTAGAATAAATAGCAGTACCGTGAAATTTCTGTAAAAGTTCCTCTAGTGTCTGTGGTCGATCTGTTTCATTAATAATAATGTCATTAATGTGACGTGAATCAAGTACGAGGCGAAGTGAGTCATCTTTTTTCTTAACAATATGTAGCGGGTTTATGTACGGACTAACTGCTGGTTCTATAATTCGTTGGTCAAGCATATCCTGCAATTCTTTTTTAACCTGTTCTCTGTGGATATATGGAATGGGATAATGCTTTGCTTTAAATGTGTCGTGCTGTTTGACTTGAAATTCATACATAAATCCGGACATAGTACCAGGAATATTGTCAAAAACTGGAGCTTGCTGTAAAAGAATTTTGTGTAACTGCGTGCGTTCGTCGTCTGTATTTGCACTGCTTTGTTTAACCTTATCGGAAATCATCTGCATTACGTCGTAGTCAGTTTCGTCTGGAGTATTATAGTTGTGTACACACGTATCAGTGAACAATGTGGGATTACAGTCTATGTTACGTGATACGGAAATGACCTCTGTGCGGTTTATTGTTTGTTCTTCCGCAGATAGTGAGTGCTGAAATTCTAAAGCAAGTTGTACATTTTCATCCTTTAACATTAAATACGAATTCTGAAAATCAATAACTGCGTCGTGTTGTACCAGAAAATTCGTACCTAAAATAACGTCTGTCGTCAATAAAGGAACAATCCAAAAATTTGAGTGCAAAGTATGACCTCCAATACAAAATGATAAATGCGTCTGTAATTTAACGTCTACTCCTTTACTCGATACTGCTCCCTTTACTTTTGTTTTGCCTAAAGGTAATGTCGGATAAGTATTCTCTTTGTTACACTCGTTAAAAGTTTCTTCATTTATTACTGATATAGGTGATCCGGAATCAATTACTGCTGAAAATTTCGATGAACCAATTTTAATTTCGATAACAGGATGTGAAATAGTTTTCTGAACAAATGGTCTTTCCTGCAAGAGAGTGTCTCTGATATCGTCAAAGGTAATTACATTTTCGTGAACAACATTTTGCGTGTCAAAGGTAGTGCTTGTGTTATTGGAAGATGCGACCTGTACAGTATCTAGTCAGATTCTATCTGACGTGTTATTATTGTCAGGAGGGTTCTGTGGCACTTCTACTATTTGAACTGCTCTGTTATTTCTTACTGACGTGTTACGCTATAGATGACACCTATTGCATGGTTCATTCATGATTATTTGTTGTTGCTGATGTTGTTGCTGCTCATAAGATCGACTGTTATTAAATGTACGCTGAAAATTGTGCTCGTTATTTTTACGTCTGTCATGATAGTAATTTCTATACGGCGCATTGCGATACGAGTTGAAATAGTGTGTTGTCTGTACGTAGTTATTTCTTTGCTGCCATGCGTTACTATTTGTTGGAGCTGGGACTATACGTGCACGCGGCGAAACATTAAAGCCTGGTTGACCTTGTAGACTGCATTGTTGGTTAGGTATGCTAAGCGGTTGACTTTCATGCTATTGTGGTGAAAAACATCTATTGTTACAAAAATGTGGTTCCTGTTACTAATAATTTTACACATACTGATGATTACGATTTTATCTGTAATTAAAATTACGCTGGTTTTGGAGTGCCTAAAGAATGTTGTCACTTTCAGTAAAAATTTGTCACATCGGGTTTTCTTTAGTTATTTTTCTTAATTCTAGGTAGAGCAATAGTTAAAGAGCAGTTTTGATAGATATATAGGATAGTAGAAGAAAAGGCAGCAGTGCAGAAAACTAAAGATGAAACAGCACTACTACAGCTCGGGGCCCTATGCTCGCTACGGCACATATTCATTAAAGCGTAATGAATCCCCTGAGGTCGATTACGCACTGCAAATTAATTTTGGCTTTTGCGTTACAGGCAATTGCGGTATAAATTCAAAAGCAAATAGTTGTATCCATGTTAATTCTAGTTTCTTCATTATAGGCAATGCTGTTGTAAATACAAAAATAAATTGTCGCATCTGGTTCAAAGCTAGCTTCTGCATTACAGGCAATAGCGGTGAAAGCATAAAAACAAATTGTCGTATACAGCTCAAAGCGTGTACCTGTGTTCTGTCATTATTGAATTCTTTACATTTTCTGGCGGATAAAAATTGCTCGTAATCTACGTTCTCGTCATTGAATTTGAAAACACATTCGGGTTTGTGTGTGAATCTGTTTGTCTGTGTCGTTTCGTACTTCAAGTTGCGTAGCTTTTCATATTTTAAGTCGCGTAGCTTTTCGGATTTTAATTCGCGTAGTCTCTGTAAATTGTTCACATTATACACGCTGCGTGACTCTGACAAATGCTCGCAACGTGGCGGATTCTGTGACGTATTGGTGACTGAAATAGTTTTCAACTCTGTTACTGTAACACTTTCGTCAATTTGGTTGATCTGTCGTGCAAATTTCTCGTCAACTTCCGTATTCGGAGTGTGTGAAACTTCCAGTGGCTCTAAATTAAACTCGTCGCGTATCTGTACTGCGTTTTTACGGCATTGTTCAGTGACTGCATTAATTTCGTGTATCTGTGTTTCGTTCGCTGAACATTGTTCAGTGACTGCATTAATCTTGTCTTTATGTGATTCTGTTGTGCCTACACGTGTGCTACTTAATTCTTGTGCAACAGTGCCAACTTTTTCATTACTGTTATTAGCACAAGTCTTAGTATTCACACGTAATTGTCCTCTATTATCATAATAATGCGCGGCAATGGCTTCAATCTGTTCATTAATCTGTTCATTCCGTTCACTAAGTTGTTTGATTTTTTCATTAATGTCGTCTTGATCTTCATTCGATTGTTTATTTCTTTCATCAATTAATTCACGTTGTTTGCGATCGTTTCTCAGTATTTCAGTCATTAGTTGTACTACTGCCACAATTTGATCCAATGTAACTTTCTCTACTCTATTATCTGTGCTGTTTGATTGCGTACCTACAATTGTCACGTTTTGTGTGACCATTTGGTCATTCTGTAATTTACAAAAACGTTTCTCACTCGAGTGTACATTGTCAGTCACTATTTCGGAATTAAATGAATCCGTCGTATTTTCGGTACACTGACCACTTTCATTAGACAAATTTGTCTGTTCGTCACGAGAATTTAGTAAACCGGTTGTGTTAAGCTGGGCAGCGCTCATTACAATAGAGCGTCCCGCGTCATCAATTGTCGTCAAATCAACAGAGGACATAACCGAGTTCGTTTGTTCATCATTAAGACAAAAATCATCATTAGTGGTTGGAACGCATTGACTGTCAGTGAACGCAGAATTGTCATCATTACACTGCGTGTCACAATTACTATCGGTCACGTTGTTTAAGTCGGTAAATTCATTCATAATACCTCGCGATACACTATTCACAGTCTTTCGCGGCATTTTTACAGTAGTCACAATTATTCACAAAACAATAAGCACAATGCAAAAACAACACACAAATACAACAGAGCAACGAATTGCCGTTGACCTGTAGAGAGAAAGTCACAAGATTAGTAAAAGCGTAGCGCCAAATCCTAATTATACTTAAGCAAATAAGAGCAGATATCTGACTGTTTTTCAAAAGACTCTCAACGAAATACGATCCTGGACTGGGTGTCGCCAAGTGTATCCTCCCCACCAAAATTTTAAAAATGACAATATTTAATAGAAATGGAGCCAAGAAGCAATATCGTCCCCACAGGAATATTTAAATAAAAAAATATAATAATAAATGGGAGCCAAGTGTAACCTCCCACAATGAAATCTACTGACAATGACAATTAAACAAAAATTAGCAATCTGACCCAAGTATAAGTTCCTCACAAAAAAATGAAAGTCAATTCAGTGATAAGAAAATCTCAGTGATAATGATAACTCAATTAAACCGAAATACCGGTCTTTGGCCCTGTGCAAAAATCATAATTAAATTCTTACCTCAGTATAACTCCATGTCAAATTTCCGCTCTTATTGTTGCCCACGGCTTGGAGGAACTGCATTGCAAATAATATTTTTTTTTTTTAAATTTAACTGAACTTTTCTTTAAGGGAAATGGAAGGAAATCGTTGGTTCAATTAAATGATTTTTTTGTTAAAAATTGCTTTGAAATCAAAATTATTATTGGGGCACTTGTTGAAAATTAATTACAATAAATAAACTTTACATTATCTGATGATTACCTTAATTAACAATGTACCTCATTCAGCATCTTGACCAGAATGCCATGTCGACGCTCGCCGACTGCGTCCCGCTCGCGACCGTGACAGGACTAGACCACTACTGCCGACAGACTACATCACACAACCGCACTGGGCTGCTACTACCGACAGACTGCACGCAACTGAACTGAGCTACTGCTATCGACAGACTGTACTGCACAACGACTACTAGCGTACTGCTCGCAACACTCGCGCGGTCAAGCGCAGACTAACTACGATAAATGGCTCTCTGGTCAAAGATTTTATCATGCTTCACCATCGCTGCTACGTTACATACGTGTTTCAGTATATGAGGTACAACAGGAAATAAAGGAGAGTCTTCGCGTTACTAACAAACTATTTGTCGTGGCATACAAGTGTAGGACTGCTTTTCCATCTTGAACAGTCTCTTGCGCTTCTCCAGAAGCCAAAGCGCTATGCTTCCTGCCCTGCATAGCTGAAAACGACACTTGGAAACGTGAAGAGCAATGGAAGGGGCGAACCCGGACGTATGCGAATTCCAAAAAGTCCACTTTGGACACGATCGATACTATATTCAGCAAAACCGAACATTTTCAGCGACAGCTCAACAAGCACATTTCTTTTCTGTCACACATCGTCCAAGGCGGAGCGCAGGAATTGCTCGTCCATTGCCAATTGAACTGTTCAAGAAAGGAGAAACTTGTCACAGTGAAAAAATACAGACTTGCCATAGTAAACAGTTCGTTAATAACGCAGGCAGTCTCGTTGGTTATACAGCAGACCACGTTCTGAATACAGGAAAGCAATCGAGAGAATTAAGAGCAGTGGCTCACAGTGGCCTTTCTGCGATTTTCTTCTTCTGCAGGTACGTGAATGTATTAACTTCAACGTCACATTCAGTACAGCAGTATCTTCTATAGGAATACCTCTTCTGCCCCGCAAAGTTGAAGTACAACTGCTTCCTGTGTTATTCTACTGTTTTCACGACTGCATGTGTGTTAAGGTGCCATGTCGTTGATATGCGATTGAAAATTTTTTTACAGGGTGTTCCCATTAGAGCGTGAAAAAATGTAACAGGACATAGAGAATGCTCCACTGAACAATTTGAGACAGGGAACCTAGGGTCGGAGAAGCCAGCTGGAAATAAACTTGTCTACCGCTTTGTTTAGCATTATTGTTTTCCGCATTATTTACAACTAACATGTAAACAAGTTTACACGTACTGTTCTGCTTATGTATATGTACATTCTTCAATCTCTGTAAGGACGAGCCTGATTACCAGGAAGTAATGATACAGGCTTTGTTTACTCGTCCATAAGGTGGCTCTGTTGTATCGTACTTACGTTGTCCCATGACAGAACGTGCTATCAATCAACGACAGACCCGTTCATTACTTAATGCTATTCAAAGGCACACAGTACAATACGATGGAGCAGTACCAGTACAGTATTTCCTGGTCGCGGATTGGAAAGGGACGTCCTACTCCATGGCCTACGACGTCACCTGATCTGAATCCCCTTGATTGTTTCCTATGGGGATATCTAAAGTCACTTGTATATGAGACCGGAGAGAATTAGTTGCCATAATTGTGGCGGCTAGTGATGTGATTAGAAACACACCAGGGATATTTGTCAGGGTGCTTCAGAATCTTGTTCGCCGATATCATGCTTGCACTGAGGTTGACGGCTGTCAGTTGCAGCGCATTTTTTAAGATACGATACAAATGGTACGTTCATTGCGTTAGTAGTGGCATCTGCAGTTAACTGTAGCTAATGAAAATAAATAAGTACACAAGTACTGTGATTTTATTCCTATTATCTCCTTAAGCAGGCTTCTCCGACCCCAAGTTCCCCACCTCAAATTGTTCAGTGGAGCATCCTCTACGTTGTGTTAAATTTTTGCACGTTCTTACGCAAACACCCTCTATACACGGTGTTACAAAAAGGTACGGCCAAATTTTCAGGAAACATTCCTCACACACAACGAAAGAAAATATGTTATGTGGACATGTGTCCGGAAACGCTTACTTTCCATGTTAGAGCTCATTTTATTACTTCTCTTCAAATCACATTAATCATGGAATGGAAGTACACAGCAACAGAACGTACCAGCGTGACTTCAAACACTTTGTTGCAGGAAATGTTCAAAACGTCCTCCGTTAGCGAGGATACATGCATCCACCCTCCGTCGCATGGAATCCCTGATGCGCTGATGCAGCCCTGGAGAATGGCGTATTGTATCACAGCCGTCCACAATACGAGCACGAAGAGTCTCTACATTTGGTACCGGGGTTGCGTAGACAAGAGCTTTCAAATGCCCCCATAAATGAAAGTCAAGAGGGTTGAGGTCAGGAGAGCGTGGAGGCCATGGAATTGGTCCGCCTCCACCAATCCACCGGTCACCGAATCTGTTGTTAAGAAGCGTACGAACACTTCGACTGAAATGTGCAGGAGCTCCATCGTGCATCAACCACATGTTGTGTCGTACTTGTAAAGGCACATGTTCTAGCAGCACAGATAGAGTATCCCGTATGAAATCATGATAACGTGCTCCATTGAGCGTAGGTGGAAGAACATACGAAACTAAAATGAGCTCTTACATGGAAATTAATCTTTTCCGGACACATGTCCACATAACATCTTTTCTTTATTTGTGTGTGAGGAATGTTTCCTGAAAGTTTGGCCGTACCTTTTTGTAACACCCTGTATATCACATGATTTTCTCTCGGCAGTGCTTGTAGTTTCTAAAACCTCGAATACTGTTGAGTAATAATTAATAATGAATTGCGTAGATGAACTATTAGCATTGTGTATATAGCACATTTATTAATGGCATGAATATTATAACAGCAGCGGTGGTAGAAAAGAGAAGAATGTTGCGACAGCAGTGTCCTGTGGTAGCTCGAGAGATACCTATGGGAGGAGTACAACATCCGTATGTTATACGAGCTCAAAACGTGGCTGAGCCTCCTCGCAGCTGACCCCTACGGACGGTATGCCTGGGATGTGGCGCCATCAAACTCTTCTACAACTGCCTCCAGGCAGCAGACAAAGTTCCATTGCAGGTTTATTGTCTTCGGGCACCACGGTGCTGGAGGGTTTGTACTGTTGTTCGTACTGGACCCATAGATGCCAATGCGTAGTCTGAAGCCTGCCTGGGCGGACACAGACCTCCCAGTTGCGTCCAAACGACTACACGCAGTTCAGCTTGCTTCATTCTGTTGATTCCTGTTTCCTAGTGGAAGGTTTTCAAGCACTTATTGAAATGTTTACTATAGGTAGTACGATAGACTGGGCAAGCTTATCCTAATACTACACAGACCACAAATTACCGTACAGCTATTGTCTGTCATGCTAAATACACTCTCAATAGTAAACTATCATCCACTTAGCAAAAGAATAGTTTTTATAACAATTTTCATTAACATTAGAAAAACGACATTCAGACGAAGCATTCGTGCATCTTCGGCTTCCGACAAATATGCGAACCCAGTGAGTAGTCAGGTATGAGGGATCGTATGGGACAGTTTGCATTACAAATGGTTCCAATTGCTCTGAGCACTATGGGACTTAACTTCTGAGGTCATAAATCCCCTAGAACTTAGAACTAATTAAACCTAACTAACCTAAGGACATCACACACATCCATGCCCGAGGATGGATTCGAACCTGCGACCGTAGCGGTCTCGCGGTTCCAGACTGTAGCGCCTAGAACCACTGTCCACATGCCATTCAGAATCCGCACCCAGTGACGCCTATGGGCTGTGGATGACGCGGTGGTCGATCGGTACCGTTGGGCTTTCCGAGGCGTGTTGGAAAGAGTGTTTGGACAGAGTCACAGAGAGTGTCTCAGGACTCAATTACGGTTACGGCCAAGAAGAGCCAAAGTGAACATTATACAATTGATGTTAGTCATCATTCACTGCTTTTAGGACTATACCAGTGTTTATAGACAGATCACTGCAAGTACAATTGTCATACTTGATTTCCGTGTTGTAAAACTACAATCAGTAAATCACTGTAACTTGTTGATAACCTGCGCTGCAATCTACACTGATGGAAAAATATGGCAACACCAAGAAGGAGTTGTACGATATAAGAAAAAGTTGGCAGGCGTGTTTCTAGTGGCTTTAGTAGCGCCATTGTGAGAATGCAAATCAGTTTGCTTTAAATACACACTGTAACGGTCGTGTCGTGAGCGTCAGTTACCTCAGAGACTGAACGTGATGAGTTGACTTAAGTCAAGAATGTCTCTAAGGCGAGAAAGACACCTCACACCTCAAGGACAGCTCCAAGATGGACACCCTGTAGGAGGCATCTCACTGAGTCCAAACCATTGCCAACTGCGACTTCAGTGGTGACGAGCGAGAGCTCGGCGGAGGGTAGAGTGGAGGTCTATTGTGCTTTCTGATGATTTCTGGTTCTGCCTGGGTGCCAGTGATGGTCGTGTGTTGGTTTGAAGGGGGCCAGTTGAGAGCCTACAACCAACCTGTCTGTGTGCTAGACACACAAGATCTACACCTGGAGTTATCGGCTGGGCTGAGATTTCGTATGGCAGCAGAAACATTCTCGTAGACACACAAGATCTACACCTGGAGTTATCGGCTGGGCTGAGATTTCGTATGGCAGCAGAAACATTCTCGTGGTTATCCCACGCACGCTGACCGTAAATTTGTACATCAATCTTGTGATTCGACCGGTTGTGCTGCCGTTCATGAACAGTATCGTAGAGGTTGTTTTCCAACAAGATAACGGTCGTCCACTTACCCCTGTTGTAACCGAACATGCTCAACTTGTTGCCTTGACCTGGTCCATCACCAGATCTGTCTCGAATAGACTTCATCGGACGACAACTCCAGCGTCATCCGCAACCAGCATTAACCGTTGATATACTGACCGATCACGCGCGATAGGCAAAGAACTCCATCCCACAAACTAACATCTGGCACCTGTACAACAAAACGCGAATACGACTGAATGCTTGCATTAAACATTCTGGTGGTCACACCGGCTATTAATGTACCAGCATTTCATATTTGCAATGGCTTATCTCGCGCGTACATTAACATGTGACCTTTTAATGTTAATCATTTAAATGTGTTACCTTGACAAATGTATTTCCGAAATTTCATTTTTCTACATTAATTATTTTTTGGCACTGCGATTTTTTCCGTCAGAATGTTTTTTTGCTATAACTGTTGCCTAACCGTGTTTGGCCCCGTGACGAATCTGTGAAGTTGCTGCGTGTTAGCATGCCACTTCGTAACAGCAACTGCTTCCGTGGTACAGGATACTTTTCGTGGCACATTTATATGTTTGACGCCAAGTACATCTGCCGAATACAACAATTGCAAAGGGCAAATATCTAGTGAAAGACTGAGAACCAAGTTTCTGGTTAAGTTTTCTTTTAGGCAAGAATTAGGATTTTGGCACTAACGCCTGAACACGCTGTGAAGCAGTCGGTGCTGACCACCTGAGGAGTGTGTCTGGGTGCGGGTGAGCCCGCCCTTGTGCCGACAACGCGTCCTCTTCAACTCATTCGCTCCCTGGCGCTGGCGCAGTTTAAGGTGCGGTGTAATCTGCGCCCCGGGCCGGCAGCGGCCCAGCCCCAGGCGTCAGATTGGGCGGCGACGCCCTGAGAGCGACGCCTCCCTGGAGAAAGTCCCTGCAGATTAAAAGCTCCGCTGCCGGGGTCTGCTAAGCCTCTCCATCACTCTCTCTCTCTCTCTCTCTCTCTCTCTACCCCAGGAGAGGCCGCAATCTCAGCGGAGCTTCAAGCTGCGCAATAAAGCTGTCAGCGAGGGCAGGCTCTCGTGTACTTCCACTCCGCTGTTCACCGTCTACGGACTTCAGGTAACACCAACGCCGTATGCAAATTTCACTTGTATCCAGATGTATTTTGCTGTATTGCGTTCCACTGCAAATACCTTGTAATAATCTAGTATTCAGACGCACATTGCACACCTCACTAGCGCAATCCCTATCCCTAACTCCAACAACAAAATATGTACCATTTTCAGTAAGCGCAATGGCCTGGCTAGGTGAGCATCGTGTATTTGTTGTGTGGTGTGGTATATTCGCAGTTGTACATTACTGGCCATTAAAATTGCTACACCACGAAGAAGACGTGCTACAGACGCGAAATTTAACCGACAGGAAGAAGATGCTGTGATATACAAATGATTAGCTTTTCAGAACATCCACACACGGTTGACGCCGGTGGCGACACCTACAACGTACTGACATGAGGAAAGTTTCCAAGCGATTTCTCACACACAAACAGCAGTTGACCGGCGTTGCCTGGTGAAACGTTGTTGTGATGCCTCGTGTAAGAACGAGAAATGCCTACCATCACATTGCCGACTTTGATAAAGGTCGGATTGCAACCTATCGCGATTGCGGTTTATCGTATCGCGGCATTGCTGCTCGCGTTGGTCGAGATCCAATGACTGTTAGCAGAATATTGAATCGGTGGGTTCAGGAGGGTAATACGGAACGCCGTGCTGGATCCCAACGGCCTCGTATCACTACCAGTCGAGATGACAGGCATCTTATCCGCATGGCTGTAACGGATCGTGCAGCCACGTCTCGATCCCTGAGTCAACAGATGGGGACGTTTGCAAGACAACAACCATCTGCACGAACAGTACGACGACGTTTCCAGCAGCATGGACTATCAGCTCGGAGACCATGTGCTGTGGTTACCCTTGACGCTGCATCACAGACAAGAGCACCTCCGACGGTGTACTCATCGGCGAACCTAGGTGCACGAATGGCAAAATGTCATTTTTTCGGATGAAATCAGGTTCTGTTTACAGCATCATGATGGTCGCATCCGTGTTTGGCGACATCGCGGTGAACTCACATACTGGGCTTATCACCCGGCGTGATGGTACGGGGTGCCATTGGTTACACGTCTCGGGCACCTCTTGTTCGCATTGACGGCACTTTGAACAATGGGCGTTACATTTCAGATGTGTTACGACCCATGGCTCTACCCTTCATTCGATCGCTGCGAAACCCTACATTTCAGCAAGATAATGCACTACCGCATGTTGCAGGTCCTGTACGCGCCTTTCTGGATACAGGAAATGTTCGACTGCTGCCCTGGCCAGAACATTCTCCAGATCTCTCACCAATTGAAGACGTCTGGTCAATGGTGGCCGAGCAACTGGCTCGTCACAATACGCCAGTCACTACTCTAGATGAACTGTGGTATCGTGTTGAAGCTCTGTTTGACTCAATGCCCAGGCGTATCAAGGCCGTTATCACGGTCAGAGGTAGTTGTTCTGGGTACTGATTTCTCAGGACCTATGCACCCAAATTCCGTGAAAATGTAATCACATGTCAATTCTAGCATAATATATTTGTCCAATGAATACCCGTTATCATCTGCATTTCTTCTTGGTGTAGCAATTTCAATGGCCAGTAGTGTAGTTGTGCAGTTAATACTCAGCGAGTATTTCGTATTCAATTAGAACTTGGTTCGTGATAGAAAATTTATTCGAATTTGGGTATCAACCTGTAGAGCACCAGGCTCTGCATTGAAAGAAAATATATTCTCCGAACTCGGACTGTAACAACGGCAGAAAATGTTGCGCTTGTGAGAGCGTCCGTCCAGCAATCTCCAAAACGTTCAGCATTTAAAAATGCATCTGCGCTGGGAATGTCTGATGGGAATGTGTGAAGAATTCTGCACAGATATCTTCACGTATGGTTACCCAAGAATTACGTAAGAGAGATTTCGAAACTTGCAGAGATGTGTGAGACTAAAGTCTTCTGAATATTCCTCCTGATGGTGTTATGATATCTTCCGATGAGATCAACTACTGTAAATAAACTAAATTCCTGCTTCTGGGGCCGGCCGGAGTGGCCGAGCGGTTCTAGGCGCTACAGTCTGGAACCGCGCTACCGCTACGGTCGCAGGTTCGAATCCTGCCTAGGGCATGGATGTGTGTGATGTCTTTACGTTAGTTAGGTTTAAGAAGTTCTAAGTTCTAGGGGACTGATGACCTCAGAAGTTAAGTCCCATAGTGCTTAGAGCCATTTGAACCATTTTCTGCTTCTGGGGCAGAGAAAAATCCTCAGAAACTTCACCAGTGCTAATTTAACACCCACCGTGTGACAGTCTGGTGCACCATTGTCGAATTTGGTTTGTGTGGTCAGTATTTTTTTGGAGAAGATGACGTAACGGTAACGGTTAATTCCAATTGCTGCTGTCACATGACATTGATCTTCCTCCGACCTAAGGTAAACCGGTATGTTGGGGACCATGCAGGGGGAGAAATCCGATTCCTACAAGACGGAGCCACGGGTCACCCTTCTCGATGTCCTCCAGACATTTTGAGAGAGATGTTTGCTGAACGTCTTCTATCTTCGCGAGACGACATCGCCTCGCCCCCAACGTCGCCTGATTTATAACCTTGTGATTTTTTTTTTTCCTTTCGGGATATTTAGAGACTGAAGTATACAAACATCGCCCCACAACCCTGGAAGCACTTAAGGAGAGGCAATCACACAGGAAGGGGCTGCCATTCCACCGGAAATGACAAGAAGAAGTGTGAACAGCTTCCGGGGAAAGACTTCGTAATTGTGTGTCAAGAATGGAGGACGCCATTTACCAGACATAATTTTTATAACCAACTACTGTAAAGTGGCACAGTATTGGTTGTTCATAAATAAAAGTATTTCCTCTGTACCTTTGTTTGTTTATTCGTAACTACCTTTTTAAATTCATGAAGTCTGTTTGTCCGACCCTATATAAGGGAAGTATGCCGAGGGTCTCTCTTAAGAGTCGAGAGGCGCATTCTCCCTGGTGTTTCACTACATATTTGCAATGTCGTCTTTTCAGTGTGTAAATGGACTCAGACCAAACAAATACTCCTCATTAAGTGTTTTATGCGACGCACACTGAAAATGAAAAGAACCGGTTTTTTCCCCGTTACAAACAAAATGACTTTTGAAGAGGAAATTTACGTGACCATTCGACAGGGAGGTCCGAGACTGGTCTAGTGCGACATTTTTTCTAGCGCTGTGTATTGGCAGGGAGAGTAAAACAGGGAGAATAACCAGTACTCCAGCAATGACTTACGTGACTACCTAGCTCGCACTGTCTACTACCGCCATGCAGCAGTGCGATTCGATCGCTGTCGGAGTACTGATTATTCTCCCTCTTTTATTGTCCCTGTCAATACACATCGATAAAACAAATGTCGCACTAGACTAATTTCGGAACTCTCTATCGAATGGATAAGTAAAATTGCGCTTTAAAAATCATTTTGTTTGTAATGGGAAACAAAACCGAGTCCTCCCGTTGACGCAGGGGGTCGTAAGAAACATGTATTTGTTTGGACCCAATCTATTTACACACAGCAAACACGAAAGCACAAATATTTGCCAGAACACGAGAGTAAATGCGCCTGTCGACTGTTTGCAGAGTCGACTGTATATGCGGAGTAGAGGCGAATAGAGAATTTTCTAGCTACTATACGGGCTGCAATAGGAAAATCCACTGACATAAGCAACTTTCACGAAGGGCAGATCGTTATAGCCCGACGCCAGAGGATGAACACCTCTGAAAGTGCGAAGCTGCTCGGCTGATCGTGTGCTGCTGTCGTGAACATCTGTGGCGAGTGGTTGAAGGACGGTGAAACGACGACTGTGCGATAAAGTGTTGGACGAACACGCGTCATCACAAATAGTGAAGCTCGGGGCTTGCCCTGGATAAGTGGCGATCTGTGGGAGATCTGACGACAGACTACAATTCTGGTGCCGGCACAAGTGTTTCGAAGCACGCTGTCCAGTACTGGGCAGGCATAAACATGGGGCTCTGCAGCAGACTATCCCTGCAGGTTCCTATGTCGACCCAACGACATCATTAATTACCGTTGCGAAGGGCACGGGGCCATCGATATTGGACCGTGGACCAATGGAAACGTATCACCTGATCGGATCAATCACATTTATTGGTACACCAGGTCGATGGTTGAGTCTGAAGACACAACTAATGCGTCTGGCAGTCGGTGAGCATATCTTTGACGCTTTCGTGCATATAAAACGAAATCGTAACGAAAAGCGTCGCTCTTCTTTAAATCCCCTCCATTTTCTTTATCAGTCTTTGCTGGAAAGCATGGCTTGTACCAAAGATGTACTAGATATTTCAGATCACCACGACTTCACAGCTCAGTAAAAGGTACTCTCTTCACTGATTATACAGTACTTGGGGGAACATACGGTGGAAACACGCAACGCTTGCAACAATAGCGCGATTCCTTTTGCACTGTTTCATTTCAAATCCTTAAGAAACCAAAGAACAAACGCAAAATATACTCTTAGCACTTCAGTTGCGTTGGTTCACTTGGCATAACATGAGTGACTGGACAACTGTCTGTAAAATGTGAAACATTCAGAAGCAACTGTCTGTAACACGCGGAACCATAGTAAGTGACTTAAATATCAGAGAAGTGGTCCGGCCATCCTGATTGAGGTTTTCCGTTATATCCCTAAATCGCTCCAGGCAAATGCCGGGATGGTTCCTTTGAAAGGGCACGGCCGACTTCCTTCCCCGTCCTTCCATAATCCGATGAGACCGATGACCTCGCTGTCTGGTCTCCTCCCCCAAAACAACCCAACCCAATCAGGGAAGTGACGTGCACGTAGGCCCAACAGCGCTCCCTTTCCTGTGAGTGTGCAGGTCAATGTCACTCAACGCTCAGTCGGCGAGGAGCCGCCATACAACGTGTGGAAACGTGTAATGAAGTGCCACTATGCCTCACCAACATCATGGGTTCGAATATCGGCATGTGACTGCATTCGAACGGGGCAGAGTGACTGGTCTCCAGTCGTACAGCGCACGCCGCTTCAAAATTGAGGCGTATATGAAACCAGTGGAGAGAAGAGGATCGTACACAATACCGACAGCGCGAGATGACTGCCACCTTGTCCACTTGCCCGTAACGGACAGAACAGTTTCGCCTACGCAGGAGCACTGAACGGTTGTGGACATGTTTGCGTTAGAAACCCTCTTCTGCGGGCTGGACTGGTATGCATGCCATTGTGTCGGTTTCCATTGACCAGAACCCACCAACGGCGCAGACTGCAACAGCAAGTCAGCGCGACAGCGGCGTGCTGAGTGGCAAAATGTAGTGTTTTTGGACGAGTCCTGCTTCAGCTTGTCCTACAGTGATGGCCGCATACGCGGGTTTCCGCCGTAGGGACGCTATCTTGCAGACAGTATTGTTGAGCAGAATAGCGGACAAAGGTTAAGTGTGGCGATTTGGGGTGCCATTGCTTGTAACACTCGATCTCACCTCTTACGTCTTGAGGGCAGTCTCTACAGTTACCACTACACGAGGGA
Source organism: Schistocerca piceifrons (assembly GCF_021461385.2). Taxonomy (NCBI): domain Eukaryota; kingdom Metazoa; phylum Arthropoda; class Insecta; order Orthoptera; family Acrididae; genus Schistocerca; species Schistocerca piceifrons. Next base: position 555,804,698 of record NC_060140.1, read on the forward strand.
GATTTTACAACCCGAGACACTGCCCTGCTGCAGGCCATTCCACGTGCCATATTTCAGAGGGACAACGTCAGGGCTCATGTGGCGAGGATTGTGCAAGCCTTCTTCGAAAACCGATGGGTACCACTGCTTCGCTGGCGCACCAATTCACCTGACCTGTCGCCCATGGAATATATGTGGGAAAAAGCCTATCGGCAACTTGTTCGTTCAGGTCCTCCTCCAGCCACAGTTGATACTTTGTGAACGGGCCTACAAACCGCTCGGCAGGGTATTCCCCAGCAGCATATTCGGGTACTTTTTGTTTCCACGCCGCTACGTCAAGCGGCTCTGACTGCAGCATGCGGCCGGCCGAAGTGGCCGTGCGGTTTACGGCCCTGCAGTCTGGAACCGCAAGGCCGCTACGGTCGCAGGTTCGAATCCTGCCTCGGGCATGGATGTTTGTGATGTCCTTAGGTTAGTTAGGTTTAACTAGTTCTAAGTTCTAGGGGACTAATGACCTCAGCAGTTGAGTCCCATAGTGCTCAGAGCCATTTGAACCATTTTGCAGCATGCGGTGGAGCTACTCCGTACTGAATTTCCACAGCCACAGCGCATGTACAGGTCTGTAAATCTAATCGCTTCTGTCTTGTCACATCTCTAATCGGTGGAATATATTTCATTATGATCACATCTCTTGGTCTTGGTGTATCACTTTCTCCAAATAGTGTTGTAGTATCGGAAAACTGGAACGCACGTCTCCTTATCAGGGAGAGATAAGTCCAATGTAATTGTTGCTCAATACAGTTCATTCAGAATTTCATCATGATGCAATTTCTTACTCCTCCTCGCCTTTGCATTTTAGTGGCCTTCATCCTTTCCCTCCTTCTTCTTCTACTTCTTCCCCTCGTGCTTCTCCCTCCCTCTGGCCCTTTTACTCCTCATTTGTTTTCACCTGTCGCTAAACTATGCACCGACGAAAACGGCACCCTAGACTCGCGTCCAGGCTGTAGTGCCACTGCCACCACCTCAACAGCTCCCTTAGTTTTCGAGACACTATTCCTTAACAGCTTGAGAGATAACAACTAGTAGAGAGGCACAGTCGTAAGAAAAGGGGCGATGGCGGGATGTGTTTCATATTTGCGTGACTCACTTGGTAAGATCAGTATCCACTAAGGGCTATGTTCTGGGTTAGAGTTCCGCTTCAGGACATAGTTTTAGTCTACCAGCAAGTTGCAAAATACCACGCACTCTTCTGCAGAGTGGAAAATTTGGTTTAGGAGCTCTAGAAGCGCTTTGTACATAGAGAGCGTAAACAGCGTCAGCAACTGTTGGCAGGATGTGGACTGTATGAGGTTATGGACAGGAGCAAAAGCAGCCGCTGCCAGTGGCGGTCTCACGCTCCTGCCGGCGCAGGAACGGAGTGTCTCGGCAGGCAGTAAAGAGGCCAGCTGGCTGACCTGACCCCTGACCCGCAGCGTACAGCCGGCACCGCCCACTATGCCAGCGGCACCGCCGCCACAACTGGCGCCGTGTCTCCACAGGCTAGTAGCTTGTCCATGGCTGAAACACTTGTCGTTCTACGTACATTGCTTGACAACTGTTAACAAACAATAATTCATTAAACCGACGAATTGCTACATGGACGTGTTTAAAATTGTTAGGCGATAAATAGCTTGGTCATCAGCGCCTTTTCTCAGGATCGTGGTACTGGACTCAGCAGTTACCACTATTAAAGTAAAAGCAAAGACCCTATAACTACAGCAACAGCAAAAAAATTCATATACAATCAACACTATATCTACACTGACATAAAAAAAGAATTTGCAACATCAAAAGGAGTTGTGCGACGTAAACGGACGTTGGTAGGCGCGTTTCTACATCTGAAACATGATGTCTATTCAAATTTCGCGCCAGTCGCACAAGAGTGGCACCTACAGTTATGGTCTGGAGTGTGATTTCATGTGATAGCAGGAGCAGTTTCGTCGGTATCCTATACACCCTGACTGTAAGTTTGTACGTAAGTCTGGTGATTGGTCCGGTTGTGCTGTCATTCATGAATAGCATTCCAGGGGATGTTCTCCAACAGGATAACGTTCCCACACATACTGCTGTTGTAACTCAACATCCTCTACAAAGTTTTGATATGTTTCCTTGACCCACTCGATCGCCATATCTATTTGCAGTGGAGCACATATGAAACATCATCGGACGACAACTCAAGCGACATCAACATTCACCATTAACCGTCCTTGTATTGACCGACCAACTGCAACAGGCATGGAATTCCATCCCACAAACTGAGATCTGGCACCTCTGGAGCACAATGCATGCCCGTTTGCGTGCTTGTATTCAACATTCTGGCGGTTACACCGGTTATTAATATACCATCGTTTCACATTTTAATGGCTTATCTACCGCTTATGTTAACCTGTGATCTTGCAATGTACTTCATGTAAATATGTCGCCTAGGCAAATGTATTCCCGAACTTTCATTACCCATCATTAATATTTTTGGTGTTGCGATTGAATTTACACTGTTGCAACACGTTAATAGTATCAATAAAACGGTAGATGACATCAAGGCAGTTGTTTGATCTTTGAATTAGTATTATGAGTCAACCACTCAAAAACAGCAAAATGTCAACAATTTACTTCCTATTGTTTTTTTTTAGCGTAAAATTGACCGTAAGTCCCTCGGTACACCAAGGTTCCCCCATTATCAGTATACAAATCACTTTTTGTTAGCCCGCATCTCGTGGTCGTGCGGTAGCGTTCTCGCTTCCCACCCCGGGTCCCCGGGTTCGATTCCCGGCGGGGTCAGGGATTTTCTCTGCCTCGTGATGGCTGGGTGTTGTGTGCTGTCCTTAGGTTAGTTAGGTTTAAGTAGTTCTAAGTTCTAGGGGACTGATGACCATAGATGTTAAGTCCCATAGTGCTCAGAGCCATTTGAACCATTTGAACCACTTTATGTTAAAACATGGTGCACCGTGATCGTGAAGCCGCTAACAGGGTGTTTGCGTGGATCTTCATGCTGCAAGAGATAAGCCTGCGTTATTGGGCAGTATCCGATACGTAAGCGACTGAAGATCATTTCGTCCCTTCTTGAAGTTCGAAAGGAACTGCGCCGTGGTCGAATAGTTGGCTCGACAAACCGTAACTTGTTGTTGGCCACTTCCAGCCACTGTCTTTCCCACTCAGCCAACACGACACGACAGACTGTAGGGGATCGTTCATGTGAACTGCGGAATTTTCCTGGCAGGCTGCTTTCGATGGTCGGTCAGGCTTTCTCATTCTCCCCGATTCCCAAGTATGCAGACGCCCGTGAGAAAGCCTTCTGTTTTTTATGCTTGTTCGGGGGTGAATAGTGCTCTGGACCATTTGAACTACCCTATACGCTGGGAACATTTGCTGAATATCCTGCAGAGCACCAAGAGAGTCAATGAGGACAAGGAACTCTCTCCCTCCAAGAAGTGTCCAGTGCCTTCTTGACCGCCCACAGCTCTGCATGGTGCATCGAGAAGCGGCTTGCTAGGTCGCGATTGATAGTAATATGTCAGAAAATTTCAGGACACCCAACATTGTGACTTTACTTTCATCCATCGGTGAAAACCACCATATGATTGCGTAACTCCGATAAAATGCCGTTGAAAATCTCTTTTTTAAAACTAGAGTTGTGGTCTTGTTATATTCCGTCACGTGCAAGTTAGTAGTTTGCCTGTCAATCATCCAGGGAGGGTATTCGCTCCATCCTTATTTAAGAACGTATCTGCTACACTAAGTTGCTCTACATAGTCATTCGTAACAGAAAAAGACTTAGTTGCCCGGTGACTGGTAAAACCTCGTTGTATGGATTGTCCAGCCCCACTAGCGATAACAGGCTTTAAACTAACAGCAATGGAAAGTGGTACATGATGAAGAAACAATCCGATATATCACAAGCTTTGTGGAGGTACCCATCTCAGAAACGGTATTAAATTATTAAACTTTCTTTCCATCCGGAACTGATGTTCATTGCCAAGTGCGACCCCACAGGCAGGAATAAACTTTTCTATTGATTGTGACAAGGAAGCAAACAGCCTACGAATGTCATCTTGAAGACCTTATTAACACGCCTCAAACACATGATATCTTTTGACACACAAAAAACTTTTTGTGCTTGAAAATGTCCTAATGATGACAGAATTATACAACGATAAAATAAAAATTATTACAGTCAAATGGCGGCAGCGTCACTAAAAACAGCCCATGACGTGTCATTTCACGAAGATTGATGGAAGGAGAGTGGTATGATTTTACACGTCAATCTGTTGCGTTCCAGACATGCTGTATGGGTGACAAAATAGGGGCCGTTCATTCCAGTAATCAAAAATCCATGCTCTCCTCCATGTGTCTGTGGTGTGAAGTGTAGTTTGGGACGTTGAACTAACCTGCTGGCATATGACATTTGGCACCCTTGTCATGAAAAGTAGGACAATGACGTTATCAGTACCTTCACCTCAGCAATTATCAAACATACAGTTGTCATACTCAATAGTTCCGCGCACCATCATACCAGGAGTTTCGGAGATATGGGTTTCAAGAATCTCTGCTTCTTGTATGTCCGACCAGGTCGTCTGATCTATCCGTTCTTCGTGACACTGCCCGTAACATCTGCCCCTATTTCCCCTATGGACACAGTAAGTTGAATAGCTCTACGACATTTTGTGATGTAGTCCTGGAAGGACCCATGTCTACTCTTTCTGCCACATTGTTGTCGTCGGTCCGTATTGCTACCATTTGTCCTGCAGTCATTGTACCAGAGCCCACTGTTTGTGCGATCTGTCTGTTTGTGATGCTTCCGTGTCCCTCATGCAACACATTCGACCTTTCTCAAATTTCAAAATATGGAGATAAGCTGCACGTGCACGTTCTCTGTGCCTCCCAGTTGTGATCTCCACCTGAAAAGCTCCAGTAACTTTTTTTTAAAAGTAGAATTCATAGTGGCTTCACCTAGCCGACAGAGAAATATATTTTTTGAATAAAAACCTGGTGACTGTATTTCCGTTTTAGATTTTTATTTCCGGTGCGTATTTCGCACGGAAAACCCTGCTGATGGAGCTTCCTCTCGGAGATACGTATCGGTAACTAAAAACTATAACCAAAATACAAGTTAACGGTCTTTTATCGATAAAACAAAGTTTCATTAGTGCTAGACACACCCAATGACATGTATTCGCACCATTCTCCATATGTAGAAATGGCTTTCTTCTCTACTTAAAAATCCCCCTAAATATTCACATAAGTATGAAATTTTAATCAACACATACCACATGCAGGGAAATACTGGAGTATTACTTTGATGCCGTTCAATCAATATGTTTACCTTTCCACTGATGTATTTTGCACTTTCTGTTTATTTAATACTGGGGATCGAAACGATCATACGAAGATACATGCTGATACAACCTTTCAGGAATAGTGGCGTAGGAAAGATATATTGATTGCAGGTAGCAAAATCTTGTCTGGAAACGAGCATCGAAACTTATGAAGTGGAACGCGTTGTGGCGTAACTCTGCCAGCGGAATACGGCAGCTTACGAGTTATTGTTTCTATAATGTAATAATATGATTTATCTTGTACACAGTTGCTAACAATTTACATGAGGCAAGGTGTTTGTTACGAGGGGTGGGAAGAGTTGGGCAACGTTATTGGAGGATAGCCTACTTTATCTTCGCGCACGTATCTAGTTTCAGAATGACAAAACTCCAGTTCACTTAACACATTTTGACTGAGGATATCTGTATCAGACGTTCCTTGGAAGGACCTCCGTTTGCACTAAATTTCGCACCCTGTACACCCCAAAATCACCTGCGAATTAACTTATTCCTCCTACTACAGTGTACACGCTCTCTTAATGAGATTTCTTTATTTTCTGTCCTTCCTGATGCAGTTTTCATGGCCAGAGGGTATTTATTCAACATGGATGTGAATTTAGCGATGAATCCGAGATACCTGAGAAGGTGACCACAACCCACTATCGTCAGCATCAAGATAAACAAAGTACACTGATCAGACAGAACGTTATGATAACCTACCTAATTAGCGGTGTGTCCACGTGTGGCACGAATAACTGCGGCGAGGCGTTGTGGCACGAAAGCAGTGAGGCCTTGGTAGGTCGCTGGAGGGATTCGGCATCACATCTGCAAACACATGTCACTTAATTCCCGTATATTCCAAGGAGGGGGCGTTGAGCTCTGAGGCCACGTTCAGTCACACCGTGGATCTGTTCAGTCTGGTTCAGATCTGGGGAGTTGTGGGGCAAACAAATCAACTGGGACTCGCCACTGTGCTCCTCGAACCACTCAGTCACGCACCTGGTCCTGTGATATGGCGCATTACCTTGTCGAAAAATGGCAGTGCTGCCAGGAATAGTGTTCGTCATGAAGGGGTTGGTCTCTAACCAGTGTACTATACTCCATGGCCGTCATGGTGTGTTGCACGAGCTCCACTGGGCCCATGCATGCCCACGTGAATGTTCCCCAGAGAATAATGGATCCGTCGCTAACTTGTCTCCGTCCCGGACCTGCAGTACACGTGTCAAGGAGCTGTTCACCTGGAAGAAAACGGATTCGCGCTCTCTCATCGAAATGATGAAGAAGATATTGAGATTCGTCAGTTCATGCAACGTTCCGCCACTGTGCCAACGTCCAGTGCCGATGGTCACGTGCCATTTTCAGTCGTAGTTGCCGATATTTTGGTTTTAACATTGCCACAGGCGTGGGTTGTTGGCTGCGGAGGCCCCTCGTTAGGACACTTCGGTGCACCGTGTTTTAAGCTACTCTTGTACTCTGCCCAGCATTAAAGTCTGATGTTAGTTCCGCCACAGTTCGCCGCCTGTCGTGTTTTACCAGTCTACCGAGTCTACGACGTCCGACATTTGTAAAAAGGTTCAAATGGTTCAAATGGCTCTGAGCACTATGGGACTTAACTTCTGAGGTCGTCAGTCCCCTAGAACTTAGAACTACTTAGACCTAACTAACCTAAGGACATCACACACATCCATGCCTGAGGCGGGATTCGAACCTGCGATCATAGCAGTCGCGCGGTTCCAGACTGTAGCGCCTAGAACCGCTCGGCCACCCTGGCCGGCTGTAAGGACGTGTGGCTGGCCAACCCCACGATGTCTGGACGTGGTTTCACCTTAGTATATATGGATTGCGCGCCTCCCTCATTCTACACATGGACAGCACGCTCACTAATACTACATGCAACATGCCTGGGTCTCACTAGCAGTCATTCTTCGTCAGACGACGCTGCTATCGCCTGGACGGCTTTACGTCGGTATTAGGTTGGTGGTCATAATGTTCTGGCTGATCAGTGTAAGTCTTTCCGGTAAGTGGAACCCTTTTTAATGTCCACTCTTATCGCCAATTTTTGGAAATTGGTGGTAAGTTCCTATGGGACCAAACTGCTGAAATCATCGGTCCCTTGGCCTATACACTACTTAATCTAACTTAAATTAACTTGCGCTAAGGACAACACCCACCCCCATGCCCAAGGGAGGCTCGAACCTCCGACGGCGGGAACTGCGCGAATCGTGGCAAGGTGCCCTAGACCACGCGACCACCGCCAACTCTTGGTTTGTTTCCGCAGTATGTTTTTAATGCAACATACTGTAAATGTTTTATAACTTAACCACAAGGACACAATAAAGAAAAAATACCGATCGAGGGCAGGATGATTTTAATTTTCTTTAATCCTAGTGCTTAGTGGCAAATATAAATCTATTGACTATCGATTATCGATTTAAATTTGTTTTGTGACGGGAAAACATAAATGTAAATAAATGTGCAACGTAGCAAGTTAGCAATATACAAAACACTGCTGCTATATCTACACAGGTATTGAACCGAAGCTAGATAAATACACGTGAATGTCAGTACGTATGAAAGTCATGAAACGAAAACCAAATGCGTAATACATCCAGGATACCCAGAAATAAAAGTCATAACATAACATCCAGCATTCGAAGACTTCATACACAAAGTACCGAATGAAGGGGTTGTTGACATCGTGATAGGGTGCAATCACAATAACGGCAAACTGACACACTAGATGACAGTCACCAGGTTTCATAACTGTACGGACACGTAAGAGGACCAAATTTAATACACGCTCAACAACAGCTGTGATACGATTTGGAGCAATCAGTTTCTGCACATGATCGACCTACCAATTCGAAAAGTCGCCCTTCAGCCCAAAAGTACGATTTGGTATCATTTCTAGAGATAATCGTCTGTCCTCATTAACAGCATTCTTATGACTGAGGGAGAATTTGGCTGCGGCAAGTCTATCCCTGCCGCGCGGGATTAGCCGAGCAGTCTAGGGCGCTGCAGTCATGGACTATGCGGCTGGTCCCTGCGGAGGTTCGAGTCCTCCCTCGGGCATGAGTGTGTGTGTTTGTCCTTAGGATAATTTAGGTTAAGTAGTGTGTAAGCTTAGGTACTGATGACCTTAGAAGTTAAGTCCCATAAGATTTCACACACATTTGAACATTTTCAGTCTATCCCTGTGGATCATGCAGTAAGTACTAGACATGTTTTCGACTGTATTTTTAATAATCTGTACAGCCCCATTAGGTAAGGCACATGTGAACTTTGCTCCGTCGCTGCAGATATCAATGCAGTTGTCCAGTGATATTTTTTACTCTTAAGGAAAAAACTTAGGAGACCGAAAATTTCCAACTCCTGTTGTACTTTGAGATGTTATCTCAGGGCGGTTATGTCGCACCTCTTCATTTTGATCCTAAAGAATAGTAGCTTACGTAATCTTCTGACCGAGTGTATCGTACATAGCTCGCTTTGCAATAAAAAATTCCGCTACTTTCTTTCCAGAGATCACGCCTAACAACACACATACATACGGAATTTGGTAAGATTATTATTTAAACAATTCTTTTCCGCTCCAGCAGTCGAATTGTGGGCACAGATTAGTATCAATACTTATACAAATTATCTTACATACGTACTTACGTGAATTGAATCAAAGGTTCTCTCTATTTCAGTTTCTATGCCTACCAAGGAATACTGAATGCAACTATCTCTGACTCGCGCATTAAAATTCTCAAGCGTAGTAAATTTTTTGCGTACTTCATGATCACCTCTGGCACTTCCTAAATAACAAAACTGATTATCTTTCATGGATATACCATAAGAGGTCCCTAAGATGTCGAAATATTTTGAAGTTCACAATTTATAACAAGTTTTCGTGATTTCGCTAAGTCAGAGATTAAGTAGCAGCCTCTCTTGACTTCGTAATAGAATTAAAATTTCCGTTCAGAAAAAAATCAATCTTATTCAGATCTTCAAATGCGTCTCAGCGAAAATAAATTAGATTCAGTATTTTCCAAAATACTAAATTCCGTAAACTCTTTTATCTTCTTTTCCGAACAGATAATCCGTTTTATTTCGTAACGCTATATACGGACTACTGCCACGTAAGTAGTTTTGCATACCCGTACATGTGTCAACAAGCGTGTCTGTCATAGAACTGAAATTACATTTTATTTTTCATTCTAAAATACATTTAAGCTGCTTAAATAACGTAGGCCCTTAGCATCTAAGGGAAGCTTCCGGCATTTTCTTCTTGTGTGCGGCCGTCGGCTCTCTGAAGTTAACGTCCGGTGACATCAACATTCCAGGCAAGATCCCCTTGACTGCTGCTTAGCTGCTGTGTCCCTCATAAAACGAAAAAATACACACATTTGTGGTTCTCAAAAAAATTAACCTCATTGATATAAACATTGTCTTCGTTCTTAATACTTCAAATTAATAAACTCAGGTCAACACTTAGCATATGTTACCACTTGTTGCTAGACGCTTGCATAAAAGAAGATCTTCCAGTATTGCATTTTCTTGCTGATACTTAACAATAACAAGCCACGCTACGATGAGGACGACGATATGGACTGCAGTAATCAAGCCTCGTACAGTGGTTCAATGTTACCATCTGGTCTCTAATAAAAACATCTGGTCTCATTTTCGCTGTCGGTGTCACATTCCAGTTGGATGTGGTGGTTAGTCGGTGTTCTATTCAGTTTAACTTAGTAGAGACGTTAATGTTTTTTTTTAAATTATTTTGTTGAATGTTACGAAAAAGGCGATAACTCTTGAATAATCTCCATAGAATCCCAAGGCTCCGCGGAACACGGTTTAAGAAAAGATGCTTTAGAATGTGAATAACATTCGTAATATTCCAGATAAACGCACTTAGAGTTAAATTCTATACAGGATTCTTTTTAAAAGAGTGCCAGATATCTTTCAGGACGTAGCCTAGTATTGGTGAAAACTAAAAGAAAGGATACTGTAATGATATGCCCAGAAACCATCACCTGTTGAGATGTTGGACAATCTGTCCCGTTCTCTCATTCCCATCTGTCTGTTATGTAGAAGTAGACACTAAAGGCAGTTCTGCAAGTGGTTAACACGCATCCTGACTTTTTTCAGCTCTCCTCCACAGTGAAGCACACACGTCGTCAGAGACACCTGGTCCTGTTCGGATTGTCAGGCGTATTGATCAGACTTTTTGAAACGTCTGCACATTGTCGACATGTTGGGCATACACCAATGCCTTTGCGTGTAACCTTAGCCAGATATCCAACGAGTATCCGGCCAATTCATCGCCCATGAAACATTTTAGTGAGGTACTATTGCACGATCCGTAGAGAAAGGATTGGTGCCCTGTCGTGCATAAACCACAGGCGCTTTTCTGATAGGACAACAGTCTTCAATAGCGCTGGTAATTCTTCAGGCAGAAGTCGGTGATACACAGCACCTGTTAAACTATATGACCCTGTGAGTCTTTAATCGACAATTCGTGCCCATGTATTGATACTGAAGCGATCCTGCTGCCTCACTTCCATGACTGCTCGAGGTTTTGTATCTGCTTACACGTGTGTATTTTGGTAATTTACTATGCCATCTCCTGTGAATCCTTCCTCATCTGTACATTAAATGTAGGCTGTGAACAGTGAATCTTCTCCAGCTCTTCATCAGAACTATCCCTCTACTTCTGATCAGTACTACCTCCTGCAGGAATATGTGACACTGCAAACATCCATATGTTAGGTGAAAACGACTAAATTTAGACCGACTATCTTCAATCACTGCGTAAGATGGAAAATTACGCGTTGCAGCAACGCGACGTGAGCAGCGCCAGAGATGTCCCGGACCGCAGCCTGGCCTCCAGTGAGGGCAGCTTCCACTGGGGCCATTCCGCCGCGGCGCAAAGTAGGACCGTTCCCCGCCACCAATCGCGGCGATTGCCACCTGCGGCCGAGATAAAAAGTTAATGCCTTCCCCCGGCCAGCGGTAGCACGTGGAACCGGCAACACTCGCGTAAGAGCTGCAGTCTGCTGCGGCATCACTGCCGCGATAGGCGCCGGAATTTTAGGCGCGCCACCCGCAGGGCGCCACCAAACAACACCGCGAGGCGATACGGCTGCTAGCCGAAACGCTACTGCTTCCCTGCTAGCTGTGATCTTGGTATGTGTGCCATACCCACAGTATATCCTACAAGAGAGCACCAAATCTGTATAGCTCTCGAGATTCAGTTACACTCACATTTCTGGCGAATGAGAAAAAAATCATGCGAACGTAGGTTTCTTCGGCCACTGTCACAATCAAATTAGTTCAAATGGCTCTGAGCACTATGGGACTCAACATCTTATGTCATAAGTCCCCTAGAACTTAGAACTACTTAAACCTAACTAACCTAAGGACATCACACACACCCATGCCCGAGGCAGGATTCGAACCTGCGACCGTAGCAGCCTCGCGGTTCCGGACTGCAGCGCCAGAACCGCATGGCCACCGCGGCCGGCCTTGTCACAATCAATAAAATTTTTCTGGGTTTGTGACCTTATTGTCAGTATGTAAAACTACCGACGTTTCGGTCACTGTTGCAAGTAACCTTCGCCAGAGTGTTTTGTTTATTGCCGAATGAGAAAAAAAAATGGCTCTGAGCACTATGGAACTTAACATCTGAGGTCATCAGTCCCCTAGAACTTAGAACTACTTGAAACAAATTAACCTAAGGACATCACACTCATCCATGCCCGAGGCAGGATTCGAACCTGCGACCGTAGCAGTCGCGCGGTTCCAGACTGAAGCGCCTAGAACCGCTCGGCCACCAGCGGCCGGCGCCGAATGAGAAAACTTTGTTTCTTGTGTACTTGCAGACGTGGCTGTTATTTAATTCTGATAGGCTGTTAAGGACGAAGGATAGGGATGTGATATGTTCTTTATTGGTGTTTTTCTATTTCTTTTCATTGGTGGAAACCCGACGTTGCATTACTGCTTGTGATTGGCGGAAATCGGTTGTAAGTAGGCTGTTTATGTTTTCTCTATGTAAGTAGGCTGTTTATGTTTTCTCTATGTAAGTAGGCTGTTTATGTTTTCTCTATGTAAGTAGGCTGTTTATGTTTTCTCTATGTAAGTAGGCTGTTTATGTTTTCTCTATGTAAGTAGGCTGTTTATGTTTTCTTATTGGCAACGTTACGTAGCGCTCAATATGAAAATCACTGGCTGTGCTGTGTGCAGTCTGTGGCTAGTTTGCATTGTTGTCTGCCATTGTAGTGTTGGGCAGCGGCAGCTGGCTGTGAACAGCGCGTAGCGTTGCGCAGTTGGAGGTGAGCCGCCAGCAGTGGTGGATGTGGGGAGAGAGATGGCGGAGATTTGTAATTTGTCATGAACTGATATATATATTATGACTTGTGATGATATCAAGGTAAATACATTGTTTGCTCTCTATTAATATCTTTCATTGGCTAACTATCCCTATCAGTAGTTAGTGCCTTCAGTAGTTTGAATCTTTTATTTAGCTGGCAGTAGTGGCGCTCGCTGTATTGCAGTAGCTTGAGTAGCGAAGATTTTTGTGAGGTAAGTGATTTGTGAAAGGTATAGTTTAATGTTAGTCAGGGCCATTCTTTTGTAGGGAATTTTGAAAGTCAGATTGCGTTGCGCTAACAAAATATTGTGTGTCAGTTTAAGCACAGTCATGTATAATTGTTCAAAGGGGACGTTTCATATGTCGACCCTTAGCCTAGGATACCTCACTGGAATCTTCTGATTTTTCTTGTAGTTTGTGTATTTAGTGTAGCTTTTGTTTATTGCTAGCGCGTAATTGTAGAGAGAATCTCCTTTGTAGTTGTAGCCTTTCATTGTTGTACAGTAAAACAGTTGTGGCATGTATATAGATTTGCACCAAGTATTTCGCAGCTGTAATTAACTAGATATTATTTTCAGTGTTATGTTAATGTGTTCTCTTATTTTTGCTCTTCAAATTGTGTTTTTCTGTGTTGTTGTGTGAAATACTGTGACAATAATGGCGTGTGAAAAACGTAATACTAGGCTCCAAAGTAAACTGAGAAATGACAGTGAAAATGAGAGCAGTGTGTTAGCGCCACCGAGTAATGAATTAACTGATGTTCAAAGTAGTAATTTGGTAATTGTGCATAGGGAAATGGAGCGGGCGGCAAACAATGGCGTGGACAGTGAAACAATTAGTGAAGAGGGAAGCATTATCGATCGATCGGTCGGCAACAGCTCGCCTCAGGAATCCGAAATGACAGGACACAATTTCGCAAATACTGTAGATTCAGGTTTTGGGTCATCACCGTTTTCTCAAATAAGTCAAGACACATTTTCTGCTTGTCAAAATGTGAATGTTGTCGGTGCAAATGCACTGCCGAAAAGCGTAGAGAAACAAATTCCAGACACTAATACATTATTATTGCAATTAATGCAACAAATGGAACAAAATCAGAGACAAACACAGCAAAAGCTTGAAAAGTTAGACACAATGGAACAAAATCTCAAAAAGTTAGACACCACACTTGAACAAACACGTGAAGATTTAACTAGTGAGTTACATAACATTGAATCGAAATGTCAAAAAGTCTGTAATGACGTAAAAACTCAAATTTGTGAGCATTTTCAACCTATTTTTTCGCGTCATGAAAATGCATTACAGAATCACGAAGCAGCCATAAAAGAACTGCAAACTATTTTTCATGAAAATCACAACACCTTGCAAGCTAAAATTGACTCAGTTGCATCTACCGATTCGGTTACGCAACTTGCAAAAACTCAGGAAAACTTAAAGGACACAGTAGAAAGACACATGGAGGAAATTAGTTCATTATCAGAGAAAGTAGTTGAACTTTCGGATCAGCTAAATAACTTATCTACAAAGGTAGATGATGATCTGAATGACACAACACCTGTAGCCTTCACTGACACAGAAGAGTATGAACAAATTAGAAAATTCAAACAAAATCAAAATCAAATCAATACACAGTACAAAAGAGAAATCCGGGAAGTGCAAGATCAGTTGGCACAAGTAGTACAAGAATTACGTATTTCAGAGGACACTCGCGCCCCAATACGGGAAGAGGGACATACAAATACGGAACAGACACAAAATAACAACACAGGGCACTTCGGAAATTGTGAAAGAAGTTGGCAAGGTACGCCGAATTTTGAGATGGAACCGCCGAAACGACGTAACTATGACCGAGATGCTACTCGCCGACACGATGATTTTGACTATAAGCTGTTCATTACTACACGTAAATTCAAAACGTTTAAGAATTCTGCCAACGACATTCATCCACAAGCATGGCTCCATCAATTCTCTCATTGTTTTCCTCCCAACTGGTCGTTGGAACACAGATTAGAATTTATGTGTGGCTACTTAGAGAATGAACCAGCTGTAAGAATGCGATCGGTAATTCACGATTGCCACAGTGAAGGAGAGTTTTACCATGCCTTCCTCTCAGCATATTGGTCTCAAGCTACACAAGACCGTGTAAAACATAGCATCATGATGATGAAACACTTTGAACAATCTGAATTTTCCAGTCTTGTCAAATATTTTGAAGACATGTTGCATAAGAATCAATATCTTTCAAACCCATACAGCCCCTCAGAACTCATCCGCATTTGCTTACTCAAATTGCCTGAACATTTACGACATATTATTTTAGCAGGACGTTGCAAAGATGACATTGAAGCATTTCAGGGTCTGTTACAAGAATTGGAAATTGACACTGACAATCGGGGAACGCGGAAACAGGAGCACAACAATTACAGGTCACATCTGTCACAATTCCACGATGAAAGAAATAATAACTGGACACGACAAGGCTATTCTCACAACACATATCGTGACCAAAACAGACACCACCCGTATGACAACCGTTGGCAGAGTAGTAATAATTACAGGGAAAGATCACCTCTCCGTGGTAATGACTATCACAGAGACAATCAGAGGAACAGACAATATGGGAACCAAAACAATTATTATCAAGGGAGACAGAATAACTTTAGACGCAACGGTCCAGCGCGCAGTTACGATTCAGGGACAAATTCTCCACCACTTAACCGACAAGAAAGAAACTACAGGAGCTATCGACATGACGACAGACGATGTGATCGTAACGACAGACCTGAATTGCATCAGAACTGGCGGGATTTAAACAGGGCAGGGCCCTCTCGAGGAGGTGAATTTGTAGAAGTTAGGTCTCCAAATCCCAATAACGACGCGCGCCAACAAAGAGACAGACAATGACTCGCACAGCAGGCAGCCGCGTGCGCCAGGTGGCTCAGAGAAAAATAACATAGACGCTAACCTTGAGAAAAACTCCAGTATTCTTTACCGACGTATACCGCCTGACAATTGCATTCAAGTTCAAACTCTGAGTACTATGAAGAGTAAAGGTTTACACGACATTTCACATGTAAAACCGTTTATTGAAAGATAATCTGCTTTTTAACTTAGTCTTTGTCATAAAATTTTTCGCTTCACATTACTAGTATGCTTTGTCAGACTTAAGAAACTGTTAACATGCAACAATGTTTGAAGTTAAATATCCAGTCTAGAACCTAGGGAACATTTTTAAAACAGAAATTACGAATGCATTGTTATAGTGAACAGACGACACAGTGTTGTATTTGTACATTCTTGCTTGTTAGTTGCACGATTACGTAACGACTATCAGGGTTACATACTTAGGACACATACTGGTACTGCTAATGAGATTTTAATGCAACATTTTGGTTTACTTGAAAATACATTCTGGGTTTAAAGTACTTTCTGTGAGATACCAGACGACACAGTGGTTAGTTTATGTGATAGCTACACGATTTTTATCACGACGCTACTAATGAGTGACAATGTACAATGTTGATTTTGCGGTGTTTCTGTTTTATATCTGCACAGTTTTTCTGTATTATTCTGGAAAGTAAAACATGTTTTAGTAGTAACTTTTATGGTATAGCTACAAGGAGACAGCCTTTTCTGTAGCACAACAATACGTTACAGCACAGTACTTTCTTCATCACGGCAATAAGCGTAATAAGTATGATATCTATACGCAAAGCATTTCACTTTTGTTTATCATGAGGTAAGTACATTGGCTTCTGCAGAACTTAGCTTTCGGAGGACGATAACTACGACACTTCCACACAGATTATGTTGCAACAAGACGCACATTTAGCGCTACAGTACACGTATTTGAGTGATTAATTTTATACTTAAAACATTTATTTTTTTAAGATTTTTGAATTACAAAGAAAGTTTTCCGTGATACATTTCATTCCATTGCTGTAATCTGTAACACCTGAGGGTATAATTACATTAATCCTCAGGGGGGTACACGCTTACTTTGTGTACCATGTGTGTGGCAACCACAAGGAACCCTAGCTAATATGGTATTTGCTTATACAACTTTACACATCGGTACCATATTTCTCTAACACACAAATTACACAGCTATCTGATTATTTAACTGAGAGAGACAAACATTTATTTTACTACATCAGTGACACATGTTTACGCAATTATACAGTTGGATAACTTCACACTTATGAAACTGTATTTTGTCTGTACTTTGTAAACTGTTCATATTTTTTCGGAATCATTGTGATACTATGAGAGCTTTGAATGATGTATTTGGTATGAGATCATGATTTTTAAAGTACGTTTGAGGCAGCTGACACTTTTGACATGAGCAGAGAATTTTTTTAGGCTTAGAAATTATTGGAGGAAGTTACGACGATTTTCAGATTTGACTGTGGTGTTAGGATGTTATTATTACGACGACGATGTGTATTATGTTGTTGAGGAATGTTTATTATGCTACGTATTTCTCATGATGAAATATTGAAGAAGTGTCGACGAATATGTATAATGAGGTAAGGAATAATGAGTAGTGTTTAGGGACTCTGATTTATGAAAAGGATGTTGGAAACCAAGAAACGTACTTTAAGAGTTATGAAATGTGTGCGTATATTCGTGAATGTATTACAATGCAGACGAAAATTTTTTTTGGACACTGTTATATCAATAGCATTTTGTTTCTACAGATTTGTAACGCAAATTCTTGACCTGTGAAATATTTTTATATGCGACTGTCTCTGTAGCGGAAACTGCTGTCGTAAATATTTCCGTAAGAAAGTTAACGGACCACCTACACATAATGCGTCGTGGGCACCCAGCTGTGTCAGACGCCTGGAGAAAAAGCCATTAGCGCGTGCCTTTCAGAGCACAGGAAAACACCTGGAGAACAAGCCATTAGGGTGTGCCTTTCATCGCTAATGCGACACCCTCGTTACTTGAAAACATATGATTACTCACACTTTGTGCTAATTGCTGAAATGCTTATGAATTGATGGGAAATATTCGTACATCTGCACACCTGATTATGACAAGTGTCTTTCTATGAGAGTTGAGAGGTACTGACTTACGAAATGCCACATGACTATTGAATGATGTTTTTATGCTTTGGTTTGCGTAATTGCTTATTTCACTTGATATCTGGTTTCCAGCTGTGTTGCAGCATTGCTTTTATAAAATAAAATGCATTTGCTAATGTGAACACTTTCTGTCAACAGATCTATTAAATAATTATTTTATGATCCACATTCTTTAAAAAAGGAGCACTTGGAAAGGAAAGAACAATAAGAAGGAACTAGTAACTGCATTCATAATTTTCTTTTCAAGTAATTGGTAACTTTTTGGTAGAATAACTTCTTGTGGTGCACCACTTTAATTACATAGACATTAAGATGTGAATATACATTTCCCTTATCTGCATTGTTGTTTAGTGTAATATTTTTTCTGCTTGCGCTATGTCATGTTTAGGTATAAGTTGCTGGTGTTTGCCAGGCATAGTGTTATTGAATTTGACTTTTGCTCATTTATGCTGCTAGCTTTGCCAATTTGCATTTTTTGCATTGCTGTTTGTGTTGATTTGTTATGTGATGCTGCATTGCCTCGTCCCTTAGTTTAGCATCTGAGCTCAGTAGATTTAAGTTAGCTTAAGAGGGGGTAGCCTCTAAGAGAATGAGTTGCGATGAATTGGAAGAAATGCATTGAGAAAACAGGTTTAGGTAGGATTTTCTTGGAAATAAATGTTGAGGTAAGAAATGTGTGAACATATAAATACAGAAAGCATGCTTAGATAGAATTTTTTTTGGTGGAAACAAACGATGAAATAAGAGGAAAGATATATGAAGTTTTGGGTTGGACTGCAGTACCAAATGTTACACTGAAAACGAACCCTGTCCTTTCCTATTGGTGTTATCCCACTATGTGTTTGTGTACCCTTGAGTATTTGTTTTCTTCCTGTCTCTGTGTAGTTTCATAGAATTTTTTCTTCTTTTAATATTAAGCTACATTCACTATGATGAGGAATACTGTTATCCTCGAATATAATTGGCATTAATAATATGTTATTTACTTTGTAAAGATGTTAGACATTATTCATTCTGTTTAAATGCTCATGTGTGAAGTTGATGTTTCAATAATTATTCTGATCTTCTATGTATGTACTTATGTCACTATTTTTGTAACACTGATGTATATGTTTATTTCTATTCTTTTGTAAAGCCTGTACTACAAATGTTATCTATATTGTTATGTTTTTAATGATGTATTGTGTACCTTTGTTATTGTATTCTCATGTTATAAAATTGTAATTGTTACCAGTTCTTCAAATTAAGTAACATTTCACTGCACACGTTTCTGTTGGTCATAGTATGTGGACAATATGTGAGAAGTAGGGACTGTTAGTGTTTGCACGTGTGTTAATAACTCAGCAATGGACTGGATAACAGCATTGCTGGTTCTAAGGACAATTTCAAAAACTTCGTGAGTGCACAAGTGGTGGTTTATGGACTTGCTATATTATCCGCAAGACTCTTCAATGGTGATTGTGCACCTGCACAGTCACAACAGATGGCTGCTGGCCATCTCTTCAAGGACTACAGTGGGTCTACATCTTTGATGATCCATCAATACCATTATTTCTACAAGGACTGCAGTGGGTCTGCACCTCTGGTGGCCCACCAATACCGTAATCTCTACCAGGACTACAGTGGGTCTGCACTGTGATGACCTACCTACCAATATTCATCAAAACTTCGACTGACTCTGCTGTGGGTTTGCTCTGTTGTGGACCAATACTTGTCTGCATGTCGAGAGTCAGCACTGTCTTTCCGTTGGAAGGACAACACTACTTCTTCAAGACTGCATGGAAATCCACTACTTCTGTGTGCATTTTCTTTTACTGCTCAGACTTTGAGAAAAACACTGCTATTCTACTGTTATGTACGATTAGGACTGTCTTTATGGACTGTGAGAAAATTTTAGCTTTTGACCAACATTGTATCAATAAGTGTGTGCATTTGACATGTTTGTTATTTTAATTATGAAAAATTTTATCAAATCATTATTGGCCACTGCCCAAAAAATATTTTGTAAAATTTTTGTGGGGAGCATGGGGGCTATGTAAGTAGGCTGTTTATGTTTTCTCTATGTAAGTAGGCTGTTTATGTTTTCTCTATGTAAGTAGGCTGTTTATGTTTTCTCTATGTAAGTAGGCTGTTTATGTTTTCTCTATGTAAGTAGGCTGTTTATGTTTTCTCTATGTAAGTAGGCTGTTTATGTTTTCTTATTGGCAACGTTACGTAGCGCTCAATATGAAAATCACTGGCTGTGCTGTGTGCAGTCTGTGGCTAGTTTGCATTGTTGTCTGCCATTGTAGTGTTGGGCAGCGGCAGCTGGCTGTGAACAGCGCGTAGCGTTGCGCAGTTGGAGGTGAGCCGCCAGCAGTGGTGGATGTGGGGAGAGAGATGGCGGAGATTTGTAATTTGTCATGAACTGATATATATATTATGACTTGTGATGATATCAAGGTAAATACATTGTTTGCTCTCTATTAATATCTTTCATTGGCTAACTATCCCTATCAGTAGTTAGTGCCTTCAGTAGTTTGAATCTTTTATTTAGCTGGCAGTAGTGGCGCTCGCTGTATTGCAGTAGCTTGAGTAGCGAAGATTTTTGTGAGGTAAGTGATTTGTGAAAGGTATAGTTTAATGTTAGTCAGGGCCATTCTTTTGTAGGGAATTTTGAAAGTCAGATTGCGTTGCGCTAACAAAATATTGTGTGTCAGTTTAAGCACAGTCATGTAAAATTGTTGAAAGGGGACGTTTCACGGTGAATGGAAAACCAGGTGGCAGTTGTGACTTGGCTTTGTTTTCCTGCTTTCTAGCGCGCAGTACTCTATGTACCTGCTGTCGCTGCGGTCTCCAGCAAATGGTTCAAATGGCTCTTAGCATTATGGGACTTAACTTCTGAGGTCATCAGTCCCTTAGAACTACTTAAACCTAACTAACCTAAGGACATCACACACATCCATGCCCGAGGCAGGATTCGAACCTGTTACCGCAGCGGTCGCGCGGTTCCAGACTGTAGCGCCTAGAACCGCTCGGCCACTACGGCCGGCTGCTGGGGTCTCCCGCGAGCGTGTGTGTATTGCTCCAAATGAGCTGTCGTCCCGTAACGCTGTTATAGCTGGCAGCCAAGACGACAGAAGTCAATACCCGTCTTCACAGTTCATTTTGGAGGGTACTGTGCTTTCGATTACCACTGAAGCCCTACGGTTCTTGTTACACAAGGTCGGTGGTCGTGTCTGGATACACTGTCATCCAGACGAACGGCTGCACCACGGACGCTGGCCGTGGCAGTAGTATTATGCGTCGGGGGACACTGTTACAGCTTTGGATTACGTGAACATTGTTGCGGACCATCTGCATCTTTCATGTGTGATATCTTCTCCGACGGCAAAAGCATCTTCCAGCAGGCTAACTGTCCTCTTCATAAGGTTAGAGTGGCATCATCGTGAACTCACTCTACTGTGTTGGTCACACGTCTGGAAAGCTAGCGGGCGCCACCTCATTGCTCAAAAGCCAACAGTTTCTGGGAAATGTGTACCTATGCCGCAAGGAATGGAATGGGACTTGTTTTATTCGCCAGTCATTCATAGACACCATGTTCCCGAGTGTCGTTTGAATTTTTACGGGTGACAATGCACCCTGTCACCGTGCCACAGCTGTACGCGATTAGTTTGAAGAACATTCTGAACAATTCGAGTGAATGATTTGGCCGTCCAGCTCGCCAGAAATGAGTCTATCGAAGATTTACGGGACATAATCGAGTGGTCAGTTGGTGCACAAAATACTGAACCGGCAACAGTTTCGAAATTACGGACGGCTATAGAGGCAGCATGGCATAATATTTCTGCAGGGGATTTCCAAGGAATTTTTGGGACCATGTCACATGGAGTTGCTGTGCTGCGCCGGAGAAAAGGAGGTCAGACTCGATATTAGAAAGTATCTCATTACTTTTGTCACCAGGGTGTATTTCTGGAGTGACATCTGTTATTAATTGAAATACTTGATCACTTTGTTGTAAATAGTCGCAGTCACAGGAGTCTTGTATCAGAAAGTATATGCTTTGCAGTTTTGCTTTTTGCAAAACGCGGCTGCGGAGTTGTGTACATGCGAAAAGACGTGCAACTGACCGCTCAGATGAACCAAGGAGTTACCAACTGCGTCTCCTCAATGACTGTTCACTGACATTACTGCATTTGGGCCTCCGCAGCAGGTGCCAGGCTCATGCATCCATGCTGGCTGCTTTTAAATCCATTGTCTTAGTTAATAACGTTGATAATGAGTTGCATTTATGCTCAGTTTCTTATCGAATGAATGAAAATGTGCTTTCCATGTGCTGACGTTATCCACCACACTATTTGCTAATCTATTCAGCTATTGCGTAACATATGCAGTAAAGTGTTACATGACAATCACAATCATATAGGAGGACAGAACGGAGCTGAGCTTCGTTATCTTGCATGCATATGAAAATCCATCACAGCTCGCAAGATATAACAACGTTCACAATTACGACACGTGACGAGCAAATATCGGAAACTAGAATCATCCTAATAAACTAGACGAGTAAATGTTTATCGTCACCCACGGCGCGGTCACAGACATGTCTAAACACGACAGCTCCTCTCTGCCGTTCTGTCACGTCTCCACGTAGACTCACCTACCTGCGCTGACTCCAGACAAAAAAAGTCTTCTCTCCCCAGTTCTGTTCAGTACCTCATCATTAGTTATGCTATCTAGTTATCCAATCTTCAGCGCTCTTTCGTAGCACCACATTTCAAGGGTTCTATCCTCTTCTTGTTTAAACTGTTTATTGTCCATATTTCACTTCCATACATGGCTGCACTTCATACAAGTACTTTCAGAATAGACTTCCTGACGCTTTAATTTATGTTCGATGTTAATAAATTTCTCTCCTTCAGAAACGTTTTCCTTGCCATTGCCAGTCTACATTTTATACCCTTTCTACTTCGTCCATCATCTGTTATTTTGCTGACCAAATAACAAAACCTCTCTGCTAATTTTAGTTTCTCATTTCCTAATCTAAATCCCTCAGTATCACTCTATGTACCTCGACTACATCCTTATCCTTGTTCTTGTTCTGTTGATTTTCATCTTATATTCTCTTATTAAGACACTGTCCATTCTGTACAACGGCTCTCCTTTGCTGTCTCTGACAGAATTACAGTGTCATCGCAATACTCAGTGTTCTTATTTCTTCTCCCTCGATTTTAATTCCTATTTAAATTATTTTTCCATTATTGCTTGCTCAATGTACAGAGTGAATAATGTCGGACACAGGCTACCACCTTGTCTCACTAACTTTCCAACCGCCACTTCCCTTTCATGCCCTTCGACGCTTATAACTGCCGTCTGGTTTCTGTACAAGATGTAAATAGCTTTTCGCTCCTTATATTTTACCCCTGCTACATCCAGAATTTCGAGAAGAGTAGCCAACATTGTCAAAAACTTTGTGTAAGTCTACAAAAGCTATAAGCGTGTTCGTCTTTCCTTAAACTATGTTCGGAGGTAAGTCGTAGGGGCAGTATTGCCTTGCGTGTTCCTACATTTCTCCGGAATTCAAATTGGTCTCCCCTGAGGTGAGTTTCTATCAGTTCTTCTATTCTTCTGTAAAGAATTCGTGCTAGTATTTGCAATCATGATTTATTAGACTGATAGTCACATCTGCATTCTTTGGAATTGGAATTATTACATTCTCCCTGAAGTTTGAGGGTATCACGCCTCTCTGATACATCTTGCACACCAGATGCCTGGCTTTCCGAGGCTATCAATAATTCTGACGGAACGTCGTCTTCTTCTGCGGCATTGTTTCGACTTAGGTCTTTCACTGCTCTGTCAAAATCTTCTCTCTGTATCACGTCTGCCATGTAATCCTCAACTACGTCATCTTCCCCTTCTAACTTTTTGCCTTCAAGTTCATCTCTCCTGTACAGACCCTCTACATTACTTTTATCAATCTGAAAAGATAATTAAAGACTCAATGGTTAATGTTTAATTCAAGGAAAGTTGGACACTATCGCTTTAGGAGAGGTAGGAACTTCTAATAATAGTTGTTTTGGTTAACATTCCCGAAGTTGGCTTCACAGCTCTTCATTCCTCTGTATCCTTCATTTTAGTACAAATCTAGCGTCCAACATTATCGAAGATAAACCGTGTACACTTACATCGAGGACTGTACTTACGACTCGCCCCACTGTAACTCAAGCTACAGCTTTAAGCATCACCTCATTCAATTTCTGGATGCTCACTTCTGACAACTTTACTCAAAATTCTTGAAAAAGTAATGTATTCAGGAGCAGCTTCATATATTTGTAAAAATGAAGCACTAAGAAAATGGCAGTTCGGTTTTCAGAAAGGATTTTAAATAGAAAACACTGTATATGCGTTCACTCATCAAATATTAAATGCTCTGACTAAGCGAAATCACCCATTGCGACGTTTTGTGATCTGTCAAAGGCTTTTGAGTGCGTGAATCATAAAATTCTTCTAGATTAGCTGAAGTATTGTAGTGTGTATGAGTGGGGCAGTGCAGATATGGTTTAATGCATATTTAACTGTAAGAGTACAGAAGGTTGAAATTAACAGTACAGTTAGTCTACAAAAATTAGCGGACTCCTCTAACTGGAGAGGTATCAAGCATGGTGTCCCACAGGGTTCAGTCATGGGGCTCTGGTTGTTCTTAATATGTGTTAAGGACTTGTCACTCTATATTCATGAAGATGTAAAGCTAGTTATTTTTGCTGATGATACAAGTATAGTAATCACATCCACCAACAAAAATTAGCTGACAAATTGTAAATAATGTCTTTCAGAAAATTATTAAGTGGTTCTCTGCAAATGGGCTCTAAATTTTGAGATAACATAGTATACAGTGTGGACCATTGATCGTGACCGGGCCAAATATCTCACGAAATAAGCGTAAAACGAAAAAACTACAAGGAAAGAAACTTGTCTAGCTTGAAGGGGGAAATCAGATGCCGCTATGGTTGACCCGCTAGATGACGCTGCAATAGGTCAAAGAGATATCAACTGCGGTTTTTTTTTAAATAGGAGCCTACATTTTTGTTACATATTCGTGTAGTACGTAAAGAAATATGAATATTTTAGTTGGACCACTTTTTGCGCTTTGTGATTGATGGCGCTGTAATAGTCACAAACGTTTAAGTACGTGGTATCACGAGTAGTTCGCCTTCCGTAATGTTCGCACATGCATTGACAATGCACTGACGCATGTTGTCAGGCGTTGTCGGTGGATCACGATAGCAAATATCCTTCAACTTTCTCCACAGAAAGAAATCCGGGAACGTCAGATCCGGTGAACGTGTGGTGCTTCGACGACCAATCTACCTGCCATGAAATATGCTATTCAATACCGCTTCAACCGCACGCGAGCTATGTGCCGGACATCCTGTTGGAAGTACATCGCCATTCTGTCATGCAGTGAAACATCTTGTAGTAACATCGGTAGAACATTACGTAGGAAATCAGCGTACATTGCACCATTTAGATTGCCATCGATAAAATGGGAGTCAATTATCCTTCCTCCCATAATGCCGCACCATACATTAACCCGCCAATGTCGCTGATGTTCCACTTGTCGCAGCTATCGTGGATATTCCGTTGCCCAATAGTGCATATGATGCCTGTTTACGTTATCGCTGTTGGTGAATGACGCTTCGTCGCTAAATAGAACGCGTGTAATTTCTCTTGTGCCCAGTGGCAGAACTGTACACGACGTTCAAAGTCGTCGCTATGCAATTCCTGGTGCATAGAAATATGGTGCGGGTGCAATCGATGTTGATGTAGCATTCTCAACACCGACGTTTTTGAGATTCCCGATTCGGGCGCAATTTGTCTGCTACTGATGCGCGGATTAGCCGCGACAGCAGCTAAAACACCTACTTGGGCATCATCATTTGTTGCAGGTCGTGGTTGACGTTTGACATGTGGCTGAACACTTCCTGGTCCTTAAATAACTATCAGGCGAACGGTCCGGACACTTGGATGATGTCGTCCAGGATACCGAGCAGCATACATAGCATTCGCCCTACATCAACACGAAATCGACCTTTTCCGCAATCGGTAAACGCTCCATTTTAACACGGGTAATGTATCACGAAGCAAATACCGTCCGCACTGGCGGAATGTTACGTGATACCACGTACTAAAACGTTTGTGACTATTACAGCGCCATCAATCACAAAGCGAAAAAAATGGTCCAACTAAAATATTCATATTTCTTTACGTACTACACGAATATGTAATAAAAAATGGGGGCTCCTATTTTAAAAAACGCAGTTGATATCCGTTTGACCTATGGCAGCGCCATCTAGCGGGCCAACCATAGCGCCATCTGGTTTCCCCCTTCAAGCGAGAGGAGATTCGTTCTTTGTAGTTTTTTCGTTTGACGCTTATTTCGTGAGATATTTGGCCCGTTCACTATCAATGGACGACCCAGTATACAGTTCTGTACAGCAAAAGGCATAACACGATTAATAAATTTAGACTTTGAACAGAAGTCTGTTGCTAAGACAGAACGTTCAGAATTTCTGGGTATGTGCGTTGATGAGAAACTGAATTGGAAGAAACACATTAATGATCTGCTGATACGTTTAGGTTCCGCAACTTATGCTGTTAGAGTTATTGTAAATTTTGGTGATAAATGATCAGTAAATTAGCCTGCTGTGTCTATTTTCATTCACTACTGTCATATGGCATCACATTTTGGGTTAATTCACCATTAAGAGAAGAAGTATTCATTACACAAAAGTGTGTAACCATAATAATAGCTGGAGCTCAGCCAAGAACACTTTGCAGACATTTGTAAAGGAACACGATATTCATATGAAATTTGTTGTTAATAGCCCATTCCAGTTCAAAAATAATAGCAAAATCCATAGGTACAACACTAGAAGAAAAGATGCTTTCACTGTGTTGGGTTAGATCCGACTTTGTCACAGAAATGAGTGAATTATCCTGTCACAAATATCTTTTGTCTTTTGCCAAATAGCATCAAAAGTCGGACAGACAGGCAACCAGCATTTAATAACATTTTTTGAATAAAAGTTCCTTTACTCAATAGATGAATTTTCAGATATGAAGCAGTAATTATATAAAAAGAAGAAAAGGACCAATTCGTCTAAAGAAAACTTATGCACTCAACTGTTATCTCTTGGAAGTGAACACAAAGTAAGACCAGTTTCAATAAATGCTGAAGAAGACACTCACCTTTTTTTAGAGTCATCAGACGTTTGACTGATTTGATGCACCGCACCACAAATTCCTTTCCTTTGCCAACCTCTTCAACTCAGAGCAGCACTTGTATACAACATCCTTAATTATTTTAAATGATAATTAAATCAAACCCTAAGCTGCCGACAGACGTTGATATACATCAGTGGGGACAGTTGAAAATGGGTGTCCTGACCGGGACTCGAACCTGGGATCTCCCACTTACATGGCAGATGCTCTATCCATCTGAGCCACCGAGGGCACAGAGGACAGTGCGACTGCAGAGATTTATCCCTTGCACGCTCCCTGTGAGACCCACATTCCCAACTTAATGTCCACACACTACATTCGTATTGTCCCTGCCCATTACACTCATTACTCACGGCACACAATCTTACCAAGTCTCGTAAGAGTTCGGGCAACGCGTGTGCATCCGCACAGAAGAAGGTCAATGGCCAGTTACCCTTAACTATATGAAGATTGTATCTGTTCTTTCGGACATCGAAAAAGGTCTTCCACACAAATATATCGATCGAATTACTGTAGCACTTTTGCAGTCTCACTGTGGAGACACGGAAATTCTACCTGATGAAAACAATGTTGAGACTTTCAACATAAAATGTTTTGTCATTAAAATGAGAACTACCCTGCAGATCAGTCGGTTACATCTGTGTATGCGCAGGGGTGCTTTTAACAGGAGCAGAAAGTGATCTCGAAAACAGCTCTAAAACAGATGTAAGATTGGCGGGATCCTCAAAATGTTCTATCAAGGCCTCAATGAACTGTTCAAACCTCGAGTTTTTTTAATGGCGGTGAGCTTATGGAGCAAACTTGTCAAAATCTGTCCCTTCTACAATGCGATTTCCTTTTTAAATGGATCCCCATCCAACCAGAAACAAAATGTTTCTCACGTTGCAGTGTTTTACTATGGCAGTGTGCAGTCAAGTCCACTGAAAATGTAGGGTCTGCAACCAATTCCGGATGCTCTAATTTTTGTTTGTGCACTCCATTTTTCCTTCATAAATTCAACAATAGCGAGTTTAAAACCGAAAAATCATTTCAGTTTAACATCGATAAATCGTTCCAGGCATGTCCCTTGCCTTAACCCACGTACTTTGCAGTGATATATAAAATATCCGTATTCTTTGTTCAGTTCCATGGAAAACTATTGTAGGTGGTATAATGCGAGCGACTTCACAGTTTTTACTGTTCGTACCACCAATTTCTTCATGTCTGCACGCCTACAAATTTAGCACAAAGCGCTTCTTGATGTACAGAACAATGAATCCTGTGTGTCGATCGTTGTAACTTTTTGCTGTTTCATGGTCAACTAAATCTTTAAATTCTTTCGGCAAAGTACTGAAGTATCATTTCTTTGCAAATTTCCGTACCCGTCAGTTATGCGATTGCATAATAGATACTGAGAACTCTCACCCCTCTCTTCTGTGATCCTAATTCATTTTTCAAGGCTTGTGTCGATATATCGCTAGACTACATCTTTTTGTGCAAACGGCCCCTGGACCTGTGAACATCCTTCATATCATGAACAAATAGAGAAGGGTAAACAGTGCTGACACCACGATTCTGCCGAACTCAAGGGAGTTGTGACGACCGAAAAAAGACACCACAATACCAAGTGAGTTGTCGCGGTGTACCGAGTACTTACGGTAAGGAACGAACAAAGCCCAAACTCCTTGCGTCGGCCCGCACGCAGCCCGCGGAATCGGCCTGCGTGGAATGTGGCATGCTGTGGCCGCCCCTGATTTGAAACATCGCATTGTTGCAGCGTGTATTACGATATCGAAGGAATATCTCGTCTGTCCGCAAGTCCCTGCATCGCTCGATGTAAAAAGAAGTATTTATGATCACCTTTTTTGGTATGTTCGTTTTGTTACTGCTGTTGATATAACTTTGCAATGTAAGTGTGTCTCTTGACATTAAGCTTTTGATGTGAAGCCATTATTTAACAGTCTTAATAACTCAGCTCCATATTTGGTGAGTCTTTTCAGATTTTGACGTGTACCTTTCTTTGAAGGCGCTGGGAGAAACAAATGCAAAATTGTTACTGTAATTAAATGACGATTCTTCCTTAAATGTCACGTCCTTTGCCTTACAGTTGGTGTGTCGGTCGGACTTGTAACTAAGTCTGACTGTTATCAGTTTTAAATTAAAATTGTATCTGTGATTCCTCTTTTGTAAGAAGGCTCTCTTAATAGCATTCAGCTGCAGCACACCACCTGCCTGACGCAACAACACAAACTTCCACATGAGACAGCAATTGATTTACATACATACATACATTAATCCTTGTTCCATAGATCATGAATACGAAATTTCGTAATGATGTTGAACGTGTCACTTCAACATAAGTTTTCTTTACACAAAATGATTAATTAACTTTTTTTGTTGTTTACAGTTACTACTTCATATCTAAGAATTCTTCTATTGAGTAGAAGTAGTTGTCACTCAAAAATTATTTTATTTTACTTCTAAATATTGGTTGGCTATCTGTCAGACTTTAAGTACTATTTGGCAAATGACCAAACATTTTTATGGCAGCATAATTCACCCCTTTCTGTGTCAAAGTGAGATTTAAACCAGAAGAGTGAAATCATCCTTTCTTCTAGTGTTGTATCTATGCACTTTGCTGTTATTTTTGAATTGGGGCGGGCTATTAATGACAAATTTCGTAATTGAATATATGTACTGCCAACGAACTGTGAATATCCCGAGCTCGTTAAATAACTGCCTGCAAGGTGATCTTGAGTGGGCTCCAGCTATTGTTCTGATTACACGCTTTTGTGCAATGAATACTTTCTCTCTTAATGACGAATGGCCCCAAAATATGATGGCATGTGAAAGTAGTGAATGAAATTAGGCATAGTAGGCTAATTTACTGATATGTTTATCACCAAAATTTTCAATAACCATAACAGCATAAGTAGGTGAACCTAAACGTATCAGCAGATCATCAATGTGTTTCTTCCAATTCAGTTTCTCATCAACTCACATACCCATGACACGGCGGTCGACTGGATCCGTTGGGCCTTCCGAGACCTGTTCGGACAGTGCAGTACTGTAGGATATACAGAGGTGTTCAAGGAGCGGTGGAAATTTGATGACCTGGTAAAGTACACTTTCGAGTGCCCACGTCAATATATAAGCAAAACATGGATTAATCACGAAATTACAGCGAAATTATCTGTTCATTAATAAAGAAAACAAATTATTGGTGCTAATAATGTAACATATAATCCTACGAATGACGTAGAGTACTTGTTGCTAGCTGTAATCGAACACAGACGTTTCTTCAGGTAAGGACCAACAGTTCAGCGATTAACGGTCTAGATCAGCCGAGGCCTGGAGGAAGGATACTATTCCATCACAGAAACAGAAAAATACGGACTCTTTGAAACTATACCTTTTGGTTGCAGTATTATTTGGAAATGAAATGTGGAGTACGTGATATAGACGAGCAGTAACAGTGTACATGAACGACGCTGTTATAAGTAGAAGTTTAAAATTATTGTCACAGTTTAATTAGAAATAAAAAGGAATGTATTGGAACATAGTAGTTCACTGAAATCAGAAATAAATAGCATCGAAATCTTATCAATTCTTTACGCAGACTAGTGCATGCACAAAATTACCGTCACGTTTGTACCAGCTCTGTACAGACATCAATTCACCGCATAGGCTTGAGCAGGCGATGACCAGCTCGCGTCACATCCAGTAACTTCCTGTGATTATCTGGCCACTCGTTGTGTAGCCTTACAAACATAAAAAGAACAGAATAGCACCTCTCATGCTGCTACCCGACAATTTCTTTTTGCTCAGTTACAAGGGGAACGACGATTGTGTTTCCTCGTTTCAATTTCAATGCTGTCGTGTTTTTTTGCTCCACATTTCTGAGATTACTGACAACATTACAAGTTGTAAGACAAAACAACAGTCTATATAATAACGCTTTTGACAGAGGAACAAGCAAGTCACTATGCTTGTGGTAGGTATCAGAAACTAACGCTCGCTGTGTAGTCAACTCTCTCTTCGGCTTCAGCAGGGCTGTATTGTGATAGAAGCCAGCTCACACCTGTTGCGTACTCAACCGTCCCAGATAGGGGTTATAGCGTCATTCAGGTACTATGGCACTTCTGGAGTGATCTTGGCTCCAAACCAACGGAGAAAGAGAACGCAAGGTAATGCAGTAGCAAGTACACGACCGCAGAAAATACTACATGCCATCATCTCAAACGTTGGACCTTTTCACAACAACCCCAATAAACAGAAATTTCTGAGTTCTTTTCTTTCGTCACGGCCGGTTAAGGGTCGGGAGTCATTTTAAATTCCTTCTAATTTGTTATTTTATTTTCCTCCAATACTGTTCCTGCTTTTTTCTTTCCCTTAACCATGTCAGTCATGTTCTCTTACAAAATTCTGCAAACCTTCCAACAGTTTTCCCCAGATATAATTTCTTTTTGATGCTGTTTATTCTTTTGTGTAGTGTGTTCCAAAATGTCTCCTTAACGTACAGCACTCAGTTTTCCAGGGTTCGTGCTTCAATCGGCAAAAGTGGAACCCTTTATTTTCCGTCTATCTATCTGTCCGACTGTACAGAAACCTTTCTTTCTCAAGAACATGTAGAGATATCAAGTTGAAATTTGGTTCACATACTAAGCTGTACAGTCCGTTGACGGTGCGAAAAATTTAAGCTTATAAATCAATGCAGTGAAAAGGTGCTGACTTTTGCGTCACATTTCCATCGTACCAGACAGACAGACAGACGGATAGATGAAAAATTACAAAAAAAGTATTTGTGTAATTTGTTTCGTAAGACCCCTTTTTTATTGCGAACGAGTATATGTATCATGCTGAACTTTCTGTCACATCTATCACATTGGCGATGTAAAAATTTAATCTGCTAAGATACGTCCATTTATGTCATATATTTTGATACTCGCAAAATCACTCATCAAAACATGTAGGGGTACTTCCCGTTGACCTAGAATCATGAAATTTGGGAGGAAGCAATGTTCTACAGGATAAGTAAAGGAAAAAATTTCTGAAATGTTTATTACATTACACGAAAACAATTTTTTATTATCTGTCTGTCTGTCTGTCTGTCTGTCTGTCCAGCGGGGGTAAGACCCCTTGTGTTCAGGAACGAATAGACCTAACAAGTTGAACTTTATGTGTCACATACTAAGGTCTATGATCCCTTGGCGCTGTAGAAAATTTAAGCATTCAAGTCAATACAATCAAACGTTTATTTATGTCACATTATTTGATAGTTGCTAACCCCATCATCAAAACCTATACGGTACGTCAGGTTGACCTAAAAATCATGAAACATGACAAGAAGCAATGTTTTACAGTACAAGTAAAGGAAAAAATCCGAAAACAGTTTGTTTGAAATTATGTCACAAGAAATTTTTTTTGTCATTTGTTACCCGACTGTCTGTCTATCGATCTGTTAACTATGGATATCGATAACGGGCAAAGCACGTCGAGATTCTCAATTTCCAGGCTGGATGAAGTATCTATATACATAATTAAGTTTATACGGAACCCTATGAGCACTTGGCCAATTATTTTTTTAACTATGTTTTCCCAAAGATACCTAAATATTTCATTTGTTAATGTTTTATCTTTCAAAGAACGCCCTTAAGGAGTCAGAAGTCAGAGAAGGCTGTTATTTATATTTTTTCACAGACAAACAATTTCTGTCTAGCGACCACCGTCAAGTGATGGATTAACATTACAACAGATTAAAGAACGGTCTCTTGGCGTCATGTACATCATGGAAAAATATATCACTCAGTGGATGCATGTACATGCGTGAGATGTTGAAACTGAAAACAGTCATGTACATTAGTGTGCAAAATTTAAGGACGTAAGTAACTTTCGCATGCAGTGTCGCTCCGAAGTGACATAGCTCGATGAAACTTGGTCCATATACAGAAAGAATTGTTACAGTATGTACAGTACAGTACAGTAAAGAAGGTAGCTGAAAGAAATACGTAATGAGACGAACGGAAAATGACACTTTTTAAGACAATAATAACACCGAAGTCACCGCGATTTATGATGCTCCCCTGGACGTTACAAGACTTGGGGCGTGGTTCTTAAAATGGTGTGTGATAGCCCCACTTGGCAATGTATGCTCTGCAAGGTACTCCCATGCTGGCCACAAGGTTGGTTTGCTTCTGGCAGGGCATTCCACTCGTCCAGCAACACCGTTGATAAGTCCCGAATGGTTATTGGTGCACGTGGATGCTGCATTACGTCTTTGCAACGCACCCCACACACATTCGATGGGATTTATGTCGGGTAAACGGAGAGGCCAGTCCTTTCGCCGAATATCCTCTCGTTCCAAAAGCTCCCCAAAGACGTGTTTGGTGCGATCGTACATTATCAGCCTCACAGATGAAGTCAGGCCTGAATACACGCCTAAAAAAGAGCGAAGGAGTACAGTGTCTCTGTAACGTTGAAGGGAAGTGTACTCTGTTCACAGAATTCGAGGTCAGTACGCCCATGTAAGATTATGCCTCCCAAAATCGTTATATCTGGACCACCAAAACTGTGACTTGTGACAATGTTCCTGGCTGCATTACGTGTTCCCACCTTAACACATACAGGCCTAACGGTACGACCAGCACTGTGGAACATGGTCCTTTTTGTGGTCCAGGTGTTATTGTGTGGGGAGGCATAAGCTTGCATGGGCGTACTGAGCTCGAAATCTTTGAATACGGTACACTAAGACAATAAGACTTCATCGTCTTAACCACTAACCTACCTCGCTTGTCAGTTAAGCACAAAAGACCAAAACTGGTCACCCCCACGTAACATCTCAGTAGTGGCCTCAACTCGGGGAGGAAAAGAGTCCACAAGTTAAGTTTCTCGTAGTGCGCCATCTCCAGATGAAGCCGCTCATTGATTATTAGATCCCGTAGAGCGACCAACTTGCGGTAATCTCTGCGTTTCACCTGCAGTTCCATATCTCCCAGAAATTTTCCACATGGGATTAAGGTCAAGTGCTTTAACAGGTCATTCACGGTGTGATAAGGTGAATAAGTATTCGTCAAACGAGGAACCAATGCCTGCAGGTATTTTAACGCGATTGTTGTGATCTTGGGAGATGGGAATGTCCACAGAGTACTCATCATGAAGATGTAGGAAGAAGAGCAACACTAGAGCACCTACAGTGTTGAAATTAATATCCTGGTACATGTTCATAGTCACCTGGCTGAGTGGATCGAAGTCATGGCGTAAAAAACTCCCCCAAAACATCAAAGAACCACCTCCGTATTGAATTACCCCTTCCATACACCGCGGGTTAAACGTCTCAATGGGTCTCCGAGGTAGTCGATGCCTCGTGTCACTTGAAAAGCTACAAAAATCACACTAAACGCCTTCTGCCACGTACTGCCCAATTACTGTGTTGTTTCTCTTACTGACGACGTCCAGCTTTATGTGTCACTGCAAGCAGAAAATAGCTTTTCGCGAGGTAGTGCCCCCCAATGTCTTTTGCATGCAATCTACAATGTTCGTTCGGAAACTGGTTGAGATGGACCTACGTTCAGTGACAGAAGCAAACCATCGTGTTTTGAGAATGAAGACATAGTCTAAGTAAGCTGTAATCTGTTTACTATCCGTGCAGTTGGCCAATTTCAACCGTGGGTCATTTTTTATCACATATTTTAAGCTTCACGTTTCATTTCATTTTCTGATACATTTCTCGAACAAGTGGACAGGTATATATCGTATTTCTGTGCATACGTAGCGTAAAATAATACAAATGTGTCACATACGCACAGTAATACGATGTATAGCTGTCCATGTACCAGCGATGTATTAGAATGTGAAATGAAGCGTGAAGCTTAACATATGTGCTTGATAATGACTCGCGGTTGAAATCGGTCAATTAGATGGATAATAAACAGATTACAGCCTACTTTGACTGTGTTTCCATTTTCAAAACACGTTGTGGCGATGGACCCCACAAAAATAAAAATTTTCAAAAATTCCTGGTGTGCTTGAAACCAACCGCTATTCACAATGCGTGACATTCGCCACCGTTCCCTGTCAGAATCTTTTTTATGACCGCTGTTCTCACGCCGTGTTACGTGGCTGTGAGTGGTGCACCATTCCTTCTACACACGTTGCACAGTCCACGTCGATACACCAAAAGATCAGTCAACTTCATTCACGGTTTTGTCATAGACACTTCCAAACACGATAGCACCTGAAACTTCCTGGTAGATTGAAGCTGTGTGTCAGGCCGAGATACGAACGCGGGACCTTCGACTTTGTCGAGCAAATGCTCTGCCAGCTGATGTACCCTAGCACGACGCACGATCCCTCCTCACAGCTTTACTTCCGCCAGTGCCTCATTTACTACCTTCCAAAAGGCAAAGTTTCCGAGTTCGAGTCTCGATCTGGCAAACTAGAAGTTTCGAATCAGCTCACACACTGCTGTAGCGTGAAAATTTCTTTCTATAAACATCCCTAGGCTGTAGCTACGCCACGTCTCCGCAATATCTTTCTTCCAGAGTGCTAGTCCGACAAAGTTTCACGGGGGAACTGTGGAAGGTAGGAGGTGAGGTTCTGGCGGAAGTAAAGCTGTGAGAACTGGTCGTTAATAGTGCTTACGTAACTCGGTTGTAAGAGCACTTGCCCGCGGAAGGAAACAGTCCAGAGTTCGAGTCTCGGTCCCACATACAGTTGTAAGGACAGACGTAGGGCATAATACATTCTTTTACGTAAACATATATATCTCCAAAAATATTGCAACTAAAATAGTAAAGCTTGAGACTATTACGTACAACATAATGCTTGATATTCTGTGCAGTTTTTGTTTGAAAATGCGCATCGACATACAATTTAAATGGATTTGAATTTTTAATTACCATTATTTCTATAACGTACCTTTTCTCGCAAACTAAACCAGCAATAAAACTGGAACTTCACTGTTTGCATCTGCATAAGAGGCTAAAAAAAAGTGTGAAACAGATTTTTGTTGAAGGTCGTAGTTGCTTCGAAATTAATTTTCCAGTTTTGTGTCACCCAGGACACTCTATTTTTCTCAAATTTTAAAGGAGAACTTTTCTCAAAGGGAAGATAATGGATGAGTGCTGCACAGGATTATTCAACAAGTAGTTCTTAAGAATAACGCCAAGTTTGAGTATGTTAGTTTTTTTTGTTCCTTTTATGGATTAAAAAAGTCAGTTTACGCAGTTTGTATTAAAGTTTCTTTCTGGGGTAATCTCTTCCTCTACCTCCTTTGCCTAGCCAAATTTTGCATTTTTTTCTTCTGATGCCTGAGCTTTGTCCAGTTGCGCTTCATCGATGCTTCTAAGTATCTTCAGTGTGACAGAACCTGGATGTAAGCCTAGTCTCTGTAGACACTTAATC
The DNA here is from genome assembly GCF_021461385.2 of Schistocerca piceifrons. Classification (NCBI taxonomy): domain Eukaryota; kingdom Metazoa; phylum Arthropoda; class Insecta; order Orthoptera; family Acrididae; genus Schistocerca; species Schistocerca piceifrons. The sequence continues at coordinate 555,841,111 of NC_060140.1, forward strand.
CTACCTACATTTCCACTGTTGAACACAAGACAGGCAACCCATGCAACTATCTTCACAACAATTGAGGACGAAAATACTGTTTTCGGACAACCCATCTATATAAGTTGATTGCAGCTCTCATTTTTATTCTATATTTTCCTATGTACACACAGTTACCACATGCACGTGAAACATTAATCGTATGGGCAAGTATTTCTAAGCCGATTAACCTCGTCTTTGGCACTGTACACAGCATCATAAATTTCTTCACTGATTTTCTTCTTCGATAAACACAGTGACTTTGTCGAATATTGTATGTCAAATAAAACACCTTTTCAGGCGTCTAGTTTCCAACTTTATTTTATTTGGCAAGCGGTTTTACTACATCGTCTTCAGGTCCGAGTCCCGCAACCATCTCTAAAAAGATGGGCACACAGAGACTTGTCGAACATTGTTCTTCACACTTACGAGCAGCATCTGTAACACTGGTATTTAAATTTCCTGTAGCTTTTACACATGAAATTCGACATTTCCTCACGAATATGCGTCCACTGTTACGATCCATTTCGAGCAAAACAGGTTGATATAGGCAAAACTAAAATAGGTCTGTAGCATGTACTATTCACAAAAAACAACGTTGTAAACAAAGAAATAAAGCAAGGATAATCTTTCTCACAGCCTTCTAGACTCATCTGCAGTTCGTTTCGATTGTGTGAACGAAAAATTAACGCACAAAAAAGATTTCTCGCGTAGAAAAGGTATGGATCACAGCATAGAAAGAAGGGGTGCGGCAGGCGCAGACGCCCAAATAAACTTTCATGTTTCTAGCCAGAATTCGAATATCAAACTTGATGTTATTCTTAAAGAATCAACCTAATAAATTGCGCAATGAAAAAATTCGAATTTTTTCGCTATTTTGAGGGCCCTTAATCTACCTAGAAGTTGCTTACCAGCGCACACTCCGCTGCAGAGGGAAAATTTCATTCTGGTCACGATAGCTCCTTTCTGCCCCTTCTTTCATTTCTCCACGGGGACCATATTTTTTATGCTGATTCCTGAATCGGACATACACAGCACATCACGCTATGATTTAATTCAGTGGCGAAGGGTCTCAAGACAGCCTCGTACCAGCTCTAAATCATCTTATAGTCCGCAGCTCCGGGTCTAGGTGTTACCTTCGCTGCTTCTCGATCGTGGGGACCTGGGTTCGAATGCAGGTCGGAGATTTTCTTCGTTCAGGGAAGGGGTATTTGTGAATTAGTTAGTTTCAGCATTTGCGCGATAAATCGTAATGCTGCAGAACGATTCGTTTTAAATTCACATCGCAAATTAATTTGTAAATATGGCTGCATACTGAATGCTTGCAAGTTTGATTATTATCATTATTATTAAACACAAGGTGTTCGAAAATTCCCATTACGAACTTCTAGGACTTGTAGAAAGGAGCGAGTACGTAATTCTTGAATAGGAACCCATGTCCGGAAACGTACCGTTTCCGTTCTACGACGGTTTCATTTCAGATGTGTAATGCATCCACGTCGGCTGAGAAAAGAGAAAAAAAGTCTCAGAGTTGCCTGTCCGAGCATGCAATAAAGGAGACACTGTGAAGAGTACTACGTCAGACAGTCACCTGATGTCACGTAACATCTGACTTGCTGCGACTCCTGTAGAGACAGAGGAAGACATGTTGGCACGAGTTCTGGCTGCTGCATTAGAATTTGAAGAGGCACCAGGTGGGATGGAGAACGTGTACCAGAACATGCTTCGTAGGTACAAAGTCTGTAACAACGATGGTGATCGACACATCGAGCCGCTGTTGTAATGCAGCAGTACTATTCCGCAGGTAGAGTATGTTGGGTCCTTTATTGTTTTGGAGTAATGTAAACATAAACAAATGTCTTCTTCTTCTTTTCCTTCAGCATTTGTTCCGGATGCCTAAGGTGTTCCCTGCATGGGTCCGTTGTCTCCATTTCGCTCTATCACGGGCTGCATCTGGGTGCATGTTCACGCATTTAAGGTCTTTACGAATCGTATCAGCCCAACGTTGCCTAGGTCGTCCTTTGGGTCTTCTGCCGACGACTTCAAGTGTGTAATCCGCCTTGGCAATAGAGTAATCACCGGCCCGTAAAACATGCCCAAATCATCTAAGACGTGTCTCACACATCTTGCCTTGGATCGGTGTAACACCAAACTGTTTCCTAATGCTGTCGTTGGAAACGTGATCTAACTTAGGCTCGCTGTCCACCTTAGCATCTTCGTTTCAATTACATTTAGGCGGCGTTCTTTCTCAACTGTAGTCGGCCACTCACAACCATACAAGGCGACTGGTCGAGTGACAGTGCAATAGATTTTTGATTTTAAATTATCTTTCATCCTGCGGTCGCAAGTGACTCCGGTTGTTGTTCGCCACTTCATCAAGGCTGCCTGAGTTCTGGTGTAGACCCCTTCGGCGAGTCGGTCGTCAACAGTGATCGTAGAACCAAGGTACTTAAACTTACTCACACGAGTCAGATCTTCACCATCAATCGTGATGGTTCCCATTTCATGTGTGTCTGACGTAACGTACTCGATTGTCTTCAGATTAAGGCGCAAACTGTGTTGCGCCAACCGGTCACTCCATTTTTGAGTATGGCTCTGCAGATCAAGCTCGCCAGCATAAAGTGGGGTCTATGGTAATGGCCGGTGCAAGTCAGCTGTCACGGTGTCCATTAAGAGAATGAACACAAACAAATGTGATAAGTGATAAATGGATGTTTCGTTATGTTTCCTTTCGAACGGTTACCTAATAATTATACTGCGTCACGCCTAATTCAATTCTTTAAGCAGAAGTTGAGTTAAACATCTGAACTGAAATGGTACGTTTCCGGACGTGGGTTGCTATTCAGAATATTATGTACTCCCTCCCCTCTAAAAGTCCTTTGTAACGGGAATTTCCGGACATCCTGTGTACAGATGTGAGTTAGTAATTACTACCCAAAACCTTTTGCACATTTTGCACCTTTTGCACCAATAATATAAATTCTACCACAAGATAGAAGGAGTTGTCAAAGAGAAACTTTTCCAGTTTGTTTTCAAATTTTACTTTGCTGACTATCAGACATTTTACATCACTGGGAAAGTTATCTAAAATTTTAGTTGCTGCACTATGCAACCCTGTTAGTGCTAAAGGCAACCTAATGTGGAGTAATAAATGTCATTTTTGCTTCTGGTATTGTTACTACGTATATCATTGTCCCTTTTCGACTGCGGTGGATTATTTACAGCAGACTATATGAGGTAATAAATTCCTGTGATACAGTAGCCAAAATGCCCATCTCCTTAATCAGATGACTGGAAGATGATCGAGGGCGAGCACCACATATTATACTTACAGCACGTGTTTGAGCAACGAAGACTTTCTTTCTTAAAAATGAGTTACTCCAGAACATTATTTGATATGACATTATTGCATGAAAATATACAAATTGAGTCAACCTACTGATTTATCTCTCCTCGGTATTTACAATGATTCTACGCACAAATGTGGCTGAACTGTTTTAGGAGTTCCAAAATGTGTGTTATGCAGTTTAAATTCTCATCAACGTGGATACCTAAGAATTTTGAACTTTCCACCATATTTAGCATTTCCAAATCATGTTTTACACTGAACACTGGTGTAGTACCCGTAGATGTGCAGAACTCAAAATGTTGTGTCATTTTAAAATTGAGGGTGAGACCATCCACAGACAACCAGTCAAAGATAGCCTACTTTTAAGAAGATTGTTTAAAATTTTTTTATTACTATATGTATGCTAGGGCTGATTACAGTAGTTGTGTCATTTGCAAAATGAACTAATTCTGCTAGTTGCATGTTAGATGGAAGATCGTATACATGTGTGAGGAACAACAGCAGACCTACCATTGAGCCTTGGGGAACCCCACACGTGATTTCTCTCCAGTCAGAATAACGGCTCCGAATACATTGGTTTGATTGCTAAATAGTGCTTCTTGTGTTGTCCTGATCATTTCAGTTGATCTTCATCAACGTGCAAGACGCCGAAGTGGCGTCAAATAGAAAGACTTACACTACGCGGCCAAACAACCTGGGATCTGGTCTCCCGGTCAGCAATGCCAAACAGTCCTTTCATTTCTGTTCAGCGTTCCAAAGCGACCAGTGCGCTCTTTTGAGGGGGTAACTAATGTCGTATTATGACCTCGGGCTACAATGCAGATATGTTGCACGGCGTCAACATCCGTAAAGAAGTACGATGCATAAGAAGCCCCGACACAGGAGACGCTGGTGATAAAGTGTTCCCCTACGATAGTATGGGTCATTAATGACTGAAGTGCCGCCAGAGAAGCGGCAATAAGGATATTAACTTTGTAAGAGGTCCTTCGATACTTATAGCGAGACGGTGGCATAAAATTTCTCTCTCTCCGTCTCTGCACCTGTTACTTTCGCAGCTCTTTTGTGCCGTATGTGAGGTAATTTCGCAGCCTGTTCGCCGGCCGTTCTACGGCGCCTGACGCCCATAAAGCATACGTACTTTGCTTTGCTTTTCCTTTTTTGCCTTTGTTGCGCCGGCCGGCGGCTTTCACCGGTATCAGCGGCCGCCCCCCGCCGCTGTCCCAGTTATTCCCTTCTGCAGCCGGTCAGCTGGCGCAACAGGCAGCGCGCCGCCGTAATTTATGGATCTGGGACGCGCCCAATTACTGACGTCACCTTTACAGATGTTCCCGCTACTCCAGCATTTACAACTGCCGCTGCAGGCACTTCGCCCTGCTGGCACGGCGAACGACTTGGGTCGCCAATAGGCGGCTGCTTTTGCGCTCAGCGTAATGAGAAACTGTCACGCCGAAGGCAAACAAAACGACCGCCAGGCGGAGCTGTTCAACACCAGGAATACTTTCGTGAATAGACCCTGAATCTCTAATGAAATGTACGTTACCTTTCAGACATGGAAAGATAAGCAGAAAGCTTCAGCATCGTGCGCCACACTTTAACCGATATGTGCCCAGAATTTTTTTTTTTTTTTTTTTGCCAAGGAGTTGTATGATTCTCACATAAATCAGTTATTAGTGATCACAGATAACTAAGGGCAATTTTTAGTTGTCAGTTATGAAAGGAGGTTTTTACAGTGTTCTAACAATGACCCCCATGGGCACTAAGGTCGTACACTACTATAGAGCAGGAATGATCAAAATAAAACACATTTTACACTAACCACACTTTATTGTTACAAGTTATTAACTGTTATGTAATCACAAACATTATATAATTATGCGTGAAGCTATGCAAAGTATCTGTCATGCAAATACGTTACCGGTACATTTGCGGCACGATTTAACAGTTTCATTTTTACAAAGCCCACATTCTCTTCTCACCTGCCCAGTGAGAGTAATACGTTGAACGAAATATTTTCTAACTCAAATAGGTAGAGTCGTCCTCATTTGCCGCAGTGCCCCAGGCAGAATTTTAACACTGCAGTATTTCGAGAGACCTACCTAATGCCCGCTACTACCCGACTGGCACATGTGTTGCGCGGGTCAGCCTGTGTCCAGGCGACCTTGTCAGGTCGCAGGAGGGTCGTTTTCGACCGCTTGGCCATGTATGGGTTACTGTGCTTTGTCCCGCTTACATTTGCCCAATGCATGTTTCATTTGGGCAGCAATGAAAGGGTGACAAGACATTGCTTCCGTGATTGTGTGACATCCATTTTTCACCAGCGCTGTACAATAAAACTCCACCAGTACGGAGCGAGCAAGGTTGTGATAGATCGGCAAGACCAGCTGCGGTTCAACAGTCGTGTTTCAAAGTAGCTGGAACAGCATCACAGACATAAGCCTACTCTGAGTTTATTTCATTAACAGAAGACGACGAAGGCAAAGTGAGCGTACAAAGAGCAATGTGAAAAGCATTGAATGACGGAAATCAACGTTTTGGAAACCTATCAAGCATAAACCCTAAAAAGTTGTGGCAGCACCTAGAGTCAGTTAACGCGTCAAAATCATCTGTTCAGTCGCCCGATGCTCATTCTGGCACTGAAATGAAAGATGACAAGGATAAGGTCGAAATACTAAATTGGGTCTTCCGAAATTGTTTCACTACGGAAGATCGCCCTGCGGTTTCACCACTCAAGACTCTCACGAACGCTGAAATGGTAGATATTGGAATAAGTAACTGCGTAATAGAAAATCATGGTGCACAAAAGTAGAGGCCTATATGCTGGCGTCAGTATATAGTAGAGATATCAAACATGTTGCATGCTTACACACTATCACGATTTCTTTGAGAATAAAAATATCCTCTGTAAAAATCAACATCGATTCCGGAAACAGAAGTCTTGAAAAACTGGGCGTGCTGATGCCGTGTCCCTCGACTTCCAGAAGGCGTTCGCTATGGTTTCGCCCTGTTGTTTAGATAATGATGTAAGAGCTTACCGAGTGTCCGACCGGATTTCTGACTGTACTCAGCACGCCGCTCTTAACGGAACAAAATCGAGAGATGTACCGTAAAGTTAATTTCTGGAGTACAACAGACGTTTATGATTTAATTGATGACGCTGGAGGCTCCATGAGGCTATTCGCTGACGAAGCTAGTCTCTATAGGAAGTTGTAATTCCAAAAGACTATCGAAATGCAGCAAGACCAGCAGAGGATCGGCATACGGCGAAGATACTGACAGCTGAACCTAAGCGATAAATAATATTAATATTTTTCGCTACCCATAAATGGGCCAATAGATCCACTACTGTTGGATCACACTATTGATGACAGACCATTAGAAACAGTAACTACTGAAAAATACATCGAGCCGAGTAGCGCAGAGGTTAACACACTGGACTCGCATTCGGGAGGACGACGGTTCTAACCAGCGTCCGGCCGTCCTGATTTAAGTTTTCTGTGATTTCGGTAAATCGCTAAAGACAAATGTCGGGACCGTTCCTGCGAAATGGCACTGCTGCTTTTCTTCTCCATTCTCCCCTAATTTGAGCTTGCGCTCCGTCTCCAATAACCCCGTCGTCAACGGGACGTTAAACCACTAATCTCCTCCTCCCTCCTCCGAAAAATACCTGGGAGTAACCATCTGGAGCGAACTAAACTTTAATGTCTACATAACACAAATTATGGGAAAAGATGGCTTAGTGTTTATAAATTTGAGAATGAGAAGCTAAAGGAACTGGATTCGATCTCTGATCAGTATTAAAATTTTTATCTCTCACTTTTTTCTGGTTTCAGCTCTGGCGTTATTTGTTAATATGGAAAATGCCAACTCGCGGAGTGATATAATCCATGTCAATTTTTAGGTCACCTATGACTGACACGGTAAGTCAGTTGGAAGGTCAAGGGAAGGTAACGACATATCACCTCCAGGAAGATCATGCCTAGTAAAGCACTGCCCCTTATCTCTGAAGGAAAGCGTATCCTAGGCTGAGGTCCGTCGAGAGGATCGTAAGGAAATTTAATTCATCCAGTACAAAAGACGCTTACAAAGCGTTTGCTCGACAAGTTATTGAGTATTGCTCGTCAGCCTGGGAGGCTGGCGAAGCTGGATTAGTAAAAGAGGTAGACAAGAGCCTCAGGGGAGCGGTGCCTCAAGATCGTTTGGTGGGTGCGAGAGCGTTACGAAGATACTTAATAAACGGTATGTTGATGATTTTCACTTATGGACCGTCTGACAGCAACTGAATAAAACACAATTTTAGTGCCATACGCGTTTCGCCTTTATTTTCTGCAAGGCATCATCAGTGGCCTGTAATATGTACATATGTTAGCTATTTTATTTACATTTTTTGTCACTGTGCCTATAGGTTATAAACAGTTCTGGTGGTTGGTATTTCCTATTAAGTAGTAATGTTTTGAACTGTACTTACAGGTTGCGTAGACAGTTTCTTACATATTACACTCCTGTTGCATTTTTGGTCTTGTTCTTCTTCCTATGAGCGCCAATTTGCTGTTTTTTCTGCATTCCACAGCACTATGCACTGAACGCTTTTTTTAATGCAATGTTTTGGTTTCTGTTGCCGACTGTCAAATGTTTTTGCCAAAGATCGAATATTACTGCCAAACTTATGAGTATAACTATCGAAGTATCAGTGGTCTGTTCGTGTATGCATTTTTGTGTGTGTGTGTGTGTGTGTGTGTGTGTCATATTATTTTATTTTATTGTATTTAATTATTTATTTTTGTTTATGTCCTGTGTATGTGTGTGTGTGTTTTGGTGTGATATATATATATATATATATATATATATATATATATATATATATATATATATATATATATATATTTGTGCTGTGTATGTGTGTCTGTCTGTATTTTGGTGTTATGCCAATTTTTTTTTTTTTTTTTTTTTTTGGGGAGGGTGTGTGTGTGTGTGTGTGTGTGTGTGTGTATTTAGGTGTTATATCCTTTTTTTATGTTATCATTTCCTTTATTAAGTGTAGTAAGGAGCCTGTGCTGATGTGTGTTTGTTCATTTATCACATGTTTGTTTTCTGCTATGGCTTTCTGGATGTGGAAGTTCTCTTGCATTTGTATAAGATGTTTGTCATGGTTGCTTATTCTCATTATTTTCATTTCTTGTTCCATGTTTGTAGGGTGATGGTTGTAGTGTTTTAAATGCTCTGCAAATGTGGAATGGTTTGTTTCATACTTCCAACATCTGATATGTTCTTTGTATCTTGTTTCAAAATTCCTGCATGTCATGCCTATGTATACTGCATCACAACTTTGACATTCAAGTTTATATATTCCTGATTGTTGGAATTTGTCCCTCTTGGTAGCTGGCTGGCTTAGGTGTGATTGAAGGGTTTGCCCAGGCTTATATGCTATTTTGAAGCCCTGTCTCTTTAGGATGTTTGCAACTCTGTGTGTTAGTTTATGTGTGTAGGTCATGGTGTACCATCTGGTTCTTTTCTGTGTGGTGTTGTCATTGTGTATGTTTGTTGAGTGTGTTTGTAAGTTTTCAGCTTGTGAGTTCTTTTGTATTGTGGAAATGTTGTGTTTGTTTTTTATTTGTGTTTTTATTTTTTGATTGAGCCTGTGTACCACATGTGTGTCATACCCGTTGTTCCTAGCTATTTGTATGATCGTGTTCATTTCTTGTTCATAGTTTCTCTTACTGAGTGGGATTCTGTTTAATCTATGTAACATGTGCCTTAGTGCTGCAAATTTCTGGCTTTGGTGGTGGTTGGATGTGGAATGTATTATTGTGTCCGTGGCTGTTGGTTTTCTAAAGATGTTAAATGTATGTTTTCCATTTTCTTTTTTAATTGTAATGTCAAGAAAATTTATTTGATTTTCTTTTTCTTTTTCAAGTGTGAATTTTATGTTCTTATGAGCTTTGTTTATTTCTGAATGGAGTTCATCTATTTTTTCACTTGGCTCGTCTACCAAACAAATAATGTCATCCACGTATCTGTACCAATATATGATTTTGAAACTTTCATTTGTGGTTATCTTATCAAATATCAGATTTTCAAGGTGACTGATGAAAATGTTTGCTAGTGTTCCTGATATTGGGGATCCCATGGGCAGTCCATCAGTTTGTAGATAATATTCTTCCTCAAACTGAAAGTAGTTTTGTTCAGTTATCAGTCTGAGCATATCTGTTATTTCTTTTATTGCGTCTGTGGTGAGGTTGCTGTGGGATGAGAGATTTTGTTCTATGATTTCTATTGTTTCTGTGATAGGGATGGAGGTATACATATTTTCTATATCGAATGAAATCAGTGATGCTGTGTGTGGTACCTGTATGTTCTGTATATTTTCTATTAGGTTTCCTGTGTTTATCACTGTTCTGTTGTTTTCTACTTTATAGTGTTTTGTAACTAACTTTTGGAGGTGTTTGGCTATGCGGTATGTTGGGGCTTTCTTGAAGTTGATAACAGGTCTCATTGGCATTCCGTCTTTATGTACTTTCGGTTGACTGCGGAGTGTTGGTGCTTGTGGGTTTTTCTGTGTTAAGTAGTATTTTTGTTTGTCTGTGAGTGTGTGTTCAATGTTTTTCAGTGTTCGTTTCACATTTGCCTGGAATCGTGTAGTTGGATCTGACTTCAGTTTTTGTATTGCGTTGGTGTTTATGTATTCCTTGGTTTTTGTGATGTATTGCTCTTTATCCATGAGTACTGTTACATTGCCCTTGTCTGCTCTTGTTAATAATACGTTGTTGTTTGTTAGCTTTTGTTTTAACCTTTTCATAGTAGCTGCTTCTGTTTGGTTGCTCTTATTGTGTGTCTGCTGTGTTTGTTTTATTATGCCTTTTATTTCTTCTTTTACTAGTTCTCTTGTCAGTCCTTGTCAGTCCTATGTTTATTTCGCAATTATTTTGTTGTTCTTCACGTGTAAGGATGTGTTCGGTTTCTACTATGAGATTTTCTATGTATTGATTGTTCACCTTGCTATTGGTGCAGTGTTTCAAACCTTTTTCCAAGAGCATTTTTTCGTTTTCGTGTAGTTCTGTCTCTGTTAGGTTAACTAAGCGCTACAAGAGAGACGTCACTAGAGGGGTCACGAGGCTAAGCAGTGAGCACACCGACTTCTGATATTAATGAAATGAGAGTCACCGGCTTCCTTCTGACCTGTGAGGTAGGACTGGATTAATCATTTCTTCTCTAACACACAACTTCAGATTTCTATTGGATCTAAATGGAATTTACTATCCTGTAATAGCGCTCAAGTGCTCTTAGTTGGTTGAACAAACTCCTTCAGCTACCTGATGGCTCCAGGATCCGCTATGAATGCAGCCTCTTTCTACTGAGTCCCTGTATGGCCACTAGCTCGCAGCAGCCGCCTTGGTGCAGACAAACGACTGAGCCACTCCAACACTACCCAGAGGGCACAAAACTAGCCTCGTGTGTTCCTGATGGGCTGCAAGCCGATTTTCTGATTTTTCCAGCTCCAAACTGCTCCACGAAATTGTTTTGGGTTCGTTAAAGTAGCTCCCACGGAGCTTCTTTCGGCCGCCAGAAAACAGGCGTTACTGCGCGTAACCAGCGACGACAACGTATGAACCCCTACTCCGTGTTTTATCTGCTCAGACTCTTCTCGTCCCATTTCTGTTTGGAATATCGTGGTGGTAAGGTCTTATGGGACCAAATTGCTGAGGTCATCGGTCCTTAAGCCTACACACTACGTAATCTAACTCAAACTAACTTACGCTATGAACAGCACACACACTCATGCCTGAGGGAGAACTCGAACCTCCGACGGGGGGAAGCGGCACACGGACCGTGCGGCTACCGCGCGCGTTGGAATTTCGTGCATACTGGGACACCATATGGGCATTTGCGGCATTGTGGCATGTTGTTCACTGTTCACAGGGGACGTACGGAGTTCTTGTGCACAGGGCAATTATTTTATCATATCGTATCCAGATAAGGAATCTTACACACGGAAGCAGTTCTCCTCATCGCGTACTACAGGTAGTAAGAAACCAGAGCCCTTTTAGGCAATTCACATGTTGCACTGTGCGTGAATTTATTTTACGGGGAATAAATGTTCGATTTTTTATTTCAAACACTCTTCTTTTAAGTAGGCATTTTAGTAACTTTGTGTTGTTACTTGAACTACCAGTTCAGCACACTGATACAAGGTGAAACTTGAGACACTGTTAGCTAGGGATATGTTGCTTACATGTTAAAGCAGAACACTTACCTCTACTTCCACCATGCATGACGTATGAATTTTACGTTACCCTTTCGCTAGTGCTGAAGCGTTTCATGTTGGCTTGGGCTGCGTTGTGGTTTGTTATACTTCACCTCATGCACCAAACACTTAAATGAGTTGCCACCTGAACACTTCTTTTATATACAATTAATGTTGGTTACTGAATATCCGGTCGTCGTTAAGTATTATTAATCAGAATCCAGCTAGTCTATGCCCTGCATCCGTGTGCCTTCTTCCTCCAACTTGGCTCAGACTTCGCGTCTTTACAGACTGCAGATAAATTAGCTTCCCGTTCTCATTCACTCCAAAATATAAGTAAGAAACGAGATTCAGTTCACCTTCTTATATTATTTTCAAAATTACACCTCAATACGTGATAAATGAGGACAGCTACCAACTCGTATACTGCCTCTCTGCACTACGTACATAACCGATCTGATATTCAACTAGATAATTAACAATTACAACACTTTTATTATCTTTGACTTTTGTGTTCTTAGATTTCATAGAGCTCTTTCCTCCGCACTGCCCTCTCCATCGAACTCCTATCTCCATCTCAGCAGGTAGGGTCATCTGTCTGGTATCCGCTTCTGTACACTGGACCGTTAGCTTTGATATCAGTACCTACCGTTTAAAACACCTCCCAACAGTGGAGTGCTCATCACTTATCGACTAAGTCACGTACATGTTTTCTCTGACATACGTATTTAAGGAAGTGATACCTCTCATTCAAGGAATGGGATGTATCACTACAGTGTGGCACTCCGTTTTCTGAATGTGTATTAATTATCGACAATTTCCTAATAACCCAAATCTGTGTCAATATCATATAGATCTCTTGAAAATTTTCCATGCAATCCTCTTATTACTTCCATCAATATCACTTTATTCTGTTATTGCGCTAAACCCGTCAAAAATGCCAAATTGCAGATCCAGCAGTAGTAGAACTACAAATGGAAGTAATGGTTTTCTGTAATTCTCTTACTGCAAATACAGTCTATGGAATACATTTATCATACTACACCATCTTGCAGAATTAAAATATTTGAATATTGTTTAGCATTTATATTAACATGGAGCACAGTAGTCTTACAAATTGTTCCATGACCGTATCCTGATCCACCACAGTTTGAAGGTTCACACTGTAATAAATCTCTAACATTTTTTGTACTGTTCTAATTATTTTTCTGGTGTGAGGCTCAATCCGGACACACACACACACACACACACACACACATATATATATATATATATATATATATATATATATATATATATATATATACATATATCACAATTTGTTTGAAAATCTGCAAAGCGTACTAAAAGTACAGGCTTTCAAATATTATTATAAAACCACAGAAACTGTAAATTTCCTCTGAGTAGCTGAGCAATGGTTCGAAGATGATGAAATTGCCTGTTTTCCCCTTACAGACGGCCACTATGGTAACCATTTCTGCAGGAATGACAAAAAGAGGGGTGCCTGTCGAATTCTTGTCAGAGACAGTGTGAAGAGGGTAATTCTATAATTAAAATTAAATGTCTACACCACGAAAAGCGTTTTGGATATGTAGATTGGACGTCAAGTTCATGAAAGTTGTAGTTACGTTCTTACAGTGATCATCTGATGGTAGCATACGGAGCAAAAGTTCGATGTACCCTCTAATATTAAGCTACGTGGTGATTTTAACATAGTTTTCTTTATCCTGAAATGGGAAAAAACTATTGAATGTCTTAAAATTTTATAACATGGAAAATATAAACAACAGACAAATAAGAATAACAGCTACTAGTTCCTCTGCTCTTGAAGACTTTTTTGTTAATATCGAAGTATCAGCATTATGCACATTCACCAATTCTTTTTGGTGTAACCTATCATAAATGTTTGATATTGAATATAGCCGTACCAAACGCAGTTAGCAGACAGAAACATATTAACACGTATAAGAATGAGCATCAGTGAGCAACACGAATAGAATAGCAACTTTTATACGTTTGCTCCATAAAGTTGACCAGCTGTACGTTTATAATGTCTGTGATGTTGACAGTAAGGTATATGAATTCATGAGTACTCTGCAATACTGTTGTGGTATAGAGTTTCCAGTCAGGTTACATCTACAGAGCACTGCCAAATTCTACCAAGAAGAAATACATATTTTCCGCAAAAATTAAAAAAAAAACAGTTAATTGTAGAACCAGAACTTCGGACAGTAAGGTATTTCGTGACTATTTTAAATTGCATAAAAATCAGCAAGGTTACCTGTGAAACCAAGAAGCTGTGCAACTACGAGTTTATATTCTACTCTACGAATAAATATAAAACCACGTGGGAAGTTAAAACATGGTGTGCTGGCAGTCTGGAGTTTACGAAAGAATGCCATTCCGTAAATTTAAAACAAACAACACAACTTGAGAAATAACGTGTAGGTGTAGAAACATGTTTTGTGAGTAAAAAACGTTGTTTTGTGAAAGACATATTTGTAAAGAAATCAACTATTGTGCTAAAGCTGTGAATATATTTGAAACAAAATATTTTATTTCATACTACTGACCAAATTCGTCTGTTTAGTCACTTCCAAGTGAACATTTACGTATTTTAGCACGTTTATCTTTAAGAGCTCTTACATTACGTCATAGAAGAAAGAAGGCATCAGAGAATTCTTGAAGAGAATCGTAATTCCGTAAACCGCATTAAAAGCATGATTCGGCTTAAAGTGCACATTCGTATGTGTATATTCACAATTAAGTACCCGGTATTAATCTTTTCTTGGAGTATTTTCTCATGTTTTGTTCTTTATTACGGCATAATAAACGATCTGTTAATGCCACATGTACAAGAAAATGAAAATGTTCGCTTGAAATTGAGCGAACAGTTGACTCTAGCCAACAGCGTGGAATGAAATACTTTGTTTCAAATAAGTTGACTGCCTCTGCGGAAGAGAGCAATTCATTTTAGTTAATTAATAAAAGTCGAATTTCTTCAGCAAACCGACAAAATTATCTTCACTGTTCTGCAAAGTGATTAAACCTTGAGCTGCTAATCATGTAGAAATAAAATAAAATCAGTAAGCTGAAACTAATAAAACTGTTTTGCTATTCTGTGATTATGTGAATGTATTTTAATTCACTTGGTAGCTCCCAGTTCCATATATCAGTTTTGTTTTCATATGTTGTGAGATCTGTAACGATGTAAAAACAGAAAACAGCAAAATCACGAAACGTAAACACGAGTCACGTGGACACTACACCCCCGTCCCAACTCAGACAGATATCCTCATGAGCGAATGTGCTAGTTTGGGAAAGGCAGAAAAATTTTTCCAGGTAGAGTCAGGCTACTTGTTACGCGCTGCTTAAACACATAACAACCACATTCCAATTAGAAGGCGCTGCTTAAAGACGACTTCAGCTTTTCGCATGCATTTGAGTCAGCTGGCAGCTGCTTAAACGAATCTTTTAACATCTTTGGGCCAATCAGCCTCCACAGCAGAATGTAGGGGACTGTACTGATGTGAAGTGGTGCTGCCTACCGACACTCAGAATTTTGTTCCCAATGGATATTAGGGAACACTTACCATCCAGTGGAAACACTCGCCTTTGAAAATCGTTGGGTCGGGCCAGACCACTACCATTTATCTGGATTAAGGGAAAAGCGCCCTTTTATCTCCAGAATGGAGAATAGCCCCTTCCCTGCGGAATCAGGAAAACCAGCGCTGCCATTCCCAACCAGCACTGGCCGACGGGCACGGCTCGGAAATAATGTTACAATTGTTACTCAAAATCCAGGCAAAGGAAGAAATGATCCATAGAGCTACACATTCACCTCGCTGTTGTGCCTTCTTTATAAAGTGCTGGAGAGTTTATTCAGGTGGTAGAATTCGGTTCATTGGTAGCCCACTGGATCAAAACGATCAGTCTACTGACAAACAAACAGATTTCGCGCTATAAATCTGGAATTTATGTGTGATCACCAGTGAGTGGTGCACATTACTTAGTTAACGAAAAAACAAGGGATGAAAACAAGAAAACCAACATTTTCGACTTGGGGAAATTGGATGAGGGAACTAAAATTCAGGGAAAGAGGTAACTTTGAGGTTTGGTTATTACGTAATTCTGTCAGAAGCGGGAAAGAACATGGAATGTCTGCGGAACGGAATGGATAGCGACTGGAAGAGAGGTTACAAGATGAATATCAACAAAGTAAAATGTATTCGAATTAAATCGGGTGAACACAGCGAACCGAATTAGGAAATTAGACCTTGAAAATTATAGAGGTGTTTTGCTTTTTGGGCAAAGTAGAAAGAAAATAAATGCATACTGACAACAGCAAGACAAGAGTTTCTGAAAAATATAAATTTGTCAACATGGAATATGAATTTAAATGTTAAGAAATCTTTTCTCAAAGTACTTAGCCCAGTCCAGTGACCACTGCCTATGTTCAGCTTCAGCGTGCAATAACCACTCACAGACGGTACGTGGCAGCAGCACTAGCTGTGGAGGCCATGTGTAAAGCGTGTCGGGGGGACACGGAGAACAGCACAGTCGTTGTAGCAATGCGGAAACTGAGTGATTTACCTTGCTCCAAAAGGGAATTATCACTGGCTTTCGGGCCAACGGTGGAGGCATTTCTGAAACGGCTAAGTTTGTAAACTGTTGGCGTGGCGCCGTGGTTTAAGTGTAATGGCACAATGGCGCTGTTCAAAACCGCCGCTAAGGGAACTGTGGTGCCCCACGACAGAGATGAACAACGTCTGCGGAGATGCGTACTGGCGAATAGACGTGCAACCGCTGAAGCAACTGACAGCCCAGGTGAACCAAGTGGTTACCAATAGTGTCTCCTCAAAGACTGTTCAGCGAACATTGCAGCGTATGGGTCTCCGCAGCAGATGCCTGGTCCCTGCACACTTGTTCACTGTTCTTCACTGGAGTTTGCACGCCAGTACCAGCCACTGGAAGTCCGCTGAGTGGCGACAGGTTGCCTTTTCAGATGAATCACTTTTTATGTCCTTGCGAAGAGATCGCCGGTGGCATCTACGGCGTCAGATGTCTGAAAGCAGACACACTGCAAGAATCGAGGGTGCGCTATGATCTGGGGAATGTTTTCGTAGCTTTCCCTGGGTGTTCTCATCGTTCTGGAAGGCACAATGGATAAACAAAAGTATGCTCTATCCTTGGGAATCATATTCACTCCCACATGCATTTATTTTTTCACTGCACGATGGCATCTACCAGCAGGACAACCCCTTTTTCCTCGGCAATGTGGCATCTACCAGCAGAACAATGCAATCATAAACCTGGCGCATCTGGCTACTGAATTGCCCTGGCTCCACATTCCTCTCGCTACCTTCCAGAACCTCACTGACTCTCTTCCTGCACGTCTCGCAGCGGCCTGCGGTACAAAATGTGGTTGCTCAGGGTTTTGGCAGGCTATCACATTAATGTGACTGGACAGTGTATTTTCCTACATTGTAACCTTCTACAGAATTGAAACACGATATAAACAGTCCAGGAAAAAGATGGTGGAAGCCTTTGATTTTGAAAATTAGATAGGTCGATCGAGTAAATAGTGATGAGGTACTGAATGTAATGCAGGAGATAGGAGAAATTTACGATACAACTGAATTGAAAGAAGAGATCGGTTAACAGTAGACATCCTGACGCATCAATGAATCGACAGTTTGATAAAATGGGGAAGAGTGTGTGTATGGCAGGAGGGCGGGGGAGGAGGGGGTGCGGGGGGAGGGAGGGAGGGGAGGAGGAAAATGTAGAGTGAGACCAAGGTTTGGCTACTGCAAGCGGGTTCAAATGTAGGCCGCAGTATGAAGATACTTGTACAAGATAGACAAGCGTAGAGAGCTGCAGCAAAGTCTTTGGACTAAAGATCACAACAAGAACAAGTTATTACTAGAGGACGGCGTTTAGTGTATGTACGGGGTGTCTCAAACCTTTTGGGTCAAATTGAAACAGCTGATAGTGGGTCCATAACCAATCATATTGAGATAGGGAACCAATGGTAGGAAATGCATGTTTATTGTGTTACGGAGATGAATGGTTCAAATGGCTCTGAGCACTATGGGACTTAACATCTGAGTTCATCAGTCCCCTAGAACTTAGAACTACTTAAACCTAACTAACCTAGGGACACCACACACATCCATGCCCGAGGCAGGATTCGAACCTGCGACCGTAGCGGTCGCGCGGTTCCAGACTGAAGCGCCGAGAACCGCTCGGCCACTCTGGCCGGCTTATGGAGATACACAGCATAGACAACGTTAACAACAACGTAGCTCAGAGTAATTGTTCAAAATGACGGCAGCCAGTCTCAATGCATCCATGACAACGGCGCATGAAGTTCTGCAGCACTCTCTCATTGCGTCTGTTGTACCAGGAGACAGGAAGCTTACACCCTAGCAAACATGTCTTCATCCGTTTCTACGGAGTTTTCATACACCATCGTCTTGGCGTAACATCTGAGGTAAAAGTTCGGAGGCGTGAGATCCGGCGATCGCGCTGGACATGTGACAGGGCCTCCCCTCCCAGTCCAACAATGTGTTGTTTAGAAGCTCGCCGACATTAACAACCTTTGGCGGACAACAAGGAGTACAGTCTCCAAGAACTGTGGCAGCACAGCACCCAGAAATAACTGGTAACGCGACCAGTGAAACGGGACGGTATTAAGAAAGCTACTTTGTGTACTGTTTGGTGGTCAGGGGTGTGCGCTGCGTATCACCCGCTCTCTGTTCCAGTCCACAACAGACAGCCGGAATCGTTGCGAGAGTGCGACAGGATGCTATGTAAATTGAAGAGGGAGACGGGAAGAAAGGAAAGGAAACGGAGCTGTCGGCTGTAACGGCACATTACGCGGAATCAGCGGCGACGAGTGAAAAAGTGTACCGGACCGGAATTCGAACCCAGGATCTTCTGCTTACTAGGTAAATACGTTAACCACTACGCCATCCGGGACACAGTGTTACCGAAACTGCGCGGGTTATCTCGGCACACCTCACCTGCTATCCGCAGTTGCTATCCATTTCCTTCACGTTCGCTACTCTGGGATTCCCATAGAAGGTCGGACGTATTTGTGCATCTGAAGAATGTGGATTCATTGCCCAAATAGGCGAATCAATCAGTTATATGAATACGTGGTGTCCATAACACAATTAATACGTATTTGTTCAAATGTGTGTGAAATCTTATGGGACCTAACAGCTAAGGTCATCAGTCCCTAAGCTTACACACTACTTAACCTAAATTATCCTAAGGACAAACACACACACACACACACCCATGCCCGAGGGAGGACTGGAACCTCCGCCGGGATCAGCCGCACAGTCCATGACTGCAGCCCCCAGACCGCTCGGCTAATCCCGCGCGGCAATACGTATTTCCTACAACTGGTTCCCTACCTCGGCGTTATCAGTCACTCACCCACTATCAGCTGTTTCGATTTGAGCCAAAAGGTTAGAGATACCCTTTACGGGTATATTACAATATTACAATTCACGTGCTCTTTTTTTTTTTTTTTTTGCCCGCAGAACATATTTCTTTCTCTGAGCGAATACGGAAAATAGATATTATTTAAGTACAGAAAGTAGCTCCACAACGAGATTGTAAAAGTGTAACATAGATATGTACATAAGATGCTGATTTCTGTAGTCAACTGTCTGTTATTTTCTTGTAATTTTCTAGGTTTACGTAGAACACCAAGGACAATATCAGCAATTCACCGATTGTATTTCCATGGACAACACCCTGGAGAAGATACATTTGCAAAGATGTCGTTAGACAGTTGATGAAAGAGAACCACAAACGCCTCATTTAGGGTGCTGGATCTAACAAACCACGCAGTTGTTGCCGGATCTGTGCGTCACACAGTGTTCTCGTATAAATTATTTTTCCCTTATGTGCAACTACTAATTAAACTTAATCTAGCGAAAGAAGGCGCAATTTTCTGGTTTTTTTAATGTAATATTTTTCGATGAGTTTAATTTTCAGATTTATTGTGCCCTAGTCTGTAGTGAAAACAGCACTTCCTTTTGCGTATTCTCTGAAAATACACGATTCATAACAAAGAGCTGCGGTGTGGTGATTATGGTGACGGAGTTTTCGTTAAGAAAAAATAAAGTGGAGGCCAATAACGTGGGGTTGCTTTTGATATGTGATGTCAGCTCGGTGCTAGAGGGAGAAACGAAGAAACTTTGGAGGAATACTCTCCTAGTTACATTGCTACTTTAACGTTCTGCCAACGAAACTTTCCACGTGCAATGGAGAAAATATGTTGAAACTTGAAAAGTATTATGACAGGTGAAAGAAACATGTTTACTGAAGAGCATTTGTAAAAGTATTTAGTTGTACATTCTAGCAGATGTAAGGAACTGTCGTTAACAAGATGCAGTTATTACTGTTGGAACGAGAAACTCGTGTTGAAGTCCCGGAGTTTCTACTTTGTATTTGTTCGTTCTTTTTAAGACGGTGTATTTGTGACGCACATAGTGGAAGTTCCTAGCAGATTAAAACTGTGTACCGGACCCACACTCGAACTAATGATGTTTGTTTGCATTTCTCGGGCCAGTGCTCTACCAACTGAGCTACCCAAGCGCGACTGACGACCCGCCCCCACAGTTTGCTTCCGCCAGTACCTTGTGCATAGTACATAATTCCTCAGAAAGATTCATCCAATGTGTCAACTCTGTATCTTCTAAATGAATGAAGAGAAAACCTTGAAGTACATTATAAGTTACGCGTTGGAGTACGATGTTTTCATTTTCAAAATGACCACGCGATCTTGCAGTGCACGGACTGCCTTTCCAGTACTTGCAGTTACGTTTAGGATCAAAGTTCTCGTTTACTTTTCACAAATATTCAGTGTGCCCCCTACCAGGTGCACGACAAACATCCAGACGATAATCATACTAAAATGGAACAACTGGATATGAAACACAGTCCAAAAGATAGCACACTCAAAAATTTAGAAGTGCAATTACACCAGTATTATACGATCGAACTAAAATTTTAGATTCTCACCTTATGATTTTGAATAAAGATGAGATCTTAAACGTAGTGTACAAATATGCAGAGCAATTGAAAACAGACCATCGGTTTGATAAGACAAAAATGGAAGTGGGTAAAGATTTTGGCTGTGATGTTATGACAAGACATGAAGACATGGTTGTGGACACCTGAGTCCGCGAGTTGTTGAGGGCAGTAGGTTTAAGCAAGGAAAAAGATGACGGATTTTTTGACAGACTGGGTAAACTGAGGGACAAGTCCAACTTAATAATCATTTACGGTTCGATTAAAACTTTGTTGCAACAAAAGTGACATTTTAATGCTCTAGAATTTCATGTCCGATACAAACTTACAAAAGTTTGAACAATGAAATCCAAAGGGTGACAAAAAACTAATGAACGTATGTTCTCATGACATCGTCTTCTGGAATTCGAAGACGCTTATGCGTCCGATAGAACCATTTTCCCCATTCTGTCTAGTGAAATAATTCACACGACTGTGATTTGTAAACTGTCCTCGGAATTTAAAATGAAACATATGAAACAATTTTAAAAATTCGGTAAAGTCTCTTCTGCAGTTACGTCTAATTTTATGTTAACTAAATTGGAATTCATTCGATGTCGCTGGTGCGTCGTGACCGTTGAGTGTTCAAACGTGAAGAAAGACAGCAGTCAGTCACAGAATCCGTAATTTATTGCAGATCTACATTTCGGCTACAACATAGTCATCATCGGTGCATTGCCAGAAGAGTCATATTATTTATGTAACCTGATCTCGATAGTGCCACGAGACACTGTCTTACAGAGGTACATAAAGTACCTTTTTTACCTCATAGTTACCAAAGAAATAACAATTTTAATATGACGAATAGTATTACAATGATCTGAGAATTTGTAGTGACACTGAGAGTAAATCATACTGAGTATGAACTAATAAAGTTAGTACATGAAATGTATACGCTGTTACGAATACAAACAATCATCAACTGAGCAAGGGAATGACGACAAAGAAAATTTGTGCCGGACCGGAACTCGAACCCGGATTTCCCACTTTGCGTAAGCGATGGCCTTAACGGCTTTGGCTACCCGAGCAAAGACTCACGGCCACATCCAAACTTCCGTATGTCGTCGTTCCTGTGTCGCAACCCCTAGGCCTACTCGTACGAGTACACCCATTATGTAATTCCCGTACAGAGGACGAGATTTTAATTGAAATTAACTGAGGATAAATGCGATATTGCAGTACCTGTTTTGTTAAGAAGAACGATGCAAGATAGGCACTGCAATATCGTAATAATGTCAGCAGTGACAGTACTTGTATTACTACTGCTGCCGCTGCCACTAATAATAATAATAATAACAATAATGACAATAAGGACAATAAGGACAATAATGACAGTGGCAGATATGAAAAGAATTTTTAAGTGTACAAATGGATGTTTTTTGATACAGCGAGTTCTGGGGAAAGAAAATATTGGGAGACTTCAGCAGCTAAGGCTCATCGTAGGACGGTCGGAAGAAAATGCAGGAAGACTTAGACAAAATCTCCACTTTGTGTAATGAATGCCAGCTCGTTTTAATTGTGGGTAAATGTAAGATAATGCCTACAAAGAAGATAAAGACCCTTTCCTAGCGGTAAACATCTTGAGTGTGACATTGTGGTCTATAAATACTGAGGGGTAACGCTAAGAAGCGATATCAAGTGGGACGGCCACATAAAATCAGCATTAGGGAATGCGAACGGAAGAAACAGACTTGTCGGAAGGATTCTCCGAAGATGCAGTACGTCAGTATAGGAAACCACGTAGATGGCGCTACGGTGACCAGTTCTGTTGTTCCATTGTCAGGAGTCCTTATCAAGTACACATGACAGTAGAGACGGAACTAACTCAAAGTTACTGAGCTCATAAATGGTCGATATCGTCCTTATGAAGGCGTAAAAGAAATGCTCGAGGAAATTAATGTGGGATACATCTGAAGAAAGATGAGGTAATTCTCGCGAAACCATCTTTGATAAATGTACACAGGCTGTATTCGAAGAATACAATGTGGCCATTTTTCTGCTGTTTTGTTGTCTCTAATGTGACGTGTTTGAGGTGCAAAGTCTCAGAGTTATTTATGTAGTCTGCGATTCTTTCATGCGATACTTTCGTGCTCAAAGACAAAATGTTCGGTTCATCACTTCGGACCGGAAAGACAGTTTCCGATCTTGCCATTGGACACCGAAGCTACAGATATTCTTCCAGAGAATCGCCAGTGCCGTGTCGTTGCATACCAGTACAGCAGAACGTTTTGCGTGTTCACTGCTTTCCGTGTTGTTAGCAGCAATCTATTGTTGCAAGGTAACGCCACTCACTGTGCACTCGTTTGTGGAGTTTATACACGGAGCTCAAAGAACATGAGAGACCGTCTCCGCAGCTGTTAGCGTACCTAGCTCTTATTCGGACGACCACGCTTCGATTCCCGGTATTGCCGGGCATTTTGTCTTGATGAGAGGACTGGAGCGGGATTCTTCCATCCTAATAATGTCAGTCGAGGAGCTAATGGGGCCGAGATAGCAGCTGAAAGGTTTCTAGCCGGGAAAGCGGTGTGCTGACCCCATGCCCCACCATACGGCTCCCGAATGACGTCGTTGTCATAGAATACATCGCAGGCAGACGGTATTGGATGATCTGTCAGGGGCGCAGCTGATATGAAACAGACGTTGGGAGGAGTAGCTGAAGAGAACCGCCTGTGTATTTTACTGCTTTCTCTGCAGCTGTCAGTGTCGCGCAGTAAAGCAGGGCACGCTGAGATGGTAGCAGAGAGCTCAACTGGCCTGGCCGTGTGCAGACTGCAAACGCGGCCGAACGCTGGAAGTGCGCGCTGCACCACGTGCCGCGCGTGCTCGCCGGCCGCTCGGACCTGAGCTCCGGACCACCTGACGGTCGCCACTTGCACCAGACGCAGCCGCCTCGTCTGCCAGCGATCCGCAGTTCCACTCTCAGCCATACAAACAGAAATCGCAGAATCCGTAATTTATTGCAGATCTAGATTTCGACTATAACATAGTCATCATCGGTTCACTACCAGAAGGGTCATATAGGCATTATCGTGTCAGAGAATAAACATGTGACAGTTGAAAGTAGCATTTACATAGCTGTCATGCACTGTGCAGTGGTTTCTGGAGTATAGCCGGCCGGAGTGGCCGAGCGGTTCTAGGCGCTACAGTCTGGAGCCGCGCGACCGCTACGGTCGCAGGTTCGAATCCTGCCTCGGGCATGGATGTGTGTGATGTCCTTAGGTTCGTTAGGTTTAAGTAGTTCTAAGTTCTAGGGGACTGATGACCTGAGCAGTTAAGTCCCATAGTGCTCAGAGCCATTTGAACCATTTTTTCTGGAGTATATATGTAGATGTAGATACATCAGAGTCCGCCTCTTTAGCTGTTAGGGTGGATGCTATGTAAATGAAAGCGTTAATTAACACATGTTTTTGCTCTGACATGGTTATGCCTATATGACAGCTGCAGAAACATACTCTTAAGTTCCACGAGCTCCGTGTATAAACTTCAAAAAATGGTTCAAATGGCTCTGAGCACTATGGGACTTAACATCAGTCCCCTAGAACTTAGAACTACTTCAACCTAACTAACCTAAGGACATCACACACATCCATGCCCGAGGCAGGATTCGAACCTGCGACGGTAGCAGTCGCGCGGTTCCAGACTGAAGAGCCTAGAACCGCTCGGTCACCGCGGCAGGCTATAAACTTCGATAACGATTGCACAGTGCATGGCGTTACCTCGTACCAACAGATTGGTGCAAAGAACACAGAAAGCAGTGAACACGCAAAACGTTCTGCTGTACTCGTATGCAACGACACGGCACTGGCGATTCTGTGGAAGAATCTATGTAGCTTCGGTGTCGAATGGCAAGATCAGAAACTGTTTTTCCGGTCCGAGATGATGAACTGAAGATTTTGTTTTTCAGCACGAAACTATTACATGTAAGAGTCCCAGACTACACAAACAACCCTGACACTTTGCACCTAAAACACGTCACGTTGAAGGCGGAATAGCAACAAAATAGCCACACCGTGATGTTCAAATACAGCTTGTGTTCATTTATCAGACGCGGTTTCGCGAGAATTACCTCATCTTTCTTCAGATGAATCCTATATTAATTTGCTTAGAGCATTTCTGTTACACTTTCATAAGGGCAATATCAACCAGTTACGATACCAGTAACATGTCTCTGAATGAGTTCCATCTCAATTCTCGTGTGTACTTCATAAGGACTCCAAAAATTGGAACAACAGAACTGGTCACCGCAGCGTCGTCTACGAGATTTCGAATACAGACGTACTGCATCTTCCGAGAACCGTTCCAACAAATTTATGTCTTCTGTTCACCTTCCTCAATACCGATTTTATGTGGCCGTCCCACTTATAACGCTTCTTAGCGTTACTCCTCAATATTTATACATCACAGTGTCATGTGCTCAAAATGTTCATCACTGATCTTATAAATAGGTAATGTAAGGGTCTTTATCTTCTGTGTTAGCGGCCTTCCTACGATGATTCTTAGTAGGTGTTGTCTCCCTACATTTTCTTTCCGCGGAACTCGCTATATCAGAAAACTACTATTTTGTACACGTATAAAGTCTTTTCGTATCTGTCTCTGTCATTATTATCTTTACTTTCATTATTATTGCTGTTTCATCACTAACTGTGGCGGCAGCAATAGTAATACAAATACTGTCAGTGCTGACTTTATTACGATATTGCAGTGCCTCTGTTGCACTGTTCTTCTTAGCAAAACAGGTACTGCGATGTCGTATTTATCCTCAGCAACTTTCAGTTAAAATCTCGTCCTCTGTGCGGGAATTACATAATGCGTGTACTCGTCCAAGTAGGCCTAGGGGTTGTAACGCAGGAACGACGACATATGGAAGTTTGGGTGTGGCCGTGAGTCGTTGCACGGGTAGCCAAATCCGTTAAGGCCATCGCTTACGTAAAGTGGGAAATTCGGCTTCGAGTCCCGGTCCGGCACAAATTTTCATTGTAGTCATTCCCTTGTACAGTTGATGATTGTTTGTATTCGTAACAGCGTATACATTTCATGTACTGACTTTATTAGTTCATACTCAGTATGATTTACTCTCAGTGTCACTACAGATTCTCAGATCATTGTAATACTATTCGTCATGTTAAAATAGTTATTTTTTTAGGTGACTATGAGTAAAAAAATAAGTACTCTATGTGTCTCTTACAGAGAGGGCCTCATGGCCCTAATCAGATCAGGTTATAATTCCTGTAGACAACGTCGATGGTGTAAACAGAGTATTTTGCTGATAATCCTGACCGATAAACCATTCATTTATGCTGAGAACATTAGAGGCGCTACTACTCTTCCTTGGGACGCACCTAATATGATTTTCATTTCTGTATATTCTCCATCCAGTTCAGTGTACTAGCTTATATTAGTCAAAGATTCATCGAGCCACTCACATGTTTGTGGAGACACTCCCTATGATCGCATCCGGCTTAGTATTCGACGATGTGGTACACTACAGAACGCCTTTAAGAAATCTAGGGACACAGAAACTATCTGTTCACCAGCGTCTGCTGTTTGCAAGACGTCGTGAACGAACAAAGCAAGCTGTGTTTTATACGAGTGGATATTCCTGAATCCGACCTGATTCCTTGCGAAAGGCTTGTTTTTAATCATGTGTGTCATGACGTCTGAGCTCAGAATGACGCTCTAGGATCCTGTAACAGACGGACGTCAGTGCTGAATCGATCTTCTACCCTTTTTGTGAACAACAGTTACCTGCTGTCTATCGCTGTTCACATGCGACTTGTGATTGTTCGTTGCGGAAGGGATTCTTGCTCAGTGTTACCTAATTCCACAGCGTATTTAACGTAAAATTCCATCAGGACCTCGAGGCCTCTTCGCTTTAAAAACTTTTTGTTGTTTTTCAATACCACGAACATTTGTATCAATATTTCTCATTTATGAGTGTACTTGGAGACGAAACATTGGTGTATTTGTATCCTCATGTGAGAATAAATTTTAAATTTGGGTCTAATGTTTATAATTTTTGGCTACTGTTCACTGTTTCGCCACCAGACGGATCCACGGAACGTTTGGATCTCTTCGTTAACTTTAAGGATGACATCGGCTTTGTACAATTTTTTACGTGCAGCAGCAAAAAAATGCAACGCAATAGATAGTCTTCTGATATGTACAGGTTGGTTACAAAGTAATTTTATCCCCTATAATAACGAACATAACCCTTGAACTTAAATAAATGACATGAACAACAGTTCCTTAGAGGGGTTTTCTTGAGATATGAACCATCACTTATCCAAAAGATTCGTCTGTGCACCGTCATTTTCATGATAAAGGATGTTGCGTCGCCAGGTGTGTGCTGGGTAACTCGAGTGAAAGCTTGCCTCACAGCATCTTTCAGGGCGTCAGTGGTACTGAAACGCTTTTCTCAAATGATACCTTTATGGACCCCCTCGTCTGGCCACCACAAAGCCCATACCTTACCACATGTGATATTCACCACGAGAGTCCATAAAGGGTATCGTTTCACAGAACTGTTAAAATACCATTGACACCCTTAAAGATGCTATGAGACAAGCTTTCACTGGAGTTACACCAGTAACCCTCCGAAAAATGACGCTCGGAACCTGGCGACGTATTACCTTTGCCTTGAGAATTACGTTGTGCAGACTGATTCATAGCTCATGAAAACACCTTCAGTGAACTGTTGTTCGTACTATTTATTTAGGTTTAGGGATTTATGTTGATTACAGTAGCGGTTACCGGACTGCGTGTCCACCATGTAGAGTGGTGCGAAAGTAATAAGGCTTGTGGAGGATGCCAGCAGCGGAAAGAAAGAGAGAGACTCAAGAATACTTCGCCGCGTCTGCGTTCCACACCGCAAGTCCTGTCTGTTGCCTCCCCAGGCAGTTGGCAACAGTGGGGTGTGCTTCACTTGGAGTCTCTTGTTTCTGCTTATGACATTCTCGAAAAATTCATATACGCGGATAAATATAGCTATCACTTGTTAACGTAGTACTTGTTGTCTTTACTTTGTCACCGACAATGAATACTACGAGGCAAACAGTCTCACCATAGCTACACTAAAGCTAATACATTCACTCTAACACGGGATACTCCCTTCAAATATCCCACGCTTTAACTTGATCTATTTATAGCGTGACACATCTACAACTATTGCTATCGTTGCCAGAATGTAGTTTTGGCTTATTATTTTAAAGTTATGTAGAAACATCTGGATTTCCCGTGCAAGTGTGCTGTCGAGTTTGTATACAGGGTGAGTCACCTAACATTACCGCTGGATATATTTCGTAAACCACATCAAATACTGACGAATCGATTCCACAGACCGAACGTGAGGAGAGGGGCTAGTGTAATTGATTAATACAAACCATACAAAAATGCACGGAAGTATGTTTTTTAACACAAACCTACGTTTTTTATATGGAAGCCCGTTAGTTTTGCTAGCACATCTGAACATATAAACAAATACGTAATCAATGCCGTTTGTTGCATTGTAAAATGTTAATTACATCCGGAGATATTGTAACCTAAAGTTGACGCTTGACTACCACTCCTCCGCTGTTCGATCGTGTGTATCGGAGGGCACCGAATTACGTAGGGATCCAAAGGGAACGGTGATGGACCTTAGATACAGAAGAGACTGGAACAGCACATTACGTCCACATGCTAAAACCTTTTTATTGGTCGTTTTCACTGACGCACATGTACATTACCATGAGGGGTGAGGTACACGTACACACGTGGTTTCCGTTTTGAATTACGGAGTGGAATAGAGTGTGTCCCGACATGTCAGGCCAACAGATGTTCAATGTGGTGGCCATCATTTGTTGCACACAATTGCAATCTCTGGCGTAATGAATGTCGTACACGCCGCAATACATCTGGTGTAATGTCGCCGCAGGCTGCCACAATACGTTGTTTCATATCCTCTGGGGTTGTAGGCACATCACGGTACACATTCTCCTTTAACGTACCCCACAGAAAGAAGTCCAGAGGTGTAAGATCAGGAGGGCTCGCCGAACGTGGCCCGTGTTTGTTACAACACGCAACTGAACGTCGGAGGTTTCAAGCGTCAACTTTAGGTTACAATATCTCCGGATGTAACTAACATTTTACAATGCAACAAACGGCACTGATTACGTATTTGTTTATATGTTCAGATGTGCTAACAAAACTAACGTGTTTCCATTTTAAAAAACGTAGGTTTGTGTTAAAAAACATACTTCCATGCATTTTTGTATGGTTTGTATTAAACAATTACACTACCCCTCTCCTCACGTTCGGTCTGTGGAATCGGTTCGTCAGTATTTGATGTGATTTACGAAATATATCCAGCGGTACCGTTAGGTGACTCACCCTGTATTTTGGGCGGCCTTTATAGTGAGCTGGTTTATTAGTACAATTCTTTACTCTTTTTTCCTCAATGATATAAAAATATAGTGTTTGTTTCCTGCTCTCATGGTTCTGCTACGAGCCATGTATGCAATAAAACTTTTTTTACAACCATCATATTAAAATGTTCTGGCTGCATAGTACGTAC
The DNA here is from genome assembly GCF_021461385.2 of Schistocerca piceifrons. Classification (NCBI taxonomy): domain Eukaryota; kingdom Metazoa; phylum Arthropoda; class Insecta; order Orthoptera; family Acrididae; genus Schistocerca; species Schistocerca piceifrons. The sequence goes on from NC_060140.1 coordinate 555,870,358, forward strand.
ACCAAATTCCGTTCCGTTAGATAAAAAGAAAAAAAACGTATTAAATAAAAAGCTATTTAGAAAATTTCCATACGGTTTTCACTCCCATTAGAAGAGGCACACATCCAAATTTAGCAGTTATTGATTTAACACATCACGCACAGTTTGCAGCAAAGCGATGTTAACCTTTTCTAAATACAGCTTTATGTTTTTCTTAGCAAAGAACCATGTCAACAATTGTAAATTTTCCGTCTAATTGAAGTGAACAGTAAGACTACTGCCTGTGACACCCAGTTTTCCGGATATCCGAGTTTGGAACGTCATTCAGTAAGCAGCCCCGTTGCAGCAGATACACAATCAATACAGTGTATACTTCGCCCGAAGAAAATGAGCTATTGACACATAATCATCACATAGTCAGAAGATATCGTTCTTGTGAAACAACTAGCTCGTTATGCACACGACGTAATGAGCGTCATCGACTTTGTATCTCTAGCTGATTCCATATTTATAGGTTTGCAGAAGGCTTTTGACACCGTTCCTGACAAGATGCTTTTAACCAATTTACGTTCCAATAGAGTATGTTCTCAGTTGTGGGTCTGAATTCGTGGTTTCCTGTCACAAAGGCCACAGATCGTAATAACTGAAGATAAGCCATCTAGAAGTGACACTGTGGTTTCTTCAAGCAAGTGTTATAGGCCCTCTGCGGTTCTTAATCTATATAAACAGTCTAGGAGGGAATCTGAGCAGTGCCCTTCGATTTTTTGCGGATGATGCTTTGATTTACAGTGTATAAAAGTCACCAGACACCCAAAAGCAATTGCAAAATTATTTAAACAAGATATCTGCATAGTGCGAATAATGGCAGTTGATCCTAAACAATGAAAAGTATGAGATCCTCCACGTGAGTATTAAGAAATTCCGTTAAATTTCGATTACACGATAAATCACACAAATTTATAAGTTGTCAATTCGACAGAATACTTAGTGATTATAACTACGAAGAAGTTAAATTGGAATCATCTCACACAAAATGTTGTGGCGAAAGCAAAGCAGGACCTGTGTTTTATTAACAAAGGACAACCAAAATGTTATTAGAAGCAGCTCGTTCCGTTTCATCGTGAAATAGGTGAGAGAGTATCACGCATATAATAAGGTAGTTGGGGGGTGACAATCATTAAAAGGAAGGCATTATACTTTGTAGCGAGGTCATTCCGCTATAATTCCGTCCCAAACTTTCTCCTCCGAATGGCAAAATATTTTATTGACTCACATCTACGTAGTCAATAAAACAGGAGAATTGAAAGCTTGCGCGGAAAGATTTAGATGTTAATTTTTCCTACGTGCTCTTCTAGAATGCACCGTTCGAGAATAAATCTGAAAGTCGTCCTATCAATCTTCTCCAAAACACTGTGAATCGCTGAGTAGTCATGTAGATGCAGACGTAGAAAATGTAAAAGCATTTCAACCAATGTGTATCTGGAATACGCCTTCTTGTGCAGTACACTTAATGCGAATATTTCGATAGCGTTTTGACCAGAATAGGTAAAGTGTTTCGCAAGAATAAATCTCGTATTTCCAAGTTTTCCCGGTGTTGCCCTCCCTCCAGGTGCCAGCAACGAAAACGTCCGGCGCGACACCCAAGTACCGCTGGGGTTTCACTGGACAGGCGGTCCATTCCAGCAACGTCACTTCTAATCCATGGCGCTGTTCCCCACACGGATAAAGCAGCCATCCTTGCTCTCACAAAAAAAACACCAACAGCTGCCTTGTAAACGGTAAACTGCGAGCACAACCGAACACAAAATACATCCAAAACACAGTCACAGTGGTGCAGCATCACGGGTACTATTCTGTACGAAAACATGTAATAAAATCATTCGTAGAGAACGGAAATGGTACTACAGACGATTAACACTGTTAGCTAGATGATACAACTTCCACAACGCTTTGCTGTTGGAAGCAGAGGAAGTGTCTCTTCATACTCAGATAAATTAATGTAGTGGAGGATCCGAACTACGGAGCCACTAACTGCCAAAAATTAAGCTATCCTATAGGATCTTATTCTGACCAGTTTCAGTCTCCCAACAGCGCGCTGCTGAATGGCAACTGCTAATTAACAGAGACGCTTTCCTACTGCCCAATATTCCAGAGGAATTCAGCAGTTCTAAATATCTTTTCCTCAATTACGCACTTCACTAACATCCAAATGCTTCCCACATGTGAAAAATCGAACATCAACAGCAAATCACGACAATCATGAACATACGGTGGCTAGGTATCACAATATTCACTGACGAGACGAAAATAACTCATAAAACCGTATGCGAGTAGCTCCTTTTGTCTTGATCTCCGAACAGAACTGTGATATTTGCACACTGAATGTATGATTACTATATTCACCATCAGTAACGGAGCATATGACAATGTCGAAGTTCTCGTATCACTGGATAACTTATGTAATACAAAAATCCTACACAACCTTAGATAAAGGTAGGGAGATATATGTACGCCATCAAAAGGAACTTTCAGAACCCAAAAAAGGAATTTTTTGACTCCTTAAGCAATCGGTTTTAAGTCCCTTCCTTTTAATATTTATACAGCTGACGTTAAAGCAACTTTTTCAGGACAGATATAGATCATTCTGCAGATAATTTCTGCACGTGTATATACATGTGGCAAAGTACTGCAAGGCAGACATAGCAACCTAAAGACAGTCATCAAAATTACCTACTAACTCCTTTAGTAAAATCTGATCAGCAGCTACTACCTACTCGCTTTTCGTGAACAATAGATTTATCTATAAAACATTACTAAATTTATGACATATTTATTTAAACAAATCTACTGTGTGAGCAAGGAAAGAAAACGTCGTAAGATAATGGCGTTACGAAATTTTGTAATACACGGATGGCGGTATAATCAATGTGATAAAGTGATAAAGGACTTATCAAAAAATGGCTCTAAGCGCTATGGGACTTGACATCTGAGGTCATCAGTCCCCTAGACTTAGAACTACTTAAACCTAACTAACCTAAGGACGTCACACACATCCACGCCCGAGGCAGGATTCGACCCTGCGACCGTAGCAGGTGCGCGGTTCCGGACTGAAGCGACTAGAACCGCTCGGCCACAGCGGCCGGAAAAGGATATATCGATGAGCTGCACCTCAAAAGTATTTATTTATTTGCATCCAGGCGTATAGCCCATCATCAGTGCCATATACTGTGCACGTTTACATGAAAAGATGTGCCTGTTAAGTATAACATCTTTGTAACGGTTAAAATTATGTGTATCCCTGCGGTACACACATCGGCGTGTATAATTTTGAAGTGCAGCTCATGGTGGCCATCAAGATGTTCTTTGACAAACACATACAAGCTATGGAGCACTCAGCATACAACATTTTTACATGATCAAATGTCTCAAAAAATCAATAAGTATAACGTCCTTGTTGAGGAAAGAAGCAGACGATATCGTGCACGCCCGCCAGGTGGTCAGACCACTTGAACTCAACAGGATCTCGATCATATCGACTTGTTAAGCGAACTACCGTCTCGCGACACCAGAACAGTGCAGTGGGAATGCAACGTTCATTACATGATATAAAGCACAAGGTGATTGAGCTACATCGATGCGCACTTAAGGAGAGAGGAGGCTTACTAGGGTTTAATATTTCGTGAACGGCGAGATCAAAAGAGACGAATTGGGAAAAGTTGGGGGAGAAAACCGACCATGTCCTTTCAAAGGAGCTATCCCCGCAACTGTCTTAAGTCATAAAAGATTAAAATTTTAATTTATTACTTCTGTTTATTACACATCAGTTTTCCATCACCCTGGTTCCCATAACTCCTGAAGACAGACGTTGACCGTGGATATTGTATCAGACTCACAGTCCCTTTGACTGTTCAGAGATGTCACTAAGCGGGACCAAAGATGTAAACAACCATGCATGAGCAGCGCCTATTAGACGGAGTGGTTCCGGGAGCTGATCAGTTCCAATCATTCCACCAGGCGTTGTACACGGCTCATGTTGTCTGTAGTTCAACCATGCCTAGACGGTCAATGCCGCGGTTCAATCGCGTTCGCATTGTTACTTTGTGCCACGAAGGGCTCTCAACAAGGAAAATGTTCAGGTGTCTCTGAGTGAACTAAAGCGATGTTGTTTGGACACGGAGAAGATACAGAGAGACAGGAACTGCGATGATATTTCTCTCCCAGGCCGCCCAAGGGCTACTACTGGAGTGGATGACCGCTACTTACGGATTATGGCTCGGAGGAACCCTAACGGCAACTCCACCATGTTGAATAATACTTTTCGTGCAGCCACAGGACGTCGTGTTACGACTCTAACTGTGCGCAATAGGCTGCATGATGTGTAACTTTACTCCCGACATCCATGGCGAGGTCCATCTTTGCAACCACGACACCATGCAGCGTGGTACAGATGGGCCCAACAACATACCGAACGGACCGGTCAGGATTGGCATCACATTCCCTTCACCGATGAGTGCTACAATCGTTGGAGACGTGTTTGGAGGCAACCTGAACGCCTTAGACACAATATTCATGGAGTGCAGCAAAGTGGAGGTTCCCTGTGGGCCAGACGTACGCCGCTGGTGGTCATGAGAGGCGCCGTAACGGCTGTACGATACGTGAACGCGATATTTATTCTTCGTGTCTACGTATTTTCAGTCCTCTGCCGTTAGAGGGCTCCAAATTATAGCGTGTACATAGCGGTATGGAACGTAATTTGTCGGTGTGTGAGAAACAGCGTGGTGTAATCGAGTTTCGAACTAGAAGAGTTTGTCCACACATGGAGCAGCTTCCCCATTAGCATAACAATGCCAGTCCACACACGAGCGCTACGATATCTGCAACAACCAACGTCTTAGGTTCATTGTCGTGGATCAGCCTCCATACTCCATTCTTAGAGTGATGGTATCAACAAATTGGTCTCTTGTTGGGAGAAATGTATTCGTTGGCAGGGTAACTATGTTGAGAAATAAATATGTAGTTATGAAGAATAAACATGTGGAATTTAATAACGCTTGTTTTATTGAATCACTTAAAAAATTCGGAGGCAAAACAGCACGCTCTTGCATCAAAATAATTACAGAAGTTGCTGAGATTAACGCTCACATATAGACAAAAAAAAAAAAACAAAAAAAACAAAAAAACGCAGCAGTCGACTTGTACTAATGTTCGTGGGATGAGAAACCATTTATTTCGCGTGCCAGTATTTCCTTTGCTGAAACTGGGCGGAAAATACCAGAGGTGATCATAGAGGTGTCTGGGTGTTGTAAAATCTAAATGTTTTTTTCCGCTTTCAGCTGGTCTCATTTGATGGAGAACACTTGCAGAAAAAAATCCAAGTCTTCATGGAACATTTACAATGTGTCACGAAAACGAAGTAAACTATCGCGTAAAGACTAAGGAGACACAAGCAGAGAATTTACAACCATAACAAGATTGGTCACGGGGAGAATATTATCAGTCGATACCATCGTCTCCGTCCCTCCGTTCCCCCCCCCCTCCACCCCCCCCCCCCCCCATCACCAGCACCACCTTTGCTATCGACATCAACGTCAAAACTTTCCTACTCTGTTCCGCTCGCCATCTGTGTGAAAGCCGCCATTTGAAGTGCATTGTTTGCAGACTGGGATTCGCAGGAAGAAGCTTGCGAAATGCAATTCAGGCACGAAAGCAGTGGCTTACAAAGCACTTGTAAAACCGATTCTTGAGTATTGTTCGTTCATCTGGGATCCTTACCACGTAGGACTGATAAAAGAGATAGAAAATTACCAACAAAGAGCGGCATGTTTCGTCGCGGATTCGTTTGGACGCCGCGAGAGCGCTACGGAGATGCTCAACAAACTCCATTGTCAGACGTTACAAGAGGGGCGTTTTACTATTGAAGATCTGAGTGAGCATTTTCGGGAAGTCGGACAACGCATTACCTCCTCCCACATACATCTCACGAAATGACCACGACGAGAAAATTCGAGAAATTAGAGCTGACACACTGGCTTACCAATAATCATTCTCCCCACCCGCCATTCGCGAGTGGAACAGCGAAGGGGGGCTCACTTAATCAGTTAGTGGTACTAGAAGTACCCTACACCACATACCGTCAGGTGGCTTGCGGGGTATGATATAGTTCGAATCTAAGGATCAATGAACATGCACAATCACTCATCAGCAGCGGGATTTAAACATACTGATATACGTTGTTCGGCGGTTTCCCTATTTCACTTGATTAGAATGTCAAAGCCAGCCCGGCACAAGCTACGTAGCATTTCGTCTCGAATGATATCAACGTGTATGAGACGTTAGTTAATCTGTAGCCTCTCATCTTCTTGATTCACTTGCACGTACGAGCTCTATTGCTGCGATGCAGGGTGGCGGCTTTGCTAATCTGCGGTTTGTAGCGAGCAGACGGTGGCTTGTTCATTGTGGTCGGTAATTGGATCGTGTGCGGCGCAGAGATACGGGAGCAGCAAGCGCAGTTGGAGCTAGCTAGCTGGGGTGACGCCGCGTCGGCGCCAGACTGCGCCGCCTCGGGCCTGTGGCAAAGCAGCGCACAGCGCGGCGTCGCTGCTTCTCACATCCTTCGTGACCCAGAAGTAAAATCCATTCACTCTGGAGCCGGCTAGTATAAAAAACGCTGCGATATCAAGTTCCACACCACCTCTCGACTAGCATATTTAGTGCTTTTTGATCGGAACCCTCTCTGACAATACCTTTCTCTCCGCATGAAATCGCTAGGCAACGAAGATGACAATAATTCTGTGTTCTCAGCAAATAGAGCGCCTTGCGACTTTCGTACACTGTTCGTACTCACACCACGACGGATCATTTCAAGGTTAGACCGCGCGTGCGTTGCCAGTTTAAGGCAAGAAGGGCTACAGCAAGAGTAATTGTCCACCGAACTGACGTACACAACAACGTTGTCATTCGGGCATTCAAACCCTATGTGAGACACATAACACGGAACAGCTGTCTCGTAGTGGTCGCCAGCGGACAACAACACCAGCTGTAGAACGCTATCGACAAAATATCAGAGGAGGAACACTAGAATAGGGACACAATCTTGAGAAAGGATCTCAGCTGTCGTTTTGTGCACAACACACAATTCTACATACTCAAGTAATCCAGGGTAACAACGGGAAACCTAATTCAGGATGTTTCGAATATTTCTTTTGTATGCTGTTTTGCGGCTACACATTGTATGAAACGCAATCTAATGTTAGTCTCAAAAATGTTCAAATGTGTGTGAAATCTTACGGGACTTAACTGCTAAGCTCATCAGTCCCCAAGCTTACACACTACTTAACCTAAATTGTCCTAAGGACAAACACACAGACCCATGCCCGAGGGAGGACTCGAACCTCCGCCAGGACCAGCCGCACACTCCATGACTGCAGCGCCTGAGACCGCTCGGCTAATCCCGCGCGGATGTGATAGTCTACCGAAACTCCTTTTTTAATATATTTTTGCTTATTGCTCCCAGTTAGCTAGTTGTACCTAATATAATCAAGCACTTACATGTAACATCTGGTCTTAATATAATTTTGTATTTACTCCACAAGATCGCAAATGATATTTTTTTCAAATGCGGTATACTTTCGTTTTGTTATTTATTTTGGACGTGGTTGTTTATCGATCTATGTGGCAGATTTAAGGTACACTTTTACGTTTTTATCTCTGATGAAAATCGAGTTATATCGTACGTAAAATTTAGGACTGTCATTTGTTGTGAATTATTTGTCACTGTTAAGAATTTTGTCGAAGTTGTGAAAATATTTTTACTTTTTCATTTTTGACGTTATTTGAATTTTTTTCCAGATGTGCGTAGATTTCTATTTTCCCCAGGATGCTCATGTGGCGTCCTTTTCCAGCTAATGCCTTCTGCAGTGTGTTGATTTTCTCGAAGATGTATATTGAAAATGGAGAGGTTGTTTTCATTTCCGTTCATGTCTTCTTTTTTTCTTGGAGACAACCTCCCCACGTTTAGTATTCGTCTTCGAGAAAATCAACAGTCTACAGCAGATAGAACCGCAAAAGAAAGCGACATGAACATCCTGAAGCAAATAGAAATCTAAACCCATTTGGCAAAACATTCAAATACAGAACTCGGAAATAAAGAAAATATATATTGACAACTTCAACAAAGTTCTTATCGATGACTAATAATACGGAACAAAAGACAGTCATGAATTGTAAGTGCAGTGTAAACCGGCTTTCATAAAAGATGACAAATTAAAGGCAAACCATATCTCTGGCACTCAGATTGGTACTGTAACAACTACACATAAAATAACACAAAAAAACTCTCTGTCATGAGACACACAACACTGAAGACCCTCCTCGTAGTGGTCGCCAGTGGGCAACAACTCCATCTGTAGACTGCTATGTACAAAATATCAGGGGACGAATACCTGACTGATTTACTTTTTATTTTGACACGGTACTCTAATAAACATATGTACCGAAGTAGGCTACAAATTTTTTTAGTATATGTTGTATATTAGTATATATATATATATATAGTATATATATATATATATATATATATATATGTTGTATATTAGTATATATATATATATATATATATATACTAATATACAACATATACTAAAAAATACACTTCTGGAAATTGAAATAAGAACACTGTGAATTCATTGTCCCAGGAAGGGGAAACTTTATTGACACATTCCTGGGGTCAGATACATCACATGATCACACTGACAGAACCACAGGCACATAGACACAGGCAACAAAGCATGCACAATGTCGGCACTAGTACAGTGTATATCCACCTTTCGCAGCAATGCAGGCTGCTATTCTCCCATGGAGACGATCGTAGAGATGCTGGATGTAGTCCTGTGGAACGGCTTGCCATGCCATTTCCACATGGCGCCTCAGTTGGACCAGCGTTCGTGCTGGACGTGCAGACCGCGTGAGACGACGCTTCATCGAGTCCCAAACATGCTCAATGGGGGACAGATCCGGAGATCTTGCTGGCCAGGGTAGTTGACTTACACCTTCTAGAGCACGTTGGGTGGCACGGGATACATGCGGACGTGCATTGTCCTGTTGGAACAGCAAGTTCCCTTGCCGGTCTAGGAATGGTAGAACGATGGGTTCGATGACGGTTTGGATGTACCGTGCACTATTCAGTGTCCCCTCGACGATCACCAGTGGTGTACGGCCAGTGTAGGAGATCGCTCCCCACACCATGATGCCGGGTGTTGGCCCTGTGTGCCTCGGTCGTATGCAGTCCTGATTGTGGCGCTCACCTGCACGGCGCCAAACACGCATACGACCATCATTGGCACCAAGGCAGAAGCGACTCTCATCGCTGAAGACGACACGTCTCCATTCGTCCCTCCATTCACGCCTGTCGCGACACCACTGGAGGCGGGCTGCACGATGTTGGGGCGTGAGCGGAAGACGGCCTAACGGTGTGCGGGACCGTAGCCCAGCTTCATGGAGACGGTTGCGAATGGTCCTCGCCGATACCCCAGGAGCAACAGTGTCCCTAATTTGCTGGGAAGTGGCGGCGCGGTCCCCTACGGCACTGCGTAGGATCCTACGGTCTTGGCGTGCATCCGTGCGTCGCTGCGGTCCGGTCCCAGGTCGACGGGCACGTGCACCTTCCGCCGACCACTGGCGACAACATCGATGTACTGTGGAGACCTCACGCCCCACTTGTTGAGCAATTCGGCGGTACGTCCACCCGGCCTCCCGCATGCCCACTATACGCCCTCGCTCAAAGTCCGTCAACTGCACATACGGTTCACGTCCACGCTGTCGCGGCATGCTACCAGTGTTAAAGACTGCGATGGAGCTCCGTATGCCACGGCAAACTGGCTGACACTGACGGCGGCGGTGCACAAATGCTGCGCAGCTAGCGCCATTCGACGGCCAACACCGCGGTTCCTGGTGTGTCCGCTGTGCCGTGCGTGTGATCATTGCTTGTACAGCCCTCTCGCAGTGTCCGGAGCAAGTATGGTGGGTCTGACACACCGGTGTCAATGTGTTCTTTTTTCCATTTCCAGGAGTGTATATATATGTATGTATGTATATACTACATAAATGAGCAACAATGTTATCGAGAATCTCGAAAGGTCTTCACCAATTTATTTCAAATTTTTACACGATACTCTAAAAAAACCTTCGGATGGACACAGGCTAAATATTTTTTGATATATACCGTATAATATATATTTTTAAAATCTATTCTATTTTACGCTGAACAGCCAAAGAAACTCGTACAAGCCGGCCTGTGTGGCCGAGCAGTTCTAGGCGCTTCAGTCCCGAACCGCGCGAACGCTACGGTCACAGGTTCGAATCCTGCCTCGGTCATGGATGTGTGTGATGTCCTTAGGTTAGTTAGCGTTAAGTAGTTCCAAGTTCTAGGGGACTGATGACCTCACATGTTAAGTCCCATAGCGCTCAGAGCCATTTCAACTATTTGAAACTGATACATCTTCCTAATATCGTGTAGGGACCCCGCGAGGACGCAGAAGTGCCGCAACACGACGTAGCATGGACTCGATTAATGTCTAAAGTAGTGCTGGAGGGAACTGATGCCATGAATCCTGTAGGGCTGTCCATAAATCCGTAAGAGTACGAAAGGGTGGAGATCTCTTCTGAACAGCATGTGGCTAGGCATCCCAGATATGTTCAATAATGTTCATGTCTGAGTATTCTGGTGGGCAGCGGATGTGTTTAAACTCAGAAGAGTCTTCCTGGAGTCACTCTGTAGTAATTCTGGACGTGTGGGCTGTCGCATTGTCCTACTGGAATTGCTCAAGTCCGTCGGAATGCAAAATGGACATGAATGGATGAAGGTGATCAGATTGGATGCTTACCTACGTATCACCTGTCAGAGTCGTATCTAGACATATCAGGGGTCACATATCACTTCACCTGCACATGCCCCACACCGTTACAGAGCCTTCACAGCTTGAACAGTCCCCTGCTGACATGCGGGGTCCCTGGATTCATGAGGATGTCTCCATAACTGTACACGTCCATCCGCTCGACAAAATTTGAAACGAGAATCGTCCGACCAGGCAACATGTTTCCAGTCATCAACAGTCCTATGTCGGTGTTTATGGGCCCAGGTGAGGCGTAAAGCTTTGTGTCGTGCAGCCATCAAGAGAACATGACTGGGCCTTCGGCTCCGAAAGCCGATACCGATGATGTTTCGTTGAATGGTTCGCACGCTGACACTTGTTGATGGCCCGGCCTTGACATCTGCAGCAATTTGCAGAAGGGTTGCACTTTTGTCACGTTGAACGATTCACTTCAGTCGTCGTTGGTCCCGTTCTTTCAGGAGATTTTTTCCTCCCGGATCGATGTCGGACATTTAATGTTTTATAGGATTCCTGATATTCACGATACACTCGGAAATGGTCGTACGGGAAAATCTCCAATTCATCGCTACCTTGGAGATGCTGTGTCCCATCGCTCGTGCGCCCACTATAACACGATGTTCAGACTCACTTAAATCCTCATGAACTGCCATTGTAACAGAAGTAACCAATCTAACAACTGCGCCAGAAGCTTGTTGTCTTATATAGGCGTTGCTGACAGCAGCGCCGTGTTCTTCCTGTTTACGTATCTCTGTCTTTGAATACGCATGTCTATACCAGCCAGTGTCTTCGGTACTTCAGTGTGTAAACAGAAGTCGATGTTTAATTTTTCTGCCAAAATCTCGAAACTTGATGCCCCATTTACTCCTAATTTTCACACGATACTCTAATAAACGTGCGGACCGACATAGGCTACATATTTTTAATATGTGTGGTGTACAAATGTATAAAAGGACAATATTGTTAACACCCATCTCGAAAATTTCTTGACCGATTTACTTGATGTTTCGAAACGATGTACTTACAATTTGTACACGACAATCTAATAAACATTCGGACGGACATACGCTATATGTTTTTCAATATATATAATATATAAGCACATATATAATATATAGCAGGGAAAGGTCGTTAGCAAATAACTGGAAAAGTTCTTGACCTCCTTACTTATTTTTGCACTACACTCTAATAAACATCCAGACGGACAGAGGCTATATTTTTCTTCAACGGCAATGTACAAGTGTTCTGTTAAAACCAACCGGGAGAAAGAAGATGCTGTACTGTGCTGTAAAATGTCCAATTTCGTTTTCTTTGGCTTCAGATGGTTCAAATGGCTCTGAGCACTATGCGACTTAACTTCTGAGGTCATCAGTCGCCTAGAACTTAGAACTAATTAAACCTAACTAACCTAAGCACATCACACACATCCATGCCCGAGGCAGGATTCGAACCTGCGACCGTAGCGGTCGCTCGGTTCCAGACTGTAGCGCCTAGAACCGCACGGCCACTACGGCCGGCAATGTTTTCTTTCTTACAATCAATTTTAACTACGGTAGCAGAGCGTTAAAACCTTTAGACAAACTGTTTCTCACATATATACGCATTCTTCGTATATATAATTTTAAACAAAAGTAGTATACTAAGTTATGTGCTGTTTTATTTTTATCCTCTCAGTCGGTTTTAACAGGAAACATGTATGTATGGCTGTGGGCTTATGATTAGAATACTACTGCGAATCTTCCAAGAACTCGTAATCCTATCCGGTTACAGATAAAAACCACGCGAAATACTGTCACTGCAGCCACTGTCGTCACACATCCAGCAGTATAAGAGGCCTTGCATACTCCGCATACCATGATCTCAACCGATTTATCTATTTATTTTAAGCGACTTGAGGTCTCAATCAAGTTTTCGGTGGCTGTAAAAATAAACAAATAAACAAGACTCAAGTTCATCGAGAGAGGGAAAGAGGAAATGGACAGCAAAGGGTTGAGGGATGGGGAGGGGGGGGCTGGTATATGGACATGGAGAGGGGGAAGGAGGAGATGAGCAGAGAGAGAAGGGATAGGCGGAGGAGGATATGGAGGGTGGAGGGGGAGAAGGAGATTAGGACGTGCATTCAATTCTCATACATATTTAGTGATCGCAAGGCGCTGCTGGATACGCTAGTATATACATAATAGCTTGTTAAAGTTTGGGTATCACTCGAAAACGGACCGAGCTCGAAACCGGTAGTAAATAAACAATATATAGAAAAGCAGCTCTGCTGTACTATCATCACAGTGCGTTTCATATCATACAGGGTGGCCGCTTGAGGATTTCAGCTCTGCAGTTCGCGAGTAAATACTACGGCATCTAGATCGCACCGACCGACAAGTGACACGAGAGAGAGTGAGAAGGCCGTTCTTTGCAGCTCAAGGCCTTCCAACCCGGCCAGGGGAATGTGTGCCACAGGTGCGATGTATTCGTGTGGGAGATGTCTCCCCTCCTAAATAAGCGCAGGTCAGTCGTCGAGAATCGTCGTTTTTGCGTACAACGATCCTCCTGTCGCCACCTTCACTCTGGAATTGTTATTCGAGTGTTTCGACTCTGCCACCGTGATCGTAAGCCTCACTCCTCAGTGAAGAATGGTAGGTGTTGCTGCGTATCACGTACAGAGCAGCGTCACGTAACCTGTTGGCATGGCAGCAGCGGAGCACAGTGAGCTACGTGGTGCTGCGGTCGGAGTGTGCGGGTCTGAACAGCGTCTGGTGACCTGCATCGAACGATCTGCGTACAACACACAGTGAAATTTGTGGCTGACACACTGGAAGTACCCTTGTGTTTCTCGTGGGCTGCGATGTAGCACCTAGTTTCTTTTCTTAAAAATGCCTCGACAGACAGTTGCGACTATGTTTGCACTGCCTGCTTGCTGTGTGTCATCGAAGAACAGTTCAGAAACCAGCACAGTATGCTCAAACATGAAACAGTTTCGTTCACAGTTCACGGGCAAGCAGATTTCGACAACAGTTTCAGGTAGGTACCTGAATAATATTACCACGTTGTGTACAACCTGTTTTTAACCGCATCGCATACACAATTCGTGTGCCAAAAAAAGAAGTACTAATCGAAGTTCGTTCTTCGGCACTTCCCGAGATAACCCGCTCGTATTTCACTAGCGCTTGAACCCGATTTTCATGTGGTTCGATACGATCCACGTTTAACCCTTCCTTCTCTCAGTACGCACGAGACTCGAGTTCTTCTTCTTATCCAGGCTCCACAGAATTTCTTAGAATTTCTTTAATAGGCGTAAAATATTGGCGTGCAATTTCCCCGTTACACTCTTTCATTCACAACTGTCTTTATCACCCATCATGTATCTGCGATAGTGAACTCTCATGAGTCAAAATCATAATCAGTATCATTTTAAATCGTCATCTGCTGCTCATCTTAGTCACATAAAATCGGTTGATGGTTTTAAGTGACGTAGATAACGACTTTCGTAGCAAGATACTGATTACGATGATGACTCATTATAGTTAACCGTCACAGGTACTCCACATGTGATCAAGACATTTGCGAAAACAACAGTATATTTTAAATAGATTGCCTACTCCTGTTCAACAATGTCAAATTTCATTTTACTCGTTGATTACAGAAGGAATAAATATTAGGGTTTAATGTTGCTCGACGGCAGGGTTATGGAGAACAAGCACGGATGAGAAGGGAAAGTGGCCGTGTCCTTTTCAAAGGAAGCATCCCAGCATTTATCACTCTATTGTTTACTGCTGATAATAAGGAATATTGATGTTTACGTTGATTCAAACCTTTTCTACATATATATGTACATCTTACTCCGCAAGTCACCTTACGTTGTGTGGCGGAGGGTACTTTGTGTACAACTGTAACTTCACAGTTTTCCTGATCCAGTTGCGAATAACACGCGAGAGGAACTATTTCCGGTACGCCTAGGTGTGGGCTCGAATCTATCTAATTTCATTTTCATCGTCTTTTCGCGAGATAAGACATATTAGTTGACTCCTCCAGGAACGTACGCTGTCGGAACTTTACCAATAAACCACACTATGATGCAGAACACTTCTTTTGCAGTGTCTGCCACTGAAGTTGGTTGATCATTCTTGTGATTCCTTGACGCTTGCTAAATGAACCTGTAACGAAACGCGCCGCTCTTCTTTAGATCTTTACTATTACCTCTTTCATTCCCATCGGGTACGGATCCCACACTGACGAGCAACATTCAAGCATTGACGGATGAGTGTTTTGTAGATACCTCCTTTGTTGATGAACTACATTTAGTGGGCATTCTTCCAATGAATCTCAGTCTGGCATCTCCCTTACATGTGAATAATTCCATGTGTTCGTTCCATTTCAGATCGCTCTGCACGCAAACGCCTTGGTATTTTACGGAAGTAACTGTTGTCAATGATTGTTCTGAAATTGTGTAATCATACAGTAAAGGGTCTTTGCGCTTATGTATTCGCAATACATTACATTTGTTAACGTTGAGGGTCAATTGGTACTCCCTACATCAAGCGTCGATCCTCTGCAGCTCTTCCTGCATTTCACTACAATTTTCTGGCGTGCGATTTCTCTGCGTATAACAGCGCCAACTTTGACAAGCCTCATGGAACTTCCGACATAATGTACTAGGTCATTTATGTGAAAAGTAATGCTATTATAACACTGCCCTTGGACACGTCCGAAGTTGCTTCAACGTCTGGATACTTCTCTCCGCTCAGAATGACATGCTGTGTTCTCTTTGAACGCTTGATGTTTACGTTGACTCAAACCTTTTCTATATACGTACATCTTACTCCGCAAGTCACCTTACGTTGTGTGGCTTCACGCTAATTTTGGCTTAGTTTAACTTTTGTTTGTCTGTGAGGCTTTGAGTACTTTTAAATTTGCGGTGAAGCTCTCTTTGGTCTAGCAGTTATCTAATATGACTGTCGAACAACAACGGGTCTTTTCTGTCCCTCGACACTTCGCTCGACACATACATGTCTAAAGCGTATTGCACAGTACTCTTGAACTTTGTCCACTGATACTCAAATTGTTAGTGCTGGAGACGAAATTTTCGTGCCGACCGCTCAGGTAATCTGAAATCTGTCACTCTTGCGAAGCAGAAAGAACTTCCTGCCTTTTTTTTTGTATTCTTATTTACAACCTTATTCGGTGATGCTGTAAAGACCTTGTAGTATTGATTCCCTGTTCTGCGCTGAGTCAAAAAGTTCGGGTCTGTTTGTCACCAGCAGGTCTAAGATGACATCTTCACGAGTCGGTTCTCTGGTTAAATGCTCAAGTTAATTTTCGGATAAAAAGCTTAGAACGGTTTCGTATGACTCTCTGTCCCTGTCACCCAACCTAATCATTTGAGTCTCCCAGTCTATAGCTGACAGGTTACAAACTCCACGTGGCCAGGAAATTTACACGAAACGTTCCTCAAGTTTCCCCCCGCTTGTTCCACCAGTACTGCTGCTAAGGCAGGGACCTATAGAAAGCATGCAGTGACCATGTTTGATCCATCTTTAAAACTTCTCTTCAGACAAATTATTTCGCTTTTGGAATCTGTACTATCTCACTAGATATTATGCTATTTTTATAGCTATCAACACACATGCACCAGCAGTGCATCCTAAGTTCGTGATATACATTGTAATCGAAATTTAGAATTCAAATTGCTACTGACGTCTGGTTTCTTTTGGCCCTAGTACTACGTGGGCGTTGTTACCATTTATAAGCGAGATTAGTTCCCAGACCTCCCCATAGACGCTACGGCAGCTAACTAATGTTATGTTAATGTTTTCTTTCTCCAATCTGTTGTGACGAATGCTACTCTAACGGGACTCAGAAGGCATCTTATCAGATCTGTGTTGGGGATTTCTCTATGCTAAAAACCCACACATGCACGCCATACGTACACCGTTACGCTAGTAGCCACTTTTTGCGTGTATTACACGTTTGTCCTGTTAAGGGAAACTCTACAATTCTCCTCCCGTTAGCGGAGGAAGAGAAATCTGCATCTGATACCGTCGGAGAATCATCCGAGCCTGTGGTTTAGACCTTCCACCGTGCTCCAAACCAGAGGACCACTCTCTGTTCTCATAACGATGCTGCAACTAGATAGCACTGCTTAGAGCCTGCGGGTGAGGCTAAAGCTGCCTGTAGGAACCGATGATGGACACTTAACCCAGGCGCCAAGCGTCATTCGTTTCTACAATAGCCCCGATTTGCAGCCGGGTGCACCCAGTGCGCCGAATCGCACTCTATTTTCCCGAAGGGCTCCATCAGCAGCCTAACACTGGAGCTCTCAATTACAAACACTTCCGCCCTCTTCACTGGTCTGGACCTCATAGGAAGATTACCTACAGTCCGAAAAAAAGGAGGTGTGCCGTGCTGGCTCACACGTACTTTCAGCAGTAGGCAATACCTCAAACCTGTTTTTAAGACGTAAGGGTAGGTACCCACTTCCGGCTTTCTCCCAGAGATTCGTGACCCCGGTACTGTTCGCCAGTCACCATGAAGAAATGTCGATCGGCCGGGACGTGCAAACCGGAAGACGCAGCGGCACCAGGGATCCCAAGCGAGGCAATAGGCTCCAGAGGTGGAAAAGTATTCGTCTCAGATGCCACAACGGTAAAACTATAAGGATGATAGATGCTAATCAGACTATTTTAAAACGAGAAACCAACTGTCGGAAATTAGTATTTCATGTGGCACGAAGTCTTGAATGATCAACTGATGTGAGTTAAATGTTTGTGAACTGCTTCTGCTTCTGAAAAAAAAGTGAGGATCCAGAAGATATAGTCGCATGTCAATGTTCTCGTAACTTGGTACATTTACACACCATCGGCGGACACGTAAGTGATTAGGTTTGCAATTCTCTGTGACACTTATAACGGCCACCAGAGTACGTTACTGTTGTGGTGTTGTTACCGGGCCCCATAGTGTATATAAGGGACGTGAACGGCGTCACACCTTGAGTAATCACTGTGAATGATACGAAGATGTCGCGTATTCGCGTGAGATAACGTTATAGACACCTAACAGTTTGAAAGCGGCCTCACTACGGGTCTCCATTTGGCCAGGTTGTCGAATTGTGCAATATCCAGATTTTTAGAGCATTCGAATGTGACAATGGTCCTGTGTTGGAGTGCATGGCCACGTGAGGGCAGGCATTGTCATTGCCAAGGTACTGGAGACGACATCTGACCACCACAACAAAGGGCCGTATTGTGCACCAAGCACATCGTAATCCCTCCAAAGGTGCACTCGCCATTCGAGAACAGGTAATGGACTCTCTGCAGCGTTCTGTGTCATCCTGCACCGCTGGTAGATCTCTAGCAGTAGCCGGGCTAGGGAATTATAGTCCCACGCATAGGTTGCCATTTACACCTCAACACGAACGGAGTTTAGAGTTCGGAGTGGTGCCATGGCAGGGTAGTGTGGACAGCTGATGAATGACGTCGCAATGTGTTCTGTGACGAATCGCTGTTCTGCACCATCTCATGACTATCGTCGGCGAGTATGACGCCGACTACTAGAGACGTTCAGTTCCGTGCTTGCGCGGCGATGTTACTCCTGGCGTCGTGGTGTGGGGAGCCATCGGGTATGACTTCATGTCGTGACTGGTAGTGACTGAGGGAACTCAGATGGCACAACGGTACGTCATTGACATCCTACGCCTTCATTTGTTATCTCTCATGGGCACTCGGAAGGACGACAATTCAATCCTGCGTCCGGCCATCCTGATTTAGGTTTTCCGTGATTTCCCTAAATCGCTTCAGGCAAATGCCAGGATCGTTGCTTTGAAAGTACACGGCCAACTTCCTTCCCCACCCTTCCCTAATCC
Source organism: Schistocerca piceifrons (assembly GCF_021461385.2). Classification (NCBI taxonomy): domain Eukaryota; kingdom Metazoa; phylum Arthropoda; class Insecta; order Orthoptera; family Acrididae; genus Schistocerca; species Schistocerca piceifrons. The sequence goes on from NC_060140.1 coordinate 555,889,075, forward strand.
GATGGGACCAATGACCCCGCTCTTTGATCATCTCCCCCAAGTCATCCAACCAACCAACAGTATCGTGGTGACATTTTTCAACAGGATAATGCTCGTCAATTCACGGCACGTGTTTCTACGAATTGTTTGCGTCATGTTGAGGTACTCCCGTGGCTTCATTTCCCCCAGATCTGTACCCGATAAAATATGTGTGGGATCATCTCAGTATGTCAACTCTGTTCCATTGGCAGTACCCAGGTTATGAAGGACCAGTTAAAGCAGTTGCGGGGCAGTTTGCCTCAGAGGAGGATACAACGGCCTTATGATACCCTTCCCAACCCAACTAGCTCGTGCATTCAGGCCAAAGCCTATGATACACCATACTGATAGGTGGACCCCTTCTGCCAAGTTCTGTGAAAATTTGATTCGATTTTGTAATCACAGACCCTCTCAACCCATGAAGTTACATTTCGTTTCCTCCTCTCCTTCTGAACGCTTCATATCTTTGAGTAAAGCAATTTATTAGGGAAAGGATACAAGAAGAAGAAAAGAATCTGTTTTGAGAATTTACAGGTATTTAAAAATTCTCTAATTACAAAAGCAACAAAGTTTAGAGTTTACTATTGTCTTGCACTTCTGGTCATTACGCATGGGTCAGAAACGTGGGCGATGACGAAAGTGGGTATAAACAAACTGAGGACATTTGAAAGAAAAACCTTGTGAAAAATAAGTGGGTCTATGTGAGAAAAAGATGACTGGAGAGTAAAATACAACCACGAATTATATCAGCTTATGCAAGGGAAACCTATAATAAAATATATCTCAGAGAATGCGCTGACTGAGACATATGAAAAAGATGCCGCATAGCAGCAGGTCCAAAAGAATAATGAAACGAAGTTTGCATTACACTAGAAGGAAAGGCCGACCAAGAGCAAGACGGCTGCACAGTGTGTTGGCTGACCTTAACAGGATGGTGACGCCAAGATTGAAGAAAAAAGTGGAGAACAAGTTATATGAAGGAAGGCTGTTCAGGAGCCAAGGTTTATCAAGAACTGTAGTGCCAAACGAGAAGAAGTTGCTAAAACTACGTATTTATGAAATCGCTCCGCATTTTAGTAACCCCCTGTTGAGTCGGGCTGCTGCCCTTTGGCGAGCATATGCCACACATATGCGACGTCGTCGGTGGCGGAGCAGAGCAGGTCGCAGACATTTCCTGCGGTTGGATGACGAGGCAGCCGTCGCGAGGGCGCGCTACTTGGCTGTTTTACGAGCGCCCAGTAATACGGCCATAAACCTCGTTGGTGCCGTAGAAGGTCCCGGGCTGTTGCTGCAACGGCTACAGTCTATTTGTTAGGACGCTGGGGTTATGTCTCCAAGGTTAACGGCGGTATTGAGGTTCCTGCTGTACAAGTTTCCCCATCCAGATTCCTCCCTCCCTCCCCCTCCCCCCTTCTCTCTCTCACTAAAAGTGATTGTAACACATGAATAACTAACCAAGCTACCTTGTATGAAGGATCAATGCGAAACATTCGTATCAATGCTGAGGTCCGCTGTTTCAAGGCTTTAACCGTCCTTAAATGCGTCAGTCATAGGTCCTGGGGCGCTGGCAGGGCACGTCTGCTCCAACTTTATAAGGCCTTTGTGCGACCTCGACTGGAATACAGATGTCAAGCTTATGGATCTGCAAGATCTTCGTACCTCAAAAAGTTGGATGTGATTCACCATGAGGGTCTTAGGCTATCAACGGGGGCTTATCGCACGAGTCCAGTTGCTAGTCTATGTGTCTAGGCTGGAGAGCCTCCGCGGTCCATTCGGCGTCTTCTCCTCGTGGTACGGCAAGCATACAGGGCCAAGTCCACTCCACTTTCGTTGGCGTCCAACACCTTTTCACAGCCGGCACTGGAACGACTCTTCCGCCACCGTCCGAAGGCAACAAAGCCGTTTGGCATCCGTGCAAAGGAGAGTCTCGAGTCGGTACACCTGGGATGGAGTAGGGGATCTCCCTGGCTACTACAAAGGCCAAGATTACTTCTTGATCTGGCTGCTTACAAGAAGTATTGTACCCCGGACCACCTTTCTAAAATTAAATTTACTAAGATTTTAGACCGCCATTCAGGTTTTATTACTGTTTACACGGATGGGTCTAAACAGGGGGATTTTATGGGCTGCTCTGTTGTGTTTCCCGATGCTGTCCGTAGGATAGGGCTCCCAGAGCAGTTCTCAGTTTACTATGCAGAAATGTTTGCCATTCTGCAAGCATTAGAGCATATGCGACGACATCATGGCACGAAATTCATCATCTGCTCCGATTCCCAAAATGCTCTACACGCTCTTGAACAGATGTACCCAGCAGATCGGATGGTGCAAGAAGCGCAGGAGGCACTCCTGCTCTTGCAAAAGCAGGGTAAGGATGTAATTTTCTGCTGGGTTCCAGGGCACATAGGGATTCCTGGAAACGAACTTGCAGACGCGGCTGCCAAGGAGGCTTGCTCCATCCCACCTCCTGCTCGATAATAAGTTGCGAGCGGTGAAGGATTCTGTCCGACCGTGGCTCACCTCCTTCCGACAACGACGAGGTGAGGAAGTAGCCCTTACATGGCTTCGAATAGGACATTGCCCATTGACACATGGTTTTCTGTTACGTCGTGAGGAGCCACCAACGTGTCAGATATGTGGGTCACAGCTGTCGATACGACATATTTTAACTGAGAGTGTTTTATATGCGGGTTTGAGGGAAGATTTCAGTTTCCCACCAGACCTGCCCTCTATTTTAACTAATAATGAGGCGAGTGTCGCTAGAGTTTTACGTTTTGGTGTGATGTCTGGACTTCTTCCCAAAATATTGGGTTTGAGATCTTAATGTGCTGTAAAGTGGTTTGGTCACACATTATTTGTAAGTGGTCACTCAGCCACCGTTAATTATTTTTACCTGTTTTGTACTGCTATTTTAGTTTTAGTTTTATCTACCTGTTTTGATGTGCTGTGTCCAATCTTGGAATTTGAACATTTCCAACTCTCGCAAAGATCGGCTCTGAATTGTTCCTTGTTTAACAGATCTCGGCTGCACTCGTCAACATTTCTTTTGGGAACGGGCGCTGATAACCTCGTTGTTGTGTGCCCTAAAACACTAATCATCATCATCATCATCATCATCATCTGAGGTCTGGCGCTTCACTCTACGTCAAATGAACAACAGCTACGATCGGCCAATATGCCGCCCCTCCCAACCGTCAAAATCTCTGGAGGAACCAAACTGGATTCCTATTGGAAAGGGTAATTTACGTTATTAGTATCTGGCTGCAAAGAGGTGCAAAGGTAATGGCGTAAAGTTCCTGATCATAAGAATATACACCAACGTTTGATTTCAGTAGTTCTAACGGAATTTTGTCTACTCCCGGGGCCTTGTTTCGACTCAGGTCTTTCAGTGCTCTATCAAACTCTTCACGCAGTATCGTATCTCCCATTTCATCTTCATCAACATCCTCTTCCATTTCCATAATGTCCTCAAGTACATCGCCCTTGTATAGACCCTCAATATGCTCCTTCCACCTTTGTGTTTTTCCTTCTTTGCTTAGATCTGGGTTTCCATCTGAGCTCTTGATATTCATACAAGTGGTTCTCTTTTCTCCAAAGGTCTCTTTAATTTTCCTGTAGGCAATATCTTTCTTACCCCTAGTGAGATAAGCTTCTACATCCTTACATTTGTCCTCTAGCCATCCCTGCTTCGCCATTCTGCACTTCCTGTCGATCTCATTTTTGAGACGTTTGTATTCCTTTTTGCCAGCTTCATTTACTGCATTTTTATATTTTCTCCTTTCATCAATTAAATTCAATATTTCTTCTGTTACCCAAGGAGTTCTACTAGCCCTCGTCTTTTTACCTACTTGATCCTCTGCTGCCTTCACTATTTCATTCCTCAGAACTACCCATTCTTCTTCTACTGTACTTCTTTCCCCCATTCCTGACAATTGTTCCCTTATGCTCTCCCTGAAACTCTGTACAACCTCTGGTTCTTTCAGTTTATCCAGGTCTCATCTCCTTAAATTCCCACCTTTTTGCAGTTTCTTCAGTTTTAATCTACAGTTCATAACCAATAGATTGTGGTCAGAGTCCACATCTGCCCCTGGGAATGTCTTACAATTTAAAACTTGGTTCCTAAATCTCTGTCTTACCATTATATAATCTATCTGATACCTTCTAGTATCTCCAGGATTCTTCCATGTATACAACCTTCTTTCATGATTCTTGAACCAAGTGTTAGCTTTGATTAAGTTATGCTTTGTGCAAAACTCTACCAGGCGGCTGCCTCTTTCATTTCTTAGCCCCAATCCATATTCACGTACTATGTTTCCTTCTCTCCCTTTTCCTACTCTTGAATTCCAGTCACCCATTACTATTATATTTTCATCTCCCTTCACTACCTGAATAATTTCTTTTATCTCATCGTACATTTCTTCAATTTCTTCATCATCTGCAGAGCTAGTTGGCATATAAACTTGTACTACTGTAGTAGGCGTGGGCTTCGTGTCTATCTTGGCCACAATAATGCGTTCACTATGCTGTTTGTAGTAGCTTACCCGCACTCCTATTTTTTTATTCATTGTTAAACCTACTCCTGCATTACCCCTATTTGATTTTGTGTTTATAACCCTGTATTCACCTGACCAAAAGTCTTGTTCCTCCTGCCACCGAACTTCACTAATTCCCAGTATATCTAACTTAAGTACAACTTTGTGAAACACTCTTCAGTTGCAGCATGTGATGTACCGGGGTAGACAGAGTGGGGACTCACCTGCTCCACCTTCAGTTTACAGACTATGGAGGAGGGAAGTACATGACAACAATTCGCCAAACTACCATCACTCGCATTGCTTGGAACACTACGAGAATATAATCTATCACTTAATATGGCTCTACTGCACTTTGACGAGCTATTGATTTTTAATATTTGTTCTTAACCCACGTCATTTAACGATAATCACTGATTTTATATTCCATCCCGCGCAATGAGGGAACTGTTAGTCCTAGTCAAAAAATGAAACGAGACCTTTCCTGTAGGAAATATGGTGTAGTTTAATTTTGTATTGGAAACATTGTCGCTAGAATGCGCGATTTTAGAGCTATACCAAAAAGACCTAACAAGTGACTTTTAAACGCATCCCACCCCCGTGCTCACACCCCAACACTGCGGTTTTTAGTATGTTGTTCATGGCACTCTCCCCTGTCACTGTACAAAAGTTGGTGACTAAACGATTTTTTCCACTGTTGTACTTTTCTTGGCCTTCCTTGACTGGGCTCAGATAGATAACACTCTCATTTCAGACGTGTATGCTCAATGGTAAGCTGTTGATGACTAAAGGATGAATACATGAGAAACTATTGAAATATGGAAAATGGGTGACAATTTGTTGGTCAATGGACGTAGAACGCGATAATTTTGAAGAAAAATCAATAATTGTCTGAAATAGGATAGCTTAAATAAATAAGACCCAAAAACAGATTCGACTTCCAATTGAAGTAATAACAGAAAACCAAACCTCCTGCTCAAAAACACGAAGAATGGGGAACTGAATATTATGTAGCACAGAAAAAGAATATCATTTAATTGCATAGAGAATTTCGAATGAGATACAAAACCCAAAGCATAACCAGTTTCAGATAAGAACTTTCCACTAAGTAATCTTTTCGGTCTTTTCATATCTGTTAGAACCGAGCATACATACGTATGAACACATGTTTCATCCTCGTCAGTTTCATTTTCATTGTATTTTAGCCCCTCTCTATAAAGTTTGGTGTTGGGAGTATACGGTTTCTGTTCGTTCAGTACGTAAAGAAACGAAAGACATGCCTTCCCGTTTACTCACCGTCGATGAAATTTTGCCTGTATTGCCGTAGGATTTTGTTAAGACTGACGATATCGACGATTCATTGAAGACTTTGCACGATAAGAATTGCGTCAAACTTCAAGTGAGTATTTCTTGTTTTGATTTGGTAAAACGTTTGTTGAAACTTTACGTTCTTTTCAGACGTTTCTTCTTTTTCTGAGCCGTGAAACATATTTTTATTTGCTATAGCGAAACAGAAAAGGCTGCAAGAAAAGACACTACATACCAGCGCAGCGAGTGCAAAATCACCATGTCAAAAGTGCATTGTTTCACTAAAAGTACAATAACAGTCTAGAATGCTAAATAAAAACTGTTTTGACTTGGCAAATATACTTTGTGCAGAACCTAACATTCATTAAAAAATAAAATAAAAAATTAAAAATTCGAAGAAACTAGAAATATGTAATCCGGAAGAAGCAGTTTCAGGATTTTATAAAATGTTAGTATCACAGTTAAATATTTAAAAACCATAAAAATGGCCGGAATTGTAAAAAATGGCAAGGTTTAAGTGGGTGGCACTCTTGTGTTAATGAACCAGAGTGAAATATTCCGTAGACTTTTAAAAGAGCTCTTGGGAAACTTAGGACTGCGGATGTGCCTGACATACAGTTAGAGAAAGCCAAAGATTATTCTTAAAACCTAAATCTGAAGAACCCAAATGTCTAAAAATACCAGCAAGATTGAAACACCAGAAACATCTTCTATTACTGAATAATTGTCTCGTGAACGAAGATTTAAGGAAAGTGTGTTTGATATTCTTGATTTGTTTCTGAATGACATTGATCAGAGCTTGAAACAAGAGGATCTAAAGCGGCTGTCCAATCTTGAAAAGAGTCTTGTTACATAATCCCAAACAAATTCTGCATTACACAAGATTTGGTAGTCTTGCTTGGAGAACACAGCAGATTTTAGTCTGGACAAGTTACATGAACAGCTCTAAACGCGGCAAACCGTTACGAATGGTGTAAACCACGTAATGTATCTTCCAACCACATAATGTATCTTCTATTGGAAGACATATTGTTGCTAAACAACTTATGGTTAAATTGTTTCAAGAAGTATTCGCCTCATCATTCTGCTCCTGACATTTCCAGTATCGTCAGCTTTCTCTGAGAGGTCATTCGGCGCCTAGCGCCGAGTTAAAACTTGCTTCGGATTAACTATGACATTACGTTCCGAAGTTGTATGTAAAATATTTGAAGTTGAATAAGAAACAAAATAAATTCTTTCTCCTTATTAAAAAAATATATGATTTTCTTTTTCCATTAGGCAATGGCTTTGCCGCAGTAGATACACCGGTTCCCGTGCGATCACCGAAGTTAAGCGCTGTCGGGCTTTGTTCGCACTTGGATGGTTGACCATCCAGGCCGCCATGCGCTGTTGCCATTTTTCGGGGTGCACTCAGCATCGTGGTGCCAATTGAGAAGCTACTCTATCGAATAGTAGCGGCTTCGGTCAAGAATACCATCATAACGACCGGGAGAGCGGTGTGCTGACCCCAAGCCCCTCCTATCCGCATCCTCCACTGAGGATGACACGGCGGTCGGATGGTCCCGCTAGGCCACTCGTGACCTGAAGACGGAGTGCTTTTTCCATTAAGATACTATTCACAGTGCTCCTGAGAATCCGATAGTTAAATAATAACATAATGACGTTTATCAATAGCCGATTGTCATTGCGAACTACAGCAAATATGAACTCTTAATCGCAAGTCGTCTCAAAGAAAAGTAGAACTAATATCTTCCCAGGTATGTGATGTCTTTTTGAAAAGTTAAGGAAAATTGGTTTTCAAGAATCAGGACACATAATATTGGACGCACATTTAGTACTTTTGTTTGTCTTTTTAGAACATTGTCTCCCTGACTACGTCCCATACTATTGATACAGAGGAGATAGACAAAAATTTTGAAACAGCACAGACAGAAAACATTACCATTCCTAATGCGGTGAAGGAAACCGTTTGGTATTCAGAACTTGCAGTCGTCTCGGAATAGGTATATATATGGTCCCATACTGTTTTCAACGTAAACTTATACTATTCTTTCCGCAAGATAGTGGAAGTTCAGGTGGTGTGCGGACATTTGCCACGCCGGACAAATGCCACGATTTTATCTGCTCCGAAGGATGGGGTCCCTTGTCTCCCCCTCCTCCTCCTCCTCATCGCTTACTGGGTCTTTCCGCTGGTTTACTTAACATAGAACCAGAATCTCTTTGGATTTTCCGCTACGTCTGTAGAGAGAGTTTCGTTGTGGAAACTACTAAATGCATCTCGCATTGAAATCCGCACCAAATTTCGAGCCTCAGTAAAACTTAGCCAATCTTGGAGATTTTGCGTTCGTCTAATTATATGTGCCTCTTTCGGTGCTCCTGCAGCAGCTTTCTGTCGTGTTTTGTGTACCATGGGAGATCAGTTCTGTCTCTTATTAATTTATTTGGTATGAATCTCTCGAGTGTTGATACTATTTCTTTGAACTTTAGCCACATATGGTCTTCACTTACATAGTTTAGAAGGATAGGAGACTGTCTCTTAGAAAGACGTCAACCGAATTTTTAGCTGCTTTTACAAATAGATATATTTCGCGTTTAGTTTTGGTGAATTTCTTTGTTACGGAATTGAGCCTCGCTACGACTGTGTGCTCACTAATTCCTGTATCCGTCGTGATGCTCAGGATTATTTGTGGCTAAGAGGTCAAGTGTGTTTTCGTAACCATTTACAATTTGAATGGCCCCGTGAAATAATTGTTCAAAATAATTAAAAAAAAGCATTTAGAACAATTACGGAAGTTGTTTTCTATCTACAATAAGGCCTGAAAATGTATTTTTGTCAACATACGGAAGGTTGATTGAAGTCACTGCCAACTATAATTGTATGAGTAGGATACCTATTTGTGATGAGACTCAAGTTTTCTTTGAATTGTTCAGCAACTGTTTCATCTGAGACCGGGGGTCGGTAAAAGGAGCCAGTTATTAATTTATTCCGGTTGTCGAATATAACCTCTGCCCATACTAAGTCACAGGAACTATCTGCTTCAAAGTCGCTTGTGAGCTGGAACACATATTACATTATTTTTCCTTAAACTGTGCTTCTTGTTTCTGTTATAGTGCAGATCATTACAATTACGGCTTTTCCCTCCAAAACCTAGGATGCTTTCTCTGTGACCCTGTAAATACCAGAGCTAAAGAATGTAGAACAACAACGTACGTTACAAACATAGCATTCTGTATTACTTCACTTCCTTATTTCTAACATATTAAAATTGTACGTCGACTTTAGATGACATGTCAATCATAAATGTTCTTATCTCTATTTAGTGAACGTATTTTCAGTCATTTTTTGAACATTGTCCGGCTACACTCTATTAGCTAATGTTTCGCCGCAAGGGATATCGCACTTTAGAGAGTAAATTAATATGGAGTATGTCGTTCTTCTTTTCTAGCACTCACATACCCATTTCTTCTTTCCTTATTATCTTTTGGGCATGCAGTTGTAGTAATTAAAGTAGGCACAAATGCAGTGATCAAAAAGAAATGATTTTCGTACATTCGCATTCTCTTTGCATCGTTCCATTCTTGTTGCTCCCATGGCGATGGACTGTTTCTATCGCAATCAGTAAGCGTACAAGGAAGCTACCGTACATAATCGTCGGTATAGCTTTCGTTTCGCAAAAGTTATAAATATTTCGATTTCGGAAATTAAGCTCTGTATTTGGCCAAGATGTCGAAGAAGAAGGTTCCTTACGTACTGATTGTATTGAGTAAGATGTGGAGACGACGGTTTGAAAGCGGACCGAAGTAGTACGAGGATGGCCGTCCCTTACCTGAGGGATCGCTACTCAAGCTACCTGGCGAAGGGGCAAGTGTGGCAAATGTCCGGCGTGGCAAATGTCCGGCATTCGTTCAGGTACCGATGATGGAGGTCGATAGCGATCACGCACTTCTCTCTCCAAAGTAGATCACAGAGGCTCGATACTGCTGTGATCTGGAGACTATGGCGGCCAGGCGAGATGCGACAATCCACCTTCGTTCTCACAAAGCCACTACTGGACGATGCCAGAGATGAGAACATAGGCCTTGTCGTCTTAGAACACTGAATCACCACTGGGGAACTAACTTGTATCATGCGATGGACACGATCATCCAAAATGGTAACATAATCCTTGGCAGTAGTGTGCCCTTGCAGAGTACCCATGGGGCCACGCACTACCACGATGTGGCGGCCCAAATCATCACCGAACCCCCGCCATGTTTCACTCCTAAACTCAGTCAGAAGATGGAAACAGTATGGAACAAGACTCATCCAACCAAATGACTTTTTTCCACTGCTCTGTAGTTCAGGTTTTGTGATTTGGCTAACACTGTTTTCTGTTACGGGCAATTGAATCACTGATGAGAGGTTATGGAATTCCAGATACAGTGCGAACTTATGGAGTACCCGTCATGATGACGTGGTGCGGACAGGATTCGGGAATGTACTGCACTGACTTTTACATGTGCTGTCCTCTTGTATTTCGTCACAATCCTCTTCTATGGCCGTCTGTTGCCATCACTCAACAAGCACTTTCGTCCGCGTCGTGAGTTAGAGGATGATGTTTTTCCGCTTTCCCTGTATGCGGTGTAAATCTTCGATACGGTGACTCCTAAACACCACCGTACGAGCACCAGCAGTATGCCCAGGCTCGAATCCATTCAGCTCCGACATAACGCACTCACAACTACACGAAGCACTGTTGTAGCCACGACTGACCCTTGCAAAGTATTGAGAACACTGCACAGGTGCCTTTCGTTGTCAAATACAACAGTGCAACCTCCAGGTTTAGCTAGTGTCTGCATTTATGTTTATTTCTCCCGATAGTCCCCCATTTTTGCCAAACCGCTGTACATATTCGCTTAACGATATTGTTGGAAGATGTATGCGTAATTCACATTAGAAGACCTCAATGAATAAGGTTGCCTTCCACATCCTGTGTCCCCTCCCCCCTCTAAAAAAAGGAGATGGTACTCCAATGCTCCCACGTGCTGTTTTGCCGACATTATAAAGACAGAAATATCATACCGTTACAACAAACACATAATAACTGATAACAGTTATCAAAATAGTCATATTCATATACACTCCTGGAAATGGAAAAAAGAACACATTGACACCGGTGTGTCAGACCCACCATACTTGCTCCGGACACTGCGAGAGGGCTGTACAAGCAATGATCACACGCACGGCACAGCGGACACACCAGGAACCGCGGTGTTGGCCGTCGAATGGCGCTAGCTGCGCAGCATTTGTGCACCGCCGCCGTCAGTGTCAGCCAGTTTGCCGTGGCATACGGAGCTCCATCGCAGTCTTTAACACTGGTAGCATGCCGCGACAGCGTGGACGTGAACCGTATGTGCAGTTGACGGACTTTGAGCGAGGGCGTATAGTGGGCATGCGGGAGGCCGGGTGGACGTACCGCCGAATTGCTCAACACGTGGGGCGTGAGGTCTCCACAGTACATCGATGTTGTCGCCAGTGGTCGGCGGAAGGTGCACGTGCCCGTCGACCTGGGACCGGACCGCAGCGACGCACGGATGCACGCCAAGACCGTAGGATCCTACGCAGTGCCGTAGGGGACCGCACCGCCACTTCCCAGCAAATTACGGACACTGTTGCTCCTGGGGTATCGGCGAGGACCATTCGGAACCGTCTCCATGAAGCTGGGCTACGGTCCCGCACACCGTTAGGCCGTCTTCCGCTCACGCCCCAACATCGTGCAGCCCGCCTCCAGTGGTGTCGCGACAGGCGTGAATGGAGGGACGAATGGAGACGTGTCGTCTTCAGCGATGAGAGTCGCTTCTGCCTTGGTGCCAATGATGGTCGTATGCGTGTTTGGCCCCGTGCAGGTGAGCGCCACAATCAGGACTGCATACGACCGAGGCACACAGGGCCAACACCCGGCATCATGGTGTGGGGAGCGATCTCCTACACTGGCCGTACACCACTGGTGATCGTCGAGGGGACACTGAATAGTGCACGGTACATCCAAACCGTCATCGAACCCATCGTTCTACCATTCCTAGACCGGCAAGGGAACTTGCTGTTCCAACAGGACAATGCACGTCCGCATGTATCCCGTGCCACCCAACGTGCTCTAGAAGGTGTAAGTCAACTACCCTGGCCAGCAAGATCTCCGGATCTGTCCCCCATTGAGCATGTTTGGGACTGGATGAAGCGTCGTCTCACGCGGTCTGCACGTCCAGCACGAACGCTGGTCCAACTGAGGCGCCAGGTGGAAATGGCATGGCAAGCCGTTCCACAGGACTACATCCAGCATCTCTACGATCGTCTCCATGGGAGAATAGCAGCCTGCATTGCTGCGAAAGGTGGATATACACTGTACTAGTGCCGACATTGTGCATGCTCTGTTGCCTGTGTCTATGTGCCCGTGGTTCTGTCAGTGTGATCATGTGATGTATCTGACCCCAGGAATGTGTCAATAAAGTTTCCCCTTCCTGGGACAATGAATTCACGGTGTTCTTATTTCAATTTCCAGGAGTGTAGATGTAATGCGGTCCCAAGACCAAGTACCTAGCAAAAAATCTAAAGTGATTTTAAAAAATCTGCTTGACGTTTAAGAACTGATCTGTATCCGACGTATTATAAATTAAATCTATTCAGCGACGAGCCGCAGGGAATTTACTGGTATTTTTATTACCTGCTTCCTCTCACTAAGCTCGAGGAATTTGGGAACAACGTAGCGACGCCGACAGCAAAGTTAAACTGTAATCGGCGCCGAGCAGGACGCTAATGGCGTCATAAATTACATGTGCTTCCCAATTGCGGTCCGCCGTCTTGATAGCAGCGGCTTATAATCCAATTCCTCGCAAGTTACGCCAAGGGAGTCTCGCGAAGGAATTTCAGGACGGGGCCGTAAAGGGGATGGTACCAAACGCACGAGTCACGCCATCGTTTTCCAAAAATGTAACACTCTCTTAGCTGCAGCAGCTGTTACATTGACTATAATAGCATTACGAGTAGGAATATAACCAACGACGAGAATCAGTATCTACATCTCCACAAGTTCACACGTCGCCTTACGGTGTACAATGGAAAGTGCTTGTACCACAATGCCTTTTCTTATCCTTTTTTAGGATTCCGTACCTGAATCTGTAAAAACGAAACCCTTATAGGATCATTTTGTCATCCGTTTGTCTTTCTGTCCGACTGTTAAAAACTTCTTTTCTCAGGAACGGGTAGCCGTATCAAGTTGCAATTTATGCCACTTATTAAGGCCTATAGTCACTTGGCGGTGTAAAATCTAGAAGCTTCTAAGTCAGTGCAATCAAAAGATATGGCCATTTATGTCAAATAGTTTCATACTCGCGAAATAAAAAACCTATAAGGTACTTTTCCTTGACCTGGAATCATGAAACAAGGTTTCACAATACAGCTAAATGAAGAAATCTGACAACTGTTAATTTGTAATTATATCACATAAAAAAAATTGTTTCGTTTTACGACTGTCTGTTCGTCCACCCGTCGTCCACTTATCTCAGGTCTATGGTCTCTTGGCAGCGTAAGAAACGTAAGTTTATAAGTCAATGGAATCAAAAGATACAGCCAATTACGTCACATATTTTGATACTCGCAAATTCACTCATCAAAACCTATAGGGTACTTCCCGTTTGCCTAGAATCGTGGATTTGGCGAGAAACAAGGTTTTACAGTACAACTAAAGGGAAAAATCCAAAATTGGGAAAACTACTTCCTGTTTGCCTAAAATCGTGGATTTGGTAAGAAACAAGGTTTTACAGAACAACTAGAGGGAAAAATCCAAAACTGGAAAACTATTAACTTGGAATTATCTTAGACGAAAATTTGTAATCCGATTGTCTGTCTGCCCATCGTTTAATACCCCTTTTTCTCAGTAACAGGTAGACATGCCAATTTAAAATTTGTGTCAGACACCAAGGTCTACAGTCCACTCAATGTAAAAAATTTACACCTCTGTGTCAATGCAATCAAAAGATACGGCCATTTACGTCACATAAGTAGTGGGAGAAAGTTTGTACTGCCCCATGTTACATTGTTGCCAAAGTTATTCAATATGGCGGATCGAAGATGGCGGCAACAGATATGGCAACATTGCAATGATATCACAGCGAGAAGTTCAAATGTTGGCGGGAAGATAGATCGATAGGGCTACCTCCACTAACCTAATCCCCTCCCCCCTTTCCCCCCTCCCCAACCCCCACTCCCCAGATAATGGCGGAAAGTTCAAATTTTTACAGAAAAAGGTCAGTTGGGCTACATTCACTAACCTGAGAAAATGGCAGGAAAAAAGGTCACTTGGGGTACCTCCACTAACCTAAGACATTTGACCGCCACCTCTTCCTACAAATTGGTAGGAAAAGGCCTCAGCATCTACTGGGCTGCTGGATAGGATGGACATAAGTCTTTATTTTGCAGGCAGTGTTTATTTAAACAATCTGAGGCAGTAGCTCCATCCAGTGTGTTCACCATGTGGTCTGGAATCCAACTGACTTAGTGCACAGTACCGCCACCAGAGGGCACTACCGTCACTTTCGTGACGTAATCCAAGAGGGGGTTCTGTGGGAAAACTGGCAGGAAAAGGACTAGGCCGGTTCTGGGTTGCTGGATAGGAAGGAGTGTACTTTATTTATTTTGAAACAATTTATATAGGGATGGACTTACGTAGTTTAGTTATTACACTGATACAAAACACTTGCTCTGACATGCTTGGGGTCACAGTACACAGCCTACAGACCTGCAAACTACCCATAAGTCACTGAAGTAATGCAGTATATTGATGTGCAGACACCAAAACAAAACGTAAATTGTCAAAACAATGCATGTAAAATGCTCTACAGACATACTCACTAATTCTAATCTGTCCAAAAAATGCATAGCACAGCCTACAGACATGTTCACAAAGTAATTCAACAGACATGTCCACTACACATGACATTGTCAAAATAATGCATATACAATGCTCTGCCAACACGCTCCCAAAGCTTAAACACCCGAAAATAATGTAATGCATAAACACTCATTGCACATAAAAAACGCTTTTGAACTATCGACAACCACAACGTATCAGCAGCTCCAACACGTGCACGTGCCACCAGTGTCATGAGCCATCACCAGACAGACAAGTGCAGTGGCACGAGCCATTGCTCTCAGGCCCCTATACCCTACAGCCAGCAGGTGAAAGTCGCGGCCTTCCTATACACAGCCCAGGACAGGCCTAGTCCTTTTCCTGCCAGTTTCCCCACAGAACCCCATCTTGGATTACGTCACGAAAGTGACGATAGTGCCCTCTGGTGGCGGTACTGTGCACTAGGTCAGTTGGATTGCAGACCACATTGTGAACACATTGGATATAACTAATGAGGAGGTATTGAATAGGATTGGGGAGAAGTTTGTGGCACAACTTGACTAGAAGAAGGGATCAGTTGGTAGGACATGTTCTGAGGCATCAAGGGATCACCAATTTAGTATTGGAGGGCAGTGTGGAGGGTAAAAATCGTAGAGGGAGACCAAGAGATGAATACACTAAGCAGATTCAGAAGGATGTAGGTTGCAGTAAGTACTGGGAGATGAAGAAGCTTGCACAGGATACAGTAGCATGGAAAGCTGCATCAAACCAGTCTCAGGACTGAAGACCACAACAACAACAGTTAGAATTCTTTGAGTGTTATACTGACGTCAAATGCCAATGTAAATAAGAGCCAAGTCACCCTCTGGACACGCTTGTGTTTACCATTGCTGGTGTGATGCCTCTACCTGTGATCCAGCAAAGACCTAATAGCCAAGTGACACACCCTTGCAGATTCAGCTAAAAGTTATGAACATTATACTGATATCACAAGTCGCGCTTTAGAAATCTGTTCCAGTGCTTCCCAGAACAGCACAGGGTGCATTGTTCCTAGTGATCCTAACAGGACATATGAGCTGCATCTAGTCATGCACGCATTGACCTGCCTCGTGTGGCTGATGCATCACCGCAAAATGTTCGTTTAGTGACTCACCACTGCAGGCACACCTAAAAGGTTCTCAATTTTACACTGCCATCACATGGCTATATAAATAAGAGCCAAATCCAACTCCATAAATTGTAAAGTGTCACAGAAATAGTTAACAGTCAATTTTTGAGAAGCTTTCGTGATGTCTCAGCTTGTCCACATGGAAATTCTTGTCCTAACAGAACCTGTTTACGAAAATAAGTCCAGCAGGCCAGTAGATGCTGAGGCCTTTTCTCGCCAGTTTGTAGGAAGAGGTGGCTGTCGAATGACTTAGGTTAGTGCAGGTAGCCAAAGTGACCTTTCTACACAAAAATTTGAACGTCCCATCATTTTCTGCAGGGGGGGTGATGAGGGGGGGAGGGGGTTAGGTTAGTGGAGGTAGCCAATTGACCTGTCTTCCCACCAAAATTTGAACTTTCCACCATGATGTCGTTGCAACGTTGCCATATCTATCGCCACCATCTTGGATCCACCGTCTTGAATCAATTTCACAACAATGCAGTGTGGGGAATAAGAACTTTGTCCCAGTACTCACATATTCTGATACTCGCAAACTGACACATGAAAACCTATTGGGCACTTCCGGTTGGCTGAGAAACATGATATCTGGCAAGAAGCAAAGTTTTGTAGTACAGCTAAAGCAGATATCCAAAAATTGTTAATTTGTAATTGTCTTGTAGGAAAAAATTTTTGCATTTATTATCTGTTGTCTATCTGTACATCTGTTACGACACCTTTTTCTCAGGAACGGGTAGACATATGAAGTTAACATTTGTGGTGTAAAACCTTTAAGCATCTAGTCAGTGCAATCAAAAGATAGGTCCATTTATGTCACATACTCTAATACCTTTCCAGTGTCGATATCGACAACAGGTAAATATCGTTGAAAGTCTCTATTCTCGGCATTGATGAACTATCTACACAAGTATTTAAATTTATACAGAACCTTCGGTGCATGAGTGCTGCTCACATTTATCTGGAGTCTATTTTTCCTATTCTATACGCGAATGGTGTGTGAGAAGAATGGCTGTCGATAAATCTCGATATGAGCTTTAATTTCTCTGAGATTATCCCAAAGCGTTATTTCACGATTGTAATCCCTGACTATTCTTGGAGCCGGCCGATGTGGCCGAGCGGTTCTAGGTGCTACAGTCTGGAACCGCGCGACCGCTGTGGTCGCAGGTTCGAATCCTGCCTCGGGCATGGATGTGTGTGATGTCCTTAGGTTAGTTGGGTTTAAGTAGTTCTAAGTTCTAGGGGACTGATGACCTTAGAAGGTAAGTCCCATAGTGCTCAGAGCCATTTTTTTTTAACTATTCTTGGAACATTTTGTCTCAGAGTGTGAACAACAGAACTACCCGTGATAGAAACCCCTCTCTAATAGTATCTGCCACTAGACTTTGATGACCATCTCAGTCAGGAAACACACCGCTCTCATTTGAATCTTTAAAGCATGTGCGTCGACAGTTGCTTTGAAAAGGTTACCTTCAAGCAACTTCCCAATACTTCTCCAACCCGAACTTGTGCTCCTTCTGCAAAGACCTCATCGTGGTGGGACGTTGAATCCTTGGAAAGCAAAGGAAAGCACCGCTGTTCTGGATTTAGACGGGCTAGTCTGGACCGACAGGCCGCCGTGACGTCATTAGACAACGGTGTCATTCAGGTGCAGTATTGACGGGCGTGGGATCAGCACACCACACTCGCGGCCATTGTCGGGTTTCCAAACCTTGGTACCTCTGCTTCTCATTCGAACAGCTCCTCAACTGGTAGCATCCGGCGAAGCAGACCTCGCTCTATTCGTACGGTGACGACTAAAGTTTCATGTTTCCTATTTACTGGATGACCTTCATTAAACTGGCCAGTGTTCATAGACAGACCAAGTGCTTCTGAAGCGGTATCATTCTTAATCACTGTTGGTAACGGAATACTGAAGACAAAATTAGCTGTTCGTTCTTGAACGGGGCGGTTCGTAGTTATCTTCATGGCCGTACTTAGGAAATATATGAAACCATGCTGAAAAGTAATGAAATTTTATGTGAAAACTCTTAAAGCTTTTTACATAAAACGAACATTATTAACGTTCTACATCTTTAAACTTCATACCTACGTATTTTAATATTTGCAGCCCTCCGCCGCTAGCCTGCTCCGAATTGTAGCATGTAACATGGCGGTGTGTAACATGACTATGTCGGTGCATGAGAAACAGCGTGCTGTAATCGAGTTTCGAATTCGAAGAGTTCGTCCACACATGGAGCGCACTCTCCTATAGCATGACAATGCCAGGCCACATACGAGCGCTGTGACATGTGAAACAATCCGACGCCTTTGTTTCACTTTCATCGATCATCACCCAAATAGTCCTGATTTGGCCCCATACGATTTTCATCTGTTTCCAAAACTTCGAGGACTCCACTTTGATAATGAATAACCAGGGGTAATTTCATGATAACTGACCCACAAAAACAACATTTTAGACCAATTTTCTAATTAAGGTCTCCAATGCAGCATTAAAGGATTATTAATTAACAATATTTTACTATACAACTTATAATGTAATGTATTGAAAACATTTTAAAAAATTAAAAGACATGGAACCATTAAGGTATTGAATGCGATTTACTAATACCACTACAAACACTTATATTTATCAAAAACAAAACAAACATTTGAAATGCTATTTCTTTCACAGACATGAGTATTAGGTTAAAATCTAACATGTTGTAACTATACGAAAACATGTTTGTTAAACAAACACGAGGTAATAACGAACTTAAATATACTTACATAGGGTGAGTCCCGAGGAAAGGTGATAGAATCAGTGATTCTGAACAAAAAACTTTATATGGACAACTGACGTATTCCATATAGTTGCGAGATAGAACACATGTATTATATGTTTTTCCTGTATAACTCGAAAACAGCGCCCTCCAACAAAAACGCAGGGCATATGTCCACATGAAGTTTTTTGTTCAAACGCTAATATTGCCACCGCTCTCAACGCGTACATTTATTGCTGACTCACACTTACGTTAATTTAAATACAAAACTTTCCAAAATAGTCTGTATTAAAATGACAGTTTCAAATTATCTTACTGTGTAATTGGTTTGCGTCTGCAGTTAACATTGATGAAGATACACCGAAGAGCGAAACCATTCTGACGGCTGCCCAACGAGAGAGTGATGCCGCCCGGTGCAGTTGCGGGCACGTTACGCGGTAACAAAACTATATATGCGGTTCAGAGACGAATGAGATATGATTTTAGCGAAGACACAGGCCGCAAACGGAGAAATTCTATGACATAAGCGACTTTAAAGAAGACTTATTGTTATGCCCTACGCCTCAGGACGAATATCTCGGAAACGAGTGCTACTGAGGTGAGCATCAACTGAAAGTTGTTCGAGGTTGGTGGAACTATGACAAGATGTTGAACATCAACGGCTAATCGCTGACGTGGGAGTCAGAGGCTTCGCCACTCTGTTGAGCAGGATAAGCGGCGATCTGTGATAAATCTTTCAGCTCAGTACGATGCATTTGCAGGCACAAGTGTTTCGGAGCACTCCGCTCATCGCACACTGTTGAACAACGAGCTTTGCAGCATGTGGATCCTACGTGTTCCCATGTTGGGACGACGTTATCACCGATTAGGGGTGCAGGGGTCACGGGATAATCAGGATTGGACCACGGATTTATGGAAACGTGTCGCCTGATCGAATAAATCACGTTTCTTGTCATCAGCTTTAAAGACGTACCGCAGCACGGACGGAGGCCGCTGGGGACATAATGCGATATACATTCACCTTCGCTTCCGTGGGACCTATGGAAGTAGCCCAAAGCACGATAACAACCATCCACTACGTGCACTACATGTATCCTTTCATGTTTGATGTCTTTCCCGACGACGATGTCATCTCACAACACAATAACTGTCTGTGTCAAAACGCCAGAATAGAGGAGCATGATACTCAACTCAAGTTTATATCTTACACTAATTTCGTCTAATTCTAATCCGACAGGACACATCTGGGACGCTATTGGGCGCCAGCTCCGCACCTAAAAACCATCAACCCACAATTTCGGTAATTGCATCACCTGTATATACACACCTCATGCCACATATCTGCGGAAACCTAACAAGGACTTGACGATTCCTTGACAATCGGAATCGCTGTTGTATTACGTTCCGAAGGCGGAAGAATACGCTGTTAAATATACACTGAACAGCCAAAGAAACTGGTACACCTGCCTAATATCGTGTACGGCCCACACGAGCACGCAGGAGTGCCGCAACACGACGTTGCATGGACTCGACTAACGTCTGAAGTAGTGCTGGGTGGAACTGATACCATGAATCCTGCAGGGCTGTCCATAAATCCGTAAGAGCACGTTGCAAGGCATCCCAGATATGCTCAATAATGTTCATGTCTGGAGAGTTTGGTGGGCAGCGGAAGTGTTTAAACTCAGAAGACTGTTTCTGGAGCCACTCTGTAGCAATTCTGGAAGTGTGGACTATCACATTGTCCTACTGGAATTGCCCAAGTCCGTCGGAATGCACAATTGACTTGAATAGATGCAGGTGATCAAGCAGGATGCTTCCCTACGTATCACCTGTCATATTATCTCCATACCCCTAGACGTCCATCCGCTCGATACAATTTGAAACGAGAATCGTCCGACAAGGCAACATGTTTCCAGTCATCAACAGTCCAATGTCGGTGTTGACGGGTCCAGGCGAGGCGTAAAACTTCGTGTCGTGCAGTCATCAAGGGTACACGAGTGGGCCTTCGGATCTGAAAGCCCATATCGATGACGTTTCCTTGAACGTTTCGCACAGTGACTCTTGTTGGAGCCCCAGCATTAAACTCTGCAGCAGTTTACGGAAGGGTTGCATTTTTGCCACGTTAATCGACTGTGTTCAGTGGTCGTTGGTCCCATTCTTTTTTTTATTTTTATTTTTTTTACACTCTAAGTTCCGTGGAACCAAATTAAGGAGCAAATCTTCGAGGTCATGGAACGTGTCAGTACATGAAATTACAACATATGAGTAAGAACAGATAAAAATAAATGTTTATGAAACCGAAAAAAGTCAGTCCATAAGTTTATGTAAACGCAGTCAACAATACAATAACAATCAGCTAAGATTTTTGAATTTGATAGTGAAAAAGACCTTATTTCCTGTGTGAAGCGATGGTGTAAAAGTCAGTCCCCAGAATTTTACCAAAATGTATTTACATCATGGAAACAACGTTGGGACACATGTGTCACAGCTGATGAAGGCTACATTGACTAGGGCTCAATGTATAGCTAAATGTTCCAAGTTGTTGTTGTTGTGGTCTTCAGTCCTGAGACTGGTTTGATGCAGCTCTCCATGCTACTCTATCCTGTGCAAGCTTCTTCATCTCCCAGTACCTACTGCAACCTACATCCTTCTGAATCTGCTTAGTGTATTCATCTCTTGGTCTCCCTCTACGATTTTTACCCTCCACGCTCCCCTCCAATACTAAATTGGTGATCCCTTGATGCCTCAGAACATGTCCTACCAACCGATCCCTTCTTCTGGTCAAGTTGTGCCACAAACTTCTCTTCTCCCCAATCCTATTCAATACTTCCTCATTAGTTATGTGATCTACCCATCTAATCTTCAGCATTCTTCTGTAGCACCACATTTCGAAAGCTTCTATTCTCTTCTTGTCCAAACTATTTACCGTCCATGTTTCACTTCCATACATGGCTACACTCCATACAAATACTTTCAGAAATAACTTCCTGACACTTAAATCTATACTCGATGTTAACAAATGGCTGGCTCTGAGCACTATGGGACTCAACTGCTGAGGTTATTAGTCCCCTAGAACTTAGAACTAGTTAAACCTAACTAACCTAAGGACATCACAAACATCCATGCCCGAGGCAGGATTCGAACCTGCGACCGCAGCGGTCTTGCGGTTCCAGACTGCAGCGCCTTTAACCGCACGGCCACTTCGGCCGGCCGATGTTAACAAATTTCTCTTCTGCAGAAACGCTTTCCTTGCCATTGCCAGTCTACATTTTATATCCTCTCTACTTCGTCCATCATCAGTTATTTTGCTCCCCAAATAGCAAAACTCCTTTACTACTTTGTCATATTTCCTAATCTAATACCCTCAGCATCACCCGACTTAACTCGACTACATTCCATTATCCTCGTTTTGCTTTTGTTGATGTTCATCTTATATCCTCCCTTCAAGACACCATCCATTCCGTTCAACTGCTCTTCCAAGTCCTTTGCTGTCTCTGACAGAATTACAATGTCATCGGCGAACCTCAAAGTTTTTATTTCTTCTCCATGGATTTTAATACCTACTCCAAATTTTTCTTTTGTTTCCTTTACTGCTTGCTCAATATACAGATCGAATAACATCGGGGACAGGCTACAACCCTGTCTTACTCCCTTCCCAACCACTGCTTCCCTTTCATGTCCCTCAACTCTTATAACTGCCATCTGGTTTCTGTACAAGTTGTAAATAGCCTTTCGCTCCCTGTATTTTACCCCTGCCAACTTTAGAATTTGAAAGAGAGTATTCCAGTCAACATTGTCAAAAGCTTTCTCTAAGTCTACAAATGCTAGAAACGTAGGTTTGCCTTTCCTTAATCTTTCTTCTAAGATAAGTCGTAAGGTCAGTATTGCCTCACGTGTTCCAGTATTTCTACGGAATCCAAACTGATCTTCCCCGAGGTCGGCTTCTACTAGTTTTTCCATTCGTCTGTAAAGAATTCGTGTTAGTACTTTGCAGCTGTGGCTTATTAAACTGATTGTTCGGTAATTTTCACATCTGTCAACACCTGCTTTCTTTGGGATTGGAATTATTATATTCTTCTTGAAGTCTGAGGGTATTTCGCCTGTTTCATACATCTTGCTCACCAGATGGTAGAGTTTTGTCAGGACTGGCTCTCCCAAGGCCGTCAGTAGTTCCAATGGAATGTTGTCTACTCCGGGGGCCCTGTTTCGACTCAGGTCCTTCAGTGCTCTGTCAAACTCTTCACGCAGTATCGTATCTCCCATTTCATCTTCATCTACATCCTCTTCCATTTCCATAATATTGTCCTCAAGTGCATCGCCCTTGTATAGACCCTCTATATACTCCTTCCACCTTTCTGCTTTCCCTTCTTTGCTTAGAACTGGGTTTCCATCTGAGCTCTTGATGTTCATACATGTGGTTCTCTTATCTCCAAAGGTCTCTTTAATTTTCCTGTAGGCAGTATCTATCTTACCCCTAGTGAGATAAGCCTCTACATCCTTACATTTGTCCTCTAGCCATGCCTGCTATGTATGTTCACAAAAAATTTCATTCTCCTCCTCTAAGAAATAAAAAAAAACTGGAGACGACTGTGCAAAACGTTTTGAACGCCCTTTGTACATATGACCTGGTAGAACCAACACACTTATCGCACAACAGAAATCACAAACTAGATGCCCTGGATATCGCAATCCTAAAGAATCTTAGGTTTCAACCGCTTCTCAGGACGATAAATGACTTGTCATCCGACCACTGCTCGGTGATCGGGCGAATATACTGTAACCACCGCTTCCCCCGAATAAGAAAGTCACAAACTGGGGCCATTTTGAGCCGTTAATAATGTCAGGTCTGCTATCAGTGTTGGAAACAAAGCTGACATTGATCTAGTGATTAACTCACTAACCAAAGACAAGAAAGCGCTTTGGCAAACTACGGTAGCCACAGCTTTTGAATCACAAGGTCTGAGTAATTTCCTCCTCCTTTACAGGATTTTAAAACCCTAAAAAATAGAGCTCGCAAGCGGTGGTTACGGTTCAGGAATCCACATGACTAAAAAAAAGTAAAATGTGCCACTTGGAAACTTCACAGCAGTGAAATCCAGTGGGGGAACGAAATGTGGGAGGAATGCATGGAGACTTTTCTCCTACAAATAGCCAATAACTAGTATTTAGTAAGATCATTACGGGATCCAAAGGCACCAAAAACGGTCTTATTAGGCCCCATAGGCTTAAGTTTTGATCCACTGCACAAAACAGAGTTATTTCCTACCACTTACGAGTTTCAAAACTCGCTAAATCCACAAGACTTAGGTACAGAAGATGAAGAATAGATAGAGCTACCGAAGAAGACCAGTGTATCAGACAGACTCCCAGAAACAACAAGCCTGTGCTCACAAAGCCATCAGAGGTATGAAAAGTGATCAGAAACCAGGGAATAAACTCAGCCCCAGTCGTGACAAAATCTCTAACGACGAGCTCCAACACTTATAATAGAGGAAGCCCCTCGTATTATTAACGAGGATATTTAACAGCTGCTTCCTGACTGAGTATTTCCCTAATGAATGTGAGATGTCAAGGGTAGTATCAGTTGCCAACCGAAGAAAAACCCAAGACAGCCAGTAAACCACAGACTGATCAGCCTCCTGCCACCAATGTATAAGACCTTTGAAAGGATAATACTATACAGAGGAAGGCAGCCATTTGCGGAAAAGAAAGTCAAACTCCAGATACTGAGAGTGATAGAATACATAGGATACAATATGAACGGTGCCTGCTACTCTACAGGAGTATTTCTTGACGTGGAGAAGGCGTATGACAAAGTGTGGAAGGCCAAACTAATAGCAAATATGACAGTCTTGGTCGCGATCCCAGATTTCTTAATCAAACTGATAAACTGTTTTCTTTCGGACAGAAGGCTTTTCATGAGGAGCGACAGCCAAAGGTCAAGTATGAAATACCTTGATCAAGGAATTCCACTCTCGTTCACCCTGTTGATTTCATACGTCAATGACCTGCCCACTCTGACACAATTTCGTGACCACACTGCGCTCCTCACCAACAGCTGTCGAGTGATCGCAGCGATAATCCGCCTTCAGAGGCAACGAACTATCAGAGACCGGTGGGCAAAATGTGACATGATACGACGAAACTCAGACAGTATACGCATACCTAGGTGTCTTACTAGACTATCAACTTGTATTCAAGTTGCACAAGCAAGTGAAAAAAAAGAAATTATCAGACTAACTCATGCCCTGTATCCTTTACTATCAACCGAAAACAAGAATGTCAGAACAAAAGTAAGACTATAAGGGACTCGTGATTCCAGCATGACTTACGGAAGTCCTTCCCGGAGTTCAGCATATCAGACATGGACGAAATCTCTTCACGTGATTCGAAACAAATGCCTGAGACTCATTTTAAAAGCACCCCAATCAACTAGAACCAGAGACTTGCGTGATGAACTTAGTCATGATAGGTGAGTCGATTAAACAGCATGTCAGGAAATTAGTTGAGAAAGTTGAAAATCTCAGACCAGCCTCAAGACATTTAGAATATACGGGAAGAGTTAGTCTCTAACAGTGGCACCGCGTAAGAATTCCACGAGCAACAGTATTAGAAGATCCCATACAGGAATAAAGCATTACCAAACCCAGAGAAAGACAATATGGCATGAGACCAATGTCTTATTAACGTCTGATAAGTGCTAATATGATCGTGGGACTTAAAAAGTAAGACGTGCAGCTGTCAAAGAAGGTAGCGTTCAAAGAAGAGTAAGGAAAAAAATTAGAATTTGGCGAGGCTAGGAGAAGGAGCCTACCGTTGTGTTGTTGAGGGAACCGTCACTGCTTTCACCTGAAATGATTTAGGGAAATCTCGGAGAATCTATATCAGGATGACCATATGAAGATTTATATCCTATACTTGGGAAATACTGGTCCAGATTGCTAAGCATAGTGTCATCACATTCGATATAAAATGAACTCAGGGTCTCCGTCACTAAGCAAGTAACGAACATATAACACGAGAGACACCAACAATTTCCTTAAAAACGCTTACAGTAGGCGTCGGTCAACGTTCCGAGTAGTTCAACAGATGTTGACATAAAAATAACAGAGTTACACACTTACCAGTCAATATAAGTACATCTAAAGCTACATTGTTGGAGCCGGCC
This sequence comes from Schistocerca piceifrons, assembly GCF_021461385.2. Classification (NCBI taxonomy): domain Eukaryota; kingdom Metazoa; phylum Arthropoda; class Insecta; order Orthoptera; family Acrididae; genus Schistocerca; species Schistocerca piceifrons. The sequence goes on from NC_060140.1 coordinate 555,914,904, forward strand.
GAAATGGCCGTGTGGTTCTAGGCGCTACAGTCTGGAACCGAGCGACCGCTACGGTCGCAGGTTCGAATCCTGCCTCGGGCATGGATGTGTGTGATGTTCTTAGGTTAGTTAGGTTTAATTAGTTCTAAGTTCTAGGCGACTGATGACCTCAGATGTTAAGTCGCATTGTGCTCAGAGGCATTTGAACCAGCCAGCCTACATTGTTGGAACCTTAAGGGACATAAGACGAATACAAGGGGCGATCAAAAAGTTTCCATTTGAGGGTGTTGCTTCAGCGTATACGAAACGTAGCACAACTGCAATGCGGATATATAAGCACCGACTTATAGGCAAGGGATTAGTGTACTTGTATTTGCCACGGACGTGCGGTAAATGCGGATGGCGACGCTATTACCAAGTGCCTCCAAAGAAGGACCAACGTGCTGTCATTCTTTTCTTGTCTCTCAAAGGACAAAAACCAGTAGACATCCATCGGAGAATGAAGCATGTGTATGTTTGTCAAAAACCATTGTTGTGGAACGGAGCGCCAAACTCTGTGTAGCTGCTTCATCATGACACACGTCACCACATCGTGAATGTTGTAACGCTGAAGCTATTGGAACTCAAGTGGGAGGCACTCGAGCACCCGCCCTGTAGTCCTGATTTCTCCGCTATTGTCATGCTTTCTGTCCCTTAAAAAAGGCTCTGAAGGGTCGACGATTCCTGTCGGACGAGGATGTGCAGCTGGCAGTTACGTACCTCATCGCGCAACGGGACATGGTGTTTTACCAGGCGGGCGACAATCTTCAAGGACTTGTAGAGGGTGCCTTAAAGGAACAAAGGGAGGGTAGGAACTCGTGTCCAGAAATGACATCCAACGACGCTACAGAGCGTTGAAGTTATAGACCCCGGCGCCTGCCGCTGGACCACCATTTCGGCGGCAAATGTGACTTTTGTGTGCTGACGCCACGCGGAGTGGCCGATCGGTTTGTGGCGCCATGTCACGGACTGCGCCCCCTTCGAGCAGGAGGTTCGAGTCCTCCCTCGGGCATGGGTGTATATGTTGTTCTTAGCATAAGTTGGTTTTAGTTTAAGCAGTGTGTAAGACTAGAGACCGATGACCTCAGCAGTTTGCTCCCATAGGACTTCATACACATTTGAACATTTCTGTACGCTGACGGACCGCAACCGGAAAGTCTGTCTATGTTGTTTGTCATTTAGTGATAACCACTGATTGCTACGACCGCCAGTGGAGAAGATGGAGCTAGCCGCTCCGCAGACAGGCCTTGTCTCCTATGAATGCGATTCTCCGTTGCCTTGGTGGATGACTTCGGATGGACATTTTCATCTCCAGTTTATTTTTCCCTGTGCACCGGAAAACAATGGAAATTTTAGTGGATTTCAGAACACGGATTCCTGTCATCGATTTGTTACTCAAGACGCGCTCTACAACTCCTCGATGTTCGTTGCAACATTTTTGGAACACCCTGTATATCAATGAAATCTTGAACAGTACATCACGTTTAACGAAGGGAATGGTCAGACACTAAGGTAGTCCCGGATATTCCCAATGGAGTGTTAGAGAGCTGTTCATGATCTGTAAGCGCACCTGACAAAGAACTACTCACCCCCAATAACAGAGCACATTGGTTGCTCTGGAGCGCTGCAGGTGGCATATAACTGCTATCAGGTGGTCATGAGGCCTTTCACAGCTGAGGTGAGTCACGTCAGTGCGCCATTCGGTAGTATGGAATCAATATAGTGAGATGGACAGACGTGGAGACGTGAAAGAGTGACAGGAAGGAGCTATCGTGTTCCGACGAGCCCATGACCACATCGCGAATGAAGTTGACACGTTCGTTACATTCGTTGGTGTATCACTGTGGACTGTCCAGCTTGTCTACCATTAATGGTATAAAGCTAGCAGCCATGTAACACAGCTTAATGATAGTTGTTTTAAAAACATACCAACTGAAAGGAATCGGAGACGAATGTCACGCCTTGTCAGTGGCAGTCGCTTTCAAACCGTGCCTCTATTGGTCGTGTAGTTTATTCTTAATAATTGCAGAATTTCAAAGAGTGGCCCAGCCAATAATGTAGCAAATATCGTCACTTTTTTGTTGTTGTACGGTAATGTCCATTAAGAGTCTAACACTCTTCTCCTAACGAAAGTACAATCTTGATTGTGTTATTATAGGTCCTCCAGCTATCCCTGAAGCATCTTTCTGTTCGAAACAGGGCGCAGATCTTGCCTACAAAGACAGCACAGTTCCGGTTTAAGGGGAAATCCTAACGGTCATTAACAGCGATTTTCTCCTCTCGTTTACCTCTTTTTTTCCCGTTGTACAAAATTTTAACACTCTAGTATATGTGGAACATTTCAGGCTACTGTTCAGCTCATTTTTCATTCATGTCAATCAATTTATTTTGCATTCACCAGTCGTGAAATGCCATCTCAGAGTTGTCGTCACTCGCTGGTAAAGTTCTCAAGTTGACGATCTACTAAGAGATTGGGAAGTGACGCGAGTATGGAGGACGCACATACCGATGTTTCCATGACAACACGTGCACAACTGCGTAGTGTGTTGTCGTTGGCAGACCCGATAGCCCGCTGTGAACAGTGAATGGGCGGCGAATTGCTGACTCACTGAGTTTGCACAAGAAGCGGGCGCTAAGTGTGCCACAGGCACCTACCTCATTTATGTGTGTGTGAGCGCTAGATGCCCGGTTCCTTCGTCCTTACTGCACCGATGTGAACACTCTCTCGGAATGCTGCATATTAAATGAATAAAATCATTGTTTTTCGCAAAAGGTATTCTCATTTCGAATCAACATCACCAGAATTAACCCTCTGTCTACCAGCAATGAAATCTTAGTCAAAATTAGTATTTGCGTAATTCAGGTACAATAATGTACATGTCAGATTAACGTAAATACAAGAATTTTCGGTAAAAAATACCTATTTTATAGTATTACCATTTTGTTTGCTTTCACAGCGAAATAACTGGCAAAACAGCGACTCTTCATTTTAGTGGTACTCTGCAAGACAGCTCCATGTATAGACGCTGTTTCATTTTACTTACCTGTTTAAATTGTATGGTTTGTAACAGCTGATGGTTTATTTACTCCTGCTGTTGGCGGACACGTTGGCACCCTTACACGCCCTGCAATGACAGTAACTCTGAACTACTTCCAACTTACTCTGCCATCTACAATAATTTCTCTGAAGACAGTGTCGGCATTGACTGAAGCCTCATTAAGAAAATGCCACATTAAGCGGTGCCACTATTTTGCTTTACCTTTCACGGCCTCATGTTGGTGATTAATCCACTAGCTGGTACAGCATGTCACTGACAAGGCTAACAGCACGTACATTCACTGATTCCTTTTGAAGAGAAGAGTAAATGACTCGAAGTGGTTGCAGACTGAAACCAAACATTATTAACTCGTTTAGTGCGGCACCTTACTCGTAATAATTACTTGCGGCGCACAAAACGTAATTTTAAACACAAATCAACGCTTCTCTTCATCAAAGGTTTAACGGTGTGATCACAAAAAGAAATACGGGGAACCTGGCACACAAGAAACACGAGCTACATTGGAAATCTAATAGCCAGGAAAGGTGGGAAATGTGTGCTATTCCAAAACCGAATACTGGAGATCGCCGCTAGAGGCCAGTAGCTGCCAGCCGCGTTGTCTTCAATCTGACCACTGGTTTGTTGCGTATCACCACGCTACATTATCCTGTGCGAGGTTCTTCTACTGCAATCTACGTCCACTTTGACTTGCTTACTGTTTTCATCTCTTTGTCTCCCTCTACAATCTTTATCCCCAATATTACCAAATTGACGATTCTCTGACAGCGTACAATTCATCAACCGCCCCTTTCGTTTAGTCAAGTTGTGCCACAGCTATCTGTTCTTCCCCACTCTGTGCAGTGCTTTATCATTAGTTACTCGAATTTCCCATATAATCTTCAGCATTCTTCAGTAGTAATGCATTTCAAATGGTTTTATTCACTTCTTGTCTGAACTGTCTTGTCCACGGTATGCTCGGTACTTTGGCTGTCGTCATTTTGCTGACCCAACAGCAAAACTTAAAAACCACTTTTAGTGTCTCATTTCCTAATCCAAACCGTCAAGATCGCCTGAATTAACTGCATAATATTCCATTACCCTTGTTTAGAGCTGGCCGCGGTAGCCGAGCGGTTCTAGGCGCTTCAGTCCGGAACCGTGCGACTACTACGGTCGCAGGTTCGAATCCTGCCTCGGGCATGGATGTGTGTGATGTCCTTAGATTAGTTAGGTTTAAGTAGTTCTAAGTTCTAGGGGACTGATGACCTCAAATGTTAAGTCCCATAGTGCTCAGAGCCATTTGAACCATTTTGTTTAGAATTTGTTGATGTTCATGTTATATCTTCCATTCAAGACACTGGTCATTCCATTCAACAGCTCTTCATTCCTGTCTCTGATATTACATTGTCATTGGCAAACCTTGAAGGTATTTTTCCCCCCTGAACTTTAATTCTTACTCCACTCTGTGTTCCAGATTTTCACCACCCCTTGTGACCAGCACATCTAGAAATTGTACGTTTTTGTCCCTTTATACTTCCATGGTAAATTTTATGTTGGCATGGAGGCTGTTCAAGTGTCCTAGGAAGTCACCGTGCTGTTCTTCACCATGGCTCCACACAAAACGAAAGTATCATCGACGTATCTGTATTACTTCTTTGGTTTACAAGTCGCCAGGTCCATTGCCTGTTCTTCGAAATGTTCCATCAAGAAGTTGGCCACCACTGGACTAAGAGGACTACCCAAGGCGACGCCTTCCAGCTGTTCGTAGAAATTGCCATTCCACGCGAAACAGCTCGTGGTGAGGCATGCATGAAACAGCTCTGTGATGTCCTGCGGGAAAATGGAACCGATGTGCTTCGGAGAGTCAAGGAGTGGCACTTCCGTAAACAAGAATACCAAAGCTCACCAGGATGTCATCTGGTTCAAGTTTTAGTTTCTTCAGCTTCTCAATGAAATGTCCTGAGTCTTTATGTACTTGTCAGTCTTCCCTACGTGCGGTTGGAGCAGAGAGGCCAAGTGTTTTGACAGTTTATACGTCGGTGAGCCAGGAGCGCTAATAATCGGTCTTAGTGGAAAGTTGTTCTTGCGGATCTTAGGCAATCCACACAGTCGACGTGGTAGGGCTTCTGTGTTGCGCTGGTTTCTCTGTATGTCCGCCGAAAATTGACCGAAGAGGAAGTGTCTGTTCTTCAAAAAGTTTTGGCCGTAGAGAAGCACTATCACACCCGTTTGTGCAGAGAAGCTACAGAAATACAAAAAACACGGGAATAGCTTCAACAAGAAAGAATGAAGCCTTAAAGTAAACAGATCCTGGCTTCTGGTGCTGCAGCGAACGAGCGCCGCAGGTAGCAAGAGGAGAACCGCATCGGAAATGACCGCGGAGACGTTGGCGCGCCAGGTACGTATAGTCTGCGGCCGCGAGCTCGGCTCCCGTTCACCACCAGCAATGGAGGGTGAAACTTTGGCAATACCAGCCACTCGTGCTGGCGTAAAGTCAGTAATATCGTCAGAAGAACGTCGGCAGAAGAAGCCGAGACAGAAGCCAACAGGCACTTTGTCAAAGACAGAAGGACCAGAGGACCCATTCTATTCCGTGTAAACACAACCCACACACTTATGGAGGCACCATCAGCTTGCACAGTGTCCTGTTGACAACTTGGGTCCAAAGCTTCGTGGGGCCTACGCCCCTTTCGAACCCTGGCTTCAGCCCTTACCAATTGAAATCGGTACTCATCTGACCAAAGACGGTCTTACAGTCGTCTAGGGTCCAGCCGGTATGGTCAGGAGCCCAGGAGAGGCGCCGCAGGCGATGTCGTGCTGTTATCAAAGACAATCGCGGCAGTTGTCTGCTGCCGTAGCCCAATAACGCCAATTTTTGCCGCACTGTCCTAACGGATACCTTCGTCGTACGTCCAACATTGGCTTCTGCGGTTATTTCACCCTGTGCTGCTTGCATGTTAGCACTGGCAATTCTACGCAAACGCCGCTGCTCTCCGTTGTTAAGTGGAAGCCGTCGGCCACAACGTTGTCCGTGGTGAAAGGTAGTGCTTGATATTTGGTACTCTCGGCACGCTCTTGATGCTGTGGAACGCTGAATATTGAATTCTCTAACGATTTCAGAAATGGAATGTCCCACGCGTCTAGCTCCAATCTGCGTTCAAAATTTGTTAATTCCCTCTTCACATGAATCATCTGAGTATAAATGACTGCTCCGCCAATGCATTGCCCATTTATACCTTGTGTAGCCATACTATCGCCATGCGTATATTATGTTCATTACAAATGACACGGAGAAATTCTGTTGTAAAAACCAACGATAGGGTTGGGAGAAAGGAGTATCGATCTGATAGGAAAGGCCGCGGGCTAAAATGTCAATTTCACGTAGGTAGTGATGCGTGCTTGAAGCTGATTAAAATCCACTCAGGGGCGATAATAATAATTGACGTTTACGAGGATTCGCTGCGGGTGCCGCAATACACCCGACTTAGCGCGGGTCCGCGTCGGCGGCGGCTCGCAGAGCAGCAGCCAGTTGTGGGAATTCGGCGGGCTGGTGCGTCCACCGCCGCTGCCCCGCACCCTCCCCGGGGTCGTAATAAGTCGGCGACTAATTGGACCTGAGCGCAGGCCGGCCAGCGCATGCGCCCTGCCGCACACAAAAACGACGTGACGCGAGCGCGAGAGCCAGGGACGGCCGGGCTTTCAGCGTTAATTGCCTGGCCTATATCGGGAGAGTGCGCACCGCCGATGACATTTGAAAAGCAAATTTACCCGCTGTCAGGGGGCACGCCGTACCCAATGTTTGTGTCGCCGTGCAAGGCCGGCAAAGGCTTAACTCAGTCTTGCAGTGAAATTTCATTTCTTTTTCTCGGAATTGATTTTTTTGCTTCTCATTCGCAACATTTATCACTAGCGCTTCCCATTAGTTCAGCACTTGTTTCGCAAAACTTAAGAGCGATGATATATTCGTGGGGAAGGGAGTCCGAAGAAACGTAACAGCACATTGGCGGCCAGTAGCATAATTCCTAAACTGATTCTTCCCCCTTCCTCCACCGCCTACTACTCCCCCCTGCTACCACCCTCTCTCTCCTCCAGTTCCCAGAAAATCGGACCTGCATTAGCCTTCATAAGGATCCACTTCTATCTCCACAGGATAACCAGCACACACTCCCCAATTTGTTTGTGTGAGATTTCAATAACCTATACTCTTAGTGTGAACTGTGTTGCGACCAACCAGATGTCTCCTGTAAGTACCACCAGTATCGCCCCACCACAAAATACAGGGTGTCCCACATAAAATCTGTACGTCACATGTATCGCATAATCATATCTAGTCGAATTGCTTGTGAATTGGCAACGCTGTCTCGAAAGTTGTCCGCACTGCATTTTATCGGAAGGTTGAGTGCAGCTGTGTGTTCGTGCGTCAGTTGTTGTGAGAAGCTCGTATTGGTGGGTTGTTACAGAAATTTGGCAGTTAGCATTAGAACAGGGAATTGATATTGTGGCGTGTAACATAAAGACAGGCTCCACCAAACAACGTAAAGAAATATTTCAAGCGAAGTATCTTAGTAGTAAACTCCCCACCGACCAGCACTATTCAAGATCTGTAAAAGAAATGGAGGGTTGTGGGATCCTTTCAGAATGTGCAGATAAATAGGCGGCCGAGATTGAGGCCCCTGAAACTATAGACAGGACTCGCACGGACATTACGAGAAGTCCCCGCAAGTCAGTAAGGAGGTTACCGCAGCAGGCTGGTGTATCTCCTGCATCGTGTCATCCTGTTCTAAAAGATACGACATTAAAAGCCTATAGTGCGAGTGTGGAGCAAGAGTTGAAATATGGGGTTCAGGAGAAAAGAGTTGATTACTGTAACTTGCTTTTAACATCAATTGCTGACCGTTACTTGGACCCTTGCTTTACTTCACATCAGATGAGGCCTGGTTTCATTTGTCACGTTATGTTAACTCCCAGAATTGCAGATACACCACCCTATGTCCCCATTCAAGACAAGCGACTTTTGTTTGAAAGGTTTTCTTTTATCACTAAAAATACCTGTGAGTTATTTAGGCGCCTGTCTAGGGTTCCTCAACCTGTGTAAGAGATTTTAATAGCTAGGAAGGGCTCTTGAAAGAAACTGACAGTGTCTTGAAAAGAGTTTATAAAATGAACATGAACATAAGTAAAACAAGGGATATGGAATGTAATCGAATTAAAGCAGGCGATGTTGCGGAAACTGGATTACGAAACGAGACACGGAAAGTAGCAGATGCGCATTGTTGTTTGGGCAGCAAAATAATTAATAGTAGTCGAAATAGAGAGGTATAAAATGCAGACTGCGAAGGAATGTTTTTCTTATGAAACAGAAATTTGTTGATGTCGAATATAAATTTAAGCGCAAGGAAACCTTTTTTGAAGGTGTCGCCTTATTTACAAGGCGAACATGGAAGATAAAAAGTTCACACAAGAAGAGGATAGAAGCTTGTGCTACAGAAAATCCTTGATTATTAGATGGGTAGATTGGATAACTACTGTGAAGGCACTGACTCAAATTGTAGAGAAAATCAATTTATGACGCAATTTGGCGAAAGAGAGGACTAGATATCGGGACATATCCTGAGTTCTGGGTCACCAAGGAATAGTCACTTTCGTAATGAAACAAAGTGTGTGTATTTGGGGGGGGGGGGGGGGGGGGAGGTGGGATATTATTGTAGAGTGAGATTACAGCTTGAATATAGTAAGCAATTCCACATGGATGTAGGAATGAAGAGATTTGCACAGGAAATCGTGCTTTAATTTAACCTTGTAGAGTTTTGCGATGGTTTCATATTAGCGAAGTTGCTAAATACCAGGCAAAATCTTTTATTAGCCAAAACTAAACATCTGTGGACCTATGTTTATCTGAACTTTTTTCTTTAGTTTCACTTGTAGAATAACGTATTAAAGTATTTGCCTATCTTCGTGAATCATCCCGTATATTAAAGACTCCGGGGATTTATGCAGATGTTTAAAATCTCTGATTTTCATACTAAAAATTGAATATAAAGTGGGCAAAAAGTTTAATAATTTTCTGCAGTAATGTTATATGAACAAAAAATCTAAAAATAATTAAAAACAAAAAATTAAAAACGTAATAGATACTACGAGAATAGCCAGTCCTAAGCCTGAATAAAATGAAAAGGGATGTTTATATCACTAAAACGGTCGGCAAATCCACAGCTGAAATGTTTCTAGCCGGAAACATCACGTTAACGTTACAGGTCGCGAAGTCCACTGTTGGACAGCCGTCGACACCCTGACGTCAGCTGGCGGGAAACAAAATCACGTTCCCAAAAGATTTCATAAGTTACTTTCGGATGAAGCCTGCAAAGTACAACAAATTATTAATGACCATACGACATAAAACAGAGAAGAACGTACGTTAATGAGGGATTAGTCACTGGCGGCGAGAGACTACGGGTAGTTGAGATGAAGCGTAATTGAGATGAGGAGTAACTTTGAGATTTCTGGCGACAGATATGTCATTCGAGTGTTTGAAGTATAGTTCTGTAATATCGGCAAATACAATCAGTAAAAGTGTCATGAAAATCTGTGATGCAAGTATATGTGCCCCGTGAGGATATATTCAAATAATTAACGTAAATTTTTTTACGATTTGTAGTAATGTGGTGTGACCGACATGCTATCGCTGACTTCGTACGAGTCTCTGCTGTTGTGTCACGTATTTCTCAAAGAATAAGCGTTTCTCCAAACAGCTGGGTAAATTACCAAGCTATACAATATTTTTTAATTTTTAAAACAAACAATGTCATAGAGAATACTCCATCGACCTTCCTAAAGTGTTATATACAATGATTATCCATGTATACTCCTGTTAAAATTGTTTTGTACTAAAAAACTAATTGATAAATTGAATTTGAACCACAATAGACACAAAGACAAACTGAAAACGCAAATAGTGCACACTAAAATCGTATGAACCTCTTTTTTTTTGTCATCAGTCTACTGACTGGTTTGATGCGGCCCGCCATGAATTCCTTTCCTGTGCTAACCTCTTCATCTCAGACTAGCACTTGCAACCTACGTCCTCAATTATTTGCTTGACGTATTCCAATCCCTGTCTTCCTCTACAGTTTTTGCCCTCTACAGCTCCCTCTAGTACCATGGAAGTCATTCCCTCATGTCTTAGCAGATGTCCTATCATCCTGTCCCTTCTCCTTATCAGTGTTTTCCACACATTCCTTTCCTCTCCGATTCTGCGTAGAACCTCCTCATTCCTTACCTTATCAGTCCACCTAATTTTCAACATTCGTCTATAGCACCACATCTCAAATGCTTCGATTCTCTTCTGTTCCGGTTTTCCCACAGTCCATGTTTCACTACCATACAATGCTGTACTCCAGACGTACATCCTCAGAAATTTCTTCCTCAAATTAAGGCCGGTATTTGTTATTAGTAGACTTCTCTTGGCCAGAAATGCCTTTTTTGCTATAGCGAGTCTGCTTTTGATGTCCTCCTTGCTCCGTCCGTCATTGGTTATTTTACTGCTTAGGTAGCAGAATTCCTTAACTTCATTGACTTCGTGACCATCAATCGTGATGTTAAGTTTCTCGTTGTTCTCATTTCTACTACTTCTCATTACCTTCGTCTTTCTCCGATTTACTCTCAAACCATACTGTGTACTCATTAGACTGTTCATTCCGTTCAGCAGATCATTTAATTCTTCTTCACTTTCACTCAGGATAGCAATGTCATCAGCGAATCGTATCATTGATATCCTTTCACCTTGTATTTTAATTCCACTCCTGAACCTTTCTTTTATTTCCATCATTGCTTCCTCGATGTACAGATTGAAGAGTAGGGGCGAAAGGCTACAGCCTTGTCTTACACCCTTCTTAATACGAGCACTTCGTTCTTGATCGTCCACTCTTATTATTCCCTCTTGGTTGTTGGACATATTGTATATGACCCGTCTCTCCCTATAGCTTACCCCTACTTTTTTCAGAATCTCGAACAGCTTGCACCATTTTATATTGTCGAACGCTTTTTCCAGGTCGACAAATCCTATGAAAGTGTCTTGATTTTTCTTTAGCCTTGTTTCCATTATTAGCCGTAACGTCAGAATTGGCTCTCTCGTCCCTTTACTTTTCCTAAAGCCAAACTGATCGTCACCTAGCGCATTCTCAATTTTCTTTTCCATTCTTCTGTATATTATTCTTGCAAGCAGCTTCGATGCATGAGCTGTTAAGCTGATTGTTCGATAATTCTCGCACTTGTCAGCTTTGGCGTCTTCGGATTTGTATGGATGATGCTTTTCCGAAAGTCAGATGGTATATCGCCAGACTCATATATTCCACACACCAACGTGAATAGTCGTTTTGTTGCCACTTCCCCCAATGATTTTAGAAATTCTGATGGAATGTTATCTATCCCTTCTGCCTTATTTGACCGTAAGTCCTCCAAAGCTCTTTTAAATTCCGATTCTAATACTGGATCCCCTATCTCTTCTAAATCGACTCCTGTTTCTTCTTCTATCACATCAGACAAATCTTCACCCTCATAGAGGCTTTCAATGTATTCTTTCCACCTATCTGCTCTCTCCTCTGCATTTAACAGTGGAATTCCCGTTGCACTCTTAATGTTATCACCGTTGCTTTTAACGTTACCAAAGGTTGTTTTGACTTTCCTGTATGCTGAGTCTGTCCTTCCGACAATCATATCTTTTTCGATGTCTTCACATTTTTCCTGCAGCCATTTCGTCTTAGCTTCCCTTCACTTCCTATTTATTTCATTCCTCAGCGACTTGTATTTCTGTATTCCTGATTTCCCCGGAACGTGTTTGAACTTCCTCCTTTCATCAATCAACTGAAGTATTTCTTCTGTGACCCATGGTTTCTTCGCAGCTACCTTCTTTGTACCTATGTTTTCCTTCCCAACTTCTGTGATGGCCCTTTTTAGAGATGTCCATTCCTCTTCAACTGTACTGCCTACTGCGCTATTCCTTATTGCTGTATCTATAGCGTTAGAGAACTTCAAACGTATCTCGTCATTCCTTAGTACTTCCGTATCCCACTTCTTTGCGTATTGATTCTTCCTGACTAATGTCTTGAACTTCAGCCTACTCTTCATCACTACTATATTGTGATCTGAGTCTATATCTGCTCCTGGGTACGCCTTACAATCCAGTATCTGATTTCGGAATCTCTGTCTGACCATGATGTAATCTAATTGAAATCTTCCCGTATCTCCCGGCCTTTTCCAAGTATACCTCCTCCTCTTGTGATTCTTGAACAGGGTATTCGCTATTGCTAGCTGAAACTTGTTACAGAACTCAATTAGTCGTTCTCCTCTTTCATTCCTCGTCCCAAGTCCATATTCTCCTGTAACCTTTTCTTCTACTCCTTCCCCTACAAATGCATTCCAGTCGTCCATGACTATTAGATTTTCGTCCCCCTTTACATACTGCGTTACCCTTTCAATGTCCTCATACACTTTCTCTATCTGTTCATCTTCAGCTTGCGACGTCGGCATGTATACCTGAACTATCGTTGTCGGTGTTGGTCTGCTGTCGATTCTGATTAGAACAACCCGGTCACTGAAATGTTCACATTAACACACCCTCTGCCCTATCTTCCTATTCATAACGAATCCTACACCTGTTATACCATTTTCTGCTGCTGTTGATATTACCCGATACTCATCTGACCAGAAATCCTTGTCTTCCTTCCACTTCACTTCACTGACCCCTACTATATCTAGATCGAGCCTTTGCATTTCCCTTTTCAGATTTTCTAGTTTCCCTACCACGTTCAAGCTTCTGACATTCCACGCCCCGACTCGTAGAACGTTATCCTTTCGTTGCTTATTCAATCTTTTTCTCATGGTAACCTCCCCCTTGGCAGTCCCCTCCCGGAGATCTGAATGGGGGACTATTCCGGAATCTTTTGCTAATGGAGAGATCATCACGACACTTCTTCAATTACAGGCCACATGTCCTGTGGATACACGTTACGTGTCTTTAATGCAGTGGTTTCCGTTGCCTTCTGCATCCTCATGTCGTTGATCATTGCTGATTCTTCCGCCTTTAGGGGCAATTTCTCACCCCTAGGACAAGAGAGTGCCCTGAAACTCTATCCGCTCCTCCTCCCTCTTTGACAAGGCCGTTGGCAGAATGAGGCTCACTTCTTATGCCGGAAGTCTTCGGCCGCCAATGCTAATTATTTATCAAAATTTAGGCAGTGCCGGGGATCAAACCCGGGACCGAAGACGTTTTGATTATGAATCAAAGACGCTACCCCTAGACCACAGGTAGCAGCCCCGTCAACCTCTGTCAACATCTAAAAGGAGAAAATTGTCATACCTTCAACACTCGACCTAACACGTCCATTGTAGGCTATACTGACATTTCAGTGAATATTTTTGGGGCCATCAATACTTTTAGTCAATATTTCTAGTGCTGACAATAACCTACGTCAATACCTGTGTCAATACGCGTCCTCAGACGGTCAACCATGTGACAATGTTATTGAGCTTGTGAGGGCCTCTTATCAACGGACGAAACACGTTCCCCAAACCTATCGTTAGGTAACAATATGCAGAATAGAAAAATTATCAGTACCGTAATTAAGCTTTATTTAGCTTATTTGTGTTAACACATTATGATCTAGCAACACAAAATGCTGCGCTTCAGCGTCTTTTCATGCCTAAAAACCGCGTTATTGTCCTTTATAAGTCTTACGAGTATTATTATCACTTAACAGTGTAAAGTTAATTGGCCGCTGTATTTTAGATCTCTAACGCACTACAGTGCTGTGATGTGGGACCTGGAGATACTTTCTAAATGGGTATACCATGCTGCATCTGTTGTCATAACTTGGATTAGAATGTCCTTTTCTGTCTCTCTCACTATCACAGGGTCTTGGCTGTGTATTCATTTTCAGCTGTATTGTGCAGCCCGTCAAAGTGACATCTGGGCTACAGTCCAAACTTGCGTTGGTTAAATGTAGTGCTATGTCCGAATTTTAAAACGAACAATATGACACCATCATTTCTTAACCAGCTATTGTAGTGAAATAGGCTGTCTGTCATCCACAGGTCTTCACCGCCATTTGCGCTTCATGCAATACTTCAAATGGTTCAAATGGCTCTGAGCACTATGGGACTTAACATCTGAGGTCACCAGTCCCCTAGAACTTAGAACTACTTAAACCTAACTAACCTAAGGACATCACACACATCCATGTCCGAGGCAGGATTCGAACCTGCGACCGTAGCGGTCGCGCGGTTCCACCCCGGCCGGCTACAGCTCTCGCTCTGTGGCAGTGAGTATTGCTGTAACCAATAAAATAGGTATACAGTCTAATTACTGGAAATAGAGCTTCAGTCTTCATATTTTTACTAATGAAAAAATTATCATTCCAAATTTATACCCACTCTATACTCCTCATAGTCTGTGAAGAAGCTATTTCCAAACAGCCACCTCAAAGCGATCGTCTGGCACAACTCAAATATCTTCGTCATCGACGGAATGTTAAAACGTTAAACCCCGTAGCGCCTCCTACCTAAATGTCTAGAAGTGAAAACTTGTGCGTTATCCAGAACGATCGTACACGAATCAAGGATTAACTTTTCTGTCTGTGATACACAAATCGGAGACAGAGTACTAGTTGAAGAGCTACTAAAAAAATTATCGTCGCCTACTCGAATAAACCATTGCGACAAAGGGTCTGATTTGGGGAACAGTGCGACATTCTGGAACACGGTGATCAGAGCGGGGCACGAAACGGCGTAATTACACACGGTACTCTGCCATGTACAGCTGAGCCAACTTGATGCGGTAGCAATTATCAACTATTTTCCTCTCTTTTTGTTTCTCTGTAAACCTCCCCCCTCCCACCCCCCAAGGAGAGATTGCGAAAATGTCATAGTGATAACTGTTCTCAATTTAATGTAATGGGTAAAGACAATACACTGTTTTAAGAGATCTCCACTGGTAAACAGTCAAGCTAATTGCGTCCATTAGCTCGCACTTCTCTTCTGTTGACACATATTAAGTTCAGTGCTGCCGGCATGCTCGGCGTTAGGGCATTGTGCAGTTACGAATTAGCGCTAACTGGACTGTAACGACTTATTGTCAGCTGTACATATGGTATCCGTGAGTTGTGTAATGTTGCCCTGGAGTGTTGTCTATTCCTGTTTACTTACCACTCTCCTTGTGTTAATGTCCTCAGCAAATCTCTCAAAGTGGCTCTACTGCGGCGGTCGTCGGTTTCATTAAGCGTCCATACAAGCAGTTAGACAACAGAGCTGAGACAAATTCTGTCCTTGCTTTTTCACCATTGAAAACTGTTTACCACAGGCAATTACGGATCGTCAGGCGGAATCAAATGCGGGTACAGCGGGTCTTCAGTCAGTGAGGACAATAGGTCTCGAAAACGCTGTACAGAGAGGCTGAGAGGAGACATCTGTGTGTGAAGTCAGGATAGCTGTTGAGAACCTGCAAACCGTCTTCGACACCAGTAAAAAAGTATCAGAGTTCATTTATTCACTGTGTTGTGTTTAAAATTCTTTGCTCTCCCACACCAGCTTCGGCTGTTGCCTCATTTTGTTGCCTGTTGGATTCTGACGCTAGTGCGAGCGACCCTGAGGACGCGACGGGTTGCCGGCTGACAGGCGCGGCCATTGCCCAGCGCGAAGTGGTCCAGCGCTGACTGCTGGAGGGTCACACTCCGCATTCTACAATGACCCTTAGCGATTCAGAAGCTGTGTACCTGGTGTCAGTAGTCGTTGGTCGGTTGCTCTCCTCCATACCATCCTGTTAGGTTTCAGCACCTGGAGGCGCCTGGATATCGGACAGGAATATGGACCCCGAGAGACCCTGTTGCTGGGTTCCACGTCGACGTTCAGTGCTGGCAGTCCTCTGCAATGTAGTGTTGTTGGAAGATCGTCAGTTTCTCCTTCAGTAGACGATAGGTAGCGAGCAGCAAGAAGCTCACGAGATGAATGGCAGCATCTCAAGTACATCTTTGGCTAGTTCATAGACTGTGCTGGAGCATATAGGACATAGATTCACTACTGTATCAGAATCAAGGATCGGGTGTTATTACTGCGAATTGCATCGATCCCAATGATCAACTCATGATGAGAGAAGAAACACCGGAGTATTTAAAGGAAGGTAGCATGGCGCTATGATGTGAGGCCCGGTTTGTACTGATCACATGTGTCATCCTTATTCACTTAACAGGCTGTTGACTACTGTGTGAGTTCCTCACTAAGTGCTCTTGCGTGAGAGAGAAACTTTCTTGGACTATGTCTTATGAGCTAGCGAATATGATCAGCCCACTTCCTTTGGACTAGGGCCTGACCGACTTGCGACATGCTGGCTCACTTCTTGCTTCAGCCCCTGTCTCTGACATGACTTGATGTTGACGAGTTTTAATAAAAATTTCTAATTTTCTACACCTTACTATTTTGTACCATGACAGTTCCGTACGTATTTTGAGACATCATGATATATTTTTAATGCATGTTGACACTTGAAGAAACTGATAACAATACCAAAACCGCGTAAAAAAAGGCAGCCAAAATCCAAAATTCTATGTTACCAGTAACATAAAGAAAATGCTTCTTCTGGTTGACGATAATAAGGGGCAATATTTCCTTCCATCCTGTGAAGACTGCAGCAGCCTTGCAGCAGTATTCTCACAGTCCGTATGCTTACAGAGAATGATTTTGATAAATTGGGACAAACTGCAGGATAAGGGGCAAAAGAAAGGTTGTATAGACAGATAGCAGGTAATGTGTTCTAAGGCAGGTATGTCCTTTTGAAGGTGGAGATAAAAGATCTTTGACAGTGACCCCAGTATCGGCACCAGACACGTGGTCCACCAAAAGGGAATTAGATTGTGGACCATGTGAAACATTCTCCATGACAGCTGCCACTACCCGTATCACAATCCATGGAGGCCTTAAGAACTATGGATTTGCCTCTGCATGGATGTTTCTGTCACTGGTTCATCACAAAATCCAGCATGGTATTTGTGTCATCCATCCTATTCACACATGAGGCTGTCTTTGTGAGGAGCAGTATAGTCAACCTTCACAACACCCACTTGTGGTCTACAGAGGATCCACGGGATCCACGTGGCAGCGAACCATCAGCACCAGGTCAACCACAAAGTGTGGACAGGGATTATTTGATGTACCTCATTGGAGCTATCATCCTTCCACAACGCCTCGCAGGTGGCCCTGTCTCCCCTTCTGGAAAACATGCCTTTGGTAGTACGATAGTTAATGTGGGTGCTGCATAATGCTCTGACTCACTGACCTCTTGAGTGTGTAGCTAAATACTAGTACAAGACTTCAAGATCGCACTTGTTGGTAGGCTACCATGTGTACCTCCAGTCACTGAGATCCACAGTCAGAGACCTTCTATGCCCTCCTTCAAGTGGTAGTACTTCTGCTGGAATACATTTCCGGTCATATGCCCATATGATCTTTTTTGCTCCTTATCCTCTCAGGGATTGTTTCTTTAATGTTGTCTCCTGTATAATGACTGGCAGTGGTGGACATTTAAATCCCCTTAATGGCCACTTCGTAACCATACACACACCTCGTTGGCTCTGTGTTTATGTGGCCGGCAGTTCGCACTCGCCGTCCACAGCTGCTTCACGAAATGCAGTTTTCACTCCACTCTTAAAGTTTCCAATGACAATTGCCAATCGGCAATGACAGAAAGAAGCCTACCCTGTTTAACGAGATTTTATGTGACTTGTATTTCAATTGCGTCATTAATATTACAGTCCAAGAAATCAGTCGCTGGGCAGGAAATAGACATCTTTCCGTAATCGAAACTGTACCCAGCCGTTATCTTTGTTAAGCTAGGCGTGTGTATTAGGAGTTTAAAATTCTATTGTATTGTGCTTGCTCGTGCAAAATCCGTAACCTGCGGAAACCAGCAGGTCGAGATCTGGTTTCTACTGGCTAGACACAATTGACCTCAGCCTACACTCTCACCTCGGTGCCATGTCGCACGAAGAATACGCCCAGCACTCTGCATACAGGATGTACGTACACAGCTCCAACAGAAACCAATGTAAATGCCAAGGTCACTATTGGGTTCCCAACCGTAATAAATACATTACTGGCCATTACAATTGCTACACCACGAAGATGACGTGCTACAGACGCGAAATTTAACCGACATGAAGAAGATGCTGTGATATGCAAATGATTACCATTTCAGAGCATTCACACGAGGTTGGCACCCGTGGTGACACCTACAACGTGCTGACATGAGGAAAGTTTCCAACCGATTTCTCATACACAAACAGCAGTTGACCGGCGTTGCATGGCGAAACGTTGTTGTGATGCCTCGTGTAAGGAGGAGAAATGCGTACCACCACGTTTCCGACTTTGATAAAGGTCGGATTGTAGCCTATTACGATTGCGGTTTATTGTATCGCGACATTGCTGCTCGCGTTGGTCGAGATCCAATGACTGTTAGCAGAATATGGAATCGGTGGGTTCAGGAGGGTAATACCGAACGCCGTGCTAGATCCCAACGGCCTCGTATCACCAACAGTCGAGATGACAGGCATCTTATCCGCATGGCTGTAACGGATCGTGCAGCCACATCTCGAACCCTGAGTCAACAGATTGGGACGTTTGCAAGACAACAACCATCTGCACGGACAGTTCGACGATGTTTGCAGCAGGATGGACTAACAGCTCGGAGACCATGGCTGCGGTTACCCTTGACGCTGCATCACAGACAGGTGCGCCTGCGATGGTGTACTCAACGACGAACCTGGGTGCACGAATGGAAAAACGCCATTTTTTCGGATGAATCCACGTTCTGTTTACAGCATCATGATAGTCGTATCCGTGTTTGGCGACATCGCGGTGAACGCACATTGGAAGCGTGTATTCATCATCGCCATACTGGCGTATCACCCGGTGTGATGGTATGGGGTGCCATTGGTTACACGTCTCGGTCACCTATTGTTCGCATTGACGGCACTTTGAACAGTGGACGTTACATTTCAGATGTGTTACGACCCGTGGCTCTATCCTTCATCCGATCCCTGCGAAACCCTACATTTCAGCAGGATAATGCACGATCGCATGTTGCAGGTCCTGTACGGACCTTTCTGGATACAGAAAATGTTCTACTGCTGCCCTGGCCAGCACATTCTCCAGATCTCTCACCAACTGAAAACGTCTGGTCAATGGTGGCCGAACAACTGGCTCGTCACAATACGCCAGTCACTACTCTTGATGAACTGTGGTATCGTGTTGAAGCTGCATGGGCAGCTGTACCTGTACACGCCATCCAAGCTCTGTTTCATTCAATGCCCAGGCGTATCAAGGCCGTTATTGCGGCCAGAGGTGGTTGTTCTGGGTACTGATTTCTCAGGATATATGCAACCCAATTGCGTGAAACTGTAATCACATGTCAGTTCTAGTATAATATATTTGTCCCATGAATACCCGTTTATCATTTGCATTTCTTCTTGGTGTCGCAATTTTAATGGCCATTAGTGTAAAATTACGTCAGAATAAAAGTGGGTTTTATACAGCTGTCAAATCCCTGTCCGGTATGCAGCTTTAATATACCAGGGTGGTTCAAATGGTTCAAATGGTTCAAATGGCTCTGAGCACTATTGGACTTCTGAGGTCATCAGTCGCCTAGAACTTAGGACTACTTAAACCTAACCAACCTAAGGACATTACACACATCCATGCCCGAGGCAGGATTCGAACCTGCGACCGTAAGGGTCACGCGGTTCCAGACTGTAGCGCCTAGAACCGCTCAGCCACCCCGGCCGGCTTACTAGGATGTTTCAAAAAATACGCGGTCTAGTCACGTTAATGTGACCACCGTCTATGTTCGACGTCACAACGGCCATGTGGCCTCAACACAGCGTATGGGCCTCCCCAGCAGGTGCCTGATTCATGCAGCCATGCTGACTGCCGTTCATCAGCGTCGAAGGCTGATTTTTACACCCCAGTACCGCAACTGGACGTCCACGGATGCCGAGAGGTGGCCTTTTCAGATGAATCGCGTTTTATGTTCCATCAGACAAATGGTTGTTGGTGTGTACGGCCCTGCAACTATCGTTGAAGGGTGCAGGCGAGAGGAGGGAGTTCTATGGTCCAGGGGTTGTTTTCGTGATATTCCGTGAGTGATATCGTAATTCTGGAACGTACAGTGGATTACCAAAAGAATGCATCTATCACTGTGGATCATGTGCACCCCAGTGCAAAAGATGCTTATTCAGGCTTTTGACTGGTGGTCACATTAATGCCAATGAACAAAGTTTAAAATTTTAATTAATTTTTTTTAAAAAGTACATGTTTTAAAATTTCCACATTTATTCCATGAGTGGCTAGTATTGTTGTAAATGACAGTCCAAAATATAAATTTGCGATGATAATTTTTTATTAGTAAGAATATGATGACTGAAGCTCTATTCCCAGTAATACGGCTGTGTACTCATGCTAATTGCTACAACACCACTCACTGCCATAGAGCGAGAGCAGTCCTTCCTGAGTGAGCGTATTCTGAGTTGGCTGTGTAATAAGTTAGTTACTTCTGAACTGGTATTAAAGAGTACTTGTTGTTTTGTTCAAATATTTAGTGCTTCAGTGAAACAAGGTGTTTTTGGAAGCTATAAAGTGACTCAGAACCAATCGTTGAAACGTAAAAGTTACTGGCTAGTTTTTAACAATGTTGACAATGTTCACTGGAATAATCTCTTTCAAATTCTGAAGGTGGCAGGGGTAAAATACAGTGAGCGAAAGGCTATTTACAATTTGTACAGAAACCAGATGGCAGTTATAAGAGTCGAGGGGCATGAAAGGGAAGCAGTGGTTGGGAAGGGAGTGAGACAGGGTTGTAGCCTCTCCCCGATGTTATTCAATCTGTATATTGAGCAAGCAGTAAAGAAAACGAAAGAAAAATTCGGAGTAGGTATTAAAATCCATGGAGAAGAAATAAAAACTTGGAGGTTCGCCGATGACATTGTAATTCTGTCAGAGACAGCAAAGGACTTGGAAGAGCAGTTGAACGGAATGGACAGTGTCTTGAAAGGAGGATATAAGATGATCATCAACAAAAGCAAAACGAGGATAATGGAATGTAGTCAAATTAAATCGGGTGATCCTGAGGGAATTAGATTAGGAAATGAGACACTTAAAGTAGTAAAGGAGTTTTGCTATTTAGGGAGTAAAATAACTGATGATGGTCGAAGTAGAGAGGATATAAAATGTAGACTGGCAATGGCAAGGAAAGCGTTTCTGAAGAAGAGAAATTTGTTAACATCGAATATAGATTTAAGTGTGAGGAAGTCGTTTCTGAAAGTATTTGTATGGAGTGTAGCCATGTATGGAAGTGAAACATGGACGATAAATAGTTTGAATAAGAAGAGAATAGAAGCCTTTGAAATGTGGTGCTACGGAAGAATGCTGAAGATTAGATGGGTAGATCGCGTAACTAATGAGGAAGTATTGAATAGGATTGGGGAGAAGAGGAGTTTGTGGCACAACTTGACAAGAAGAAGGGATCGGTTGGTAGGGCATGTACTGAAGCATCAAGAGATCACCAATTTAGCATTGGAGGGCAGCGTGGAGGGTAAAAATCGTAGAGGGAGACCAAGAGATGAATACACTAAGCAGATTCAGAAGGATGTAGGCTGCAGTACGTATTGGGAGATGAAGAAGCTTGCACAGGATATAGTAGCATGGAGAGCTGTATCAAACCAATCTCAGGACTGAAGACCACAACAACAACAACAACAGTTTTTAACAAGTGATTTTCTACTTTAACATTAAGTATGTTTGAGCGGTTTTTTTCCCTCAATTAAGGTGGAAACTGGCACGTTGTCCCTCAAGATGGAAACAGACACATTGAGAATACAGTGTTGGAATCCGTTACAGAAAACAAATCACTTTGTTAGAGGCAGCAGAACTCTCAAAAATGTCACATCTTGGACGTCTGAGTTGTATCCGCAAATAGTCAGTGGGTCAAAAAGCTGTGATAAAGGTAAGAAAGAAATTACTGTGTTAAAATATTCACAATCACTGAGTGACAAATATTAAACATATTCATTCTCACTCAGAAACATTACTGCACAGTGATAGAGAATTCATAACTACTTCATAGGATGTTCAGACACTTAATACATCTCTTGTATAGTTGGGCGAGTCTCCCGTAAAAATCTGAAAAATTAGTTTTCCATTTGTACGAGTAGGACGAAAAGACTATTGCTTCTAACATGTTTACCAGGTAATTGGAGCATTAGAAAGATAATGCATGTTTTAATGCACCCAACTACATAGTCAGGCAGTCGAAAAGAATTATTAAAAAAAGGCTTTTTGGAAGGACAAAATTTAAAACCAGGGAAAAGCTTTCCAGTAGAGACAGTGGAAATCGTACGTTCATTTTATCAAGATGATATAGTTAGTAGGGCAATGCCAGGTATTAAAGACTGTGTGATAGTTTCTGAATCAGACGGAAGTAAATCTTGTGTAACCTTAAAGAAGCATACAAATATTTTAAAGGCAAGTTTTCCAGCATAAAAACAGGTTTCTCTAAATTTGCTGGATTAAGATCTAAACATTGTACGTTAGTTGGTCAAAGTGACACGCACACTGTCTTTGTGTGCACAAATCACCACAAGGAGAAGCTAACGACAGAAAAAAACTATACAGAAAATTGTAACAAAATGTAAAATTCAAAATTGCGAGCAATGTCTCGCAAATGTGCTTTGTAACCCATCTTCTGTTGATTGCAACATGGGGAAATGTGCTTAATGGCCAGGTGCAACTGAGATGCGTAAAATTTTGGAAGAATCCATTGCTGAAAATTCAACTAAAAAAGTACAATTTAACCGGTGGTTTTCGGTTGACCGTTGTCATTTACAGACTACGCAGAAATATTCAGAAGAGTTTATTGGTTTATTCTGTAGCAAGTTGTCCCCTTTAATTCAGCATGACTTCATTGCCAAGCAGAAGCGATATTTTCTTAACTGAAATAATCAGAACTCGTTGTCACATGTGAGTTTTCTAAAAATAACGGCATAATTCTACAAAATGAAGCTCGGAGTTGTCACTTGGCAAACCAAACGGTCACAATCCAGCCCTTTATTGTATATTTCAAGGAAGAAAACAAAGTAGACCGTCTTAGTTATGTAGTTGTTTCTGACTCACTGGAGCACAACTGTGTTGTGTATGCTTTTCAACAAAAAAGAAAAAGAGCTCATAACTTTTCTGACAGACATATTTCAAAACCTTCCAGAAAAGTTATTCTGCCTTTCAGATTGGTCTGCTGCGCAGCACAAAAACAAAAAGAACTTCTTAAACCTCCGTCTCCACGACGAAGATTTTGAAATGAAAGCAGAGTGGCACTTTTTGCCACGCCACATGGCAGAGGGACTTGTGACAGTATTAGAGGATCTGTAGCGAGACTGGCCACTCGGGCCAGTTTGCATGACACTATGAAAACCAAATACAAACCCCACTGCAACTTTTCGAATGGGCAGTAGAAAACGTTACCAATACTGACTTTGAATATTCAGCTCATGAAGACTATGTTGAATTAGAATGTTTCTTGAAAAATCGCTTTGAACAGCGTCGATTATCAAAGAAATGCATCAATACCATGCATTCATTTCGAGAACTACATCAAAAATATTGGTGATAAACTTTTCTTTGGATTCAGAAGTTTCCGAAAAGGAAGTGTCAAAATCTCCTGATAAACTACAATTAGCGGAAGAACTTATACTTGACTTGAAAGTGATGTGTACCAAACGAATGAAGCATTTTCAAACTTAAAATGATAAACAAATCCTGTTACTTAATGGTTAGTTTTACTGTGAACTATTTACTTGAATATTTATCACAACAGTGTTCATGTTTATTTTCAGAAAGTGTCAGTATTATTAATGTTGTAATAATTAACATGATTACACAGACGAATTATTGGAAACAGACCTTCAGTATTCCTTTTTCTTTTCCTAATGAAGAAATTATCATCCCAATTTATATTTTGGCCTGTCATTTACAACAATATTAATTACTCACGGAATAAATTTCGAAATTTTAAAATATACACTTTCAAAAAGAATTAAAGTAAAACTTAACATTTTGTTTTGAAAATATTTTTCTTATATTAACCTATACATTATTTGAAACCATAGGAAAGGGGGTGAAAAATGCTGTAAAACGGTATTGATTCCAACTCTGTAGCTCAATTCGGAAAGCTTCTACAGCAATTCTAAAACCTGCCGTTCCTTGTTTTTGCTCCAATTTACAATAACTTTACAGCTACATAATTCAGAAACGAGTTAACATATCGCAGAAAAATTCCACATTTTTGTAAGTCTATACCAACAGTACACTTGTACCAAATTTCAAGAAATCCTGAGACGGTGAGGTAGAAAACGTTCTTTTTTGTGTTGATTTGACATGTAGTGACACTGCTCAGGAAGTATGAATGTTACGTGTATCATATTTAATTGGTGGTTGGAGTTAATCTTGTAGCAATGATGTGAGCTAGGAGCTATTGCGCTGCCTGGTCCCACCAACAGCAGTGTCAGTGCCTTGCGAGCTGTAGCGCTTGGCAGGCGCTCGACTGTACCGCCTTAATGTGATACGTCCTGCACTGCAGGTGGCTTAGGAAGACAGCATGCGCCGACCTCTCGGTAGCGCTAATTCACGCCAGCCTGCTGTTGGGTGGCCTTGTGCCCTTAATATGTATGGGTGACTGCTAGTTCTGGCATTCACCACTAGATGACAGTGGCATAGTTTCCATAGCAGTGAGGGAATTTAATTCTTCATGGTTCAGCCAGTTTGCGTAAAATATTTATAAATTATGAAGACAAACGTTCCTTGTGAATCAGTCTATTTGTTAGAGAAAACTGTATCAAAATCCGTACAGTAGTTCCTGAGACTAGGCTGAACATATAGACAGAAACCTTGGTGGGGAACTAATTTGTATACGTATAGACAGAAGAAGGGAAGAAGAAGAAAAAGAGGACAGGGCAACATATACGCAATTTAAGAACAGGAATGTGATTCGTTGGCTCAGTTTTTGACAGACTCTGACATTTTGTAGACACCCAAGGCTGGTTGGACGATTGACTCTCACCCCAGGGAGATCAATGGTTTTGCCTGGCGTCAGTCCGGTGTTTGCCTCCCTCTGCGGGGCATTCCAGTGGCTCTCCAAATCTTCTGTAGGCATTTACCTACCTGCACGCTACTTTCCTCTTCTGCACCAGCACTCAAACTATTTTTGACCCTTGATCGATGCACGTAACGTTGAACTTGTTTGTCTCCTTAAATACGTGTTCCATTCCATTACAGTATAATTTCAGTTTAACAAATGGAGACGCAGCAATGTGTCTGTTCAGTGTGTGATTTGCCACACTCTTAAGAGATTTCATATATTCCACGGAATGAGAAGGCCTAAAATATCTTTGACGCTGCCCAAAATATTTTTTATTTTTACATATGTTCGAAGTCAGTCTTGATTCCTTTCTTGTTTGGACTCGGCCGTTTCTTGCGGGCCGTGCGTCGATTAAATAGATACAGAGCAGCCCTTGTGGAGATGAAATGTTGACCGCCGCTAGTGACAGTACAAGGAACTACAAGACTCCAGCACTTCCAGTCCCTCCAAATCCTCGAACGCCATGCGCTCCGTCTCGCTTTCGGTATCCGTTTACCTTCCGTCACATGGATCCTCTACCATCTCATTAAATTCCCACCCCTCCTCACCCAAATCGAACACCACCGCATCTACTATAGTATCCGCAAACTAGATTCCAATAACCCTCCTCAAACCACGTATCCTGGTATGCTGCCACGCCTTCACAAACACATCCCTGCACCCCTACACTTAACACACACTTCATATCCCGTCGCAACTTCAACCAATTTTCTTCCCCAGGCAATGAGATCCGCCCTGATATTTATCCCTCTTACCAACTTAAACCTTCCCTACCTATCCCACTCTACATCAGAGCTCCTTTTTCCTCTCCATCCATGGCCACCCCTTTCCTCTAGTAACCACCACATTATCCACACAACAGACTACTCCTCACCCTCTGCCTTTCTCACCTTCTATATTTCCCACTATCCCCTCCAATTCCTACCTACCGTCTCCACAATTTTCCTATCTAACAGATTCCTATCTTTTTACGCGCACCCCTCAACCCTATGGAACACACTTTCTCCTCCGCCAATACTTCTCACCCTGTGCAGATCCTTCAGATTTTAAGTGAAAGTGCAGTGCTTTTTTTTTGTACGATAAGAATTTCACCTTCGTACGATATGTTTTTTTAAAATTTGTATATTTTCTTTTTTTAACTGTGCGTTTTTAATTTTTCATTTAAAATAGAAAAACAGCTCTATATTTTGTTTCTAATTATAATTATAATTTTTTACAATTCGCTTGGATCAAGGCCGGAGTATTGTACCGCTGACAGCCCACTTCCAGCCCATGCGGGGTGAGGGAGATGAAATAACAATACAGTAAAAACATCCGGCCTTTTGCCGTAAGACGGAATAGGAGCCACGACGTCTGTAACCTTTCGAACACAATGAGGATTGACGCGGTAAAAAACGCTTGAAAATTGTACAGCATTTACATGCTGTGAGAAAGTTACTTCGATTACGTTTGGATAAAGCAAAAATAAACTAACTGTGTCTTTCATAATGCGGAATATCTTGCAAATTGCGTTTTATGAAGCAGCCATTGACGAGTAGCAGGATGCAGTGACAGCACACTTGGACCAGTGTCAGACTGACATCGCCAGCGAGACCATTCCCGCGACAGACGGGCTGCTCCCCGTGAAGCACACTTGCTGCGCCGGCAGGCTATTGTGCTGGAGAACAGAATCTAGGACAACGGCGGTCCGCGGGCTGCCGGCGAGGGTCCTTGTTGTTACCCTAGACCCTCTGCTTCGCAAAATACGCCCGTGAGGGCGTGTCCAATTCCGCTGTCACCCTCGACGTCACCCGTCGTTGCATACACACAGTGGTCTGGACACTCTCGATATTGTATGCAATATTGTGAAAGTGCA
This sequence comes from Schistocerca piceifrons, assembly GCF_021461385.2. Lineage (NCBI taxonomy): Eukaryota > Metazoa > Arthropoda > Insecta > Orthoptera > Acrididae > Schistocerca > Schistocerca piceifrons. Next base: position 555,942,034 of record NC_060140.1, read on the forward strand.
TACCGCTCGCTCTAGGATGGTTCTGTCTGCATGCGACAGTACGACATTCGGCCAGCAACTTGCAGACCTCCAGAAGCTGTAGTCAGGATACACACGTAAATCTCGCACTATTCGATCACTGCTATAGGTCATTTAAACATAAAGAAACTATCGTCACTTTTTATATTTTCCATCGTTCACTAGTTGTTTCTACATTCTTGGAGGTGTGATTCGTTAATGCAAGTAAATGAAAGGCTGCCTGTTTTGTGCCTCACGCGTTTCACTCCTTTTTTATGACGCAACTTCTGTGTCCGGTAATACATGTTTTATTGTTTTATGTATGAGCCGCTATAGACTACTGTTATTTCAACTGCTTCTCCTTTCTTCTCCTCCACATTTCTCTCATCATTCCTCGATTTTTCTCTCCTCTTTCTTGTGTTCACGTGGCTCCAGTTTGGTTCTTGGGTTTTGCACGGAAGGCGTCGGAGTCCTGAATTTCTTTCTGATTGGCAGCCGTTCCATAATATCGTGTGGAGTAATTTGAAATTCTTCAAGGGAGATTCGTAAGCGTGATTTTCCACCTTGTTCTTTGAGTAATTCTATTTGTGTAGGAGCTGTTTCCATTGAGTCTGAAAAAATAGCGAAGTAATCAACAAACGCTAACCAATCTGTTTGTAGGTTGTCCCTTCTCTAACCTTACCTAACTTCTCATTGGTTTGGCTTTCTCCTAAGGACATTCTCCATTCTCTTATTTTTTCTAGGACACAATCAAAGTTAAGCGGGGTGAGACCATCTCCTTGCCTCATTCCAGTTTTAAGATCAAAATTTCAGGAAATTTCACCTCTGCATTTCACTTTAGAATTGGTGTTCGTTAGTGTTTGTTTGATTAGTACTGTGCTTGTCAGAGCCCAGTTCATTGAGTAATTCAAGCAGTGATGTCCCAGCAACTGAGCCATAGGCTTTCCTGAAGTCAGAAAAAAGAATTACGAAATTTTTAGATCTTCTCCTCAGACACATTATTATTGACTTTAGGCTCAGAACCTGCTCTAAACATATTTAATTCTTTCAAAAACCGTATTGATACTCACCAGTTTAAGAATCGAGTTGTTGTTCGGCCATAGCTAATAATGCTTTTGATAGTATTTTGTAGGTAACTGACCGGAGAGAATGCCTTTCTAGTTGCTCACATCTGTTTTATCATCGGCTTTGTACAGTGAGTGGATCGAGTCTGTCTTCTTGTCTTCAGGAATCTCTCCTGGTTTTTTTTCGGTTAGCTTCTCCAGAAATTTGTAATCTAAATTATTCCAGAATTCAGTATTTATGGAATCCTCCCTGGGTGCTTTATTGTTTTTGAAAGATGCGATAATTTCCTTGATTTCCCCTCTTGTGGGAGGCTCTGAGTCCGGGAACTGATTATTTCCTTGTGTACAGTTAAATCTTTATTTTGCACATTAATAATTTAGCAAATTTTCAAAATACTCATATGAAATGTCACATTTTTCCTATCATGCATTAGTTTTATGTATATAATAGTTACGTTATGCAATAATTACTATATATTATAGTTTTTGTTATTCTCTTGTTGTTCAGTATGAAACAATTTCTTGGAGCGTAATTTTCGTATGGTGAAAAATCGGAGCGGGTCGCTAATGTTACACCGGTTGTAAAACCACGCAATCGTTTCAAAAAGGGTAACCTGCAAACTATTAAAGGTAGAGCATCATGCTTTGTTCTAACGTTTAACAGCTCTCAAAGTTTTTTTCATCTTTGCCAGAATTTTAGTGTATGCCCAACCGTCGGTCGTAAAACATCAAGGCGATATTCGATTTCTGCCCAAATACGAATTATCATTGCACCAACAATAGCCCTGACTGCTTCACTGATTCGTGGATGAAGGGTAGAAATGTTGTTGCTTGACGTAATCCCACAAAAAAAGGCTAACGGTGTGACATGGGACAGATTGGTAGTCATGCGATGGGACCATAATGACACAACAACTTCTCGGAAATGTGTCATTCAGCACACCCTACGCGCTCAAACTCCAAAGTGGGAGTGCACCATCATGCTGGAAGAAGGACGGCTACAGCTCTTCAATATGTGGTAGCAGGAGCAAGTCCAAGTAAACATTTTCCTTTATGGTTTTCTCTGTGAATAAACCCTTGCTTCACCTGAAAACAGGCATTTTTTCAGGTAGTCATTGTCAGAGCTCTGGATCCCAGTAAGAAGTAGGCGATTGTCAGTTAGTTAAATCTTGCAATGATCATTTAAACGATTCTTTTATCGAAATGATGTCTAATGAGTCAGTTTATAGATTTACATGTTAACGTTAGTGAACATATTTTTTAGTCCTACTCAGGCCACAAAACTTAAAAAAACTAGTTGGACTTTTTTTTCAAAGACTGCCAATTTTTAAACAGAAACTCGTCCATGGAGTAGAATGAGTTGTTCAGGAGAAATGATTTTAGGTTAGATTTAAAACTTGCTTTGCTTCCTGTCAGACATTTAGAGCACTGGGCAAACGATGAACAATTTTTTTTGCTGAACATTGAACTCCTTTACCAATAATAATGGGTAATAAAGGTCGCTTTTCCTTCTAGTGTTACGAGTTTGGATATCACTATTCTTCTCAAGTTGTGACGGATCGTTTGTGATGAATTTCACTAATGAATAAATGTATTGTGATGATGCAGTTGAATTGCTCAATACATTAAAAAGTTACCTACATGACCTCTGTGGGTGAACACCATATATTATATTGGAGTTTCGAGCTTACTTCCTGTGCTTGCAGAAAATGATAATGAATTAAGGATGGGACCACCATTTTTTCAAGTACACAAATTATTGTTTTCTTTTTACACTCAAACATGTTTCACCACAGTTTTGGTACTCTCATTGGGTTTTTTGTTTTATTTTCCTTTTATTTGACATCGTGTGTGCGCTGTGGTGGCCACCTGAAATCAGCCACAAGTCTAAATTAGTGCACCATGTCATTATTGTAGTATTTACCTAATCCTGAGCTGTGACAAGTTTGTTTTTATGTGCCTAACGTGCTTTTGTGAAGTTACCAGCGAATCATATGTACAAACCACAGCAACACAGTATGACGCAATATTTGCAAATGAGCTGCAGAAAACGTCAACCCAACAACACAAATACAAGTTTTGCACACAAAAACAAACTTGTTACAGCTCAGGACTTGCCAAATACTATAATGACATGCTATACTAATTTAGACCTGTGGTTGATATAAGCTGGCAGCCACAGGACACACACAATGTAAAATAAAAGGAAAATAAAAGTAAAAACTCACTGAGGATAACAGCTGTCTTGAAAAATGTTTGGGTGTTAAAACAAAGCAATAATTTATGTACCCGCAAAAAAGTGGACCCATTTTTCATTGATTACCACATATGATTCTTATTTCTCACTGTTGTGCAGTCAGTACTTTCTTTCTACGTTACGTGTTACCCTAGAAAATTATACCATAAGACATTACTGAATGAAAATGCGCAAAATATATCAAGAGGATGATTCATTTGTTTCCAAGACTGGCAATTATACGAAGAGTAAAAGTAGCTGAACTTAACTGTCTGAGAAACTCAGTAATGCACTTCTTCCAGTTCAAGTTTCATCAGTATACACACCCAGAAACGTGGAACATTCTACCCTATTTATTGACTTCTGTTCATATGCTACATGATTTGTCGATATGATTCTGTTTGCTGTACAGAAATTAATATACTGTTTTTTTAATTAGGGGTTCTCAGTTTTAAAGAACACTGAATAATTCTTTGTAAAACACCACTGACAGTCTCACCTGTTGCTTTTTCTCTAAGCCGATTTAGTATAACAGTAGTCTCATTTGCAAAACTTACGAATTAAGCTTGTTGAATGTTAAGTAGAAGGCCATTGACATATATAAGGACTAGGAGAGGACAAAAATTGAAGTCATTGAAGTCTGTGGGATTCCCTCTATGATTTCTCTCCAGTCACTAGCATTTTCTGCCTTTCCAGCTTCGTGTAAAGACATCAATTACAGAAAACTTAGGTTTTTCTGAGGGTGTAACATGATTTACACAATCAGACGCCTTTGAAAGATAAAAAAAAAATACCAACTGGTGATATTTTATGCTTAAGACTTGTAATATTTGTTGGGTGAGTGTGTAAACAACATTCGCAGTTGAGTAACCTGTTTGGAATGCAGACTGTGATACGCTAAGTAAATAGTTTCTGTTACATGGAGACTACTTTTGAGGACATTATTTCAGCATATACGTATTTTGGAAAGCGATGTCAGCAAAGAAACTGGATGATAATTAACTAAGTCCTTAATGTCACCATTGTTATAAAGACACATAAAATTGCCTATTTTAACTAGTCTGGAAAAATTTCCCAGTTGTGACGGACTACATGTGTTGTTAAGTTCATTACTTATTAGGTTAGAACAACTTTCCAGAACTATGTTTGAAGTACTAACAACAGCATATGAGCGTTTGTTTTTTTTAGATTTTTTATAATTCTATTAACTTGAAGGATGTTGGTGCTGCTTCTTGTTGTTTAAAATTTTGTGGAATGTCATTTTAGTACTTTCTCCTGCTACCTCAACTGAACTATTTAATCCTACTTTAGTTGTTACATTTAGAAAGTGATCCTTATAAGTACTTGAAAATTTGTGATCTATCGGTCAGAGCATTGCCATTCATCTTAATTGTTCTGGTGTCTTGTTCACTGACTGACTGCTGTTTGACAGTATTCCATGGGGTTTCAGTCTTATTATCTGCCTCATTAATTTCTGTCAGAACGTGCATACTTCTGGGCACTTTGATGATTTTCCTTAAAATGTGAAAGTACTTTTAGTAGTATGCAGGTACTGTTGGGTCTTGACTTATTCTGACCTTTATATAAATGTCCCTCTCCACGCCAAAGATGACAACAGTGTGGGTGCAATTGTATGGATAATGACGTAACAGGTTATGTTACACTTTACGGACAATTGAGCTTGCTTTCCTGCAGTTCGCGTGATTTACGACAAGCGGCCATTCGGCTAAGTTCTTACCAGCGGTCAAGGTCTCAGACCGCAGGAGCATATGGCGTTAAGTAATGTAATCTATAGAGGATCCAGAGCACAGGATACTGAGCTGAGGCTCAGGGCTACAAAAGGAAAGAAGAAATACCGAGCCTCCCCCTTATTGCTGTGCCAGCTAGAACATCTCTGGCACATTGGCGCGTTGTGCACTTCCGGTGACTTTTTGAGTTTCAATATTCTGTGTGAGCTGTTTTGTAGAGTATTTGTCCCTGATTACCGGTATAAAGTTATTATTTCAGTAGCTGATGTTTTAGTGTATATGTCCCTGGTTACCGGTAGAAAGTTATTATTTCAGTAGCTGATGTTTTAGTGTATTTGTCTCTGATTACCGGTAGAAAGTTATTACTTCAATAGCTGATGTTTTACTATTTTTCCCGATTTTTGAAGTTTGGAGATAAAGTGACCAACTGACAGATTCTAACATTGACCTTAACTTTCGTGGCATAATCTCAACGTGAGTGATGATGACTGTGATGATTATGCTACGTGGTTTTGAGTGATTTGTAGCGTCAGCCATCAACTACTGCTGTGTACATCGAGAACAGAGGAGTACATGGATGCAATACTAGTTTTAATTTCTTTCTACTTGTGCAGTATACGATATATTTATATATGAAATGAAATAATTAATGCATTTGGTGATGGATTATATGCTTTTATACTCCAGAGGTGGCAGAATTTGGTCTAGGGGATGCGTTGGTGGGCGCTTTTGTACTGAGCCCACCTCGTGGCAGTGCCAGACTGCACTGAAATGCATCTTGCAGTCTGTCAGCACATGCTTAATAAACAGGGGGACGTTCTCTTCGGGGACAGTCTTTGAAATTGCCAGGCTCTGTAAAGTTTTCGAACCACCTCATTAAGCTTGTTTTTTACCGGTGACACCCTCCCATATCAGGGTCGATAAAATCCGCAGTACTGTCACAGATTTAGATTTTACGTAACAGATGACACATTGCGCCTTCTCCTAGTCTGTCACCATTTTGATGCACTCTAAGTCAGACCTGCAACAAAAAACAAAGGAAAAAAGGTTTGAGAGCTGCCAATTGTTTTACAACAAACCACGATTCACTGTTTCTAATAGTTTTCATGTTACGACTTTTTTTAAACAAATGGACACCCTGCATGAGTCTGTAGGCTTTCGTGATCGTTGTCATTGCAGAAAAATACATCGAGCGTTTTTTCAAAGGAACAATCCCGGAAATAGCGGAAAATTGAAATCTGGACGTCCGGATCAATCAGCAGTGTATTTATGTCAGCAATGTATGCGTTCTAAAGTGCAAAAGTCTGCATTTTATACAGGGTGTCCCACATAAAACCCCTTGCGCTTCACGCCCGGGCTTCAAGTAACACTGTACTGACAAGAAAGAATAGATAATAGTAACGTTAAAAAACATGTAGTTACCTGTATATGAGAGATGCTGGAAATGGTGGCCATGGGCATCCGAGCATCGCTGACTTCGTGTGATGACGTTATCATTAACATACTGCAATTCTGCAGGCTTGTTAAATTCTCTTGTAATGTTCCGCTTAATGTCGTCTCTTGTGGAAGGATTATCAGCTTACACTTTGCTTTTTACTGCTCTCCGTAACAAAAATCACACGCTGTTAAGTCGGGGAACCGTGCCGGCCAGGGGGCCTCTACTGACAAGCCTGTCTTCAGGGAACACGTTGGCGATGTGGGCCGTGCTTTCGTAGGATGTGTGAGCAGTTGCTCCAACTTGTTGGAATACTGCACGCAGCTTCTCTGCATCTGTTAACTGAGCGTAGACATCTGGCATTGTTTCAGGTGTAATGAAAAATATAAGGTCAACAATGCGCATGCCAGACAATACACACCAAACGTCTAACCTATCTGTCAGGAGAGGTTCTTCATGCAGAATATGTGGTCTGTCCTGCGACCAGTATCTGCAATTCTGGAAGTTTACTTAACCTGACAAATGAAACCAGGCCTCATCTGACATAACGTAAAGCAAGGGGTCCAAGTAACCGTTGGCAATTGATGTTAAAAGCCAGTTACTACAATGAACAGGAGAAATCCTGATACTCCAGTTTCAACTCTTGCACCACACTCATACGATAGACTCTTAATTTCGTATTTTTTAGTACAAGATGACACGATGCACGAGATACACCAGCCTGCTGCGGGAACCTCGTTACCGACTTGTACCGACGTCTCGTAATGTCCGTGCGAATCCCGTCTTCGGTCGCCTATTCATCTACGCGGATCCTGCAACCCTCCATTTCTCATACAGATCTTGAATAGTGCTGACTGTGAGGTGTTTCCTACCAGCATACTTCGCTTGAAGCATTTCTTTACACTCCTTGATGGAACCTGCCTTCACGCAACACTCCACAATATCATTTCGCTGTCCTAATGCAAACTGCCCCATTTCTGTAACAACGGAGCTTATTACATCATCTGACACATGAACACAAAGCTGCATTCAGCTTCCGATAAAATTCAGTGTAGCTAACTTTCGAGACAGTGTTGCCAGTTCACAACTAATTCGACTACTGATTATTAACCGGTACGTGAGGCGTACCGATTTTATGTGGGATACCCTGTAGTTTGTCTTAGATTCGCTGTAAAATCAAGATGACGCTCTACATTCATTAAAAATAATGTAGTTTAGCACTTATAACGGCCGTAGTACTTGTCCCAGTCTCCGAATGCGCATGCAATGGTTTATTTTGCTATGGTTTCTACTCATATTTAAGATTTAATCATTCAATGCAGTAATTCTAATTTAGTTATAGTGGCAGTATGTCTTTGAACATGTATTTCGAACACACAGTTCTAATACCGCTTTTTGTACTTTCTTTTCCAGGTTAGCACCTGCACATTGAAAAGTTCATTTATAACATGTAACAGTAAGTAAAACTCAGTGTACCATTATTAGCTTTTAATCGCAGGCCCCAGCATGCATTTGAAGTAAATTGTAACCCATTTGAATTGCGATAGAGGATTATTTTGTAACTTTTTATTTTACTATTTTGTGACTCTCAGCCCTTCGAGTATCATCTATAGAAGACTAGAATGAATCCTATCTGTCGGTTAGACCGTCAGCGAGAGCGCACCGCACTAATAAGGCGAGTACACCGTTCGCTTGTTACATATTTTTACGAACTTCTAACAGGAGCGACTTATTTTCAGTTACCTGTGTAGTTACTTGTTTATTTTTGTAATTTCTTGTGTGTTCGAGTGCTTACTATGCACAAACTTTTATTTCAATAACAGTGTAGTATACAGTACCGCCGTTGCTAACGACCATTGTATCGATCCTCGTATCGTACAGGCTATTGTTTGTTAATCAGTTAGACCATCAGCGAGAGCGCACTGTGGGTTCCTGCTACTAATAAGGCTAGTACACCATCCGTTTGTTATATTTTTTTACGAGCTTCAAACAGGAGCGACTGCAGTAATGGATGGGAACTGTGATTGTTGTATACAGATGCGATCTGAGTTGGCGACCCTTCGATCACAGCTCCAGGCTGCATTGGCTTCTGTCTCACAGCTTGAGGCTGCTGCCAAGGGGCGTCACTGTGGGGGATCGAACCCGGGGATACGAGAGCCGAGGAGCACGTCCCACTTGTCCTCCGACGAGTCCACCGCTGTCACCACTTCGAGTGCTGCCTACACTGAGATTGACCCCTCACCCGTCGTCGAGTGAGAGATCATTCCAAAGTCTGGCAGGCAGCAAAGAACTGTCAGGGGTCGATCGTAGGGCCGTTCGTTTGACGAACAGGTTTCGGGCGTTATCTGTGGCTGACGATGTGTCTGAGCCGGATGCAGCAGTCCACCCTGTTTCAGAGGAAGCTTCTCGGCCCACATGGTCTGGGCATTCACAGAAGGTGGGTTTGCTGCTAGTTGGGAGCTCCAACGTTAGGCGCGTAATGGGGCCCCTTAGGAACATGGCTGCCAAGGAGGGGAAGGAAGCCAGTGTGCACTCCATGTGCATTCCAGGGCGAGTCATTCCGGATGTGGAAAGGGTGATTCTGGATGCCATGTAGAGTACAGGATGCAGCCAACTGCAGGTGGTGGCTCATGTCGGTACCAATGACGTGTGTCGCTCTAGATCGGAGCAGATTCTGTCTGGTTTCGGGTGGCTAGCGGAAATGGTAAAGACTGCCAGTCTTTCTTCCGAGATTAAGGCGGATCTCACCATCTGCAACATCGTCGATAGAACCGACTGTGGTCCTTTGGTGCAGAGCCGAGTGGAGGATACGAATCAGAGGCTCCGGCGGTTCTGTGACCGTGTAGGCTGCAGATTCCTTGACTTGCGCCATCGGGTGGTGGGCTTCCGGGTTCTGCTTAATAGGTCAGGAGTCCACTACACGCAGGAGGGGGATACACGGGTAGCGGGGGCTGTGTGGAAGGGACTGGGCGGTTTTTTAGGTTAGAGGGTCTCAGGTAACCACAGAAGGGGCATCCGTCAAAAAGTGGGCAGGTAAAACACACTAATGTAGTTGTAGAAACGATTGGTATTGGAGTTGTAAATTGTCGTAGTTGTGTTGGGAAAGAACCAGAACACCAAGCCCTAATAGAAAGCACTGAAGCTCAAATAGTTGTAGGTACAAATCACTGGCTAAAGCCCCAAATAAGTTCAGCCGAAATTTTTTAAACGATCTTATAGTGTTCATAAAGTATAGATTAAACACAGTTGGTGGTGGAGTATTTATTGCTGTCAGAGGTAGTTTGCCTTGTAGCGGAATTGAAGTAGATAGTTCGTGTGAAATAGTATGGGTAGAGGTTATACCTGACAATCGGACTAAAGTATTAACTGGAGCGTTTTACCGACCCCCGACTCAGAAGATATAGTCGCTGAACTGTTCAAAGAAAACTTGAGTCTCATTTCAAATAAGTGCACTGCTCATACAATTATAGTCGGTGGTGACTTCAATCTACCCTCGATATGCTGGAAAAATTATACGTTTAAAGCCGTCGGGAGGCATAAAAGGTCATCCGAAATTTTCTCAGAAAATTATTTTCAATAATTAGTTCATGAGCCCACTCGAAGCGTAAATGTTCGCGAAAGCATACTTGACCTTTTAGCAACAAATAATCCTGGACAAATAGTGAGTATTGTGACGAATACAGGGATTAGCGACCACAAAGCAGTTGCTGCTAGGCTGAATACCGTAACACCTACAACCATCAAAAAGAAACGCAAAGTATATCTATTTTAAAAGGCTGATAAAAATGCTCTTAACGCCTTTTTAAGAGACAGTCTTCACTTCTTCCGATCTGATCATGTAAGTGTAGAAAAGTTGTGGAATGTTTTCAGAGAGATAGTATCGACAGCAATTGAGAGATATATACCACATAAACTAATAAGTGATGGTACTGATCCCCCATGGTATGCAAAACGGGTCAGATCGTTGTTGCAGAAGCAACGAAAAAAGCATGCTAAATTTAAAAGAACGCAAAATGCCCAAGATTGGCAAAGTTTTACAGAGGTTCGAAATATAGCGCGTACTTCAATGCGAAATGCTTTTAATAATTCCACAACGAAATTCTGTCTCGAAATCTGGCAGAAAACCCAAAGAGATTCTGGTCATACATACAGCACACCAGTGGCAAGACGCAATCAATACCATCAGTGTGCAATAACAACGGTGAAGTCCAGAAGACAGTGCCACTAAAGCAGAGTTATTAAACACGGTTTTCCGACACTCCTTCACCAAAGAAGACGAAGTAAATATTCCTGAATTCCAATCAAGAACATGAGAAACATAGGAGTAGGTATCCTCGGTGTAACAAAAGCAGCTTAAATCACTTAATAAAGGCAAGGTGTTGTAGAATTTTAGAACATGTTTTTTGCTCGAGTATCATGTCGTTTTTGGAAACCCAGAATCTACTATGTAGGAATCAACACGGATTCCGGAAACAGCGATCGTGTGAGACCCAACTCGCTTTATTTGTTCATGAGACCCAGAAAATATTAGATACAGGCTCCCAGGTAGATGCTATTTTTCTTGACTTCCGGAAGGCGTTCGATACAGTTCCGCACTGTCGCCTGATAAACAAAGTAACAGCCTACGGAATATCAGACCAGCTGTGTGGCTGGATTGAAGAGTTTTTAGCAAAGAGAACACAGCATGTTGTTATCAATGGAGAGACGTCTACAGACGTTAAAGTAACCTCTGGCGTGCCACAGGGGAGTGTTATGGGACCATTGCTTTTCACAATATATATAAATGATCTAGTAGATAGTGTCGGAAGTTCCATGCGGCTTTTCGCAGATGATGCTGTAGTATACAGAGAAGTTGCAGCATTAGAAAATTGTAGCGAAATGCAGGAAGATCTGCAGCGGATAGGCACTTGGTGCAGCGAATGGCAACTGACCCTTAACATAGGCAAATGTAATGTATTGCGAATACATAGAAAGAAGGATCCTTTTTTGTATGATTATATGATAGCGGAACAAACACTGGTAGCAGTTACTTCTGTAAAATATCTTGGAGTATGCGGTCGGAACGATTTGAAGTGGATTGATCATATAAAATTAATTGTTGGTAAGGCGGGTACCAGGTTGAGATTCATTGGGAGAGTGCTTAGAAAATGTAGTCCATCAACAAAGGAGGTGGCTTACAAAACACTCGTTCGACCTATACTTGAGTATTGCTCATCAGTGTGGGATCCGTACCAGATCGGGTTGACGGAGGAGGTAGAGAAGATCCAAAGAAGAGCGGCACGTTTCGTCACAGGGTTATTTGGTAACCGTGATAGCGTTACGGAGATGTTTAATAAACTCAAGTGGCAGACTCTGCAAGAGAGGCGCTCTGCATCGCGGTGTAGCTTGCTCGCCAGGTTTTGAGAGGGTGCGTTTCTGGATGAGGTATCGAATATATTGCTTCCCCCTACTTATACCTCCGGAGGAGATCACGAATGTAAAATTAGAGAGATTAGAGCGCGCACGGAGGCTTTCAGACAGTCGTTCTTCCCGCGAACCATACGCGACTGGAACAGGAAAGGGAGGTAATGACAGTGGCATGTAAGGTGCCCTCCGCCACACACCGTTGGGTGGCTTGCGGAGTATAAATGTAGATGTAGATGTAGATGCGTGCCTACGGAGTATCGCCTCAGTTGCGCAACTGGATTTGTGATTTCCTGTCAGAAAGGTCGCAGTTCGTAGTAATAAGCGGAAAGTCATCGAGTAAAACAGAAGTAATATCCAGCGTTCCCGAAGGATGTATTATAGGCTCTCTATTGTTTCTGATCTATATTAACGACATAGGAGACAATCTGAGTAGCCCTCTTAGATTGTTTGCAGATGATGCTGTCATTTACCGTCTTGTGAAGTCATCAGAAGATCAAAATGACTTGCAAAATGTTTTAGATAAGATATTTGTATGGTGCGAAAAGTGGCAATTGACCCCGAATAAAGCAAAGTGTGAAGTTATTCACATGAGTACTAAAAGAAATCAGCTAAATTTCGATTACGCGGTAAGTCACACAAATCTGAAGGCTGTAAATTCAGCTAAATACTTAGGAATTACAATTACAAAGAACCTAAATTGGAACGATCACATAGAAAATGTTATGGGTAGAGCAAACCAAAGACTGCGATTCATTGGCGGAACACTTAGAAGGTGCAACAGGTCTACTAAAGAGACTACTTACACTAGGCTTGTCCGCCCTATTCTGGTGCGGTGTGGGATACGCATCAGGTGGGACTGACGGATGACATCGAAAAAGTACAAAGAAAAACAGCTCGTTTTGTATTATCACGAAATAGGGGAGATAGACATGATACGTGAATTGAAGTGGCAATCGTTAAAGCAAAGGCGTTTTTCGTTGCGACGGGATCTTCTCATGAAATTTCAATCACCAGTTTTCTCCTCCGATGGCGAAAATATTCTGTTGGTACCCACCTGCATAGGGTGAAATGATCATCACGATAAAATAAGAGAAATCAGGACCCGCACAGAAAAATTTAAGTGCTCGTTTTTCCCGCGAGCCGTTCGAGAGTGGAACGGTAGATAGACAGCTTGAAGGTGGTTCATTGAACTCTCTGCCAGGGACTTCATTGTGAACAGCAGAGTAATTACGTAGATGTAGATGTAGATTTAACTATTGCTGCAACAAATCGGTGGTGTAAAAGGCTTTGTGTTTCAGCCTCTGTTTCTTGATTCGTGACAGAAATGGGTCGTCCTCTCTTTATGCTCCAGTATTATGATTCCACTTCCTGAATGTACGTTAAGTGCATTGTGAGGCTATATTCAAGAGATACTTGTAAAATATAATAATAATGAATTTTTATTATTACTGAGTTCTTGTACGACAAATAGCTTCGAAATACTAGAAAACAGTTGTTAGTTAATGCTAGTACGAGTTAGTTTCAGAAACGTATTCCGCTTCGACAATTTGATAATATGTTGGACTATCAGTAGGATAATTATGTAAAGAGAAGATTCATTTTCTTGTTGCATAGATTATCTGTTATGAGCATGTGCATCATGGGTCGATTGTGTTAATTCACTGGTATGCCAACTGCAGAATTATAGAGAACTGTTCACTATCTGCTACAGAAAATCTCTGTATCCTTTCGCTCTTCTCGTGATTGATCTGCGTCTCCAGACAACAGTACGAAATTTTAAGGTCAATCTTGACGTAAATAATTTTGTTCACACAAATTAGTTTCTCTGTTTTTAATAAAAAGCCAAATATAGTGACATTAAGTTTGAGACAGATATTGTTTATTATTAATGCTATACAGATGCATTTCAGAACCTTTTTTCTGTTCTTTCACATCACAAACTGCTACATGACGAGTTTCATAGCACAACATGTCATCTAGTATAGTATGAGTATTATTATGATTAATATTGACCAACGCCGATTGATTAGCTTTAAATCTACTAATATTCGATTGTTGGTGCATGTGTATATGGGACAGTCAAATGAACATACGGAACTGTCCGCATGTTTGCCAAGGTTGTTTCGAGTATGCTGCAGTTGTTTCGCTGGGAAGCCCTTACACATTCTCCATACGGTCCCAATCTCTCCCAGTGTGATTTCCATATGTTTGGAGCCCTGAAGGAAGACATTCGTGGCCATTGATTTGCTTCGGTCTAAGTGGTGTACACCTGGGGAAAATCATGGCTCCATGGGCAACCGTAAATATATTTCCTTGCAAGCGCTGACCATCTTGTCTCATACTGGGCTCAATGTTCAAATGTTCAAATGTTTGTGAAATCTTATGGGACTTAACTGCGGTCATCAGTCCCTAAGCTTACACACTACTTAACCTAAATTATCCTAAGGACAAACACACATGCCGGGACCAGCCGCACAGTCCATGACTGCAACGCCTTAGACCGCTCGGCTAAATCCGCGCGGCAGGGCTCAATGTATTTACAGTTTTGGCGATTACTTTTGAAATAATAAACAATTTACTTACTTTTTTCCATTTGCCTTGTTTTCATTTGGTTGCTCTTTATGGATATTCAAATTAACTTACTATCTTTCCTTTCTCTCAATCCAAACATATATGAAGTAACTGGGGTCATAACTACGTCATCTGTGACGTTACCGCCAAGACGTCCTTGTAATAAGGTCTTACGTGTTTACTAGCTCCAAAATCAACTCGAACTTCGGTACTCCTGAATAGAATGGAAGTACCACGTTCGATACATAAAAAGTGCAGTGCCTTGCAGTGTATACAGAGAGCAAACTAAAACTCGTCCCGGAAATTGCGTGGCAAGCCCCAATCTTAACAAGACGCAAAGGCCGTTTAGTGTTATTAGAGTCATAAGTCGGAAGAGTGTTTCGAAGCATTCTCCACGCTGTGATGTTACAAAATAGAAGTGATGTTGCTATTCAATGGAAAGTTGGAAATTGAGATTTAACTAACTGTTTTATCAATCACAATTGGCGTAAGAATCATGGATTGACCATTGTCATAAAATATTGCATTATGAGATGTGAATAGTTTTTACTTGCGGTTTCGCGTGGCTTGAGGCAGTCACAACTAGCGTGCTATTGATTAAGAAGTTGCGTTATCGTCTTTCTAATGACTTCATGATCGTAGATACGATCATACCCGGTTGTGAAGTTATTGTTATGACAAAACAATTTCCTAAGGGACCAGAAAGTTCTTAAGGGCGCAAAAACAACTGTAACATCACACAAAAGAGAAATTCAATATTAAAGCTGATGCAAGAAGACGATAAAACAGTTTTCTTTTTATCAATGTAACACGCACATTGGACTGCTGATCTTGGAGTCTGTAATATTAGCAAAATGCATAATTAAAATGAAAATAATACTGAGGAGATAATAGGAATGAGCACTGCTAAATGATTCAATATTCCCAGAACAAATATTTATTATAACTAAAACATATATCGTACCTTAAGCTTAATACAACAATGACGATAGATTTTTATGTCCGTATCATGTCCATTTAGCGCTCTTTTATATAGCCATTGTCTTCTTTGAGTCGCTCGTGCGTCGTCACGGTAAGTTATAACAGTTCTTTACACTTCACTCAACTCAGACATACACGTTTTTATACATTTAGTGAAAATTAGATCAGACTGCCACAAATCTGCGTCCGTCTTACTTCAGAAAAACAGTACAAGTCTTCTTAGCGCTCAAGGCTTCATTTGTTCTCCCTCGAACAAAATAGTGAAGGATCGTATATCTATCCGTATTTTTCTGTTTTTATTGCCGCCCAAAGACGACAAATTACATCACTAGAAAATTCCACCGTCGCTATGCGACGCCTCATTCTACATTAATCATTATTTACAAACAAGTATTTGCCTTCTGGCTGAAAGTATTAACTACTCGTATTTGCTGTTTTAATGAAGTCAAAAATAGCGAATATCACATTGCCTCCCATGAGGAGAGAGGGAATGCCGAAGGATTACCTCGATCCTCATGTCCTCATGAGATATTCGTGATTTTTTTGTGTGACATTTACATAATGTTACTGGCGTACTATGTACTTAAATTGAAATTACATTTATAAACATATATCAGATATTTATCATTTTTCAAAATAAAGTTTTTCATTCTTTGTTCATCAGTCACTTCATTCCATAATACCAAGACTAACATTTATGTGCATATTTAAGTTTGGTCCATATTTGCTTATAACAATAAGTGAACGTTCATTTCGCACTTCAGGGGATAGAATTCAGGAATTACTTTCTCTTGAGCTTAACAACTAATACATGAGTACAGTGAGTGCTTATTTTCACTAAACTAGAGTGGACAATGTTCGAGCATCTGTTGACTCCTTGTGGTTCAATCACAGTTTAATAACGTAGCACTACACTTCGTGATGCTTTCACTTTCTGTGTTAGCTGTCTACGGCGTTCATCATGCAGTACATCTGTCCTTTCCATTGTGGTGCCAGGAATTCAAGTGGCTTCCCGGGTTTTTATTTACAATATGAAACAAAAGAAGTGGAAAATTATTAGTATAACTTATAACCTATTGGATACATTTGTTAAGGATCGGGACTGGTCTGGAGTTTAGGGTCTTCCTATAGTGCACATTCATTTTCTTTGTCCATCAAGAGACAGGATTATAATTCATTTTAGCAGTGTTCAGGAGCGCCGGTATTAATGGCTTTAAGGCCTGAGTAATCTATCAATCTACTTCTCACTCATCTTAATTTCAACTCAAGAAAATTGCTTAATTTACGTATGAAAATGTAGTCACACAAGTGTACAAGTGTCTTTCCTCCAGCATGTACGATGGAAGTCATGGCGGTTAGCAGTTTAAAGTTTGGATTGTTTCGTCACCCACACGTCAGCCACTCACAGCAGCTGCACAGTGTTGCGTGAGCTCCAACACTCAGTATCCGTTCGCGCTCAGGCTGTAACAGAGCTGGTGGTCGTCGAGTGCTCCTTTTTTTTGTGAACTTCGTATCACACGAGTGCATCGATACAAACACCTCGCGCGCGTTTTCCATCGGAGGAGCCAGACACTGAAGCTGCCTCCATACTTCTCTGTCAACTGCCTCCCATGAGGCTCACAGGTAAGTGACGACGAATGTTTTAGCTGTCGCTGCACTTAGAACAACACTGAACTTTGCGTTGCACCTGTTGTCGTAGCCTTGACTTCTTTTTTACACTTGCAGTACAACACTACCACTAGTATACAGTGAACAGTTATTTTTATTATGCACGTCGCACTTTAGTGTGCATCTTCACACAGCATTCGTGCTTAGTTCCTTCGCCGATGGAGTTCATTTACAAAACAATCAATTTTGCACGTTTCCTCCACTGGTATAGAAAGACTTATATTCTACTATTTACAAAATATCACTTACGAGCTAATATTTACAATTAATGGTCACTCCTTTTGTTAAGTCCAGTGAACAACTGCTTTATGAATGGACTCTTTATATCTCAAGATTTGCTTTCACTAGTGAACCTAAAAATATTCTTTCAAACTTTCTTTTAAGTGCTCATCTCCTCATTATGAAAACTACAGGTTTCGCAACACTCGTTGCATTTATTCTTTAGTGCACCCAAGATCATTTTCTACTGCCACGCAGCATATCTACTACTTAACGAGTATGCATTTAACGCTGAATCTTTTTTTTTTGCTTGCCAAATTTGTTTTTATATTTGAGGGCAGACTGGATAACAATAGGTCTCCCTCTTCGCTTCATGTACTCAGCAATCGTTCTCTGTTAAAAAAAAAAAATAGGGTAACGCGTGTCTACTATTTTTTTTCTTTTTTGCATGAATGGAATTACCGACAGTTCACTGGGTTTACGCAACCGGTCCATAACAAACATTACCAAAGCTAGCGAAGTTCATCACGCTACGTGTCTCATTTCTCATAAGCACTGCTTTGCTTCGAAGCACACGTGCCTTTTACAAGTCGACCCTTGGTCTGGGTTAATGAACCAGGATCAAAAGGAACGGGCAGAAGGAAAATGGATTTCATAAGAGGAGTGTCTTAGGAGACATTTTTGCAATAAAATCTGCATGTAAATAAAATTATCTTAATAAACATAGGCACATATATAAACTTCAACCTCCTTCCTTACAGCATGCTTTGCTACTTCTACGTCTTACTCAGGTTATAGTCAATATTAAGTTTAAATATCACTGCATTGCTTGTTCTTTAGATTAGCCTTCAATTAGGGTATTGAATGGTCGCTAGATTACACTACAAATCTTCTGAAGATCTTTACTTGGACTTATTTATGATACAGGAGGCTTGCTGTGTGGTTATTTAGTAACTTGATTCTACTGAAATCAATTCGTCAGCTAACATTCCTCATATACTCTTTACATTGGGCTCAGATCACAGGGAAATAGTTTACTTTCATAGCAATTAATGGCCTCGTGGAGTACTTACGCTACATTATCGATGCTTCATGGTTTGCCTCTATTTGTACGGTATTTCACCTAACTTAGTTTACTACAGCTTATTGTCTCCTTGCGTGAACACATGCGGGTTACCACTTGTTTTTTCCATTTAACAGCACGCTTTAACTGAACTTTAAGCTATTTCTTCTACTCCTGTCCACTGTCTGGACTGTTTGACCATGTACCTTTTTTTTTTAAGCAGGTAATTTGGGCTTTTACTACAGAACTTCAAGTACTTACATTACTAAAAATAAATCTATAAATATTCTTGTACCTTGAGAGAAGTGCTTATTTACGCATCCTTCTCCATTTCTCACCTTTACATATTTATATAGCTCCGGGCAATCGCCTCGCAAGCATTTTTTTTTTTTTTTTTTTTAATACTAACTTAAAATTAAATTGAAATTCTTGGTGCAACCCCAGTTTCCTGCTTCAGCTTGTTGAAGAAATATCGGTTCATGTCCATCACTATAAACAATTTTTTCATACATAGCATTTAATACTTAAAGTTTACATGTAATAGCCGTTACCATGTAGTCAGTGCGCTGTTCAACACAATACTTATCATTAACAGTTCACACAAGGAAATTTCCAGTAAGCAAGAATTCATTTCCACGACAGTATTTAACCACTACCATTATAAAATTTCTTTAAGTCTTGATGGTGAAATAAGCCTTTTACTCTCCCCGTAGCCGGGTCAGTTAACAAATAACTCCCTATGTGCGGTTTCCTTAAAATAAGGTAAGGACCTTGGTACATATGTTGCCACTTGCGATTTTTCTTACATATTAATGATGGCTTGAAATGAGTCTTAAGTAATACCTTTTCACCTACATGGTAATTTACAACTTTGTTTACTTTTTTATCATAGCCTTTCTTCCTTAATTGAGCATTGGTGGTAATGGAACTTAAAGCTTCTCGAATTTTGACATCTAGATCTACCTCAGGGCTAGGTATCTTGGGAAGAGGATCAACCCACTCATTCTGTTCCTTCTTTCGAGATATCAACTCGTGTGGAGTAAAACCTGTGGAAGTGTGTGGCAAATTATTAACTATCTCCTCAAAAGGTGTCACAAAATCAACCCAACGAGTTTGCTTGTCTGGAATGTACGTCCGAACAAATCTGTTAAACTCCTTGAAGATCCGCTCAGTCAAATTCGACTGAGGCCTAAAACGTGATATTAAGATCTGCTTGACATTGTGATGGGCCAAAAACTCACGCCATTTGCGGCAAGTAAAGTTGGATGCATTATCTGAAAGTATAGATTCGGGGACTCCGAATCGAGGGAAATAGTCATTTTCAAGACACCGTATAATAGGCGGAGCACAAGATGTCTTCATAACATACATTCGAACGTATTTAGTGAAGTTGTCGAGAACAGCAACGAGGTATTTGACACCTCCCCTACCCATCGGTAGAGGGCCAGCCAGGTCAATGCTAATGAGCTGATTAGGTCTTTCTGCGATGATCGGATTCAATGGAATTAAAGTAGGAATATTCCGAGCTTTCGCCTTTTGGCAGATGACACAGAATTTTAGCAACTTGTGTATCCGACGATGTAGGTTGGGCACATAACAGTAAGTAGCAATCTTCTTTTTACACTTCTCTGGACCATAGTGGCCCCAAGAAATGTGGGTATACCACAAAAGATGTTCGACAAAACTGCTAGGTATACAAACAAGCCAGTTGTCTGATGACACAGAGGTACGATGAAATAATACCTGATTATGAATCTTGAAGAATTTGGACAACTTATGGTTTGGATTTTCTTGAAGAAGTCTGATTACTTTTCCCCACTTAGGATCTGTGGTCTGTAGTGTCTGGATTTGCTTGCACAGTTCCAAGAAATATTTTCTATGAATGGGATCCTGCATAAGAAGAACTTTGTAATTCGACATCTGTTCTACCAACTCACTTGTCTCAGGCAGACCTTCTGGTGAACGAGAAAGTGCGTCTGCAATAATGTTATCCTTGCCCTTTATATACACAATATCAAAATCGTATTCTTGCAGAAATAAACACCACCTGGTCAGACGCGGATGTTGTAATTTACAGGTCAAAAGATACGAAAGTGCTTGATGGTCCGTAAACACTTTTATCTTTCTGCCAAAAATGTAATAATTAAACCTCTTGAAGGACCAAATAACTGCAAGTGCCTCCAGCTCAGTAACTGAATAGGACTTTTCACATTCTGTTAAGACCCTACTCGCAAAACTAATCACTCTGATCTGCTCTGTTTCGTCTACTAATTCAATCTGAAACAAACAAGATCCAATTCCAACAAACGAAGCGTCTGAGGTGATACAAAATTCTTTGTCCATTTGTGGATGACAGAGAATGTTATTGTTTACAAGACCATCTTTAATTGCCTGAAAAGCTTTCTGACACTCTGGTGTCCAAATCCAATGCGTACTTTTCTTCAGAAGATTGTGCAAAGCGGGATTGTTCATTACTTGACCAGACAGAAATCGTCGAAAGAAAGACGAAAGACCGAGAAATCCTCTTAGTTGCCTCTTAGTTACCGGCGTAGGGAAATTCTTAATCGCAGACAACTTTTCCGGGTCGGGTTTAATCCCTTCAGGTGTAATCACATGACCTAAAAACTTTACCTCACGTTTTCCAAATTTTGACTTTTTCAGATTCGCTGTAACACCATGTTCTTGAAATCTCTGAAACACCTTTCGTAGAATAGCTAAATGATCTTCCCAGTTCTTAGTGGCTATCAACACGTCATCTACATAAACAGTTACCTCATCCAGAAGTTCAGGTCCTAACACAAAATCGAGAGCAGAAATAAATATTCCCGAGCTTACATTTAAACCAAAAGGCATGACCTTAAACTGATATGAGCGGCCGGCAAATATAAAAGCAGTATATTTTCTGGATTCCTTGGCCAATTTCACCTGCCAATAGCTACTTCTTAAATCGAGTGTACTCAAAAATCTAATGCCATGAAATTTTTGCAAGTGCTCCTCAAGTGCTTCAGGCCGAGTCCTTATCGGTACAATTATTTTGTTTATTGATCTGGCGTCCAGTACTAGTCTGACACTACCGTCCTGTTTAAGTACGGACAACAAGGGACTTGAGTACGGCGAATTCGATAACTCGATAACATCCCAACACAGCATTTTCCTAATCTCATGCTTTACAGCTTCTCGTCGGGCGTAGGGTACTGAATAGCTTGCTTTGCAGAACGTTGAGTGGGGAAGCACTTCCATTTTATACTCGAACCCTTTTATTACTCCTGGTTTCTTTGAAAAGATTTTCTTGTAACTTACTAATAAATGGAACAACTCATATTTCTGCTCCCCCCTGAGTTCAGTCGATTCCTTGGCTTTAGCATCGATCTCGTCTGTGTCAGGAAGTAAGTCTTCATACTCATTGTCATTTATGTCATCCCATTTACTCAGGTCATTTGTCTGATCAAAGCACGGTTTGGCGGTCCTCTGTCGTCTCCAAACCTGATGCAATGTCAACACTGCCTTCACTTTACTCCTTAACAAGTTAACAACAACTTGTTGTTGATTTACGATAAAGGTACACATTCCAGATTCAATATCTATCACTGCTTTTGTTTGTCGAAGAAACTCCATCCCCAAGAGACATGGAACTGACAAGTTCTTTACTATTAGAAAGTGGCAAAAAACCAAAACAGATTCTATCTGCAGTTGAAGCTGCGTCTGTAAACTAACTCTCTGTTTCAATGGACCAATCGCTCCCGATATGGAGCAGCCTTGAATCGGCAATGATAAAACTTTTGAAACAGAAGACACCTGTCTGAAGAGACATGATGACATCACATTGATGTTTGCTCCTGTATCAACAATGGCTGTGACAGGAATGTTGGCAATAGAAATCTTAATCGAAGCCTGGACCTGTTCATCATAAATGTCATTAATGTCTTGAGCTTCTAGGTCAGGTGCAAGGTCATCTCGTAAGTCGGTCTCATGGTCGTACCGTATCGCATTAACATACTCAGAATCAGAGTATTCGTTAGTACCCCCACTGGAACCGGCAGCGACCTCTAGGAGGCTGAAAGGTGCTGCCTCTAATTTTCCGCAGGATGTTTAACCTGTTTGTCATTCATGGCCTTAAGTGTTTGTTCCGTTTCATATTGGTGCTGGTTATGTGGTACAAATGCCGGTGTAAAGGGGTAAAATCCACTGGGTGCATTCACTTGTGAATAGAATACTTGAGAAGGCTGATGTCGCCCGATCTTTTGGTTGCCGGCAAAACCATTTCCTTGTGAAGGAAAGTTCGCATTTGGTGCCATTTGAAAATTGTTCCGCGGTCCTCTATCCTGTGAATAGTTGTTCTTATGTTGTGCTGGGTGGCCTCCGCCTTGCCCATGCCACTTGCTATATTTCGACCTATAACTTTGATTGTACACTGG
Source organism: Schistocerca piceifrons (assembly GCF_021461385.2). Taxonomy (NCBI): domain Eukaryota; kingdom Metazoa; phylum Arthropoda; class Insecta; order Orthoptera; family Acrididae; genus Schistocerca; species Schistocerca piceifrons. The sequence goes on from NC_060140.1 coordinate 555,964,837, forward strand.
CCCATTTGAAAAATTACCACTAGTTTGTGGAGAATTTCCATACTGCTCAGGCGCAGAATTAAAGGGTGGGTTTCCGTACTGATGTTGTACCTGGTGGTTGTAAATTGGGTGGTATCTCTGCTGATTACTGTAATTGGTTTTCTGCTTCCGTTTAAAGTTATTGCCGTTTGCGTTTTGATAACCGCTGGCAGGTTGGTAACAGCGGTCGCAGTAGCTCGCTCTCTCCTTGGGCGCATTGTTGTCCGCGTGCGATGCATTCTGCTGGCTGCCAGGGAAGAATTTGCCGCTGCCAACCTTGGAGCGCACATCCTCGCTAATTAAATCTAAGGAATCCAGCACAGAAAGGAATACATCCGTGTCTTCTTCGGACACATTTACTAATTTCTCTCTAATAGACACAGGGAGTTTGCTTTTGAGAATCATAATTACGTCCTAGGAAGAAATCGGAGAATCCCAGAATTTAATTTTTGCTAGATACTTCTCAAAGTATCGCCGGAGACTTCCATGCTTCTCATTGAAAATTTCCGCACCATACACCTCCTTCCTTAATCTTTGCTGTACCCCATTACTCCAAAATTTTGCCAAGAACATTTTCTCAAACTCTTCATAATTCCTACACGTGTCTACCATTTCCGTTCCCCATAATGCTGCATCACCAGAAATAAAGCCAGTGACGAACTGAATACGCTGTCTGTCTGTCCAGCTCCTGGGAAATATGCCGGAAAAATTCTTTAGGAACACGATGGGGTGTATTTCTCGCTTCTGCGGATGAAAAACAGGAAAAGTGCGATGCTTAATCACACTTTCCTCTTGCATTAAACTCACAATTGTGGGCGGATCATTTAGTTTCCCTACTCGGGACTCAACAGGACTGTTGTTTTGCATGTAATCAGGCGGTGAACGATAAGGAGATGACTGACATTCGTCACCGCCTAAAGAGTTGTTCCCTATAGTTTGCGTATGTGTGTGCGGATTTTCTACCCAGTTTCTCAGCATTCTGACTTCGTCCACTACTTGCTGCTTCCACTCGGGAAGATCCCGTGTAAGTGTCCTCCGAATCTGTCCCAATTCAGAAACTACTGTGTCTCCCGACTTACCAGGAGCAGCTAAGATTTCATAAGTTACATCCTTGACAGTCTCCCTAAGCTCCTCCCTGACCTTCTTTTCGATAAAAATATCTTTACCCTTTATCCATTCACTGTAGTGTTCCGACAATGCCTCCGCGTGTGCTTTCACGGTGCTCTTAACCTGTTCTTCAATATTGATTGAGTCTATCTGCCTCGACAGATCCTCCACTACACCTTCAATGTCAGATACTGCATTTCTAACTGAGTTTATTTCTTTGGTAGCTGCCTGAATTTTTGTGTTTAATGTTCCAGATACTTCAGCTATTTCACTTTTCACCTGTTTCTGCATTTTCTGAATTTGATCACTGATCTTAGTTTGCACCTCACCCAAATGGGTATTTAATTCAGCCGTAATTTCTTTATGCAGATCTGTTTTGATTGTGCCTAGCTGTGTTTTTAATGATTCGCTTACAGCATCTAATCGGGCGTTAACAGTCTCATTTTGTGTTTTTACTGATTCGCTTACAGCATCTAATCGGGCGTTAACAGTCTCATTTTGTGTTTTTATAGTCTCATTTACTGCGTCAAACTGTTGTTTCAGCATTTCCATTAACGCACCGAGGTCATTTGTAGCTGCAGCGGGAAGAATTTGGACTTTAGGGTCACTTTCCCCTGTTACAGACATGGTTAGTTCAGTTTCCACACGGGAACATACCGTTCGCGATCGTAAAGGGTATGGAATACTATTAACGTCTTCACTCCCGTCTCCTGTTGTCACCTGTCTCTGTTTACTATCTGCCATTTTCGTTAGTAAATCACGTGCTACGTAAGGCTTTCGTCGTTTGTCAGTGACGTGGTGAGTCCGCTAAGAGCACCACTCTCGCGTGAGCAACAAATGAAATTCTATCTGGCAAGAAGACAAGATGGAACCTAACCGTTTCAGACAAATGAATGAAGATGCTCTTCACTGCAAATTGCACACACTATCCTCCATGTTGAAAATGTAATACAGCTATACTAACAATGGGGAGAAATAATTTCTATTATCAGACTACGAATAATTTTACTTTGAAAGATAAAATAAAGCAGATTTTCTATAGCGGGAAGGAGATAGAAAGGATGTGGATCGACTTGGAAAAGCAACGTTGCTACTGAAGCACTACACTGCGTATGCAAAATTCTGACTTACTTTTTGATGGCTTGGTTACCGCTATATTGTCTCAGCAAATTCGCGTCTCTTTTCTTTTCCTTTCTCTCGATAATTAAACTGCGTTATCGACCAGCGTATTTTCTGTCTTACTCACAGAGAGATGATGTGTACATGAAACGAGAGAACATTTATTAACACAAGCACATAGAAAATTTTCCAAGAATCTGAACTAATTTTTGGTCAAGTCCCTGTTCGGGCGCCAAGTGTGATGTTACAAAATAAGAGTGATGTTGCTATTTAATGGAAAGTTGGAAATTGAGATTTAACTAACTGTTTTATCAATCACAATTGGCGTAAGAATCATGGATTGACCATTGTCATAAAATATTGCATTATGAGATGTGAATAGTTTTTACTTGCGGTTTCGCGTGGCTTGAGGCAGTCACAACTAGCGTGCTATTGATTAAGAAGTTGCGTTATCGTCTTTCTAATGACTTCATGATCGTAGATACGATCATACCCGGTTGTGAAGTTATTGTTATGACAAAACAATTTCCTAAGGGACCAGAAAGTTCTTAAGGGCGCAAAAACAACTGTAACATCACACAAAAGAGAAATTCAATATTAAAGCTGATGCAAGAAGACGATAAAACAGTTTTCTTTTTATCAATGTAACACGCACATTGGACTGCTGATCTTGGAGTCTGTAATATTAGCAAAATGCATAATTAAAATGAAAATAATACTGAGGAGATAATAGGAATGAGCACTGCTAAATGATTCAATATTCCCAGAACAAATATTTATTATAACTAAAACATATATCGTACCTTAAGCTTAATACAACAATGACGATAGATTTTTATGTCCGTATCATGTCCATTTAGCGCTCTTTTATATAGCCATTGTCTTCTTTGAGTCGCTCGTGCGTCGTCACGGTAAGTTATAACAGTTCTTTACACTTCACTCAACTCAGACATACACGTTTTTATACATTTAGTGAAAATTAGATCAGACTGCCACAAATCTGCGTCCGTCTTACTTCAGAAAAACAGTACAAGTCTTCTTAGCGCTCAAGGCTTCATTTGTTCTCCCTCGAACAAAATAGTGAAGGATCGTATATCTATCCGTATTTTTCTGTTTTTATTGCCGCCCAAAGACGACAAATTACATCACTAGAAAATTCCACCGTCGCTATGCGACGCCTCATTCTACATTAATCATTATTTACAAACAAGTATTTGCCTTCTGGCTGAAAGTATTAACTACTCGTATTTGCTGTTTTAATGAAGTCAAAAATAGCGAATATCACAACGCTAACCCATGTTGTGCAAAGTATTTTCACATCTATGCAACTACTGAACCCTACTTCATTTGAACATGCTTGCTGTATTCAAGCATTTGCCCTGTCCTACTGTTTTACCGTGTTCCCCCCATCTCAACCTACCCTGCAGTCACGACCTCACCCCCCCCCCCCCCCCGCACGCACGCACACACACACACACACACACACACACACACACACACACACACACACATACATACACTTTCATTCATTAGCAAAAATTAACTATATCTTGATGACAAAGGGTGTATCATACCTTGTTTTAGACAACTTGTGCCGTACGAGACTTTTCTCCCCAATTCGACTGAGCAACTGTTCTTTAAGTACATGACTTATCCATCCAAACTTCAGCATTCTCCGTTGCCAAAGCATTTCAAAATCTCTCATTCTCTTTTTATCAGTTCTGTTTCCCGTCCACGTTTCACTTCCATAAAGTACTACACTCCAAACAAATACTTTCAGATAAAATTTTCTAGTGCACTTAAATTTATGTATTCATCCTGTCAACCGTCGACGGAGAATTCTGTTACTTTTGGCTAAATCTGTAGTCCATCTTAACATATTTCTCTTCTTTCAGGAAAGCTTTTCTTACGATAGCCAGTCGACATTTTGTATCCCGTTTACCGCCGAAATACCGTAACTCGTTTGCTACTTAGAGTCTCATTTCCTAATCGATTTCCTGTAGCGTTACTTGAATTTATTCTACTAGCGTCCATTACCGTAGTTTTATTTTTGTTGATGTTCATCTTACAACCTTTTTTCATACACCACTCCTTCCGCTCAGCTGCCTTCCAATTTCTTTGCCGCATCTGCTAGAATTACCGTTTCATCATGAAACCTTAAAGCGTTTCATTTCTTCTGCCTGAGCTTCAATTCCATTTCTTAATTTCTCCTTAGAATGCTTTATATGCTTGCTCTTCGTAAAGCTGGAATATCATGGCGATAGTCTAGAAAGCTGTCTCACACCCTTTTCATTTATGGCCATCTTTTCCGGTGCAGAGATTCTAATAACCTAACTATGTTCAAACCAGATAAGTATTTTGTAATGCGCAATGGCGTGTATTCTGTGGCTTCGCATACCGGAGCAACCTTAAATGAGTAATTTGAAGAACTGAACAAGAATATGTTTATCCAGTTACTGCACCATTCTGCAAACATCGGTGGAAGTGAACATTCAGAACCTGTTTTGGAAACATTGACTTGTAGATGCTGCTGTTATGTTCTCTTAAAATAACGTGGCGATACTGATGGGAAAATTTATGAAAAACTGCCTGACCTCTGATTCCCAATTAACAGCTACATTTATCCTTACGTTTTAATTTACTGTTGTCTTGACTGCAGCTAGCCTCGGAATTCACCTCGTCTAGCAGTAGTTTCTAGCAGCTGAGCGAATAGTTCTCGGAGGCAACAGGGGACTTCAACAGACCAGCAGTCCTACAGATCTGACAAAAACTTGCACAGTATTGTTCCAGAGAAAACACATGTAAATGCGAGGTACACTTTTACAAGTTAATTACGACCCACGCGCTGTCTAGCCTGAAAACTGCAGGAAATGACAAAAGAAACAAGTAGTTACAACATAAACGCGAGTTCTGGTAACCCGTCCAGCCTCTGATCAGAGAGACAGAGAGCACAGTGAGACATTTGTCAAAATCATTAATAGCCACCAGAATTGACGAAGTTGAAATCCAGGCAGGGGCCGTATAAAGAACTATGACGGTCTCCGTCGCGTTCGACGAATGAGATGCAAACCGTTTCATTTCTATGAATTCACTACCGAAAAATCACAGTTGCATTACAATGAATACAAAACAGCTGTGAGGTGCGTAGCTGCTACTAAGAACAGTGAGCATGCCAAGAACATACAAATGGTGTCATCCTGCGCTACTGAAGAACACGGACCAACTCCAATCAAGAATTGCGAATGACTGAGGACGACAGGGCCTCTCTCAAATGGTTCAAATGGCTCTGAGCACTATGGGACTTAACATCTGAGATCATCGGTCCCCTAGAACTTAGAACTACTTAAACCTAATATCACACACATCCATGCCCGAGGCAGGATTCGAACCTCCGACCGTAGCAGCAGCGCGGTTCCGGACTGAAGCGCCTAGAACTGCTAGGCCGCAGTGGCCGTCGGGCTTCTCTCGTTAGATTTGTTTACCACTATGCGTCCACTGGCAGAAAGAGGCACGCATAGCCAACCTAAGCAGTGCGAAAGTTTAGATTTGTTCTGGCCAGTAAGGCCTTGTTTCACGTTTCAGAGGTCGTGTTCTTGGAGTGGCAGCAATTCTGGGAAAGGGCGCCCCGAGGAAGCCCTGTCTTTGTGGCTAGTCGCAATGTTGCGAATTGTTATGAACAGCTAAACCAAGGATGGGAAAATTCCTCCATTCCCACGATACAACAGTCCTCTGATTAATCAAACGCCGGGGAAACTTAGTTTCATACCACTTATTTAATGATTAATTTCTTCGACTTTCCGAAATTATTCCGAGCAACCCAAGAAAGATACCGATACCAAACGATTCGTAAATTTGCGTACAATCAGAATCTACGATCGGAAATGCAGATTATATTTTATTGAGACATTCCCTCTTTGTTAGGAAGACTAAACAGGTCGGCCATCGTTCCTAATCTTGTGGTAGCCCAGAGAAGAATCTCTTCTCTACAAATTGTAAGACAACAGAAAATTTGTATGGATGAAGTCGCATATTCTTTTTTTGGTAGTCTTATGACACGGCGATCTTTTAATTACCCTATATACTGCCACGATTTTGTCGGAATTTTCCTGTTGTCAATCGTTCACTCGAACATGTTTCCGTTTCGGCCACTTTCTGGTGATCTCATTTTTCCGACACTTGTCATTTTGGCCACCCTGTACATGCGAGTTAACTGAAGCCACACGCTAATGGGTACAGCGAATTCCAGTTCCTTACTGCTGCCTGCAGAGCTGCGTGACGTTCGTATTAACGATCCCCCACTGCACAACACCGAAATGACATACATTAAAAATTCAGTTCGTTCGTCGTACGTCGCACCAGAACTCGACACATTTTAACCGGCTTAGCTCGCAGAAACGCGTTAGGGGCGAATGCTTTAAATACCCTGAATACATCCATAATCCCGCCAGAGAGAGTCGACGTATAACACGAACAATAACGGCAGTGTCAGCACAAGTTCTTTGTTGGTTATTGGATTATCGGGAACCGTGCGCGCTGGATGCTAGTAATGCAGGCTATGACAAGTAAATACCGGCAGCTGCAGCACAAGAATTTCTGGGGCGTAACGAGAGTGTAGACCGGAGCTGTCTAACCTCCGTTTCGAATGAGTCTTAGGGTAGGAGCATCGAATGCCAATAAACAACCGCATCGCAAAACGGGATACCAGAAACTACCGTCTCAATGACAAGATAACCATGATCAGGATTAAACGGGAGACCATCCAAAAAAGTAGAAACTTCTAGGGGAAAAAAAGCATCAGAGCATCACATTATGCGAAAAACAACACTTCCTGGATCATTTTAAAACTGTGAGCACTAAAACTACAGTCTTCATGCAGAAATTGTGAATACAATATAAAATATATTAAAATCGCCATTACACATAGTGTTAATATTTTAGATATTACACGAGGGGCGTTCAGTAGGTAATGTAACATTTTTTTCTCGGCTAGTTCGCTCGAAAAAATGCAGAATTCGTTGTGGGACAGAGTGGGATATTTCCGCTTTAGTCTCTATAGCATCATGAAGTTCCGATAGGTGGCGGCGTTATAAATTGCCTTTAAGTGGCGTCTGTAACGAAGGTCCGATCCAAGCAGGGAGCTGTCACTGAGTTTCTTTTGATGGAAAACCAGAGCATCGCGGATGTTTAGAGGAGCTTGCAAAATGTCCACGGAGACCTGGCACAAACAAAAGCACGGTGAGTCGTTGGGTGAGGTATCTGTCACCATCGCAACAAGGTCGCGCAAACCTGCCTGCCCGATTTACCGCGTGCCGGCCGGCCACGCACAGCTGTGACTCTTGCAATGTTGGAACGTGGGGACACTCTCATTCGGGGTGATCGTCGGATCACAATCAAACTCCTCGCTGCACAACTGGACGTCTCTGCTGATAGTGCTGACACACTCGTCCACCAGCTGGGCTACTCAAAGGTGTTTTCCCGTTGGATTCCTCGAACCCTAACAGAAGCTCATAAAGAGCAACGAATTTGGCCCAATGAAGCGTGCACTCTGCGGGAAGCTGTACGTGGATGATGGGGAGGTTATTGACGCAGCAAGACGTTGGCTGCAACGTCGACCAGTAGAGTGGTACCACGCAGACATACGGGTCCTCTCAATAAGGACGCGCAAGGCCGTCGCATTGAATGGAGATTATGTTAAATAGGGATTTGAAGGCAGAAGGGTGGGGAATCCTTAATAAAAGCACCCTTCTTTCAGAAAAAAAGTGTTGCACTACTTATTGAACACCCCTCGTATTTGTGGTGGTAGTGTGGGATATTTATTTTGAATTAATTTTTTTCTGCCTTCTTATTGTGGTTTGCTACATATTCCCACGATATGCAGTGCGGTATACTATTTATCAGACTGAGTGTTAGCGCTGTTATTGATTTTTAATTAGGCTGTAAAAACCAATAACACGAAGATCTCAGGCTCCATGCGCACAACAATCAATTCGCTAAACATTTTGCCATCCCACAAAATATGAATTTTCCGCAAAATATGCTCATCGGTATTTAAGTACAGGTCCTTCCAACTACGTTATAAGAAGGGTATATTAGAAAGTTTCTCACACTTTTAATTGAAGGTCCAGTACCAACATCGATACTGTCTCGTGAAATCGAAGTAAAACATCACCCTTTCTTTACCATCAATATCAGATAAGCAAGAGCCCATTAATTTGTTTTCTATTTTGTTCCTAAAAGTTGTGGACAGTAGAAATGCGACCGTGTAAAAACTACTCGCCAAAAGTGTCGCTAAACAGCGACTGATAAACTATTACTCTGACGTCACGCGAGAAGCGAGCTATACTTCCCTAAATAAACTAACAAATCTTTTTAGGATATGATGTCAAAAATATGCTCGCGTACTGATTTTAGGGATTTGACCCTTTCATTGTATTGTAAGACACTCGCGGATAAGACACATATTAAATTTAGCTTTTTTTGCATCATCGGTTTTCTGATTGGTTTTATGCTACTTACCACGAATTCCTCTCCTGGAATAACCTGTTTATCTCAGAGTAGGATTCGCACCCTACGTCGTCAGTTACGTATTAGACATATTCCAGTCTCTGTCTCATCCTACAATTTTTAACCCCAAATACTGCAGAATTTATTCATAAATGCACTTTCATCTTGTCCCTTCTCATATTGTTTTCCACATGGTCCTTTCCCAGCCGCTTCTGCCGTGGATCTCCGATTTCTTAGTTTATCTCTCAACTTAATTTCACCATTCTTACGCAACGTCACTTCGATCCTAGGGTTTTTACCTTCTACAGTTCGCTCATGTTCCATGGAAGTTAATCATTTTTGTCTCAACACTGCCCTGGCACTTCTTGTTGTCATTGTTTTCCACATGTCACCCTTCTCGCCAGTTCTGTGGAGAACGTCCTCACCCGTTATATTATTACTCCAACTAATTTTCACCATTCATCTATAACACCACATCTCAATCGCGTCGACTTTCTTTTTTCCGGTTTTCCCATGGTCCGTCATTCATTTCCATACAGTGCAATGCACAAAACGTATATTCTCAGTATTTTCTCCCTCAAATTAAGGCCAATATTTCATACTAGTAAACCTCTTTTGGCAAGGAATGCACTCTGTGTGTGCTAGACTGTTTTTTCTTTTTATGTCGTCAGCATCTAGTGGAATTGTTAGCATTGCAGCCTCGTGATCATGGGGCCCAGGGTTTCTCTTCACGGCTGGTTTGGGGCTTTTCTCAGCTCGGGACTTCGTGTGTGTATGTTGCCCTGATCATCATTTCGTCATCATCGACGCGCAAGGTGCTAAAGTGACTTGCACCAGGAGGCGGTACTCCCCAGATGGGGACTCTCGGCTATAATTGTCATACAGTCTTTTCTTAATGTCCTCCTTGATTCGTCGGTAACGTATCATTTGCTTTTAAGGTAACAGAAGTCCTTCACTTCCTTTACTTCCTGGCCCCAATTTAGACGCTAATCTCACTTCTACTACTCCTCGTTACTTTCATCTTCCTTCAGTTTACTCTCAATCCATTTTCTGTAATTATTACACTCCTACATTTAACAGATCCAGCAATCCTTCCTCACCTTCAGGGAGGATACCATTTTCATCCGCAGATCATGGCATTTACAACGTTTAAGCTCACTCCCGAATCGTTCTTTTATTTCCGTCATTGCTTCTTCGACGTATAGGTTGAACAGTACGGGCGAAAGATTGCATTTGTCATAACTCTTCAAAACCGACTTTTCTTTTTAATGACCTGCAGCGTGAAACACATTGTTATATCCAGGAATAAACAAAATTATGTACGACAATTGTAACAAACAAGACGAAAGTTTAACATCAAATTTAGAGAACACACTATATTATACACTCCTGGAAATTGAAATAAGAACACCGTGAATTCATTGTCCCAGGAAGAGGAAACTTTATTGACACATTCCTGGGGTCAGATACATCACATGATCACACTGACAGAACCACAGGCACATAGACACAGGCAACAGAGCATGCACAATGTCGGCACTAGTACAGTGTATATCCACCTTTCGCAGCAATGCAGGCTGCTATTCTCCGATGGAGACGATCGTAGAGATGCTGGATGTAGTCCTGTGGAACGGTTTGCCATGCCATTTCCACCTGGCGCCTCAGTTGGACCAGCGTTCGTGCTGGACGTGCAGACCGCGTGAGACGACGCTTCATCCAGTCCCAAACATGCTCAATGGGGGACAGATCCGGAGATCTTGCTGGCCAGGGTAGTTGACTTACACCTTCTAGAGCACGTTGGGTGGCACGGGATACATGCGGACGTGCATTGTCCTGTTGGAACAGCAAGTTCCCTTGCCGGTCTAAGAATGGTAGAACGATGGGTTCGATGACGGTTTGGATGTACCGTGCACTATTCAGTGTCCCCTCGACGATCACCAGTGGTGTACGGCCAGTGTAGGAGATCGCTCCCCACACCATGATGCCGGGTGTTGGCCCTGTGTGCCTCGGTCGTATGCAGTCCTGATTGTGGCGCTCACCTGCACGGCGCCAAACACGCATACGACCATCATTGGCACCAAGGCAGAAGCGACTCTCATCGCTGAAGACGACACGTCTCCATTCGTCCCTCCATTCACGCCTGTCGCGACACCACTGGAGGCGGGCTGCACGATGTTGGGGCGTGAGCGGAAGACGGCCTAACGGTGTGCGGGACCGTAGCCCAGCTTCATGGAGACGGTTGCGAATGGTCCTCGCCGACACCCCAGGAGCAACAGTGCCCCTAATTTGCTGGGAAGTGGCGGTGCGGTCCCCTACGGCACTGCGTAGGATCCTACGGTCTTGGCGTGCATCCGTGCGTCGCTGCGGTCCGGTCCCAGGTCGACGGGCACGTGCACCTTCCGCCGACCACTGGCGACAACATCGATGTACTGTGGAGACCTCACGCCCCACGTGTTGAGCAATTCGGCGGTACGTCCACCCGGCCTCCCGCATGCCCACTATACGCCCTCGCTCAAAGTCCGTCAACTGCACATACGGTTCACGTCTACGCTGTCGCGGCATGCTACCAGTGTTAAAGACTGCGATGGAGCTCCGTATGCCACGGAAAACTGGCTGACACTGACGGCGGCGGTGCACAAATGCTGCGCAGCTAGCGCCATTCGACGGCCAACACCGCGGTTCCTGGTGTGTCCGCTGTGCCGTGCGTGTGATCATTGCTTGTACAGCCCTCTCGCAGTGTCCGGAGCAAGTATGGTGGGTCTGACACACCGGTGTCAATGTGTTCTTTTTTCCATTTCCAGGAGTGTAGTAATCAACTGCATCTCTTCGTACGTTTAAAAACCCAAAACCACAAAGTCGACGAAATCGAAACTGCACTTCAAATCTTACACATAATACCAAAAAGATTGATTGATTGATTTGAGACGGGTGTGGAAGCAAACGGCGAGGCCATCAGTCCCGCAATTCCAAAGTGAATTACAGGAGAAAGAGGGTCCGCTAAAAGTGGACGAATCCAGTCAGTGGAGTCTAATTATAAAATAATGAACATTAAACACACATAGCAAAAGCATAAAAGGTGAGACAAAATATACAAACTAGAAAAAAAGGGGGCGATCATGGGGTCACAGACCGAGAAGACTGCAAAAGAAGTCCCAACCACTATCAACCCGCTCCTGCTCCAAGACTAAAGGAGAACCTTATATCTGGAAGTAAAAACCACATTCACGGAGGAAACGAGAATCAGATCAACCGTCCGTGGATCGTCTGCTAATATTAAATTTAAGGAATCGCAATGGATACACTGGTTCCCGTGAGATCACTGAAATTAAGCGCTGTCGGGCGCGGTCGACGCTTGGATGGGTGACCATCCAGGCCGCCGTGCGCTGTTGCCATTTTTCGGGGTGCACTCAGCCTCGTGATGCCAACTGAGGAGCTACTCGACCGAATAGTAGCGGCTTCGGTCAAGAATACCATCATTACGACCGGGAGAGCGGTGTGCTGACCCCACGCCCCTCCAATCCGCATCCTCCTCTGAGGATGACACGGCGGTCGGATGGTCCCGATGGGCCACTTGTGGCCTGTAGACGGAGTGGTGGGAAGACTATACTTATCCAGAACGACCGAAAGAAGGGGACATTCCACAAATATGTGAGATATAATGAATCCCAGTCCACAACCACATTTTGGGGGTGGGTCTTTACATAGGGGGAAACAACGGGTGAGCCGGGTATGACCAATGCGTAAACGGCGTAAAACAGAGGACTCCTTCTGAGAGGAGCGGTAAGAAGAGGGCCAAATTCCAGTAGACTCCTTGATTGTGTGGAGTTTATTACTATGAGCAATAGCGCTCCAGATGGCATTCCACTGCTGGGCAAAGAGAGATTTGACATAGATCCGCATATCCTCAGCTGTAATTATGAAAGGAAATGGGGGGTAAGTACCTGCTTCTCTAGCCAAACGGTCAACCAATTCATTCCCTGGGATGCCCACATGACTTGGGACCCAGGGAAAGACGACTGAACTGGCGGTATGTTCAAGGGCAGAGAGAAGGTCATCGATAGCAGGGTGACGAGAGTAGCATCTATCGATAGCCTGCAGGCTGCTCTTGGAGTCTGAACAAATTAAAACACTGTGGAGGGAGGCCTGGGAAATAAAAAAGGAGGGCCCTGTGAATGGCTAGGAACTCTGCTGTGAACACGCTACATGATCCCGGCAATAAATGGTGCTCGAAGCCAGTAGGAGACATGAAAGTGTATCCCAACTTTCAATAGTCTTAGGACCATCAGTGTAAAAGATGGTGACACTCTGGAACTGCAAGAATGGCACATACAAGACGCCAGTAAACCATAGGAGCAACAGAGACCTTAGGACCCTGGAATAGATCGTTCCTAATCCGTGGTCTAAGTACCATCAAGAGGGGGGGGGGGGTATGGAAGGGAAGACATGGGGTGCAGTCCAGTGAGTAAAGATGGAGATCCCGACAGAGGGAACTAAGACGCATACCAACCAGCAATCCCACCCATGGGTGGGTGTTAGGACGGAGACATCCGTCATTGGCGAAGAGCACAGGAAACACAGCATGGTCAGGGAATTGGCGAATGGCGATTGCATAAGAAACAAGGAGTTGGCTCTGTCGGAGACTATCAACAGGACTAGTGTGAAAGGCACCAATAGCCAGACACACCCGACAATGATGGATAGGGTCAAGGAGTTTGAAAGTGGAAGGAGCTGCTGAGCCACAAACCTGACTACCGTAATCTAGTCTGGACACAATCAGAGCACAGTAAATATGGAGAAGAGTGGAACAGTCTGCACCTCAAGATGTGTGGGCCAGGAGGCGGAGAGCATTAAGCTTCTACATACATTTTGTCTTTAGGTGGCGAATGTGGGGCAGCCATGCCAGCTCGTTATCAAAAATAAGGCCCAAGATATGGCACTGTGCTACAACACAGAGGAGCTGTTTGCCTAAATAAGGTACTGGATCAGGATGTACTGTGGACCAATGACAAAAATGCGTAGCCCGCTTTTTTGAGGGAGAAAACTGGACACCATGAGCAGTGGCCCACACAGAGGCCCGTTGGATGGCACCTTGGAACTGGCGCTCAGCAGACACTACCGAGTGGTAGCTGCACCAGATGCAAAAATCGTCAATGTACAACGTCAGGGTAACAAGAGGACCGACAGAGGTCGCAAACCCATTGATGGTAATGAGAAAGAGTGTGACACTTAGTACAGAACGCTGTGGGATACCATTCTCCTGAATCTGAGGTGCGCTGAGTGAAGTGCCAACTCGAACCTGAAAGAGCCAGTAAGATGAAAACTCGCGGATAAAAATCGGAAGGGGACCACGGAAGCCCCAGTCATGGAAGGTATCTAAAATTTGATGGCGCCAAGCCATGTCATACGCTTTATGTAGGTCAAAGAAGACCGCGACAAGATGCGGGCAGTGAGCAAAAGCCTGAATGGCTGATTCCAATCAGAGTAAATGGTCAGTAGGAGATCGCCCTGCCCAGAAGCCACACTGATGTGGGGACAGAACGCCTCGAGATTCGAGTACCCAACATTATCTGAAGTCGACCAGCCTTTAGAGCAGTTGACATAGTTCATTCGTAAGGATAATGGGGTGATATCTGTAAAGAGACGTTGGGTTTTTCCTGGGCTTAAGGACGGAGGTAACTATACTGTCTCACCATTGTGATGGAAAAGCATCTGCGAGCCAAATGTGAAGATCCTGAGGAGCTGTTGCCTCTGGGGAAGACCCAAATGTTGGATCATCTGGTTGTGGACGGAAGCCGGCCCTGGGGCTATGTCTCGTGAAGAGCTAAGACCCTGAGCCAGTGACCATTCAGCGAAAGGTGCATTATAGGGCTCAACATAGTGCGTGATGAAACAGAGAGGGGACTGTTCAGTTCTGTGTTTCTGCCAGAGTAAGATATTTTGCAAAAACATACATAATGTCTGATGGGATAACCGCAATCAGTGTTTTTACAGTTTTATTTATAATCCGTCTTGATTGCATAAAATGTTTATTCACATGACCGGTTTCGGGTCTAGAACCATCTTCAGATCTGCAATTTCGATTAAAGGACTAAGCCAGAGGGAGGGGAGAGTGGAATATGGCTGGGGTAACGACGAGGGAGGAGGTGGAGGAGGAAAGGAAGTAACAGAGGCAAAAGTTGAAGATAGTGACAAGGGATGGAGTCTCTCATACTTTTGGTGAGCCTCAGAATAAGACAGGCGATCCAGGGACTTGTTCTTGGATCTTCTTTTCTCTCTTGTGAGCCGGGCAATCTGGCGAGCGAGTCAGCACACAGCGGTTTTCGTCATGGAGTGGGTGGCCGTAGTCACTACACAAAGGGTCCACCATATAGTGGGAAGACACATCCCCAAAACGCAAGCACCGAAAGCACCTCATAGGTGGAGGGATGTACAGCTTCACAGTCACATCTGTAGCACATAACCTTGACCTTCTCTGGGAGGGTATCCCCCTCGAAAGCCATAATGAAGACGCCAGTATCAGTACAGTTGTCTTTGCAACCCTTCTGGACACGTCGGACAAAATGAACGCCACACCGCTCCAGATTAGCCCGGAGTTCCTCATCAGTTTTCAGGATGAGGTCCCTATGAAAAGCAGCTCCCCGGACCATATTCAGAGATTGGTGAGGAGTCATAGACACTGGGACATTGCCAAGACGATCACAGCACCAAGATGTGCAGATTGGGTGGCAGAAGAAGCTTTGATCAATAGGAGCCTGACCGCATCTTACTAAGAGACTCCACTTCACCAAACTTGTCCTCAATATTTTCCACGAAAAACAATGGCTTTGTGACGCTGAATATGAGACGAGGTAACAGCGAAAGGGTTTCAGCCCAAGACGTCGAGCCTGGCCCTCTTCCCGTGGTGTAGCCAGGGAAGGGAAGGCTGCTGGGTCATACAAAGCAGTTTTCAAGGATCCTTCACCATTCGAAGAGACAGTCGTTTGAGAATGGCCAGATTTTTGCAGCTTGATACGCTTCATTCACTAAGTATCCGTCCCGATACCACCCACTCCAACCAGGGGCTCTCCCCATGGGCGCCACCCAGCCACAGCAAGGGCCATCTGGCACGGCAGGTGTTGCTGGAAGTTCTGATGCTCCAAGAAGATAAGCAACCACTCCTTGGCATACATGGGGAGGGAACAGCTCAGGTATCTTAGTGTGATCCCTCTGTTGTCAGGGGGCTCAGTCATATGGGTACATAACAGCCCCACCATACGGACTGGTTGCCTATTGCTGGTGACCTAACAGGGAGAGGGGAACGAAGGGGGAGAGGAATCCACACCGTAGATGCTAGGGAGGGAGTTCTTCCCCATATGGCTCACACTAAAAATAGGAACTGGAGGTCAAACCTCAAGTGGGGACCTAAACACCAGAAGGATAAAAAAACAGGCAAAAGGAACAAAATTGCAATCAATACAGGAAACCAGGTGGATAGCCAGGTCAACATAAATCAGAACACCAAACGAGGACAAGCAGGTGGCAACGGGGAAGGAGAAAGGATAGGGAGGGAAGGGGCAGTGTGAAGAAAATGCAGCCAGGGAATGAAGAATGGGCCGCAATAGATCGGGGCCCCGTGTGCACCATGCATGAACTCACGAAAGAACCGTGTGCCCCCTGGGGGAATGCCAAAAAGGCTCGTCATGTACATGAACATACTGGAACAATTGGAAAGCCACATACACATGAAAAATTATCCAGAAATAATATTAAAACCACAGACCGACATCAAACATTAATATTATCTTTAAAATTTTATTGACATCATGGAACGTGACTGGGCATAAAAAATAAACAACGAAGGACTCACAAACAACTAAATTATCTGAAACTTAAACAATACTGCTGACTAGCTATAATCACTTTGTAAATATACAGCATCATTGCGAACGGTCAACCAGCTGTCAAATTTCTACGTGACCTTATTTTACCAGCACAAAACGGCGACAATTGAGAAAAGGATTCGCTAATGGTGCATATGTACGTCTCACCCAGCTAGAAATGGGTATACATTTACAGTTAACTCCACATACAAATATCACAGAAGTAAATTAAATTTACCAATTATAATATTCGCAGGTGTACTTGACAATAGAAATACTGCCGAAATAGGCCTATGGTGCGAAACTTAATAAAATTGTTAGCAGCTAACTTGGAAGATTCAGTTTAAAATGTCATTTTCTCTCTCGATTCTTGTACGTACTGTACATTACCAGTTTTTTACTAGAGCTTACACCTATTTTCCTGCGATTTTCGAACACCTTACCCCAATTTACATTGCCGAACGCTTTTTCTAGGTCGACAAACTGTATGACTGTGACTTGAAATTCTTAAGACTTTCTTGCATTATCAAGGGCAACGGCGGAACTGCCCCTGTGGCACCTTTGTCTGTTCTAAAGCTGGCCTGATCGTCGTCGAAGATATCCTCAGTTTTCTTTACCATTCTTTTGTATATTATTCCTGTCAGCAGCTTGGATGCACGAGGTGCTGAGCTATTGCGCTATAGCTGTCGCACTTAATTTCCGTTGCTATCTTTGGGTTTTTGTGGGTGATATTTCTCCGAAAGTCTGATGGTATGTCACCAGACTTAGATTTCCTATGAACCACTTTCCACTGGCCCCTAGCGATTTTAGAAATACTGAAGGTATGTTATCCATATATTCCGCCTTATTTGATCATGGTTCTTTCCGTACTTCCTTCTGTCATCGATCAATTGAAGTACTCGTGTTACCTGTTCATAGTTACCTCCTTTGTACCTATTGTCGAGCTTCTGAAATTCCCATTTCTCTCAAACTGAACGATCTGTTCTGATATTCATCGTCGCATTATCTACAGTATGAAAACTTCAAGCACATTTCATCACTCTTCATTACTTCAGTATCGAGGGCAGCAATACAAAAACAGAAACGTATAACTCCGTTTTTAAATGTTCATTTCCGAAGTACAGAAGCACTGTCCTAGTTTTAACTCTCTCACCTCTGCATAGAGGAATGATATAGGTAAGTTATTAGTGTCAGTGGCGTTGAGAAATAACTGAAATCGCTGAAACTAAACAAGGCTCCAGCGCCTGATGGAATCCGTCTCAGATGCTATGCAGAATTAGCCAGTGACTTAGCGCGCATTTTAACCGTAGTAAACCGTATACGCCTCGAACAAAAAGCTGTTTCCGCTGACTGGAATGATGCACAAATCACACACATGTACAAGATAGGTAGCAGTAACGATCCACAACTACCGTCTATTTCTACTGCCGCCCGTCTACTGTAGAATCTTAGAACACATACTGATCTCAAATATAATGAGGTATCTGGAGTAGAAAGACCTTATGTCAATCAGCACGAATTCGGGAAACATCGGTCATGCGACAAATCACCTCAAGCTGGTCTCACATGTCAGCCTGGTTGGTTCAAATGGCTCTGAGCACTATGGGACTTAACTTCTGAGGTCATCAGTCCCCTAGAACTTGGAACTACTTAAACCTAACTAACCTAAGGACATCACACACATCCATGCCCGAGGCAGGATTCGAACCTGCGGTCCAATTCGTGAGGATATAAAATGGAATCAGGTTAGTTCAGTCGTAGGTAACGCAAGTAGCAAACTTCGATTAACTGGCAAGTTGGCAGATGTGGTTGCCCTACAAAAAATGCAGCTCGTCTAACAAAGAAGTTGGGTATCCCATATTAGAATATGGCCAATCGTGTAGGACCCACAGCAAATAAGACTTACAGGGAATAGAGAACGCTGGCAGAGAAGGGCAGCACGAACGCTCAAAGATATGTTTGACTCGCGGGAGAACGTCACGGAAACACCGAAAACCTAAAATGGTTGTCGTTTGAAGACAGATACCACTTATACTGTGAAATCCTGTTGTCAAGTTTTCAAAAACCAGAATTAAGAGAACAATGTACGAATATACTTCGGATGCTTTCCCAGAGACCGCGAAAACTAGTTAGAATGCACACGGAAACTTTTAAGCAGTCATTCAGAATATGCCAATGAAACGGGAAGAAATTCTAAGATAGCATACAATGGGAAGTACCTTCCGCCAAGCACTTCACAGTGGTATTTGGATGCGATATACGAGAGGACTTCGTACAGAAAGTTACACACTATTATGGCAGGCACAGTAACTTTTACTGAATGCTGTACAATAGTTCAAAGTGACACAGATACGTGACACTGTTTTTCAATATTGTCACCGAGTATCCGTAAACAACGGCCTGAACGTTTACCTAAATTTCACTTCCGCGACGATAGAAATCCGCTCCTTGGTAACAAAGCCATTCGGGAACCAATGTCTGAAAGTCCTCATCGTCGGAAAAGGATATTAATCATGTCCCTCTCTTTCAATGGAACAAAATGGACTACTGTCCAGATGCCTGCCATATCTCTCAAAGTGTTCATACGCAACACATGTACTACACTCCTGGAAATTGAAATAAGAACACCGTGAATTCATTGTCCCAGGAAGGGGAAACTTTATTGACACATTCCTGGGGTCAGATACATCACATGATCACACTGACAGAACCACAGGCACATAGACACAGGCAACAGAGCATGCACAATGTCGGCACTAGTACAGTGTATATCCACCTTTCGCAGCAATGCAGACTGCTATTCTCCCATGGAGACGATCGTAGAGATGCTGGATGTAGTCCTGTGGAACGGCTTGCCATGCCATTTCCACCTGGCGCCTCAGTTGGACCAGCGTTCGTGCTGGACGTGCAGACCGCGTGAGACGACGCTTCATCCAGTCCCAAACATGCTCAATGGGGGACAGATCCGGAGATCTTGCTGGCCAGGGTAGTTGACTTACACCTTCTAGAGCACGTTGGGTGGCACGGGATACATGCGGACGTGCATTGTCCTGTTGGAACAGCAAGTTCCCTTGCCGGTCTAAGAATGGTAGAACGATGGGTTCGATGACGGTTTGGATGTACCGTGCACTATTCAGTGTCCCCTCGACGATCACCAGTGGTGTACGGCCAGTGTAGGAGATCGCTCCCCACACCATGATGCCGGGTGTTGGCCCTGTGTGCCTCGGTCGTATGCAGTCCTGATTGTGGCGCTCACCTGCACGGCGCCAAACACGCATACGACCATCATTGGCACCAAGGCAGAAGCGACTCTCATCGCTGAAGACGACACGTCTCCATTCGTCCCTCCATTCACGCCTGTCGCGACACCACTGGAGGCGGGCTGCACGATGTTGGGGCGTGAGCGGAAGACGGCCTAACGGTGTGCGGGACCGTAGCCCAGCTTCATGGAGACGGTTGCGAATGGTCCTCGCCGACACCCCAGGAGCAACAGTGCCCCTAATTTGCTGGGAAGTGGCGGTGCGGTCCCCTACGGCACTGCGTAGGATCCTACGGTCTTGGCGTGCATCCGTGCGTCGCTGCGGTCCGGTCCCAGGTCGACGGGCACGTGCACCTTCCGCCGACCACTGGCGACAACATCGATGTACTGTGGAGACCTCACGCCCCACGTGTTGAGCAATTCGGCGGTACGTCCACCCGGCCTCCCGCATGCCCACTATACGCCCTCGCTCAAAGTCCGTCAACTGCACATACGGTTCACGTCTACGCTGTCGCGGCATGCTACCAGTGTTAAAGACTGCGATGGAGCTCCGTATGCCACGGAAAACTGGCTGACACTGACGGCGGCGGTGCACAAATGCTGCGCAGCTAGCGCCATTCGACGGCCAACACCGCGGTTCCTGGTGTGTCCGCTGTGCCGTGCGTGTGATCATTGCTTGTACAGCCCTCTCGCAGTGTCCGGAGCAAGTATGGTGGGTCTGACACACCGGTGTCAATGTGTTCTTTTTTCCATTTCCAGGAGTGTATGTGGAATAACAGCTGCGCTTCCGAGTATGAGCACGTAATTGATGGACGGAAAATCTGCGCTTGCTGTGAATCAGTTTCTCCACTACTTGGACATTGTCGTCTGTGGTGTTGTCAGTGCCTACGGTCTTCCTTCTCGATCGGAATGAGTCACGTCTCTGCGGCCTCGGTCAAATTCTGGCCATAATTTCACCACGGCCGGCCGTGACATTTCATTTGGTCCTTAAGCTTATACAGGTAGACTCTCGTGATGAATCTCTGTGCAATTTAGGCATTTCCCCCTCAAGAACCTTACTGCCCCACTTACATCAACTTCGCAGCACCTTTCCAGTTGCCACGCTATTCTCTTCTGACAATGCGCCACTCATGTTGCACAGTGGTCTTAGCGCGGGACGACACGTGTAACTTATCGCAGTCCCTACACATGTTTGCTATCAAGTAACTATAGAGCGAGAGGAAAAATTGGATGCAAGCGGAAGTGGCTGACGTAATTTCCTAAATATTTCCCTACATCGATGAAACTTTACTGATCGAGGGACTGGGTGATTGTTCGGTCGCTACGTTCAACAGAGCCGGTGGAGAGTGCTGCCCTCTTTGGGGTTGCATTTAACTAAGGGACAATGGTCTGCGGGTAGCCCCGTCCAAGGACGTTTAACGGTACTCTCCCACCCTCTGAGAGAACAGCAGTGGATCCACCGCAGCCGACGAATGCCGGGCATTTGCCACGCCGGACATTTTCCACGCTTGCCCCTTCGCCAGGTAGCTTGAGTAGCGATCCCTCAGGGAAGGGACGCCCTCCCTCGTACTTCTGTCCGCTTTCAAATCGCCGTCTCCACATCTTACTCGATAGAACCAGTACGTAAGGGACCTCCTTCAACATCTTGGCGAAATCATAGCTTCTTTTCCGAAATCAAAATATTTATAACTTTTGGGAAACGAATGCAATACCGACAATTGTCAGTATGTAATTAGTTTTGCCAAGTATAAATATAGATCCCTCTGTCTGTACGCTAGCTTCCTTTCACGCCTACTGATTGCGATAGAAACAGTCCATCGCCATGGGAGCAATAAGAAAGGAACGATGTAAAGAGAATGCGAATGTACGCTAATCATTTCTTTTTGATCACTGCATTTGTGCCTACTTTAATTACTACAACTGCATGTCCAAAAGGCAATAAGGAAAGAAGAAATGGGTATGTGAATGTTTTAAAAGAAGAACGACATACTCCATAGTAATTTACTCTCTAAAATCCAATATCCCTTGCGGCGAAACAGTAGTTGATAAAGTGTAGCGGGACAATGTTCAAAAAAAGGCTGAAAATACGTTCACTAAATAGAGATATGAACATCTATGATTGACATGTCATCTAAAGTCGACGTACAATTTTAAAATGTTAGAAATAAGAACATGAAGTAATACAGAATGCTGTGCTTGTAACGTACGTTGTTGTTCTACACTGTTTAGCTCTGGTATTTACAGGGTCACAGGGAAAGCATCCTAGGTTTTGGAGGGAAAATCCGTAATTGTAATGATCTGCAATACAACAGAAACAAGAAGCACAACTTAAGGAAAAATAATGTAATGTGTGTTCCAGCTCACAAGCGACATTGAACCAGATAGTTCATGTGACTTAGTATGGGCAGAGGCTATATTCGACAACCGGAATAAATTAGTAACTGGCTCCTTTTACCGACACCCAGTCTCAGAAGAAACAGTTGCTGAACAGTTCACAGAAAACTTGAGTCTCATCACAAATAGGCACCCTACTCATACAATTATAGCTGGTAGTGACTTCACTCTACCTTCCGTATGTTGACAAAAATACATTTTCAGACCCTACTGTAGGTAGAAAACTTCCGTAATCGTTCTAAA
Source organism: Schistocerca piceifrons (assembly GCF_021461385.2). Taxonomy (NCBI): domain Eukaryota; kingdom Metazoa; phylum Arthropoda; class Insecta; order Orthoptera; family Acrididae; genus Schistocerca; species Schistocerca piceifrons. The sequence goes on from NC_060140.1 coordinate 555,987,340, forward strand.
TGCTTTTTTAAAAATTATTTTGAACAGTTAGTTCACGAGGCCATTCAAATTGTAAATGGTTACGAAAACACACTTGACCTCTTAGCCACAAATAATCCTGAGCATCACGACGGATACAGGGATTAGTGAACACACAGTCGTAGCGAGGCTCAATTCCGTAACAAAGAAATTCACCAAAACTGAACGCGAAATGTATCTATTTATAAAAGCATCTAAAAATTCGGTTGACGCCTTTCTAAGAGACAGTCTTCCAATCCTTCCAAACTATGTAAGTGAAGGCCATATGTGGGTTAAGCTCAAAGAAATAGTATCAACAGCACTCGAGAGATTCATACCAGATAAATTAATGGTACACAAAATACGACAGAAAGTTGCCGCAGGAGCCCGAAAAAGGCACGTATAATTTAGACGAACGCAAGAACTCCGAGATTGGCGAAGTTTCATTGAGGCTTGAAATTTGGTGCGGATTTCAATGCGAGATGCATTTAATAGTTTCCACAACGAAACTCTCCCTAGAAATGTGGTGAAAAATCCGAAGAGATTCTAGTCCTATGTTAAGTAAATCAGCGGAAAGGCGACGGCGACGGTAATGTTACTGATGACAGTGCTACTAAAGTGGAGTTACTAAATGCAGTTTTCCGAAATTCCTTCACCATAGAAGACGAAGTTAATATTCCAGAATTCGAAATGAGAACAGCTGCAAACATAATATAGAAGTAGATATCCCTGGTGTTGCAAAGCAACTCAAATTACACTATCAAATAACTGAACTGTCAGTGACAGAGAAAAAGACCAAATACCTTTTCAAAAATTCTCTAATGTATAAGAAAAGTAGGTCTAATGCATTCGTTTCTGACGTTCTTTAGTAACAATTTTCAGTAGTAAGCTCCTTGCCTATTTTCAGTTGCTTTTACTGGCCTGTTTAAAGATAATCAACAATTTAGTAAGGAATTTTAATTTTTAAAGGAGTATATCTAAATGCACTTAAGTAATTTACATCTACTATAAATGTTTGCAACTGAACTTAAATAGAAAAATATTTGAGGTGCCTAAATTGTCAACCTTAGGATCAGATCAGTTTTGGGTGCTTGTAACGTGCAATTCAAAGGTTCAGTTCCCATTTTCTTTTACAAAAGCGTATACTATTAGTTTAACAAACCGCGATATTTTAGGTGATAGTTGCGACTCTAAAGCTTCAGAAAATCATTTTGGAAATCACAATTATTTAATAGTACGGCCATAATATTAGAAGTTAGAAAAAAGTTATCTTAACGTGACAACAATAGGAGCTCTTACTTAAATAGGAAAATGCTATTGAAAAAAGTTAGATGTAACTGTAAATTCTGGTTACAGGAGTATCATTTGAGTGATGTTTAATGTTGGTTTCGTAAAGCCAAATTTCACTGCTTCTTGATTACGCGCTAGTGAACCGAGATGGGACCAGCTAGTTACATCGTTAAGGTATTTAGGGATATGAAATGTCCAGGTGTGACGGACCAAGAATCGAACTCGGGACCTTTGCCTTTCGCGGGCAAGTGCTCTATTTAAGGATACTTTTGTGAGGCTTGGAAACGTCTTTAATTTTTACAATAAAGGCTGATTCTCATCACACTTGCACAGGCTTTGGACTGTCAAAATGATAAATGACCATTTACCATTTTGGTGTGTTTAAAATCAGCCTAAACAGGCTGAACTAATGTACACTCTGTTTAAAATTACAACTTAATATTAGAACCGATAATGCTGCTTCAGTGTTTTAATAATTTTAACTCAGTAATCTGCGAGGACTCTGTGGTCTTCATAGTTTTTTAATGCATTATTTTTAACGTATTTTAGTCCAGTTTCTGAATATGGGCAATGGCTTTCAAGCAAGGCCTAATGTTGTCAGTCTCTTCATAATTCTTTACGATTCTCTCTATCCTACCGTCCAGCTTCAAGTACTACTTCTTCCTCTTCTTACCTTCAAGATTCATTTCCAATTTCATGTATATGCAGTCTGTGAGCTCCGCTTTATCGTAATCTCGTCGGCCGCGACCGCCATTGGGCTAAATACACGCGAGAGGGCGGACAAGTACTTTGTAAAGTGAATGTATTACCTGATTACGAATAATTTGCACTTCACCACCAACATTTACGACGTAATATAATCCTAACCAAAATTCAGTACAGGAAAATTCCCGGTTCTCCAGCTACATGTAGAAATAAGTATTCGTCTCCGCACGTTCGGGGGATAACTAAAGGATGAGGCAGCTGCAACAGGCCACCCAAAATACAATGGCGTAAAAATCGCAAGGACGAAAGTAACTGTCTCATGTCACTGCCCAGTAACCTAGCTCGATATCAATTTGACCATACATAGACAGATATGGTCCATATTGCTGGGCGCGATCTGATATTCGGTGATAAGAATTTTTGCAGCCAAGATGGCGTGTTGAAAAATTTTTATTTCCTCGATGACCAGGTTCGACATATTCTAGCTGTCATCTTCGAATTTTCTGAAAATGCAGAGTACTATTATTTCCAGGAGATCCGAACATGACATTCCGTAAGTTGGTACTAGTGTGAAATCATCTTCGGAAAAATGTCACAATAAACAGAATATGCGCAGTAATAACATTATTTTACAGCATTTACGTAGGCAATGGTCTGCGTAGTACGAGTATACGTAGATACCAACACTAGTAATTACTTTGCGGATAAAAGCCTATGCGATGAAGGTAGCTGCGAGTACATCTGCGGATATACACAATTATGGTTACTTTATAGTTAAAATTTGAAAGATAGTGCCATTATTACGACTTGCGTCTGTTTAAATTGTATACGATTGGTAGTAATAATAATTACTTTTTCATGTCAGTATTATTACCCATTCGGGACGCGAGCTGGAATCACAGTGACGTGGAGGCATTAAATGCTGTTGACTCTTTAAGGACGAAACATGGCGACGTGTCCACGTTCCTTCTCTGCCACGCAATATCACGCACATCCTGCTTCCGTCTTAGGAGCAGTTTTCATTACGTCTGAATCATTCCTGTTCCGTTTGTATTAACAACTGTCACTTTTTGAGTTATCTAAAGCTGCCACATAGTGACATATGGATTACTGTAGGACATTCCGTCGTTTGGAACATTCGTTCCCCGTTCTGATTCCCGATTCTGTTTCACGTACGACATCAACAAAGAACTTTACAAAATCGGTAAGCCTCCCAACATTTCCCTTAAATCCCTGTATGTCTATAAGTTCACATTGCAATGCGTATTACATTTAGAAGTGTATCACGTTAGCATGACATCATAGTACGGTGAATTGAGTTGCAACTGATGTACGAACGTCCTAACAGGGTGGCAACGGGAAGGGTATTCGTTCACCATCCACCACCAATTATGCAAAATGCAGGTTACGGTGTCGACGTCGTGAAGATACGCGATGAAGGTCAGGGAAAAGAAGAAGACTTGTTGCAAGTTAAATATCTACAAAATAGGAAGAAATTACCGTTTTTCGAAGCTGAGATAGGCAGCTACTGAGAGATCAAAATTGGTTCAAATGGCTCTGAGCACTATGGGACTTAACATCTAAGGTCATCAGTCCCCTAGAACTTAGAACTACTTAAACCTAACTAACCTAAGGACATCACACACATCCATGCCCGAGGCGGGATTTGAACCTGCGACCGTGGCTGTCGCGCGGTTCCGGACTGAAGCGCCTAGAACCGCTCGGCTACCGCGGCCGGCACTGAGATATCCACTGCAGAGCAAGGTATTTCGGTGAAAAGGTAAAGTCAGTGGCGGACTGTCAGCCTGAATGCAAGTAGGTCGTAGCTCTTCTGTCCGCCACACAGTGAGCTAACTCGCTTCAGAATCTGGACGTAACATAAATAGACAAAGGTACGCGTTCCGACATTAGCCCCACGATAACTTGTGTAGATGGCACTGATGCACACTTGTCCAATGCTTTGGTGGCATTCCAGTCGCAAGTCGATATGATACGTGCCGTAACAGTTGCTGGTAAACAAAGAATCAGACAACGACACGTTTTCCAGATATTGTTTTGTGGCCTGTTTAATATATCACAGCGATCGTGCTCAGTTGTTGTTATAAAATAATGTTTATAGCACCCCAGGAGGTATGTTTATGACATGTTATGCCATTTTAATTGCGTATACCGACTTAAGAAAACTACTACTGACATTATCTGAAATCGTTGAGTACAAAATTTTCTCTGTGTGTCTCCAGTACGGCAGTGCCACACGGTAGACAATTATTGTATTATAGCGCACAATATTCTGCTGTAATGCTCAGTATTGTCGAAATTTATGTGCAGTAATGCACTATGCTGCAGTAGGTACTGGGAGATGAAGAAGCTTGCACAGGATAGAGTAGCATGGAGAGCCGCATCAAACCATTCTCAGGACTGAAGACAACAAAAACAACTACAACAATGCATTATAACTAATAAATTAATTAACAATCAATTAAACAGTGGCCTAGTTACTGAATTGAAACTTAATTAACAAACAATGTATTGTAGACAGTTTTGTGGCGTGCATTTTGAATGATGTCTTTTGCATCATACACTTCCCATTCACAAAACCCCACAGACGTAGGCAAATATTTGACTCAGTGCAAGATGTATGAGCCGCAGATATTGGCAGTCAAGTCGCTCATATACAGTCACAACTGTCTGAGGACGTGGTCAGTCTGTTTCAGTTGACTCCTGCTAATGAAGTGCAACTGCGATTAATATTGCCATAATTGTGGATGGGGTAGAAACACTCAACGGAAATGCGACGCATTTGACGTTACCAAAGAACAGCCGTTTGACGGATCGATTACACTTTTGGTGAGTTCGTCGGTGTTCGTATTATCGTTCATTTCCACACGTTGTGCCTTATATTAGAGTGATGAATTATAGGAAGTCTCGGAATAAGACTATCCGGCCGGAGTTACAGAGAAGATTTTACGCTAAAATATTCCCGTTAGAGAACTATGCGGGACATATTCTGTTCGCTTCTGGCAGCTTCGGATCAACTTTTTTCTAGCTTCAAGAAAACGGCTATTGAAGAACAGAACCATATGCCATCTGAGGTAAAACATCTGCTTTTCGAACCACCTCCCACTGGGCAGCCCTACAGCAGTACTTCTGATATCAATAATGACACAAGCTACAAACGTGAATACAGTTTCTGTTGAAATATGTAAAATATGGAATAAAACATTTAAGTACAACAATTCAGACTTATAACTCCTTCTCAACGACCTCGGAATACCTTATATGCGATATTTTACTCGAGTTCCGTAAATTTATATTTTTTATTCCACTATGTTAATTCTGTCATTTTGAATTTTGTAATCCGACATCAGATTCGTAATCAGCAACCCCAAAAATCTAAAAAGAATACGTTTCTGTAGAATTTATATCCTTGTCCATTAGACCAGGTTTTAAAGCATAGGTACGAGCATATGGGATTGGTTCCCAAATATGTGAGTGGCTCGAAGACTTCTTAAGTAATAGAACCCAGTACGTTGTCCTCGATGGTGAGTGTTCATCGGAGGTGAGGGTATCATCTGGAGTGCCCCAGGGAAGTGTGGTAGGTCCGCTGTTGTTTTCTATCTACATAAATGATCTTTTGGATTGGGTGGATAGCAATGTGCGGCTGTTTGCTGATGATGCTGTGGTGTACGGGAAGGAGGATACAAGATGACTTGGCAGGATTTGTGACTGGTGTAAAGAATGGCAGCTAACTCTAAATATAGATAAATGTAAATTAATGCAGATGAATAGGAAAAAGAATCCCGTAATGTTTGAATACTCCATTAGTAGTGTAGCGCTTGGCACAGTCACATCGATTAAATATTTGGGCGTAACTTTGCAGAGCGATATGGAGTGGGACAAGCATGTAATGGCAGTTGTGGGGAAGGCGGATAGTCGTCTTCGGTTCATTGGTAGAATTTTGGGAAGATGTGGTTCATCCGTAAAGAAGACCGCTTATAAAACACTAATACGACCTATTCTCGAGTACTGCTTGAGCGTTTGGGATCCCTATCAGGTCGGATTGAGGGAGGACATGAAAGCAATTCAGAGGCGGGCTGCTAGATTTATTACTGGTAGGTTTGATCATCACGCGAGTGTTACGGAAATGCTTCAGGAACTCGGGTGGGAGTCTCTGGAGGAAAGGAGGCGTTCTTTTCGTGAATCGCTACTAAGAAAATTTAGAGAACTAGCATTTGAGGCTGACTGCAGTACAATTTTACTGTCGCCAACTTATATTTCGCGGAAAGACTACAAAGATAAAAGACATTAGGGCTCGTACAGAGGCATATAGGCAGTTATTTTTCCCTCGTTCTGTTTGGGTGTGGAACAGGGAGAGAAGATGCTAGTTGTGATACGAGGTACCCTCCGCCACGCACCGTATGGTGGATTGCGGATTGCGGAGTATGTATGTAGATATGTAGAAAGCGAGTCTGCACATTGTGCGCCGTGGCAGAAGGAGAGAGGGTTGGGGGGGGGGGGGGGGCGAGTCCCTCGTCGCGGCCGCCTTTTGTTTTGTCCACGGGGAAGATGGCCAGTACCATTTTTTACAGTACACTGGGCGTGTCTGGCGCCGTCCTGGAGGTACTCAAACGGGGAACAACGCCAGAGCCTAGTGCTCTGGCCGGTAGCCTACCAGTGGCACAAGATATTAAGGTAATAAAGGAAAAAAAATATTTCGCTGAGTTTAATAGTTTTTAGAGATATGACGTCATGAGCTTGGGACTGTTTCCTGGACGGAAAAAATTCAGCATTAGTTGGCGCGACAACGCGGCACATTTGTACCTGGAACATGATGCCAACTAATTTAATCAGACTACTTACGGGTCCTTTAGAGGCTTAAATCATCTGAAATACATCATCACTCTTCCAACAGTGTCATTCGAATTTCTGTCAACAGCGCCATATTATTTGCTTGGTGAAAATGACGGAGAGGCGACACAGTTCAGTTGCTGCATATTTTACACCTCCACTTCAGGTGCGTTGCTCTCGCGTCAGGTAGTGAAAGTTCGTTTCGCAACCGCGTGTAACACCCCACGGCCCCGCGGCCGACATGTGTGTGCAACGCACCTCAGTGAGTGATGAACTGGAAAGTGAGAAGGCGTAACTGCTCACCTGCGAGCGCTGTCGGGCGGCTAGTATTAATTATCTATCTCAGTGGCACATCGGAGGATCGTCTGCGGCCTACATGCACACCGACACTCTGCTCATGCGCCGAGCTGCTGGCCTTGACCGTTTTGTGATTTCACCACCGCCCCTTTACTGCCGCTACTTACGAGCACTGACGCAGCACTGTAGTGTAGGCGGTACCCACCGTGACAGAGGGTCCTGATTCTACTATAACGCGGAAAGAAGGACTTTGTCCATTGAATATAAAGTATTTTTGCGAGAGAGAGATAGTGAAATTAGAATTGCGTGTATCCGAAGACTCTATTTATTCTTTGGCAACTTTCTCAAATTTGTTCTTTTATGATCTAAACAGGTGACACCGGGCGGTTATAATTACAGAGCAGCTACTCACGAAGGTCCAGGGTGGGCTGTAATTATCCTATGGCAGCGACATTTGGTAGATATACTAATGCATTAATGTGGACCGATTGACTCTCGCAAAAAGTTAGTTCAAATTTTGACACCAGGTGCTAATCTGGCGATGTGAGTGCAAGAAAGATGTATGGAAATGTGTCTGAATGTAATTCATTAGGAACGGGACGTGGGCAGGAAAGGTCAAACAAATGAGAAAGACTTAATGTTGATGTTATAATTAACCGCCGCTTATACAATTTATTCAGTGAGAGCACCAGAGACGTCGACGAGTTCTGCATCTGTTGCTCGCAGCAGTTCCGGTGGAATCTTAGCAACGTTGTCTTGTATACTGGTCTTCAGATGAGGTAGAGACGGACGTAAAGGAGTTCTTCTACATATCTCACGAACAAGAAGTCACTTGATTCAGATCAGGTAAGCGTGCATGTCATGCATCTGGAAAAACTCTGCATGAAACAGATTTTTCACTGGGCGAGCAATATGAGGTGTCGCTCGATCTTGCATGACACAGTTGCCCTCTTCTAAAGCAGGAATCACAGCTGCACAAGGAGATCTCGATAACGTGCAGACACATGACAGGCCCTCTGGGTGTATTCTCTTCAAAGAAGAACGGACCGAGAATAAAGGTACTTGTGAATCCACACCACACAGTCACATACGGCGAGTGCAGTGGCTCTTTGCGCACAATACGTGGTTTAACAATACCCCTAATTCGGCAGTTCTGTGTATTCCCTCTCCTCCGTAGCGTAAAATATGCCCCGTCATTCCATAGAATATCGCCCGCCCACACATCATCAGCTTCTATTCGTGCCAGAAACAGAAGAGCGAATTCAGAATGTTGCTACGGATCGTCATCTTTCAGTTGCTGCACTGTCTGTATCTTGTACTGGTACCAGTGTAAAATAGACCGCAACACTTTCCGTGCTGTTGACAGGGGACGAACAATTATCTTGACACTGCACGAGCAGTAGCACTACCCGGGACGCGTGCTGCATAATCAGTTAAAAACAACAGCAACCTCGACATTAACTTCCACGGGCTAGGACGCCTTCCTCTTCCAGGTGCCACATCAGGTTCACCTGTGTTTTCCAATTTCGTTATCATCTTCTTTAAACCATCCAATGACATCGGGCCTCTTCTCAGACTTTTCAGCCGGCGATACTGTCTCAATCTGCGCTGTAATTACTGCCGTTCACATAAAACTGTTTCACTAACAGTGCACGGTCTCTTTTCTCCATAGCCAAAATGTTCACTCACGTTATGGTTTGTAAAATAACACCGTAGACGTCATACTGTCATACAAACAGCGTAAAATGCCAGATTTGCACCTGGTGGCCAAAACTGGAATTAACTTTCGCCGGTGAAATTGGTTCCACATTAACGCTTTAGCATATCTACCAAGTTTCGCTGTCATACTATAATTACAGCCCACACTGGACGTACGTCAGTTGCTGCACTTTAATTATAACCACTCGGTATAAATACACCTCTTCTACACAGATGCCCACTGAAATTGCAACACCAGAAAGGATAGCAAATAACTAAATTTTAGTTGAAACTTCCTGGCAGAATAAAACTGTGTGCCGGACCGAGACTCGAACTCGGGACTTTTGCCTTTCGCGGGCAAGTGCTCTACCAACTGAGCTACCCAAGCACGACTCACGCCCCGTCCTCACAGCTTTACTTCTGCCAGTTTTAATCTGCCAGGAAGTTTCATATCAGCGTACACTCCGCTGCAGAGTGAAAATCTCATTCTGGAAACATCCCCCAGGCTGTGGCTAAGCCATGTCTCCGCAATATCCTTTCTTTCAGGAGTGCTAGTTCTGCAAGGTTTCGCAGAAGAGCTTCTATAAAGTTTGGAAGGTAGGAGACGAGATACTGGCAGAAGTAAAGCCGTGAGGATGGGGCGTGAGTCGTGCTTGGGTGGCTCAGTTGGTAGAGCACGTGCCCGCGAAAGGCAAAGGTCCCGAGTTCGAGTCTCGGTCCGGCACACAGTTTTAATCTGCCAGGAAGTTTCATATCAGCGTACACTCCGCTGCAGAGTGAAAATATCATTCTGTAAATTTCGAAGTTCGAAGAAAACACGATAAATATGTTGTTGATTTGGGGCTATACCGGGTCAAAGTTTAGTACACAGAGATGCCACCTACAGCATCAAGTACGGTTTAAACCAGGCTAGGCGCAGAGTCGAACTGAGCTTGAGTGGCAAACAAAATCGTAGTTGCTGATAGCCTCTTCGCAAACCATGTCCAGATGTATCAGTGGCTGAGTGATCCGAGAACGAGGTTGGCAGGATAACTGGTGGACATCTTCTGTATTGAGGTGACAAATTCATTTTAGCTAGGAAATCTTTGGGATTATCTGGCTGCCTCTGTTTCTCGGCTTCAGAGATTTGCCGCGAAGTGACTTCGTTAGCACCACCCAGACGACACGTGTGACTTATGAAATGTCACAGACGCGAACAGCCAAGACTCTCACGAAAACTGAATTCAGTACCATCGATGAATGGAAACGCTACTGGCAATAGAACCGTCCTCTACAATGGCTGATACTGCCTAGCTTCCAGAAGAAGCCCCCTGGATTCGACCACCTTCGAGAAATTTGGACCACCCTGAACCACATCCGAACGGGCCACGGAAGGTGCGGAGACATCACCATCGTGTGACTGGCGCAGAACGACAGAAAGCTGCTCATGTTGTATCAACATCTCCCTCACGTGCCTACAAGGATCTTTTCAAAGATTTTCTGACAGTGACGAGTGACGTGACAAAATACACAAAGACTTGCTATCCATATACAGCTGTTGTTATTGGTGTTATTTCATGCTGGAGAGCTGTGTTTAAATATTGAGATGTAGTAGTTCTGTAATTTTTATGTGTGTATTGCCGTCCGATAAATAAATAAAAATGTACTGAGATAGGTAGGGACAGCTCCTGCGTAATCTTACTCAAAGATAACGTCACAGAGACCTCGAAGATAGGGCACAGCCGCCGGCCTTGAAATGTCAGAAATTTTATCCACACTACCGGCTATGCGAACCACAGGTAATCGAGTTGTATAACCAATGTCAAGCCATACCCTCACATCAAATGTTCGGCCCTTATGACGATGACGAATGCAATTTGGCATTTTTCGTTGCCCTTCGAGTCTCAACGGATACGTCCATCGTGAACGCAGAATCTAGACACTGTAAATGTCCTATTTGTTTTGTATAAGGTCTACCATTATTAATTTTCGCGTCTATATGTATTGTAATGTGAACGTTATTTTAACTGAATAATCTAAGTGATATTCTCACGTAACCGCTATCTGATGAAAGCCAAATCCATCTGAAATTGTGTAGTTGTATTCCAATTAACTTCTACCAAAAATCATTAAAAACCTAAAATTTGATCCTAAGGAAGCTATCTTGTTAAACTCTGTATTATACAGTGCAGCGAACAGTGCTACAATGCGTGACGTCACACTAGATATCTTGCAGCTCCAACACGAAAAGCTAGCGGAGTAAAAATCCTGCATAAAATGACAAACACGCGAACATTCAACACAGCGCTGTAGGACAAAGAATGTCTGACAAAAGAAATTAGATCTAAAGTAGACTTTAATTGAAGTGCCCCTGATGACGCTTCTTAATGCAATACTTAACTGTCAATAATCTTACTGTATCCTAACAGTGCTGGTAAACTGGCTCAACAAACTTCCGTGGCTTGTGACAACGGAAACTCGGTATTTGCTAGAAAGCGGTGAATGTTACAACGTAGCGCAGCAGCAAATCTGCAAAGAGACTTGCATTTAAAAAATTGCATTATGAAACTGACTTTTAATGAGTACAACAATCTTCATAAAATTCACTTATTGTAAAAAAAAACAATTCTGTCAGGTAATTCATTAATGAAGTGAAAAAGAAGTGGTGAGTCTAGGGCTCTGAGTCCAAGCCGCGTGAGCAGGTAATTTTGTTTAATCTGATCACGACGATCTGAATCAACAAAGAAAAACTATACCGAAAATCTGTATTTTTCGAAGTCATGAAATTACGCATAAGCAAGCAATGCGTGCCAATATTACCTGAATATCTTCACACTTCTAAAATCAGTCTTTGCAAAACCATATTTCCAAAAATCAACATTCTCTGAGTCCCCATGTCCGTGTTATGCTAGTTATTCCCCATGCCGCTCAGCAACGTGACTGACACAGACTCTGTCACTTGATACCCGCGAATGCTACACTGGTGACGAGAAACTGCTCACAACCAAGTATCACATTTTAAAAAATGCGTAACACTATGTTGTCTGTAATAATGTTATTTTGCTACCGGTTTTGGTTCTGAACCATCATAAACGGCAGCTGGATACATACAAAAGTGGACAACGTGACAAAGCCAAACGAAATAAGAGAAAAATAAAAAAAAAGTTAAATCGATCAAAATACGAAAATTATCACAGATGTATCACATTTCATACAAGCTTTAATGTAAGTTACCGCAGGAAACTATTATTGTCATGATAATATAAAATCAAAAATTGTAACAATATAAAAATGTGATGGGACATTGGCACTTGGCACAAGAACAACAAGTATTATACGACAATACAAGTCAAAGAACTTCAAAGTCAAAGATGACCGACTTCACCGAATCCAAAGAAGTCGCCATTAAATAGTTAGTAATAATCAAATTACAAAACTGAAGTATTAACAGTTCTACACTTAACTGAGAATACATAAAAACACCAATGAAATTAAATATCTCGCTTTCTGTTATTTTATATTTTATGTTATTGGTGTTTTATGTATTCTCAATCAAGTGTAGAACCATTAATACTCCAATTTTGTAATCAGATTATCACAATTATTTAATGGCAACTTCTTTGGTTTCATTCAGGACTGTCATCTTTGACTTTGAAGTTCTTTGACTTGTATTACTGAATAGCACCTGTTGTCCTTGTGTCAATTGGCCATCATATTTTTATCTTGTTACTATTTTTGATTTTATATTATCTTGGCAATTCTGGTTTCCTGTGGTAACTTATGTTAAAGCATGTATGACATGTGATACAAGTGTGATAATTTTCTTGAGTGTTTTGATCGATTTAATGTTTTTTTCCGTTTTTCTTATTTCGTTTGGCATTGTCACGTTGTCCACTTTTGTATGTTTATGATGGTTCAGAACCGAAACCGATAGCAAAATAAAATAACATTATTGCAGACAGCATAGCGTTATGCATTTCTTTAAAAAATTTGTATATGCTGTGGACCATTGCTTAAGCAAGATGTTCAAAAATCACATTATTTGTATTTAGAACCTTTGTGGCGTAACATATCCACTATTAAAGTCATCTTCCGAGAAATATCTGGTGTACAATTGTGAACTCATAGAATAAAAAGAGAACTGGCATCATTCCCATCGACTGCCAAACATAAGCCAGAGTCCTTACATCACCTCATAACTCTTCTGAAGAGACGAAATGATGTGACCAGTGTTGATGGGGCGCCAATTTCGATGCGCCTCTCTGGCTACCTCGAAGCCTATACAGTAGTCGCTGTGGTGACAGCTCCGGAAATCGTCTATCTGTCCGTTTCGACACTCGTGATCTTGACTCGAAGCAAGTGCAATGGCTGTACGATCGTACACGGACGAGCGAACAATGATGTCGGGCGCTAGACGCGTCGGGCCTCTAAATCATGCACGGCGTTGTTAGTCTCCTGATCCCTGATACCATTGATTCCGTATTCGCTCAAAAGGCGTGGGGGCCCTACCAGCAGAACCAAATGCTGCAGTTTCTGTAGGCCACGATCCTGCTGCTGTCGAATTCTGACAGCTGCGGGTAGACGATTTCTCTTTTTTACATCAGCACGATCTCATCAAAAACAAACGAGATTAAGTATATGATTTCTGAATGAGAAACCCTTCATTAAATACAGAATGTAAATCGTGGTACCACTGCATACTTGATGCTGCTAATGAACTGTGTCATAACAGGTGGCAAACATGGCTTTACGACTGAGTCGTCCCTGTGGATGCTTTCTGGATCGGCAGGAGCGAAAAAAACCGTAACAGTTGCGGTGGAATGTGAAGGCTAAGTTCAGTGAGTTTTAGTTTTAACCGTATAGCGCACCATCAGTTCTTGCCACAAGGTCGAACAACCACTCTGGAGTATTACTTACAGGCTCAACGCCGTTTACGTGAAGCAGTCCGAATGAAACATTCGGATAGTAACGAAACATTTCATGACTTTTGCACCATGATAATGCATCTGTTCACACTTAGTTGCTTGTTCGTAATTTTTGGTCAAAAGATATATTGTAATGAAGCCGCCCCCCTCTCCCACCACCGTATTCGCCAGATATGACCCTAAGTGACTATGTCCCCAAAAAGAAAGAAAACCTTGAAGGACCGTCGTTTTATAAGCATAAATCAGATTGCAAAAGCATTGCTGAGAGAGCTAAAAGCTATCCCAAACAATCGAGTCCCAGAAGTTTTTCGGACATTGGGAACAAGGCTGGCATAAGTATATAATAAAGTAGACGAATAAATAAAATTCTGTCAAAAAAAAATGTTTCCGTTATTTTTGAGCACACCTCAATTTTGACGAAGCAGTGAGTGAAGTTCAAAAATGATTCAAATGGCTCTGAGCACTATGGGACTTAACATCTGAGGTCATCAGTCTCCTAGACTTAGAACTACGTAACCTAACTGACCTAAGGACATCACACACATCCATGCCCGAGGCAGGAATTGAACCTGCGACCGTAGCAGCAGTGCGGTTCCGGACTGAAGCCCTAGAACCGCTCGGTCACAGCTGCCGGCCGAGTGAAGTCAGAACTACCTCGTTGTACGATGCATGTTACGGCCAGCCGATGACGTCACAGTGATAACTGAGGATTAGCAGGAATTAAGTTCGGCTGTTTAATGAAATGAAACTTTTTTGTTTGACAGACACAACATAGATAAAAAATTAAGACAATGGTGTGAGCAGTAGATAGACATGCAGGATTGCTAAATAAACAATTGTGGAAGATACTAATGAAGAGGTGGATGAATTTTGCTGTACTGTAAGTAGAATAAATAAATCAGAAAGGAAGGAAGTTTAGAGTTTAACATCCCATTGACGATGAGATCATTGGAGCATAAGCTCAGAATACAAAAGGATGGGGAAGGAAATCTGTCTCGTCTTTTCGAAGGTAAGATTCCACATTCGTCGGGAGTGATGTAGGGTAAGCCGCTGAACACCAAAATCTGGACTGCGGGAAAGGTATTTCACCTGCTCTCCTCTCGATTTCGTGATCAGCTTTTTACCACTAAGGCACCTCGCAATTTCCTAGGACTAATAACAGACCTCATTTATGTAGGTAACCATAGTAACATTAACGTTGAACAATCAAATTTTAAGTTACTGCAAAATTTAGTCCGGGATTTCCCAGAAAGGAATATGGTTTGCATAGTACCAACGTTTTAATTGGCTTTATGTTTTTGTATGATCAAGGGATTCTATAAAATTTATGTTGACAGTACTAGTTGGCAAAGTAGCACTGCAGTTGATTAGTGGGATATCATCATGGCGTCGGTGCGTTCAATGAGTGTTAGAGTTTTATCGGAGTCAAGTGTGCTGCACTAACTTTGCACACGTGTGTGATAGAGAAGGCAAGTGTACATGAGTTCATAACTTAAAAAATGATGCATTTGAAAACTGAAGAAGATATCCACCTTGTTCGGTAAGGAGGCATTTAGTAATCAAAGAAATCTGTCACCTGTAATACGAAATCTGTTCAGTAAGCTGTTGAAAGAGATTGCGAATACAGAGATACACGAATTATTCATTTCACAAAATGGATCATGACAAGTGTATTAAGTTTGCACTTCTCATTTTGCGGCTGACAATGGAAAGTTCTTGTGTTGTCTTCCAAGAAATGCAAATTTCTGTAGTAACGCAAACCGTATGTAGATTCCCCCTCCAAGACCAGACATTATATTATTAAATTACTTTTATGCGATCATATCACAAACATTATTTACTCTGTGGTAGTTCGTGGTTAAAACAGAATGTCTAAAGTGTTATTGGAAACCATTACTTCAGTAGCGAACGTCGTTGAACCAGGAAGATCCACTTAAAACAGTACGCATATCAAATTGTGGCAAGAAAAGTGGAAAAGTTTCTATGTTTAAACTGTACAAAGATAAATATTCCGTTTATGTTAAGTAAGAAGCTGTTACTCGGTTTCAGCAATAAAATTTCTGAAAACTAGAGCTGAGAGGAGCAAAAAGCCCAAACGTTGTAATTTATTGATCCAATTCAGTAAACGGAAACCTATATGACTTGAGTACAGCAGAGCATTGTTTACCAATGTTCTCAGTGTTAGCAAGCTTTATTGAACATTCGTGGCCCAATGAAATTGTATATAAAACCAGGACCTCAATTTGGATACCTGATATCAGAATATATCTAATGATATCAGAACGTATCTAATAAAACTGTGACGTGTCACAATTCTTCACGCCTTAAAGCACCCCACTAGGATTAACCGGCATCAGTGCTACTACACTGACGATGTATCAACGGTGTGTCGATTCTCCAAAAAAGACAGGAATTCTGCAGAGATAGCGGGAGATTATCTAGAGACGTAAGGTAGCCTGAAGCTAGTAGGCAGCCCCTATACGTAAATTTACGCACTTCTGTTGGAAGAGCACTGCCCACTAAAGGCAAATATTGTGATTCGTGCTCGGTTCCTGGAAAATGTCGAATGTCTTTGTTGCTGTGATGATTCCAGCTTACGGTAGGTCTATAACGTAAATGGAATTTCGTTTATGATATTCCTCAGTATGCTTCCAGTCTGCAGAACTTCTTGGTTGTTCCAGTGTGCTAACCTACACTGTTAACAACCAGTTACCTTGGTGTACACCGGTCTCACACAAAAGCATCTGCGATACTTCAACATTATATTCAATATGAGCGCCTCATTTTCTTCGGATCAAGAAGCACTTCGCTGTCGTATATTGATATTAAACGTAGAGACGGATGAAATCTTCTTTCGCCATTTGGTTTCTATTGAGGATTGTAACTCCATTCTAGAAACTGGGTGCCCATGCGCTCTCGTACCGTTATTCGTCTATATTCATTTTACTGCAAGTATATACCTCATTTCTTTCCATTGACTGATTATAGCGTTTCTACATCTTGATGATGTTTTTTTTAATAACATGCACACAAAACAGTGTCCTGCTATCGTTAATTTATTTTTTATTATGAGAACTTCCTTAATTTGTTACCCTAATTTTTGACTTTGTACTGGAAACTCTTATTGATAATATATCATCTGTGTAGGGGATACAATCTCTAGTGTTTTTCAGCTTGTGAAGTAGTTCAGTAGTGTCTCCATGCCAATGTCCCAAAACTTGAGGCCATACGTGCATAGAGCCCTGTAGGCAGCCACTGGCGTTCTTTTTAGCTGTTTCCTTTCTGGCACGTTCTAGTTTCATTTGTCTGTCTGTGTAGTAATCTTGATAGGTGTTATAGAGACACCTCGGATTGTCCTTCTGTTTCAGTCCCTTAAATGGGGCAGAACACCACATGTTATCAAACATACAGACTAAGTAAATGATTATACCTATGTTACATTTATTCTCTGAAGTGTTGACAATATGCAGAGCGTGATAAGCGCAGCATCTGTGGAGCTCATCCTAGTAAAACCTCACTGCAGGGGATTCGAGCCAACTAAATGTCTGCGACAGCACAGTAAATTTTTCCTGTATTTGAGCTAGCGCATTTACCGAGTAAATCGATCGAAATGATTATATTGGAACAAATAAGCCCTCGGTCACAAATATTAAGTCAAAGTTGACCTGGTTTCGACGCTACTATGAGCGTCGTCTTCAGAATTAGACTAGCTGTTCTAAAACAAATAAGGTATGTAGTACATTAATAAAATTAAAGTTTGTACTGACTGGAAAAGATGCAGTACTTACAAGTCACATACTAAAAAAGATCTGAGCCGGAAAGGCGACGTCATGAACAGTTGTGAGATGGCGAGCCGCAAAGGGCTGCTCGTACTGTGGCTGCTCGTACTGTGAACAAGCCTTTCCGGCTCAGATCTTTTTTAATATGTGACTTGTAAGTACTGCATCTTTTCCAGTCAGTACAAACTTTAATTTTGTTAATGTACTATATACCTAATATGTTTTAGAACAGTTAGTCTAATTCTGAAGACGACGCTCATAGTAGCGTCGAAACCAGATCAACTTTGACTTAATATTTGTGACCGAGAGCTTATTTGTTCCAATATAATTCTGACACGGTCACTGAACCTTAGCAGCTATGTTCAGAGTTTTACGATCGTAAGGATTTAGTTTTTCTGGGTACTTCTCTTCCCCCTGTTTTAGTGTGATTAATAGTTTAATAACATTCTCAGATAGGGAACGACTTGTCCTATTACTTGATGCAACACTTCTCTCGGCCCAGGTGATCTCTTTTTCTTTAACTTAATTATTACCAGTCTTAATTCCTTCAGAACGTATGGAATTACAATTCAGTTATTATTACTCGGCAGTGGCTCAATCCTAAGAGAAGTAACTGTAAATGTATATACGATTACAGGCAATGAAAACAAAACTGCCAATACGTTACGTTAGAGCAGTCACGCAAAACATGTGTAATGGGAGCAGCTGAAAGATAAACCGTGCAGTCAACCTCCAAATTATGATGTACCGCCCATGAATGCCTACCAGTTCTCCGACTGGTTGCTAAACAGCATGTTGTCGGATCGTTACAAATCACATTTACTGATGACGTAGAAAGAGAACACAGAACGGCTGACCACAGCACAGTTTTCGACACACTCTTCGTCCAGCTGCTACAAGAACACCGTGAGGATACTGCGTCGTTTGTAGCAGGCGAATTCATTAAAGCGATAATTTTTATGTCAGAGGAAGCTGGGGAATTTCTATCTCAAAATTTCTGTGAGCATCCTAGAAAATAACTTACAGGCTTCATGTCAGTCTCCCACTAGCGGTGAAACTTAAATGTGGTACATGAATACGTCCTATAGTATTTTGAGCGATATCACAAAACGAGGAAGCTGCAAATGATCATTGACCTGTCGCATTACCTACTGTTGTTGTAGTGGTCTTCAGTCCGAATACTGTTTGACACAGCTGCCCACACTGGTCTAATGGTTCAAATAGCTCTGAGAACTATGGGACTTAACTTCTGAGGTCATCAGTCCCCCTAGAACTTAGAACTACTTAAACCTAACCAACCTAAGGACATCACACACACCCATGCCCGAGGCAGGATTCGAACCTGCGACCGTAGCGGTCACGCGGTTCCAGACTGTAGCGCCTAGAACCGTTCGGCCACCACGGCCGGCGCACTGGTCTACCCTGTGCAAACCTCTTCATCTCTAATTCGAACCTGCTTATCGAAGTCAAGCCTTGGTTTCTCTCTTTGCAGTTTTTACCCCTACCCCCACCCCGCCACATTAGCTTCCCCCACTAAAAAACTGACGCGTCCTTGACGCCTCAGGATGTGACTTAACTCTTGTTTTAGTCAAACTGTACCACAAATATCTTTTCTGTCCAGTTCGATTCAGTATCTTATAAACTGCTCTCCTGTTTCGAACACCTCCTACGGTTCAGCCACAGTTTATGCCGCGAAACCTACCCCCCCGATAGTGAATATGACTCAGTGACATCCCGATCTGGCATTTTGACTAGTGATAGGAGATGGCAATCTCACAGACAGCGCAAAGAGAAGGGGGAAAGTTACTCGGAAGTAACACAGCTGACTACTGGAGACGTACATGAGACTGTTAACCACATACTACCCGTCCTCCAAGTGTAATAAATCGCACCTTATATATCCGATTTGTTATATATCCGATTTGTGTCATCTGTTAACAGGCATTGCCTAACAACCTGTTAGCTTTCAATATCTATGCTGAAAGCAATGATTTGTAGTTACGTAATTTTAATAGCGGGCAATCTCGGAGTAACTTCATCAGTGACAACTTACCTGATTTGCTGAAAATATTTTATACAAGAAGAATTTCTAATACGAAACGCACGTGCAATGTAACTCTGAATCAAGTGCAACACAAACGCTTGAGGCTCACCATCTCACGAAGGTACATGAGAATTCTAAACTATTGTGGCCGCAGATTTCACGTTCCTTCCGAACAACAGTTAAGAATCACAAAAGAAATAATTGTGCAGATGCGCTGAAAACTTCGTCGTGAGTGAAAAAAGCTGCTTGTGAACCTGAAGCTATAGATGCCTAGCACAGATATGGAATCAGATCACCAGGTGCTCCGAATCAGCTGAAACTGTGAATCAAGACCCAATATTCTGCATGTGAAACCTGCACGTTAAAATACACACGAAAATGATACAACTTTACCTACCTTGACTTCTACAATGGCTCCCAATGACATGAATACTACTGCAGTCCTTGTAGCTTGCTGCATTCTCGCCATTATAACGATGTTTGCTAGTCTAAAGCGTTTATATACGCACTAGACAAATGTCTGCTAAACTGTAGGCTACAGCGTGCTTCTCCGGGCGAGGGACAAGGAAGAAGTGCCTTTGTCGTGCAAAGCGTGGGGGAATGGAACCAAACCGTTTTTTCTCCTAGCGCTGTCATTGGCGGAAGCCAGTCAAAGCTCTTCGCTCATGCTACGTTACGCCCGTACGTTCTCGATAAGCAAAGATAAGCTCGCCGCCCAAAAACAACTCACCCTTAGAGAAATCATTACAAGCATCATTTAATATAGTTTAATTCCGCCTCTGAAATTGATAACTGCCTGATTCGCTCAGAAAGAGAGTCAACGAGGTTGTGCAAGTACGTCACATCCTGGTTATGCGACTCGCTGTTGATCTGATAGCGCAATTCCACAAAAAGCAGGGATGCCGATGGTTGTTCCAATATGTCCCACAGATTTTCTATGGGGATCAAGTCAGGTAATTTTGCAGGCCAGTCGAGATGTAATATGGTGGGGGAATGAGCAGAAAAACGGTCACATATCTTTCCAGCCCGATGGACTTGCCTTGTTCATGTGCCGTTGTGAGAAATGGTCTCTTGCGACGTTCGTTGCATGCAATTCCCGTCGCAATGTTCTGTCGCTAACAGGTGGGGATGGACCTTCATTCACTGTCTGCGACAACTCCTACCAGGTTCAGAAACGCGTCTCCTATCTCTGTCAGGATCTTTTTCCGACCACAATTCTGACGTCGTGTTTCATGACCACATGTGTTACACCACTGCTTGTAGACACGCTGAACAGTCTGCCGCGAAGCATCAAGAAATCCGGCAGCTTCACACACAGTATGGCCATGGGCACGGCCAAATTCCCCTTTTTGCCACTCTGACACGCCCTCAAATTTACCCAAGTTTACGCACAATGTCTTCTTGAAACGTAAATGTCTCAGTGATCGCTACTGCCTTATGGTCATTTAGTAGCAGCGCTTGCGCGGTTGAGCATGTGACTCAGTCGCTGTGTCATCTGTAAAGGCTTAACGATTTGTCTGTGCGTGCACACTGTGATGACAAACTTTTTGTCCGGTGAGCTCATCTCGCAGCTGAAAGAGGCATGGAGACATACCTAATAATTATACCTCAATGGAAAGAGGCGACGCATGACTCAATGTCCGTGATTAAATAAGTGACTAACGCCAAGCGTGATGCAATTCTGTGACATATGAAAGGCGCCCATTCTAAAATGGCGTCTTTAAACAGTTTCAACCACTTCATTTGTTATCCATTCTGCCGGTCCAATCTTCAACATTCTCCAGCTGTCTGCCGTCCACGTTACCACTACTGGATAAAAGCCTTCTTCATACTTTTCTATGCATTATGCGCTTAAACTACGCTCATCTATGTTGCATATGTGTGTTTTCTAGTATTCTCAACCCATCTGCCTTTAGTATTCTCGGTCTTTCCATATCTCTTGGTCCATCAACCACATTTTCGACTGATTCCGTGTATCGTTCATCTCTGTTTCATTTTGAGTGGGTTTAGAATTATCACTTCTGTTTATTCCCTGAGCCTATCGCTTGTTTCTCTGCCTCTAGTACCGATTCCCATCATATATTTCTTCATCACTCGCTGAATAACTTACAGTGCACGTCTCACTGCCATAAGACACATATGGCAATACTCATTGATAGTAGATATTTCTTTAGAGAGACACCGCACGACCAGGTTTTCAAACTCTATTCGGTTCATCAAAAGCACTGCTTGGTGTGGTTATTCTTCTGTTAAACTTTTGCTGTCTTTCTAACTGTTGTCTCGATTGCTATAAATACAAAAACTCTTCCACTGGATCTATAGTTTCATTGTTAATTAATAAGAAAATTATTTTTCACGTGCTGAATATTCGTTATTTTAATCTTATTGTGTACTAGTGACCAGCCCCAGGTCCACACGAGTCACACAAAGTGTCTATGGCATATTTATAACGTTTAGTGAGGAGCGAGATAACACATTACGCTCTAGATCACAGTTACGTCGCTCCTCGGTTTTGGAAGGTGTTTCCAAAGAGCGAGTTAAAGCCTAATGTTCTCGAGCCACTGCAAGTCTCACCTCACTGTTTTCATTCGAGTCTTGAGACCGCAGAGTCCTCAATCTTTTGACTAGACCGTTTTCTAGGCGTTTTTATTTATAAAGAAAAAGAAATCAAAATGTAATGAGTAAGCACGGAAATAGCAAAGCAAACTTAATCAATCCGTTGTCCTAGAAAAAAATATAAACAAAACCTATGGAAAGATGCAAAGCAGTGTCGTTAAATTATTAATACATAAAGCGAAATCATGATATCCATATGTCGAAGCCAAATAAATACAATGTTAGTTTGCATGCGTAAGGATAAGAGTGTGGCGCTTAATTCTGTCACTAACGTTAACTTTCGAAGATACATCTGTCGTGGCAAGGGACCATCAGACCTGTTAATCACGGATTTTGGTGAGTCTTGAGTATATTGCAGAGGGACCCGACCAGAGTACGTGGCTAGCTGCTTTTCGTGCGACGGCTCCTAGTTTCTGAGAAAATCGATGTTGTTTTACGCGTTCGTCCTATACCTGTAGGGTTAACTCTGTTTCGATCTAGAGGACGTAGCGCAGTGGCTGAGGTCCGCGGCTACCACGCTGACGGTACCCTTCAAATCATGACCGCGTACTCTTTTCTTTTTTTTTTTTCTTCGGTTTGATCCTACAGAATATCATTAGACAGTATATGTCATACAGAATTATTGAAAAATAGTTATCTTCGCCGTGGTAGTTTCGTTAAACATCAAGCATTGCAGCACACTTTCTTCAAACGTGAATTCCGTTGGTCAGAGAATAGATTACAGAATGATATTCGCTGTCACTTCCTGTGATAGAACAAATTCCGGATGTTATTTGTCGTAG
Source organism: Schistocerca piceifrons (assembly GCF_021461385.2). Lineage (NCBI taxonomy): Eukaryota > Metazoa > Arthropoda > Insecta > Orthoptera > Acrididae > Schistocerca > Schistocerca piceifrons. The sequence continues at coordinate 556,010,300 of NC_060140.1, forward strand.
AAACAACAGAAACACAAATTCGTAGAGCGTCAAGCACATTTAATGAAAGCTACTCTCTTGCAACCTCATGGATTTTTCAGAAGTGATACCGGAAAATCGAACTGATTTGAATTAAAAAGGTTGTTCGCTCTTCAATCAACGTCTGTGCAAACCACGTGCATTTGATCATTCCTGCGAAAGGAGGCGCACTAACTTCATGCGGAATTAAATAATGTATTTTAGGGAATCTACCCTAGAAACGATGAAATTGAAAAAAAAGGAATACTGTTAGGATTTATACCCGGACGGCCAGAGTGGTTCCGTAAATTTTAGCAGCTGGGCTACGCTTGCCAGCTGGAAGCATTAGTAACGTTACTGATATAGGAGGTGCGCATAAAACTTCAACATCAGTTTTCTCGGAAACGGGGCCGCAACATGAAAAGCCGCTAGCCAGCTAGAAGGACAGGTCTCTCTATAGCGTACCCACGACTCATCAAAAACCGTAACAGGTCTGACGGCCCCTTGCGAGTTAAAAATAAAAAAATAAAACAGCGCCATCTGTTGGTTGTTTGGTGTACTACGAAGCTAATAGCGGCTTCTGTTGGTTCACTGGTGTACTGCGATGATTTATACAACCGAACTACTCAGCCGAGCAATCGATTTCAGATAAAACATTAAATTACGATATATTTTCCGATGTTCCTATTATTGTGAAATAAATACTGCATGTTGTCCTAAGCAACGCACAAGTTACCTGTAAAAACCCCATGAAAATTCGTCTATTATTTTTGGAGATCAGCGTTTTCAGACAGATAGTTTTACTATTACACTGAAGAGTGAAAGAAATTGGAACACTCTGAAGTAGTGCTGGAGGGAATTGACACCATGAATCCTGCAGGGCTGTCCATAAATCCGTAAGAGTTCGTAAGGTGGAGATTCTTCTGAATAGCACGTCGCAAAGCATCCCAAATATGCTCAGTAATGTTCATGTCGCGGGAGTCTGGTATCCAGCGGAAGTGTTTAAGCTCAGAAGAGTGTTCTGGAGCCACTCTGCAGCAATTCTGGATGTGTGACGCGTCGCATTGTCCTGTTGTAATGCCGAAGTCCGTCTGAATGTACAATGGACATGATTGGATGCAGGTGATCAGACAGGATGCTTACGCACGTGTCACCTGTCAGAGTGGGGTCCGCCCCATTAACTGAACAGTCAGAGCATTGGCTTGCCAAGCACAGGGGCCCGGGTTCGATTCCCGGCGGGAGGGGGGGGGGGAGGGGGGGAGATCTTCTCCCCTCAGGGACTAGGCGTTGTGCTGTCATCATCATTTCATCCCCACTATCGACGCGCAGGTCGCCCAATGTGGCGTCGCACTCAACAAGACCTGCACTTGGCAGCCGAAATTCCCGACTGGGAACTCCCGGCCACTAACGCCATACGCTCATTTCCATTTGCCTGTCAGAGTCGTAATTAAACGTACCAAGGATTCCATATCACTCCAACTACACACGACCCACACCATTACAGAGCCTCCACTAGCCTGAACAGTACTCTGCAGACATGCAGGGTCCACAGATTCATGGGGTTGTCTCCATACCCGTACTCGTCCATCCGCTCATATAGTTTGAAACGAGACTCGTCCGACCAGTCATCAACAGTCCAATATGGGTGTTGACGGGCCCAGGAGAGGCGTAAAGCTTCGTGTAGTGCAGTCATCAAGGATAAACGAGTGGGCCTTCAATTCAGATGATGTTTAGTTCGCACTCTGACACTTTTTGATGGCCCATCACTGAAATCTGAAGAAATTTGCCGAAGCGTCGCACTTCTGTCACGTTGAACGGTTCTCTTCAGTCGTCATTGGTGCCGTTCCTGCAAGATCTTTTTCCGATCACAGCGGTGTCGCAGATTTGATGTTTTACCGGATTCCTGATATTCACGGTACACGCGTGAAATAGTCGTACGGGAAAATCCCCACTTCATCGCTATCTCGGAGATACCGTGTCCCATCGCTTGTGCGCTGACTATAACACCACGTTCAAAGTAACTTAAATCTTGATTACCTGCCATTGCAGCAGCAGTAACAGATGTAACAACTGCGCCAGACACTTGTTGTCTTATATAAGCGTTGCCGATCGCAGCGCCATATTCTGCCTGTTTACATATCTCTGTATTTGAATACGCATGCCTGTTCCAATTTCTTTGGCTTTTCAGTGTAGTATAAGTACGGATAGACGATTATCAGGTGTGCAAGCAAACTCACTTTATTAATTTCTTTAATTAATGCAGTCAAACAGTATAAAGATATTCACAAAAAGCATGTAGTTCAGACATGTTCCACTAACAAGTGTTCCTTCTTATTTCCACTAAGTGTCTGAAAATTACCTCTAAGTCAACAACACGACGTTTTAATCAGAGAGTGATCGACATTTCATCTTTATGGTTTTATAATATCATTGCGTTTATATATGTCGACGAGAAGCGAAGGGACACATTTTCTGATTGCATAAAGTCGCGGGGGTGAGAGATAAACGGCAATTTAGGTCAAAGGTCACGTACATTTGAAAACTTTCGTTGTGCATGCCAGCAAGGTTTAACTGGAGCATTAGAAATTTGTCGCTGTAAGTGACGCGAGCAGAGCAGAAAGCGCGACAGGTTTGCGTAACATCGTCTGCCGTGCTCAGAGAGGAGTGCGCCGGCGAACGTTTCCACCGCCCTGGGCAAAGACAAGCGGGTTATCTCTGCGCCGACTTCCGTTAACATTAAGCGTTTCCTGACGCGGTAATGAGAAGGGCTCCGTGCTCGTAATTCTTCGCTTTCGTTGCATCTGTACTCCCCTCTTCCCCCTTCTCGACGAAATGTGATGGGTTGTGTGCCCTTCATTATAACGTTCTAAGAATTTTGGATGTACAACTTTTTCACTCAATTTTTTGTAAAGGTCTGTTGCCGAGTAACTGAAGCGACTTCATACCGACATGTCGACGAACTTCGAGGCGAATATAAATTGTGAATGTTATTTACAAAATCTTTTCCTCATCTACAAACATAATCCGTAAAGTAAGCATAAATAAACAAAGCATAAATAACTGCATGTCCCGCTATATATCTAGATTCGAGTTTGTGCATAGAAACAGAAGATAGGAGCAGCTCATTCTCTAATATTGCCACAAGCGTCAGACAAGGACGCATTTTGTCACCATTCCTTTTCATATTAGTAGTAGATAGTAGTAGTAGTAGTAGATTAGTAATAGTTGATAAGAAAAATTACGGACAACTTCAACACATGCATACTATAAAATGAGCAATCTAGGCATACGGATCTGGGTATTGCTGATGACGTCGTTCTTCTGGCAAAAACACCACAAAGTTTACAACTGACGGCCAAGCTGGATGAAATGGCCAATTCCGTAGGGCTAAAAATAAATAGAGGTAACACAAAAACAATGAACATAAAAAGTGGAAATATATCTACTCATATTTCAGTGCTACAGGAAGGCACTATCAAATGTTGACCGGTTTCCGTATCCCGGCAGCCTTCTCTGTAATAATGGGGACGTAGACGCAGACATCACCAGCAGAACTGCGAAATCTTTTTCAGTCTTCCAACGAATGTGATCCATTAGGCATTTAACCTATATGCCTATGTCCATAATGCTCTGGCTGTAGTCCTGCATCATCCTACCGATTGCCTTATATGCTAGTAAGACATGGGAAATGTCAGGCTCCATGTTTTTCATCAACGATGCTTGAGACGAATTTTTAAGATCAGCTATCGCGGCTGCATTTCATATGTTGAACTGATGAAAAATGGTTAATGCAAGGAGAGGAAAGTTTGCTCGATATGTTCTGCGCGACAAAGATGGAAGAACCCTCAAATCAGCATTCTTGTGGAAACCAACGGATGGATACAGAAGTAGAGAAAGAAGACCTCGTAATACCTAGGAACGAACTTTTGCAAGAGAGACCTTCAATGCATGATCATGAACTGGGAGGAAGCTGAAAACCTGGTAGCTGATTGGGTTCGCTGGAGAAAACTTGTTGCCCGATATGCTACCTAGCACTGGAGGAACTAAAGCTAAGCACGTAAAGTCTCAGCGAGAACATTGCCGTATTTTTCCAACGCTTCCCATTTAAATCCCTAAGCATCTCTGTCAGCCTTACGGATGGTCAGCACCGCATCTCTGAATTTGTTCCATGTATGCTGTCACGGTGGAACAGTACTCTAGACCAGAATGAAAAATGCTCCTGCTATAGCACAACAAAGGCGAATATGTCCTTTTCAGAGTTAGGGATGCAAGAGGAGGGAACTACCTTTTCGACTTATCTGGCAGCTTCAAAGATATCTAAATCAAATCATCTTGACATTTTTTAAAATATTTGTTAGTATTAGTACTCATGTAATATAATGCATCGTGTCAAATAAAGTAACATGATACGCGATGTCATGTCGCATAACATGAGACATGCCACCACGTCATACAACATGGTATTTGTCATGTCGTATAATATGACGCATTCTGACATACTTCCTATTACAGAGGCACCACTACTCCCGGATACTTCCTATTGCAGATGCATTCCACTCTCTAGAAGCACATAAATTTGTGTCTGTTTGTTCATATACTCCTTACCATACATGTAATAGGAGGTGGGTCTAAGACACCTGCGCTTGGTGAATAGCGTTAAGTCCTAAAAAAGTGCGAATTTGTCAAGATGTTTTGATTCAAATGTGTCACGTTTACGAGATACGTTGCTTTTTGACAGTTTTCACTCGCGCACTTGATCTTGCCGAACATGGCACGGCAACTGTCTGATAAGATTGCGTTTCACCGCCTAGAGATCATTTTTCAACGAGATATTGCGATATGTACGGTGTGATGTATGAACATTCAGTGATTATTTCCATACGTGATGCTCTAATCCCCGTCAGGGCTTTATAGTTTTCCACAAACACTTCACGTGAATACGTTGATGGTTAATTTGCTCCTGTCCAGAACGAAACGCTGTTTAGACCTCTCCCGGAGCAACATTCAGCAACCATCTGGTCAGTAGTTTGCAGACTGTCTGCGAAGCCCCAGTGCGTCCTGTTTGCAGGCTCTTGGACAGCCGACTCAGTACACACTGCTCCAAAGACAAATACTGCTATCCAAACAAACACGACGGCGAGGCAGCCATTCGAATTATCTTCACCGAGAAAGACAGAGACCTGCAGTAGAGAGGTAGTTGACGGTTCCACAACGCAGCAGATAAGTCGATTTTTTCAATTCAGTGATATTCTTCCCGAAATACAAGCTCAAAATCCTTGAGATAGTTTCTGGGTCAGTTACATTACTTATTCGACGAAATAAAGGGTCATTTTTCACAAATGAAAGATGAGTGTGTAGATTGAACTCGTAGTTGTATACGAATATCGACAAGCAGTATGGCCCGCAATATTACACTGCTCAACAAAATTAAAGGATCACTTTTTCGAAACCTAATTGTCTCCCATTGCGACGTGTTACTTTGAAATTTCGCTTGAAGGTGCCTACAACCTTCTTTTGTTATGCTGCGGAATCGTGACTCCTTGCGACGTCATCCTCGGGCTACACGATGATTCAAACAGCAAGGTGTCGACATATGCGAAAAACGCCGCCAACTCAGAAGTTCATGTTAATGATGTCACATTGACACCAAATTTCACCACAGTGCCACACGATCGGAAGGTCGTCAGACCTCCTCTTACCCACATTTCACTCCTTCTTTTGAAGCCTCTGTTATGGGGATCAGAACCGCGACACCCAGCGTTGAAATCACGCAGTTTTCGCGTGGTTGGCCGAGGAAAACATTTCAGACGCATCACCGCTCAGAATCGACACGAAAAGTTCTGAGGGGGTGGCATAAGGGGAACCAATGAAACTACCCCTTCTATGGGGCACTGATTCCCACACATTTTGCGGTCGGAAACACCTGTTCGCAGTGCGATGAGCGACAGGACGACATCCTTCACAATGTTCGACACTGCTGCCACTCCCTGAGCGTTTCAAGCTTACTCTAAGGACATCGTGCGGCTGCAACCCCACTGAACGTGAGTTGTCCTCTTTGAAGTGTAGTGCAACCACAGTTTTTATTCTGCTATACAAGATTGAACCACCTAGGAATCGTTCAAAGCCATTCGACGAAATCTGAACGTGTTCTGAAGTAGCAAAGGGTGCTCTTCTTGCTTTTTCAGGCGTCCTGTTTTGCTGTTTTGCTCCCTCCTGTGGCGTGGACACGGAGGTTGGGCAGGGGGGGGGGGGGGAGGAGGGTGTAACATTAATGTGTCCCATGTGTGTGTGTGAATAACACAGCAAAGGGTCCGTCTAAGACCCCCCCCTTCCCCCCCATCTGCACTCACGTACATTAGTTGATCACGATAAACCTCACCTAGGAGTGTCAAAGGGGTTGCCTAACAGGTGCTATGGCAGCAGCTAGGCTGAATTCGTCTCAGTTTCTGACAGCTACATTTTTAAGTGCTCAACAAATGTGTGTGGGTGGCACGGACGGTGTTGCTGAACTGGGGGGGGGGGGGGGGGGGAGGGGGGGGGGGGAGGATGGAGGTGTCGCGGTTCTGACCACCATCGCAGAGGAGTCAAAAGGAGGCATGCAATGTGGGTACGACAGGGTGTGACGATTTTCCCATTGTGAGATACGCCCACAGTGGCATTGGGCAGAATTGTGGCGTAATTTGATGCCAGAGTGACATGAGTAACGCACCTTACAGGTCGCATGAACTTCTGAGGTATGGCCTGTTTTCGCATATGTCGACACCTTGATGTTTCAAGCATCGCGTAGCCCGAGGGTGACGTGGCAAGACGCCACACTCCTGCTGAGTTACAGAGAAAGGTTGTAGGCATCTTCGAGAAAGATTTCAAACTCATGTGTCGCAATGAGGAACAATTACGGGGTTTCGAAAAAGTGATCCTTTAATTGTGAACTCATGTGTCGGAATGGAGTTTCGAAAAAGTGATCCTTTAATTGTGAGGTGTGTCTGTACGAGGGTTGGAACTTTAACAGTGGCAACTATTTACTTACAGCTCGTACAAAATAGATATGTATTTCAAAGTTTTACTGATCTTCAAAGTAGTCACCAGCGTTGTGTATAACCCGTTGCCAGCAATGTGGTTCTCGTAGCAGTACCAGTTGTGTTGACAGTTCGAGCGGCGCGGTCTGTTGCCCGACGAATTTGTAGCAATTCTGAGGCGAATGCCGTAAAGTGTTTCCTTCAGTTTAGAAATCGAGTTGAACTCACAAGGGCTTAAGCCAGGGGTCATCATAAATTTTAGCTTCCCTAATCCTTGAGTGCCTTGTGAAAATCATTTTTCGTCACTGCATACACTTTATAGATGGTGTTTGTTTCTGTTAACACATTAACTGTCTTTTCATTTCCCCTCAGTAATCTCTTCTTCTCCTTATTCCCACTTCGAAACACACTTTTGTGGCAAGCAATTTTTAACTAAATCCTCTAAGCAGATGTTAAAGACAGTAGATGAAAGATAACAGCCTTGTCTGTATTATGTTATAGGATATGTATAGTTCACAATGTATATAAAAATGACGTAGCTGTTAGCTCCGGAAGACGCATGGCTAGATAACTGTAGCGAAGTGAAGAAAGACCTAAGGAGGATTGCCGCCCGGTACCGGAATTGTTTTTGAACCCGAACATAATGTAATGTAATACGCATAAGGAGACGGAACGGCACGTTATTGTAATATTATAACGTTGGCGAACAGTCGTGGGAAGAAGTCACACCCATTAAATATCTGAGAATATGCGCACGGAACGCGTTAAAGTGAAACTGCTACATAATCTGATGGTAAAAAGTTCAAGCTGCCGGACTGAGATTCATTGTAAGGATCCTTAGGAGGCGTATCCCACTCACGAAGGATGTGACTTACAGGTATGCGAGTTAGACTGGCATCCTTACCAAACAGAACTGGTAATGGCAACTGAAAAGTCGAAAAAAGAGCAGGGTGTTTCGTCACAGGTTCCTCTGGCAAGCGCGAAAGCGCTCCGGTGGCAGACCCTACAGGAGAGGTGTTGAGCATCACTGCGTGGGTTACTATTAAAATTCCTAGAGCGCACGTACTTACAAGAGACAATAAACTGGTGAGATTTGAGCTCACACGGAGTCCTACCAACAATTTTTCCCGCGCTCCATTTCCTGCTGCAGCAAAAAAGACAGGAAGTGAATGTACTGCTCGAAGTACTCTTTGCCAACATAAGGTGACCTGTAGAGAGTAAATGTAGATGTAGATGAAGAGATTTTCGGGTTTGTTCCTTGGGATAGTTCACTGCAAATTCTCTCCCCATTCGTCGTCCAACTGTGCGAGCTTAATTAGTCAGATGCTTGTTAGAATAACAGTGTTTAAAATTCACGGCGGTGTAGCGATGGCCAGCATAAAAAATTCTTCCACTGATAACAAATGGAACCATTTTTAACATGGAATGAAGCTATGTTGGTCGTTGTTGTCAGCCGACAGCACCCCACATGACAACTGCCTGTTGTTAATGAGAGATCGGGACGTCCACGGGAAGTGCCCCGCCCTCGTTTCGCCGGCTGATCCCCCGTCAGAATTCCATTCCAGCTGTCTGCGACGCGCGTCCAGGGCACGTCAGCCCCCTCTGCCCCTCAGCGCCACCACCGCACGACACTGTTGGAGCGCAGCCACTGCTGACCGTAGGCTGTCGTTTGTCAGGGAGGCTTCAGCCAACGTCGTGCGTGACGTGTTGATGGATGGCTGTGGGAATCTGAGCCGAGGCTTCCTCCACTGTGGGCGTGCAGCTGCGCGCACGAAGGCGCGGTAAAAGCGCTGACCAGTGCGTGTTCTTATCCTGGAACTCTGCTAACTGGGGAGGATGAAGCAGGGGCGCACTGTACTAGGCTACGGTAATTCAAGTTAATTAGAGTCCTGTATTGTGTTAATCATATTTATTATTTATAATTGTACGTCAGTTCCATAATTGCGATTAATACTAAATAAACGAACGTAAATAGAGTACATTATTATCGTTTAATCTGCATAAATTTACAGTAGTTAACTTTCTTACAAAACCAATACAATTCAATCACTACCATTATAACGAGAAAACAATAATATTGCCATCATATTAAAGAAAACACTCAGCGTCGTTTTCCCTGGGTTTTAGTAATTATACTCTAAAACAAACGAAACATGCAGTAAGTGCACGGCGTTACCAAGTGATGATCTGTCAGTGACATCTACATCTACACTCCTGGAAATGGAAAAAAGAACACATTGACACCGGTGTGTCAGACCCACCATACTTGCTCCGGACACTGCGAGAGGGCTGTACAAGCAATGATCACACGCACGGCACAGCGGACACACCAGGAACCGCGGTGTTGGCCGTCGAATGGCGCTAGCTGCGCAGCATTTGTGCACCGCCGCCATCAGTGTCAGCCAGTTTGCCGTGGCATACGGAGCTCCATCGCAGTCTTTAACACTGGTAGCATGCCGCGACAGCGTGGACGTGAAACGTATGTGCAGTTGACGGACTTTGAGCGAGGGCGTATAGTGGGCATGCGGGAGGCTGGGTGGACGTACCGCCGAATTGCTCAACACGTGGGGCGTGAGGTCTCCACAGTACATCGATGTTGTCGCCAGTGGTCGGCGGAAGGTGCACGTGCCCGTCGACCAGGGACCGGACCGCAGCGACGCACGGATGCACGCCAAGACCGTAGGATCCTACGCAGTGCCGTAGGGGACCGCACCGCCACTTCCCAGCAAATTAGGGACACTGTTGCTCCTGGGCTACGGTCCCGCACACCGTTAGGCCGTCTTCCGCTCACGCCCCAACATCGTGCAGCCCGCCTCCAGTGGTGTCGCGACAGGCGTGAATGGAGGGACGAATGGAGACGTGTCGTCTTCAGCGATGAGAGTCGCTTCTGCCTTGGTGCCAATGATGGTCGTATGCGTGTTTGGCGCCGTGCAGGTGAGCGCCACAATCAGGACTGCATACGACCGAGGCACACAGGGCCAACACCCGGCATCATGGTGTGGGGAGCGATCTCCTACACTGGCCGTACACCACTGGTGATCGTCGAGGGGACACTGAATAGTGCACGGTACATCCAAACCGTCATCGAACCCATCGTTCTACCATTCCTAGACCGGCAAGGGAACTTGCTGTTCCAACAGGACAATGCACGTCCGCATGTATCCCGTGCCACCCAACGTGCTCTAGAAGGTGTAAGTCAACTACCCTGGCCAGCAAGATCTCCGGATCTGTCCCCCATTGAGCATGTTTGGGACTGGATGAAGCGTCGTCTCACGCGGTCTGCACGTCCAGCACGAACGCTGGTCCAACTGAGGCGCCAGGTGGAAATGGCATGGCAAGCCGTTCCACAGGACTACATCCAGCATCTCTACGATCGTCTCCATGGGAGAATAGCAGCCTGCATTGCTGCGAAAGGTGGATATATACTGTACTAGTGCCGACATTGTGCATGCTCTGTTGCCTGTGTCTATGTGCCTGTGGTTCTGTCAGTGTGATCATGTGATGTGTCTGACCCCAGGAATGTGTCAATTAAGTTTCCCCTTCCTGGGACAATGAATTCACGGTGTTCTTATTTCAATTTCCAGGAGTGTATATCCACACACACACACACACACACACACACACACACACACACATATATATATATATATATATATATATATATATATACACTGCAAACCACTATGCATGGCAGGGCTTCTTATAGTTGTAACCTAGCGATCGACATGTCCTCTATGCAAGGTATTCTAAAACTGGGGGTTGGGCTGTTCGGTTGAGCGTCATGTGGCTGGCAAGATGCAGTGAAGTGGCTGGGCCAGGTAGATAAACGGGCGGTGAGTATCTACAGAAAAGTTAATGACGTGGCTGAAATTGCAAGAGACACGACTTCACTAAAATTATTACCATGTGTGAAAAATTGACAACATTTGTATGCAAAATTGTGTTTAAAATTGATAACAAGTGGAACAGACACGATACTTACGCTTACGACTCACATTTGGGTGGATACTGAAGGTAGCTATTAAATGACCATTTATTGTGTTGTTTGACGGATACAGAAATTGCTATAAACAAATTTTTCAGTATCCTAGAAGATACTGCCAAAACAAAGAGGTCTCCACTTGTAACTATAAATTAACATCAGCGTGATTGATCTAACCTTTTGTCGCAATCGGTTTATGTTTATGTAGTGAGAGTTTTGTAAGTTAATATTTGCAACAAGACTGCCTGAGTGGAGTAGTATTACAGCGACAAGCTGAATAAAGACGTGGACTTGACTTTTTTTTTTCAACCCCGTTTATTATGTATAAAGTCTAACTAAAAGTTTGTCATTCAGCAATGTTTAGCATATAATAACGTAAAATCAGACTGCAAGTTATGTAAATGTATATGTAATGTATGTTTTAAGCATGTAGCGGTTGTAAAATATACAGCATATGCTCATAACAATAGTGGTGTAGTTATAAGTTGCTTACTTTGGTGGTTGGTGGTTGGTCATATGACGAAGTTTTTGAGCATATTACGAAAACTTTTGATGTTCGTGTGTTTGTGGGTGAGATTGTATGGTAAAGTTTACTTGGACAATGAGACTCACGAGTTTAGGCGTTGGTTGGAACAACGAAATTTTTTGATAAAAGTTTGTGACTTAGAACTATTTCGAACAGTTATTGCTAGTATGGGTATCAATGGCTGAACTTTTTCCAAGGTGAATTCATGGCATCCACCTGGAAGACTTTTTCGCATTTTCAGGTCTTCGTGCAGTATTATGTGCGGAGATCCGACGGAAATGGTAACCTTGAAGCCGACGTGTTCCACAGTCATTCGGCGAGCCACTAAAACAACTTTTTGCACTCGCTCAATCATGTCGTCAGACCGGCTGTTGCGAGGTCGAAAGTGTCTTGGTTTGTTGTCACACGACGTTCCCCCTTCTTTGAACTCACATTAGACACATCCGTGACACCGTCAGCACATGTCTCACTCAACTGGCGATGAATTTCAAGGGATGCCACACCACGCGAATAGGGAAAATGAATGATTACACGCTGTTCTTGTAATGAAAGCTTCGTCATTTTTTAAGTCTCAAAAACAATCCACACTCTCGCCTCTGCCGCTACTTTTCTGTCTGTCGTACAGTTTTGCCATCCCTGTCATGTATACCAGCCGAATGTATTTTAAAAACAAACCACACTTTTGTATGTATTTGCACTCCTGAGAAAAAAATACGAAATGTTATAATTTGAATGCATTTCTGATTTTGACGCGCTCGCTTACGCGTGTAAATTTCCTGCCGCTACTTTCCACAGGCGAAAACGAAGAACAAACTCATATTTATGAGAGGAAAAGCTTCTAGACTGTTCATCAGCTCTTTATTCACAGAGTATTCAACGTACCGTCGGTACAGAACTAGCATTGGTTTTTCTCCGGCATTATGCAGGCTACCAGAGGTCACATGAAAAATTTATAAATCTTATTGTTGGGGAGATTTAGTCCCGACCACAAGCGAATTCTGTTCGTGGCTGCCCGCAAGGCTAGATATAATATCGTATTTCTAAAGTTTAGAACACGAAATTTATGAATTACATATTTTATGCAAGCAACTCCAATGCAGTTCCAGCAGAAATAGAAACTCCAGTTTCTTTGTGTACATCCGCGAGACGAGAAAAATGTAAAATCATAAATTCTAATCTTCCTGTCAGTACTTACTTTCATTTTAAGTGTTCATGTGTCGCTTGAATATATAGCGCTCCAGAAAAGAAATTATAGTAACATAAAAATTTCATCAGAGAAGCTTGGACTGTTACACATATAGCGACGGTCAAATACACTATTAATAAGGAGTCACTCTCTGCAACAACATTACCACCAAAAAACTTATGTAACACGTTTCTGGGCTGCAGTGGGACATCAGATTTGAGAGACGTTTTGATTTATTATTTGTAGTACTTAATCAGTTCACGCTCAATTTTTTCAGATTTCTGTAAAATTGTTTTTCGTCGAATGTCAAGTAACCTTCCCCAATAGTTTCTATTCGACATGTGAGATCCGTAAATAACACAGCGAAAAAGAGGCATCTATTGTTCAGCGAAAAATGTTCGAGATTTTTGTGCCAAAAGCGATCATTCCTGTGTGGATACGCAAACCCTGGGTTGTGCCGAAACCAGTTTTCTACCTGCAGACACAGTAGACTCGCTTCCGGGAGGGCGACGGGCGACAGTTCAAATTCCCGCCCGCTCATCCGGACTTAGTTTTTCCATAATTTCCCTAAATAGCTGAAGGAAATGTCGGAATGATTCCTTAGAAAGAGCATGGCTGATTTCCTCCCCCCAACCCTCCTTAAACCTATGTTGTGTTGAGAGGCACCCACATGCCTTGCTCATACTGTGGCATCAAGCAGTCATGCCTGCAAGATGAGTGGTCTACCAAGCGAGTGGACTCATTTATCGAGTAACATGAACTCTAGTACTCACAATTAAGTTACAAGTTATTCTCCTGTTTGAATATTACGCAACGGGTACGGAAACGCACGTCTGACTATTAGTAATTTAACAACTCTGACTGTTCACTACGCACTGGCAATACCACATTTTCTTTCTTATTTAACGGCTTTGATCAACACGTGGCCATCGCACTGAATATGAATGGTGCACACATTATAAATTCTGGGTATCGTGACAACATACTATTCGTAGGAAAAGGTCACCAATCTTTTTCTTTTCACTATCTTATTTATTCCGATAAATTCTATAACCTAAACACACAAATTCTATAACCTACAACAATAACACATGAGAAATTCCGCCCAGTGGGCATGACTTTACATTGGTGATTTTCTATCTTATGGTCTCGTAATTATTTAACGGAACAGTGCACTTTCTGGATAGGATGGTGGATCTTTTTCTATATCTCACACTTCGACTCTCACACCCATCATTACGAAAATTTCCTCCAGACCGAGCGGTGCAAAAAGGAGCATGCATAACCCACTGCCTCTGAAACTATCTTGTTACTCTCCCATGCCAACCACACATACTTAAATTTCATGAAATACATCACACTGGCAACATACAATACAAAGAATAGTCACAGCGTTATAATCACATCACTTTCAGCTTTCCCACTTCAATTAGTATTTATCCCAGTTTCACACGACACTACCCCACTTTGTAATTTTTCCTTCCTACTATGAACTCTGGAGGATATATGCACGTCTTCCTGTGCAATGCAAGCCAAGTGGCGTTGCTGGATAGACGGCTGACTCACCTTGCTTCTCTCTCAGAGTATTATAGTTTGAATCAAGCGTCACATGGAAACATAACACGCAAAGTAATATTAAGAACGCCATTTCTTAAATATTTCCAACTTATAGTACACACGCTAGTAATTCAGCTTAACTTAAGCACTCGGGAGTATTTCAACTTATTGCTACACGTGGTTTCATTGTGACCATTGGTCACTTCCGAAGTTTACTACGATCCCCTTAATATTACCTGCCTGACATTTAATTCTCCCCACAAAAGTTCCTGAAATAGAGAAATTATTATTCCAAACTACTCATAAGTATTTCACATACATACCATGTCTCCACTCTTTTGTCTTTACGGAGCACACCTAAGACAGGTCTTACCAACACCAGATCCAGCGGCAGAGTGCAGAAACATGGCCGTTCTTCAGGTCATCTCGCACCTCCGTCGAGGTGGGGGAAGACCATGCTACCCATTGGTCAGCCACATTTCAGGCGCTCAAAGCTCCGGTAAATTTCATCTCTTTGGTTCCACAAAAGGTGACCAAAAGATCGTCTCAAAGATGATCATATATTCACTATCTGCGGTTAGCAGACGACCATACAGTCATTCATTTCACAGATCTCACCAAACTGGATGTAGAGATTTATTTTGTGGGAGTGCACATGTGATCAATTAAATAAATAAATTGTCATTCTTTCCCACACTGGTATCCGGCTTCGCTGCATTAATTGAAATTGAGTTTGTAAGGTGTCAGGCAAATCCAACACCTTCCATGAAAACCCTGACATGATAAGCAATTCCAGTAGTATGTCACATAGCTCTGAATAAATCGTGACATTAAATTAACCAAAGTAATACGAGCAACGAGTGAGCAAATGGAATACCACAGACTAACACAAGAATGCCTAAATGCATGTCATACCTTCCCACCGTGATACAGATGCAGTTTCGAGGGGAGAAACGAGAACAGAAGCCGAGAGCAGAACCGTGTTATGCTAGAAGGCCCTACAATAGGGGACGGACACCCACTTCGCCAGCTAACCGCCAGGACCACCCTCCAGCCCATGTTAAAAGCTAGAGCCCTCCAGAAGAACAGTATAGATCTTACGATAACACTAAAAGGGCCACCCCAGCCGCAAGTTTTGGCGTGAGACTTTTTCGCGTCTCTGTTACATTGCAAACTTTAAAAACATTGCCCCACCACGAAAAGTATAACGTTTCTCATTGGATGGACAGAATTTTTGTAGGCGGAGCTTAAGGTTAACATTGAGACCCTGATTGGTCAGATGAAGACACAGCCAGATAGTTTTTTTAAACCAACTTCGGTAAATTGTAGTAAGGAGAAGTTAGGAGAGAGCTGCTTCCGAGACGGCGAGGTGAGCGGAGCTGTGCTGCCCGCCACCCCCTGACAAACACCGACAAGGTAATGAACGCATGCGATGCCGCATAACAGCGCATAAAGCTTCACTCAGAAGTGCAGAAGTCTCATCTGTTACACCCCCTTTTTGCGTAATACTAGTGTCGATCGTCAATTAAAGCTCATGGTGTTCAGATTTGCCACTTTAAGTAAAAATCTGAAACGCGATGATTTTTCTGTTATATAGTTATTGAGAAGCCACATCAGCCACTAATTTACGACAAGTTAAATAAGTAATTAAAGATAACTGAGGGTTACTGTAGACCATTTTGATAGTTTTCTCTTTTGTGAAACTTAATTTAAACCTAGATTATAGATGTGATATGGCATAGGTCATCTTTCGATCCATTGTAGTACTTGGAAACCCATTCAGGGAATATTCGTTCACATTTTTGTTGAATGCAGTTGGTTTTTACCATCCTGTATTAAAACATTTCCATTTATCAATAGTGCAATTTATAAACAATGTTTTGTGAGTAGAACAAAATTTCCAATGGTAAACTTAACTGCTTTTTCGACGTTATTTTACCAGCTAACTAAAAATAGGAAAGCCTTGAACCCCTTTCACTAAATTTAGTTAGTATTAAGATTCTTTTACTGGGAGTGCAGTGGAGCTGACGCTGAAATCAGTAAGTATTTGTTTATATCATCGCTAGTCTCACTGAACTCTTCTGAACTCTACATGTCATGTGTGGTCTGGCGTCTCCTTACCAGCAACAGGTGCCAGGTTCAAACTAGTCAATTCCCTAAAAGACACGCTCAGAGCGTCGTTGCGCGAAAGTGGTAGGGAGACACGATGTAGAACAAACAGACACCACACAGAATGTTAGAAAATGGCGACCCTGCCATGTTGGTAATATACCATGATTGAAGGTCGACCACATGCCTAACTAGGTCAGAAAAATATCCTGTTAAAAAATTTTCGTAATAAAAAAAATTTTTTTGAAAGGCATAAATAGTTGAAAACAGTAGCTGCAGCGATAGATAGTGAGACATTCTAGCAGAGACAATAGCATAATTAAGTTATGAATTTTAAAAATTGTTAGAATTAAGTTTTCTCCTCAATGCAAGCGCACAGGTGGCGGATACATCGTTGACAAGTTGGCTCTGACCCAACAAGTAAGTGAATAGATTGTCAGTCTTGGGTATAATAAGTGTCAAGTCGTGTGAACAAAAAGTTTATGAAACGCGTGAGATCGTATGAGCGCATGTTGACTCGAAGTAGGGCGCGTGAATTGCTTTTAAAATAGAAAATAAGGGATTCGGAAAGATTAGCAATGGCAGATCGAGACCTTGACCGAATTGAGGTAGAGACCCAGCATGAAAATGGACAGAGAAAAGAGGACAGTACAACAGACGATGCAGTATCGCGAGAAATAAGATATATAACGCACCATAACGAGGATAATGTACGTCAAGGCACAGAAAACGTAAGTCAGCATACGACAGAGGAGCAGGAAAGTAGAGAGACAGTCGATGAGGATTCTAACTTGCGTCTTGAATACGTAGAACCCATAGTACAAGTAATCAGAGCTCCCTCACCACAGAGTACAAGGAATGCGAGCAGAAACGTGTCACAGCACAGTTCAATGCAATCGGTTGCGAACCAACACTTGGGCGAAAACACAGAGCGTAGGACGTCGGAAGAAAACGCAATAGGACCCACCAATCTGGCAGAATTATTACAACAAATTACGGAAACCATGACAAGGCAAAATAAAGACATAGCGAACCAAATTCAAATTCAGAATGCAGAAACCACGAGACAAATGCGTGCGATTAAAGAACAAACCAAAAAAATTCAGTTACACCTAAGTCATATTGAAGACGAGGCAAAAGAGTCTCGTGAAGTGATAGGAAACTTAATAACAGGTCACAATCAATTGAGAACAGACATTGACAAGGTACAAGCGGACGTACAAACATTGCGTAATGACATTCAGGACGAGATCAAAACATTACGTAACAACACCCAGGGAGAAGTCAAGAAACTAGAGAAACAGATAAACGAAATTACTAGACAAGCAGCAGGTACAGCGCGTGAAGTTGTTGAAAACAGTGTGTTACACAAACGTATCTCAAAAGCAGCGCTGAAAAGATATGATAACCGCATAGTCAAAATAGAAGCGCAAACGAAGCGACAATTTCAGAAATTGCGAACAGAGTTGTTGCAAACCATTGAAGAGCGTAGTGAACAGGATCGAACAAGCACAGAGTCTGCAACCACATCCGTATCTGTAACAGCACCGGAAAAACAAGCAATTAACGAAGATATTACGCATTTGCGATTCCAATCACAGGCGGAAAGGAACATACGTGAAATCAGACAGCTTGCACAGCAACAAACACGTTTCGAAATTCTTGATGAACAAACGTCATCACAAACACATGCGGAACCACAAATGTATATTTCAAGACAGTTTGGATCGTGCAATGAAGCAGCAAGGTCAGCCAGACAAGATACCGAAGCAATACCTGACAATGGAAAGCCAGGTCGCGAAGAGTACAGTGCAATGCATTCAGCTACACGTTCACAACCGATGGAAGAAAATTATTGCGTACCACTCCAACGATACTACGCAAGGGTAGGCGAAAGTTACAGTGGACAATATCCAATGGATCTACCACAACCGGAAAGAACGACAGGAGAAATGATCAGAAGCAAAAGTGGCGAAGAATGGCGAATTTCATATGGAACTATGACGAAGTACGACAACGATCATTTCCTCACAGTCAGAGAATTTCAACACTTTCGAGAAGGAAACTCATTACATCCACGAACTTTTATTGATGAATTTCGAGTAGGATTACCAGAACACTGGACGCTAGCACACAAATTAGACTTTATATGTCCACACATGTCAGCAACAGTCGCAGAAACCATGCAGAATGTTGCAGCGACATGCCGATCGTACGAAGATTTCAGAGAGAAGTTTCTCTCACGATATTGGTCCAGCGAAGCACAGAACATAGCGAAGTATGAATTATTACAGAACCCATATTTTGAAAATTCAGGAGAGAAGAGTCTCGTGAAATGTTTCGAATTAATGGCAAAGAAAAATCAATGCTTAGATGTACCATACAGTGACGGAGAGTTGATTAAATTATGCGCATTGAAGCTACCATTCAAATACTAGCAATCATTAGTAGGTCGCGGAGGCAATGACGTCGAAGCCATTTAAAGGTATTCTAAGGGAACTAGAGTTCATATTTTCGGAAGATGACGCAAGAAAAAGATGAAGCGCACGTGAAAACGAAAGCAAAAAGCAGTGGAATCCACAAGACACAGTACGAAGAAACAATAATTACGAACCATGTGATAACTTCGCACCAAGAAACGACAATAGATTTCAACAAAGAACCGGTTATGAATTTAGAAGAGAATATGGCAATAACTATAATTCACCCAGGTACGGAAACAACTATTACAGAGGGAATAACGACAACCGGAACGGGTACTGGAGAACCAATAGACTGACAAATTATCAACAAAGAAACCACCATCAACAAGCTGAACAAGAAAAGAGAATACAGATAGAAGAGGTGGAGGTAAGACCACCAAACCCCGATAAACGTTAGAATTGACAGCTAAGCGCCCATGCCAAAGAGAATGACGCACCGACCCAGGACAATTGCAGCACCTTGTACAGAGAAGTAAAAATCTTATCACGAGAAGAGAAGAAGGAAGAAACAAATCCGCAGGGACCAGATGAAAACGAAGACAAGAAAATAACAATATCGTGCTGGGACGAAATTAATTGGGAGAATACTGACGAGGAAGATGAATTACCAGAGGCATGCACAACGAATGTAGGAGGAAAGGACGAAGTAATGAGTATTGCAGAGCTATTTGAGATGGAAACCAGGGAAAGCGAATTCAATGAGGATAATGCGCAGTCGACAGAAGTTGAAAATAAGTTACGAGTGGGCATACAACCCAACGTATATAATGAAGTTATGAAGCGATAATTAGAGCATTTAGATGCGATTATGTGGAAGTAGCGACGAAGAAGGAGAAGATAGACGAGGATGAGGAAAAAGTAGAGGATGTTGAAGAAAGCGTAAATGAAGGAGGAAATAGAGAAGAGGAAATAAAAGAGAGAGAAGTAGCAGTCGAAGCTTATCCTACAGAAAGTTCGAATTCACAAGGGAAATTCCTGAAAAGACTCATGTATGATTCAGTGGAGGATTCGTTGATGCAAGAAGAAGAAGAACAGAACCAACCCTTTCAAATTCAACCAATTGTGAAGGCCATGGTAAAGCATATCCCAGTCAATATTGTAATTGATAGCGGAAGTGAACTGACTGCGATCTCAGAAAATTTATTCATGCAGTGTAATGCCAATGAGGAATTGCCAGTTCTGAAAACACGTAAGATCAAAGTAAGAGGTCCTATTAGAAACAATGCTGCGGAAGTTACGAGACAAACAAGGTTAACTCTTTCGTGTCAAGGCCAAAAAATCGAAGCCAACTTCGTGATGATACCTAAACTAACTGTAGATTTGATTATAGGTGCAGATTTTTTAAATGAGAGACGAGCGATAATAGATATGGGAAAAGGTAGCGTAACATTCGGGAATGTCACACTTCTCTTTGAGCAAAAGCTAAAATTAGAAGAAATACCAGTTATAAACAAACAATTAAGAATGATGCGAGATAAAGAGGATGAAGAATTAGAATGGTATGCACAAAAGGGGGAATCGCCTCAACTCATGTCAGAAGTCCATAAAGAAATCGACGAAAAATTGCAAGAAGTTCAAGGTATTTCGGAAAACAGTAAAAGAGAATTAGAGGGTATTTTACGAGATAAAGCAGAGGTATTTTTACCTAAGACTGGCAGTATTAAACACTTTCAGTACAAGTTTAAAGTAAAACAGCACAAACCATTTAGAGTGCCACCCTATACAATCCCATTAAGCTACAGGAATAAAGTATTCCAGGAGATATCTAAATTGTTAGGTGACGATATTATTGAACCAGCTACCTCCACATATAACAGCCTGCTCCATATTGTACAAAAACGAGATGGGAGCATCAGGTTAGTGCTTGATTCCAGACAGATCAACACAATCATAATCACTGAGACAGATCGCCCAGAAAAATTAGAGGAATTGATACAAAACTTCCACGGTGCTAAGATATTTTCATCAATTGATTTACAGAGTAGTTTCTGGCAAATAGAATTGGCTCCAGAATGTAGAAAATTTACAGCATTTATCGTATTCGGTAGATGTTACCAGTTTAAGCGATTGCCATTTGGTTTAAACATATCATCAGCAGCGTTTATCAGGGGATTTAATACTATACTCAGTCCTGAAATTTTACAAAAAATTACTTGTTATGTTGATGATGTGATTACAGCAGAAGCCTCTTGGGAACATCACAAAGACACATTAAATCAGTTTTTACAGATCATGAAAGAGCATGGGGTCACAGTAAATATAACAAAATCCAAATTTGGAAGGCGAGAGGTCAAATTTCTAGGACACAATTTCCGAGAAAGGGGTAATGGCCGACCCAGAAAAACTAACGGCAATCAAAGAATTCTGTACTCCATATAATAAGAAAACTCTCAGAGGATTTCTAGGTCTCACCGGATTCTATAAAAAATTTATTTGGATCGACTCTCTCTCAACACCACGCCTATGTGCATTGACTGGAAAAAACGCGTCATGGGTATGGGATCAACAAGCCAATGAATAATTTTTAAAAGTGAAAACCGCACTAACAACAGCACCGATTTTAGCACATCCTGATCTAACACAAAATTTTTGTATGGCCACTGATAGCGCGAAAACAGGTTTAGGAGTTGTTTTATTCCAAGAATACGAACAGGCAGAGCTAAAATCATATAGAACAATTGCATTTGCCAGTCGGGTACTCACAAAAAGCGATAAAAACTATTCAGACACGGAGCTGGAAGCATTGGCCATTGTATGGGGCTTCCAACGTTTTCGATACTTCCTATTCGGAAGAAAAACAAAAGTACACACTGACCACAAAGCAGTAGAACTTCTGTTATCCACCAAACTAACTCATGGGAGGTTAGCCAGATGGATGTTAATACTACTAGAATTTGACTTCACTATTACACACATACCAGGACCAGCGAATGTATTAGCACATGCTTTTCTCACGATGTCCACAGGGTGCATCCAATAACATAGGTTTGGAAGCAGCAGAAGACCAGTTTACAATGTACTATATGAAACAAGTACCTTTCGAAAACTACATTACGACAGCATTGAAAAACGTAGGCAAAGAACAGGACAAGGATCCCGAAATACTAGGAATCAAACACAAGTGGAGAAGTAAGGATTTTCCGGACATTCGACAGCACTATCTCGTAAAAAACAATGTTTATGTTTTAGATGACATGTTGCAACTAATGAATGGTTAATTTATATCCCAGATGAACTAACTAATAAGTACATATGGTATACACATTTAAGTAATGGCCACTTTGGACCAAAGAAATGCTTTTTAAAAATAAAACAATCAAGCTATTTTCCTAATAAGGAAAGACGAATTAGAACAGTATTAGTCAAATGCAAAAATGTATGAAGGCTAAACACGTCACTTTCCAAACCAAGCCACCTATGTTTCCAATAATCCCTAAAAGATTAAAACAAATAGCTGCAATAGATTTGATGCCCCCCCCCCCCCCATGCACAAAAAATGGATATATTTTCATATTTGTCGTTTTGGAACTTACTTCTAAATATGTTACCTGGACACCATTAAAACGGGCAACAGGTCTTACTGTAAGTAAAGCATTTAGACAAGTTTTTCTCAGACAAGTAGGTCGAGTGGAACGAATAATTTCGGATAATGGCCCACAATACAAATCAGTGCAATGGCAGAACACATTAAAACAACACAAAATAAAACCCATCTACATATCTAAGTACAAACCTAGCGTAAATCCAGCAGGATGATCTATGAAGGACATAGGCACTTTATGCCGATTATATGCATGCAAAAGACACAACACTTGGGATATATACCTTAAAGATTTTCAAGAAGTAATAAATGAAATGCCACATAGCACTACACTACTACCTCCAGTTACTGTACTTAAAAATATTGAACCCCCCAAACATAACCAGGGAAAATGTTAGATTTCCTATTGTGCCATGTAGACAGCACAAACAAGTCATAGCAACAGCACTCTCCAACATCAGAAAGGCAGCCATTAAAAGAAAAGAAAGAGGAGTTAGAACAGCAATTAAAAGAACATTCTCAGTAGGCCAGGAAGTATTTGTAAAAACACACCATCTCTCCAGCAAACAGAAACACAAAATACATAAGTTTTACACTGCACACAAAGGACCTGTCATAATTAGCCAAATTGCTCATGATAATGCTGTGGAACTAATGAACCCAAAAACAGGCAAAACCTTAGGACTTCACCATGTGAGCCATATCAAAAAGTTTGAAGATTAATTTTATTACTGGTAAATAATCAGCACAATATTTCAAGATTATGTTTTAGATAAGATCGCCAGGAGAAAGAAGAATGAAGAGAGAGGACGGTGGGAAAAAGAAAGTAGTTTCAATAAAAACAAAAACAAAAATAACACCAATAGTACCACAGATTAAGGTGAAGGGATAAAGCGTAGATAGTCTAACAGCATGAAATACTAAAATGCTATACACCATGACACTACACAATAATAAAACACGAATTTGAGGATTCTTGTAGACATTAAGACTCAAAATATCTTAGAATTGTAACATGGAAAGGGCGCCGAAATTTGTAAAGCTTTTAAGAAGGTGTAAAACAATGTAGGTACTAGACATACGTTAGATGATTATAAGTAAAACTTTTTGTAAGAACCATTGTAAAAACTCCACCAAGGACGAGATGCAACGACCCACAAGTTGCAACGCGAGAAGTATCAAGAAAGGAAAGGACGTAATTAGCAAGACACGATTCCTACAAGGCAGAAGCATCGAGAGAAGGGAAAGGACAGCGAGACCAACAGAAGGCCCTTGTAGCCAAAGTGGGCAGTAAATAAATCTCCTGCCAAGCCAAACAACAGGATGGCGGAACCCTGCTGGGACAGAACACGGAACCACACAGTGGCGGAAACCTGCAGAGACATGACAGGACACCAAACACCAGAAGGGTCTCCAAACGCCCCGACTCAGCAGAGCGAGCGAAAAACTACCGGACAAGAAGACCGCTTGGGCAAGCCACCACTGGAAAAAAAAAATGTGTAAAAATCACACTACTACTATTAAACAGCACGCTGATGCACGAAACTGAAGAAAACTTCCACAAAGTAAAAATGATACACCGAAACAATTTATCAAACTGTTACTAAGAGGAGAACTTCAAAGCGACTAGTTATCAATAAATGTTTCTATATCCCGCCCAGAGCAGAACCAAGAAGCAAGTAAGAAGCAGAGAAAAAGCAGGAAGAACAGAAGTTGAAGATTCGCAAGATTGAGACCAAGAAAGAAGATGGGTGAAGAATAGACGACATACCTTCCCAAATCCCTATCCTATTGTAAACTAGTCGTCTGCGAAGTATTACAACGAAAAACGACCGCTTTCAGCGACACATAACGATGACTTTCACGCATAAAAAGCCAGTAAACCACGAGATTCTGCACTCACAGCTCCATTCCATTACAGGACCTCCACAACAGTAACACACACTTGCAAAGCTAACAAGGAACGATGAACAAAGCTCTACATCAAATACTTGCCCACATCCATCTCGCTCAAGTCTATCACCTTCGTGCAAAAAACATTCGCCAACCTCATGCTTAAACATTCATAGGATTGTGCGAATGTGTGAAATCAAATTATGTGATGTAGGAATTGTGCAAAAGAAATGTGTGAAAAACTAAATAAGTTAAGCGCACCAGACAGCTAATAAACTACAAAATAACAGGCATTGACGATGGACTCAAGTAAAAAATAGACTATCGATAAAAATAAGTCATTAGTTCTGAAATGGACAGCATATAAAGAACAAAAGTAAGGTATAATAAACACTAATGAAACTATATGCTACTTATTTTCTCCTCATAAAAATAAAAGAATAACTATATTTTACTTATTTTCTCCTTATAACAACAAAGAATAAAAAATTATCTTGTTGGATGTTTTCCCTTTTTTTGACATTTGTACCATTTGTTAGGATAATATCTCAATACTTGTGTATGTATATTTCTTTGTCAAAGCAATTCTTGGAAATAATTCTTATTTGTTAGTGTAACAATGTTGAAATGAGTGTCTAGAAAGTAAAACATTTTCCTTGTACATGATATTTAGAAAATGTGTTAGGAATAGATTTTACTTAATTACTACATTTATAAAAACAATATTTCTAAGAAAATCGATGTGAAAGACTCCTCACTTTCGATAACAAACTTCTTAAAAAACAAACTTCACAATTAAATAAAGAATGAAAATAATTAAAAAATAATGATTATAATAGAATAAAAATATTCTTCCCTTGTGAATATAAACATATTTTTGATAATAATGTGGAAGAATATAAAAATATAAATTAGTAATACAAACTAGCATAGAACAGTAGGCAACAAAATTTAGACAACGGAATAAGTTTTGACTGGCTTAGACAACGATTCAATCATTGCCTAACATCAGTACAAAAATTAAGTTTGAAGGGCGGTGATATGTAAGGTGTCAGGCAAATCCAACATCTTCCATGAAAACCCTGACATGATAAGCAATTCCAGTAGTATGTCACATAGCTCTGAATAAATCGTGACATTAAATTAACCAAAGTAATATGAGTAACAAGTGAGCAAATGGAATACCACAGACTAACACAAGAATGCCTAAATGCATGTCATACCTTCCCACCGTGAGACAGATGCAGTACCAAGGGGAGAAACGAGAACAGAAGCCAAGAGTAGAACCGTGTGAAGCTAGAAGGCCTTACAATAAGGGACGGACACCGACGTCGCCACCTAACCGCTAGGACCACCCCCCAGACCATGTTAAAAGCTAGAGCCCTCCAGAAGAACAGTATAGATCTTACGATAACACTAAAAGGGCCACCCCAGCTGCAAGTTTTAGCGTGAGACTTTTTCGCGTCTCTGTTACATTGCAAACTTTAAAAACATTGCCCCACCACGAAAAGTATAACGTTTCTCATTGGATGGACAGAATTTTTGTAGGCAGAGCTTAAGGTTAACATTGAGACCCTGACTGGTCAGATGAAGACACAGCCAGATAGTTTTTTTAAACCAACTTCGGTAAATTGTAGTAAGGAGAAGTTAGGAGAGAGCTGCTTCCGAGACGGCGAGGTGAGCGGAGCTGTGCTGCCCGCCACCCCCTGACAAACACCGACAAGGTAATGAACGCATGCGATGCCGCATAACAGCGCATAAAGCTTCACTCAGAAGTGCAAAAGTCTCATCTGTTACACCACCTTTTTTCGTAATACTAGTGTCGATCGTCAATTAAAGCTCATGGTGTTCAGATTTGCCACTTTAAGTAAATACCTGAAACGCGATGATTTTTCTGTTATATAGTTATTGAGAAGCCACATCAACCACTGTAATTTACGACAAGTTAAATAAGTAATTAAAGATAACTGAGGGTCACTGTAGACCATTTTGATAGTTTTCTCTTTTGTGGAACTTAATTTAAACCTAGATTGTAGATGTGATATGGCATAGCTCATCTTACGATCCATTGTAGTACTTGGAAACCCATTCATGGAATATTCGTTCACATTTTTGTTGAACGCAGTTGGCTTTTACCATCCTGTATTAGAACATTTCCTTTTATCAATAGTGCAATTTATAAACAATGTTTTGTGAGTAGAATAAAATTTCCAATGGTAAACTTAACTGCTTTTTCGACGTTATTTTACCAGCTAACTAAAAATAGGAAAGCCTTGAACCCCTTTCACTAAATTTAGTTAGTATTAAGATTCTTTTACTGGGAGTGCAGTGGAGCTGACGCTGAAATCAGTAAGTATTTGTTTATATCATCGCTAGTCTCACTGAACTCTTCTGAACTCTACATGTCATGTGTGGTCTGGCGTCTTCTTACCAGCAACAGGTGCCAGGTTCAAACTAGTCAATTCCCTAAAAGACACGCTCAGAGCGTCGTTGCGCGAAAGTGGTAAGGAGACACGATATAGAACAAACAGACACCACGCAGAATGTTAGAAATTATTATTAGAAAAAATATGTTGTACTGACAAGAATAACGAAGAATGTTGTACCTATTTTCAATGTCGGGCGGTACTGTACCCTTTCAGTGTTCCGCCTCAAATGTCCTCCACGTTCACAGGGGATTAACTAATCTTCCTTCCTTCTCAACCTGAATTTATATCTATACACTCCGTAAGCCACAACATGGTGAGTGGTGATTATTGCTTCGTGTGTGTCACTTCCTCTCTCTCCTGTTGCAACCGCGAGGGGTGTGTGGGACGAATGACTGTTGGCAAGCCTCTGTGTGAGCTCGAATGTCTAACTTTACTTTCAGCGTCTTCTCATGAGATACACACAGGAGGTAACAATATTTTAGTTGAGCTGTTAGGAAGGTATGATCACAGTTTTAACAGTAACCACGCTGTTGTGCACAACGCCTCCCTTGTGGTCTCTGCTAATGGAGTTCGATATGCATCTCCTAGGCGCTTTCACTTTACTAAAAGCGTCAGTGACGAAACATACTGTTCTTCTTTGGATGTTCTATTTACTCAGTCATATCCCGTAAAGCCGTGAACACAGGCCATGCGCAACGCGCTAACTTGATCTTCACCGCGCTGCTGAACACTGAGGAACGACCAGGTTTGTGGATATGGTACGTGTGCCTCAACGTGGCACACGCGATCACAGCAAGCTCCAACGGCAGTTGTTGGCTGTATCTGGCTCGTAAATTATACAGTTTAGTAACGGACAGACGTAAAATTCCTACATTAGCTCTATTAAAACACACATTTACTCCCTTGTCCATATGCTAGTCATGTTTTTCTGTCTGTAGATACACAAATAAAAACTTGAATATTCATGAACATTTATAAGACAAAAGGAAAGTTCCATGTCCAGTCGATAAGGACATAAATTTACGAAAGTTACACTACAATTAGTATAATACAAATTTACAATAGTCTTCCACATCCTCAATTTTTTTGTAAAACCCAAAGGCAATTCTTACTTGATTACTGTTGCTATTCAGAAGCAGAATCTATAGAACATGTGAAACACAAAACTTTAAACAACAAAGTGCAAAATATCTTCCTGCATGCTCTCTTGTAGATGAAGCCAGTCATAGAAACTGACTCTGGAAAGATAGTGCCCTTATATTTACTTAACACGGAATATTACACAACTTGCTTCTATTAAATTAACCGGCAAGCCCCAGAAAATTTTAGAAAATGCGAAAGTGATTTAAAATATTCTTTGATTTAGCAAGACGCGAACCAGTTACAACTTACACACCACTTCGTAATTCTACATCTCTAGACTTAACCTCCGGTATATATGACTATGTCTTGTAAATTACCAATTCCCGAAGGCTTTAATCAGCGATATGTTATTAATTGACATTTCATTATAACAAATCGGACAAAGAACAATCCATTTTTGATGGCTCTTCAGTATGTTGAGTCCTTGAAGAGGCATACTTTCATAGGATCGAAGTATAAATACGAAATTTCTGTAACCACCAGTATGAAGTGTACTGGCTGGTCCGAGCAGGGGGCTCACAACCCGAAGCACACGCCACTGTTAAGCACCGATGAAGGACTGGATCCCTTACTTCGATTGCATATAATTCATTAAGGTCAATCCAACACATTTATTTCACATAGCATAAATGAAGTTACATATGAATCTGTCCGACATTAAACAGGAAATAAAAAAAACAGTTTCAATATCAGCTGATTTAGTGCGTGAAGCGCGAGTTAAGCCAATAACCAGGTAAACTGAACAATTCACCGTAATTCAAAAGAAAGAGAAAAACAAAACTGAATCAATACACCCCACTGACAAATATCCAAAACAACCTTACAATACTACTCAAAAGAATACACTGAAGTGGGGAGCAGTCATTCACCCGACAGAACACTTCAAAATCAGTTCAATAACACAGCTGCGTGCTCCAGAAAACAGCAAGACTTTAAATACACTTTATTTGACGATTAACAAATACTTATTAACATTACGCCACTCCTGTTTGAACTGCAGTGTCCCAAAGAAACAGGCGCTTATTCTGAAAGAACAATTTTTTTGTGTGTTTAAATTACAGCATTAAGGAATTCCAAATCTTTCCCCTTTCTAGGCGGAGGCTGAGCCAGAAACACAGAATGCCACAAAAACACGGTTTTGCTGTGAAATCTTACAGTACACCCGGAAGCAGCAACAGACAGTGGATCGGCACCCATAAATAACACAGGCTAAAAGTAAGGCTAGGAGCACATCCTACGAGAACTTGTTCACACTATGCTCACCACAAACTGTAAACATTCCGGCCGAACATCCGTTTGCGGTGGCTGCCGGAAGGACGAAGCAACCAACAGGCCCACGCCGTGCTTCTCACACCGGCACCTCAATTTGTACAAACACCTAGGCCAACACCAACTCCGGACTCCCTTCTCACTGCGAGGCTTGGCACAGTTTATATGAAATGCCTTCCAGGCAACCAGTAACCGCCGCAGGAGTTTCACGATTAGCAAACAGCCCCAGCGTAACAGATATCACACATGTGCTTACGCCCGTCTCACCGGCCGCCCCAAACCGACTGCCTCTCCCCGTACCGCGCGCCCCAGCCGAAAACGCAAAGATGCTCATGCCCGGGGACGCGCCAAAGATAACAAGCCGACCGCTGATGATCGACCAGCAACTGGCTCACTGTCACTTTATTACAACAAATCGTAACAACGACGTGTTTTCGAGACATCCTCATTGTGCTGGTTCTTTGAAAAGGCACACGCTGATCAACCAGAACATTATGACAACCTACATAACAGCCGGTATGTCCACTTTTGGCTCAGATAATAGAGGCGACGCGTCGTGGCATGGAAGCAATGAGGCCTCGGTAGGTCGCTGGAGGTAGCTGGCACCACATCTGCACACACGAGTCACCTAATACCCGTAAATTCCGGGGTGGGGCTCTATAAGCTCTGACGCCACGTTAAGTCACATCCCAGATGTGTTACTTCGGGTTTATATCTGGGGAGATGAAGGGCCACCACAACAACTGGAACTCGCCACCATGTTCTCTGAACCACTCCATAACACTCCAGGCCTTTTGGCAAGGTGCATTATCTTATCGAAAAATGCCACTGCCGTCGGGAGACATGATCGTTAAGAAGGGGTATACGTGGTCTGCAACCAGTGTACGATACTCCTTGGACGTTATGGTGCCTTGTACGAGCGCCACTGGACGCATGGATGCCCACGTGAATGTTTCCCAAAGTATTATTGAGCGACCACCAGCTGATCTCCGTCCCGCAGTATAAGTGTCAAGGAGCTGTTCACCTGGAAGAGGAAGGATTCGCGCCTTCCCATCAGTACGGTGAACAAGGTATCGGGATACATCAGACCATGCAATGCTCTTCCACTGCGTCAGTGTCCAGTCCCAGTGGTCACGTGTTCATTTCAGATGTAGTTGCCGACGTCGTGGTGTTAATATTGGGACATGCATGGGTCGCCGGCTGCAGAGGCCCATCTTTAGGAGTGTTCGGTCCACTGTATGTTCAGACACAATTGTACTCTACCCACTGCTAAAGTCTGGTGTTAGTTCCGCCACAGGTCGCCGCCTGTCCTGTTTTAACAGTCTGCACAGCCTGTGACGTCCGGCATCTGTAATGAGGGGTGGCCGCCCAACCCCACGACATCTGCACGTGGTTTCACTTTGGTTACGCGACACATTGAAGACACACACCACAGCATTCCTCGAGCACCCGACAATTCGTGCAGTTTCTGGAATGCTCGTGCTGAGCTTCCGGTTCTAGGATACTTTCCATCAAGCCGTTTGGAGTCATACTAGACGAGAAACAGACATAATACTAAAGGGATCCTCTGGTAATCATGGACCATCACGACCATTTCCAATTCCTGATGTCTGAGCAGAAAATCCTTCTTTGGAACGTTCCATAAGCTCATTCTTTCAGCGCACTATACAGGCTTTTCATCATTAATATGTCCGGCCTGGTAGCTGAGTGGTCAGCGCAACGGAATGTCATGCCTAACGGTCCGGGTTCGATTCCCAGCTGGGTCGGAAATTTTCTCCGCTCAGGGACTGGTGTTGTCCTTATCATCATCATTTCACGCCATCCACAAGCAAGCCGCTGAAGTGACGTCAACTCGAAAGACTTGCACCAGGCGAACAGTCTACCCGACGAGAGGCCCTAGCCACACGGCATTTCCCTATTTATCATTAATATACCGACAAACTACGTATTTTTTATTCTTTTCAGGAGGTAACTATATGCTTTTACTAACTTTTTTAGTCAGCTCGACATTATATGCAGATCTCAGACCTTCAGTGTCACAAACTTCTCTCATAAAGTCTTCTACTTCCAGTCCTACATCTGGCAAACGTTCCGGTCAAAGTTTCTGTGGTCGAGAGACAAATATTCACTACCGTTTGGACCTTGTCTGCAATGAACGGCTACAGAGATAAAACACTAATAACTGCGTACAAAACTCAAACGGTCCAGAATTTGTAGTGACACTTGTCCGGAAAAGAGACGACCACAATTTCTCACCTTATGGCGAATGTGTATGATTGCCTCCGCCTTGTGACATCAACGTCGATTTGGGGCCCCTTCAGTGTTCTATGTACCCGTCAGTGTTTCATTGCTGCAAATGTTCCCCACAGGCGTGAACGATACGTTAGGAGACAGTTTTAGGTATCAACCACAGAAGTTTTAACAGAAGTTTTCTCCATTATACTTAGTTGTGTACATCCCTAAAACTTAATTGTGTTTAAGGCTTCTGCTTCCTTTAACCAAAGTCTTCTACACTTTCTTCTATTTCTTGATGGAGTTTGCTACTTTTTTTTCTATAAGAGCATGACAGAGGCAATTCTGATACGATTCTAACGGAACCAAGAGTTTACATGTATCAGTGGGCTGTGTCTTTTATGCTATGACTTCATACACTACTGGCCATTAAAATTGCTACACCACGAAGATGACGTGCTACAGACGCAAAATTTAACCGACATGAAGAAAAAATGGTTCAAATGGCTCTGAGCACTATGGGACTCAACTGCTGTGGTCGTAAGTCCCCTAGAACTTAGAACTACTTAAACCTAACTAACCTAAGGACATCACTCACATCCATGCCCGAGGCAGGATTCAAACCTGCGACCGTAGCGGTTGTGCGGTTCCAGACTGTAGCGCCTTTAACCGCTCGGCCACTTCGGCCGGCCCGACATGAAGAAGATGCTGTGATATGCAAATGATTAGCTTTTCATAGCATTCACACCTACAACGTGCTGACATGAGGAAAGTTTCCAACCGATTTCTCATACACAAACAGCAGTTGACCGGCGTTGCCTGGTGAAACGTTGTAGTGATGCCTCGTGTAAGGAGGAGAAATGCGTACCATCACGTTTCCGACTTCGATAAAGATCGGATTGTAGCCTATACCGATTGCGGTTTATCGTATCGCGACATTGCTGCTCGCCTTGGTCGAGACCCAATGACTGTTAAGAGAATACGGAATCGGTGAGTTCAGGAGGGTAAAACGGAACGTCGTGCTGGATCCCACCGCCTCATATCACTAGCATTCGAGATGACAGGCATCTTATCCGCATGGCAAAACGTCATTTTTTGGATGAAACCAAGTTCTGTTTACAGCATCATGATGGTCGCATCCGTGTTTGGCGACATCGCGGTGAACGCACATTGGAAGCGTGTATTCGTCATCGTCATACTGGCGTATCACCCGGCGTGATGGTATGAGGTGGCATTGGTTACACGTCTCGGTCACCTCTTGTTCGCATTGACGGCATTTTTAACAGTGGTGGCTACATTTCAGATGTGTTACGACTCGTGGCTCTACCCTTCATTTGATCCCTGTGAAACCCTACATTTCAGCAGGATAATGCACGACCGCATGTTGCGGGTCCTGTACAGGCCTTTCTGGGTACAGAAAATGTCCGACTGCTGCCCTGGCCAGCACATTCTCCAGGTCTCTCACCGATTAGAAACGTCTGGTCAATGGTGGCCGAGCAACAGGCTCGTCACAATACGCCAGTCACTACTCTTGATGAATTGTGGTATCGTGTTGAAGCTTCATGGGCAGCTGTACTTATACACGCCATCCAAGTTCTGTTTGACTCAGTGCCCAGGCGTATCAAGGCCGTTATTACTGCCAGAGGTGGTTGTTCTGGGTACTGATTTCTCAGGATCTATGCACCAAAATTGCTTGAAAATGTAATCACATGTCAGTTCTAGTATAATATATTTGTCCAGTGAATACCCGGTTATCATCCGCATTTCTTCTTGGTGTGGCAATTTTAATGGCCAGTAGTGTGTAATGTAACATAGAAATTTTATAACAAGTCCCATCAGGTGATGGCAGCGTAAGACTGTTAACACCGGTCATCTTGGAACAGTAAACGTGTCTTCACTGTGACCGTGTGGTATGAAGACTTAAGTTTCAACCACAGCGATCGACCTACAACATGGCATGTATACCTTCATAAATCGAGACGCGTTCGTAGGATTTGTTGACACGGAAAAAGCGTTCGACGACGTAAAATGGTGGAAGATTCTGAGGAAAATAGGAGTAAGCTGTAGGGAAAGACGGGTAAAATACAGTATGCACAAGGACCAAGAGGAAACAATAAGAATGGAAGACCAAGGATGGAGTGCTCGGAATTAAAAGCGCATAAGACAGAGATTTAGTCAGTCCCTCCAAAATATTCAGTCTATTCATCTAAGAAGCAATTACGGAAATAAAATAAAGTTTTAAGCGCGCACTGAAATTCAGGGCGAAAGAATTTCAGCAATAAGATTTGCTGACGATATTGCTACCCTCAGTGAAAGAGGAGAAGAATTACAGGACGTGTCGAATGAAATAAACAGTCTAATGAGTACAGAATATGGACTGAGAGTAAGCTTCAGAAATAAGATAGAAATTAGGAGTAGCAGAAATGAGAATAGCAAGAGACTTAACATCAAAATTCGAGACCTCGAAGTAGACGAAGTTAAGGAACTCTTCTTTCTTGGAAACAAAGGAACATATGACGGAAGAACCAAGGAGGACATAAAAAGCAGATTAGCACAGATAAAGAGGGCATTCCTGGCCAAAAGAAATAGACTAGCATCAAAAAACCGTCTTAATCTGAGGAAAAAATTTCTGAAATTGTTCGTTTCTAGTACAGCATTATATCGTAGTGAATCATAGGCTGTGGCAAAAACCGAAAAAGCAGAGAATTGGAGCGTTTTAGATGTGATGGTACAGAAGGATGTCGAAAATTAGGGAGACTGATGTGCTAAGGAGGAGGTTCTCTGCAGACTCTGTGAAGAAAGGCACATATGGAAAACACTGACAAGAAGGAGGAAGATGATAGGACATGTGGTGTTGAGATACCAGAGAATAACCTCCGTAGTACTAGAAGGAGCTCTGGAGGAGGGGGGGGGGGGGGGGTTGCAAGAATCGCTCTGAGATAAAGAGGTTAACAACGTAGGAGAAATACATAGTGGACCACGTCAAACCAGTCAGATGATAAATGACTAAAAAACAGGAAGCCTTTCTGCATAGCTACTTTTTTGCGTTATTGACTCCTGCCAGTGATCGATGTTCTCCATTAGGCTATGAGAATTCTCTAAACTTTGAAAATTCATTCGACGCTCAATATAGAGTGTGGCTGAAATTAAACTCTGGCTATGTGAGAAGCCCCCCCCCCCCCCCCCCCGTGTAAAAACGAGTGACCGTTGGAGACTGAAACATTGTGGAAATATTTGTAAGGACATGCGAAAGAGAAACAATGAATAAATCATGAATAGAAACACATTTTAATTTCCACATGAGAGGGTAACATTTGTTAATTGCTACATTACATGTTACAAACTAATGTGACGACCATCTGCATGCACGACAGCATGGAACGGTGCTAGAAATTGCTCTACGGCTGCCCGAAACAGGTCGGATGTTGGCTTTTACTCTCTCTATGATGATCTTCAACCTCCAACGTGTGTCGGTGTAACGTTGATAAACCCTGTTCTTCAGGTAGCACCGCAGCCAGAAATCAGACGGGTCCAAACGTGGTGATCTCGGTGGCCTCGCAGTTTGGAACGATCGCCCAATGATTCGGTTTCGGACTGCCCCACCCCTGTAGACCAGCACTCACATGTTGGCGAAGCAGATCACAATAACGTGTCCCGTTCATGCTGCATTTCCTTGGTCCTTGAGGTCTGAGTTCTTCAAACAAAAATGGCCCAATCCTGACCTGTGCCGTGAAGCCACACCACACAGCGAGCCGTTCGCTATGCAGGGCAACTCCATGAACGCTCGTTGGGGTGACGATCCCCAAACGCGACAATTGAGAGTGTTCATTGCCCTAGGGAGCGTAAAGTGCTTTTCGCCATTCCGTAAAAGGTTCCAAGCCACATGTTGTCAACTTCAAGCCTTGCAAGAAATATAAGGGCAAAGGTTACTCAATGGCAAAATCATGAACATAAGCGACATGTTAATATATTTCTTTGGGTTACTTGTCTTGGTTTCTGTCATTATCATATTAAAGAATAACTTTATGGGTACATCTGCCTTGTTCTTACACATTGCTGATAAAAAGCTCTTTATATAAACACACTGTAATTTTGAATTAAAGATACATTTTCTAGACATCACTGTTCGTCGTATTCGTATTCCATTATTAATCGAAATTGCTTTTCCTCAACACGGGATCATGCGCTCGGTTGACGTTATTACACGTGTTAAGTGTTGCATTAACAGCGAATACGCTTCTTCCTTCGCCGACTGGCTGTCTGGGCGTGTCATCGACGACATACGTGGCATATAGCAAATGTGCGGATGTCTGAACAAATACTACCACTTTGTTTATTTTAAGGCTCACATAAGGAATAGTTAACGTGTAAATATACATTAGAAGCGCTGCTGAGTTACCCTACACGTTAATCAAATGTTTACGATAGTTGGTTTTAAATAAAGTTTATTTGGCAGATGTTGTAGAAATCCTTCAGACAGGTCCACCAAATGGCTTAAATGAACAGTAACACTTCATTTTTTCACAAAATGATGGTTTTTCATTTGCAGTTGTAGTGGGATGAGTGTATTGAAACTAATCGTTATTTAGATTTACAACGAGTCTAACTGATAATGCGAAATAGGAGCATTTCTATGTCTTTATACGTTGTCGAATAAACAGTCTGGTTTGGAAAGTTATAAATGTAATACTTCGTATTTAAGGTATTGTTGAATATTTTTTTATTTTGTTGTTATCAAAATGAATAGATTTTACCTTTCACGTACGTTCATAGAGCATTACTCCCGAGATTTGTGTGTCCCTGGGTCCTTTTCCAGAGGAACTGCGAACTAAGGTTAATATCCTCATTAAAGCACTTGAACTTTTGAAACAGCTGACGATGGTGAAACTAGTAAGTCCTGCGAATACTGATGTACTGTGCATGTTGGTAGCAGGATTTGAGAGAATATCATCTTCCTCAGTTTTGCTGCAGTTCTCGTTTTCGATTCTGGAGCGATCATAATGGACGTTGGACGCAGTTGTTATTTATTCATACCATTTGGTAATGAAAATCATTAATGCAAGAGAGTCTGCGGGTGGATCAATAGTGAACGGCGAGTGAGCTGGGATGAAATCACTTAGTGCCGGCGACTGAACTACTGCTTCCTGACCAATGTCCGAATAGGACGATCCGTCTTTCTCATATAAAACTGAATGACAGTCCGAAATTACTAGCTCTATAATTCAGTGATAACATTTTCCTTGTGCTACTTACCACCAATCCTAGGCAAATGGACTTCTCCTCCCTGAGTAGAAGAGGATAGTGTCCTTTTCTTAAGCACACTGTGACCATGCTATTTACGTGCTTGTTGGTTTACAATGGTGTCCACATTGGGGAGATAATTTATGTTCCTAACTCATACATATTACACTTTTTATTTAGAAATGGAGGAATTAAGAGTGGTAAAGAATGCTCCTAAGTGTGGCATATGCAATTAATACAATAAAAAAAGGAAAAATGTACGTCATGAATATATTTATTTGCATATCAAATCATCATTTTTGGGGCATTGGCGAACTTACAGTGGTTATTATATATCGTTTCCCATCCCCCCCCCCCCCCACCCCCCACGCCCACCCGATTCATAGGTTGGAAATTGCGTACTACATTTGCATGCGTCTAATGTTAGCCATGTGTAAGTGTGAGAACCGACTGGCACAATTGACATTGTTGTTTAAACCGCCGGACGGGCTCTATGTGGGGCCTACGCCTCTCCCCGAATCTCGGAAGCCGCTTGCTAACGCGTACGGCTTTTTTTACCTAAAATATTTATTTTATATCCGGAAAAAATTAACATCTCTTAAATGAAACAATTCATCTCCGAATAATGACTGCAACATACATCCTTCCGAATCTGATTGCTGTATTCATTTGTCGGTCTCCCTCTACGATTTTTTGCACCCACTCTTTCCTCCAATACTACACTGGTGAACCCTTCATGTCTCAGGATGTGTCCTACCAACCGATACCTTCTTTTGGTCAAGTTGTGCCACAAATTTCTTATCTCCCTAATTCTAGTCGGTACATCTTTATTAGTTACGTGATAGACCCATCTAACCTTCAACATTCTTCTGTAGCACCACATTTCGAAAGCTTCTATTCTCTGTTTCTCGAAACAGTTTATCATCCATGTTTCACTTCCATCCATGGCTTCAGTCCACACGAATACTTTCAGAAAAGACTTCCTAACACTTAAATCTATATTCGATATTAACAAATTTCTCTCTTCAGAAATGCTTTTCTTGCCATTACCTTCATTAGTTATTTTGTTGCCCAAATAGCAAAACTAATTTCTGTTTTAAGTGTCTTGGTTCCTAATCTAATTCCCCTAGCCTCACCTGACCTAATTAGACTACATTCGATTAAACTTGTTTTGTTTTTGTTGATGTTCATCTTATATCCTCCTTTCAAGAGAATGCCCATTCCATTCAACCAGTTGTAAATAGCCTTTCACTCAATGTATTTTATCGCTACTGCCTTCAGAATTTCAAAGAGAGTATTCCAGTCAATACTGTCAAAAGCTTTCTCTACATCTATAAATGCAGGTTTGTCTTTCCTCAATGTCTTCTAAGAGACGTCGTAGATAAGCTTTGTGTCGTGCAGTCTTAAATTTCTCCAGAATCCAATCTGATCTTCCCCGAGATCGGTTGCTACCAGTTTTTCATTCTTCTGTAAAAAATTCGAGTTAGTATTTTGCAATCATAACTTATTAAACTGATAGTTCGGTCATTTTCACACCTGTCAGCAACTGCTTTCTTTGGAAATGGAATTACCACTTCTGCTTGCAGTCTGAGGATATGTCGCCTGTCTCATACATCTTGCTCACCAGACAGAAAGGTTTCGTAATGGTTGGCTCTCCCAAGGCTATCACTAGTTCTGACGGAATATCGTCTCCCGGGGGGCCTTGTTTCCACTAAGGTGTTTCAGAGCTCTTTCAAATCTTCTCTGAGTATCATATCTCCCATCTCATATTGAGCTACATCCACTTCCCTTCCTACAACGTTGCTTCAAGTTCAGCTGTCTTGTATAGACCCTCTATATAGTCCTTCCACCTTACAGCCTCCCCTTCTTTGCTTAGAACTGGGTTTCCTCCTGAGCTCTTGATTTTCATACAGCGGCTTCTCTTTTCTAAAAACGCCTCTTTAATCTTCCTACAGGCGGTGTCTGTCTTTCCTCTGGTGAAACGTACTTCTAAATCCTTACATTTGTCCTCTAGCCATTCTTTCTTAGCCGTTTTGCACTTCTTTTCAATCTAATTGTTTCGGAGGAAGCATTAGGCAACAACTGATCAGGGCAAAGGAATACAGTAGAAGACGAATGAATTGCTTTAAGAGATAAAATAGTGGAGGTAGCAGAGGATCAAATTGGTAATAAGACAAACCCTACTAGAAATCCTTGGATAACACAAGAGATATTGAATTTATTTGATGAACGGAGAAAATTTACAAATTCAGTAAATGAAGCATGCGCAAGGAACATAAACTTTAAAAAATGAGACTGACATAAATGTATTCATTTAATATCCATATGAGAATTACCCCCCCCCCCCCCTCACACACACACACACACACACACACACACACACACACACACACACACAAAGAACCATGGACCTTGCCGTAGGTGGGGAGGCTTGCGTTCCTCAGCGATACAGATAGCCGTATCGTAGGTGCAACCACAATGGAAGGGTATCTGTTGAGAGACTAGACAAACATGTGGTTCCTGAAGATGGGTAGCAGCCTTTTCAATAGCTGCAGGGGCAGCAGAGTGGGTGATTGATCTGGCCTTGTAACATTAACCAAAACGGTCTTGCTGTACTGGTACTGCGAACGGCTGAAAGCAATGGGAAACTACAGCCGTAATTTTTCCTAAGGGCATGCAGCTTTACCGCGTGGTTAAATGATGGCGTCCTCATATGTAACATATTCCGGAGGTAAAATAGTCCCTCATTCGGATCTCCGGGAGGGGACTACTCAGGAGGACGTCGTTATCAGGAGAAAGAAAACTGGCGTTCTACTGGTCGGAGCGTGCAATGTCAGATCCCTTACCGGGGCATGTAGGTTGGAAAATTTAAAAAGGAAAATGGATAGGTTAAAATTAGATATAGTGGGAATTACTGAAGTTCGGTGGCAGGAAGAACAACACTTCTGATCAGGTGAATACAAGGTTCTAAATACAAAATCAAATAAGGGTAATGCAGAAGTAAGTTTAATAATGAATAAAAAATAGAAGCGCGGGTAAGCTACTACGAACAGCATAGTGAACGCATTATTGTGGCCAGTAGTACCAATGTATAGGCCAACTAGATCCGCAGATGACGAAGAGATTGAAGAAAGTTATGATGAGATGAAAGAAATTATTCAGCTAGTGAAGGAAGACAAAAATTTTATAGCCATGGGGGATTGGAATTCGACAGTAGGAAAAGGAAGAGAAGGAAAAGTAGTAGCTGAATATGGAATGAGGGTAAGGAGCGAAAGACGAAGTCGCCTGGTAGAATTTTGCACAGAGCATAACTTAATCATAGTTAACACTTGATTTAAGAATCATGAAAGAAGGCTGTATACGTGGAAGAGGCCTGGAGGCACTGGAAGGTTTCAGATAGATTATATAGTGGTAAGACACAGATTTAGAAACCAGGTTCTAAATTGTAAGACATTTCCAAGGGCAGATGTGGACTCTGGCCACAATCTATTG
This sequence comes from Schistocerca piceifrons, assembly GCF_021461385.2. Lineage (NCBI taxonomy): Eukaryota > Metazoa > Arthropoda > Insecta > Orthoptera > Acrididae > Schistocerca > Schistocerca piceifrons. Next base: position 556,050,396 of record NC_060140.1, read on the forward strand.
GATATGAATTGTAGATTAAAACCAGAGAAACTGCAAAAAGGTGGGAATTTAAGGAGATGTGACCTGGATAAACTAAAAGAACCAGAGGTTGTAGAGAGTTTCAGAGAGAGCAATAGGGAACGATTGACAAGAACAGGGGAAAGAAATACAGTAACAGAAGAATGGGTAGCTTTGAGAGTTTAAATAGTGAAGGCAGCAGAGGATCGAGTAGATAAAAAGACGAGGGCTAGTAGAAGGCTAATAGAAGAGATATTGAATTTAATTTACGAAAGGAGAAAATATAAAAAAATGCAGTAAATGAAGCAGGCAGAAAGGCATACAAACGTCTCAAAAATGAGATCGACAGGAAGTGCAAAATGGATACGCAGAGATGGCTAAAGGACAAATGTAAAGATGTAGAGGCATGTATCACTAGGGATAAGACAGATACTGCCTGCAGGAAAATTAAAGAGACCTTTGGAGAAAAGAAAACCTCTTTTATGAATATCAAGAGCACAGACGGAAAACTAGTTCGAAGCAATGAAGGGAAAGCAGAAAGGTGGAGGGAATATATAGAGGGTGTGTACAAGGGCGCTGTACTCGAGGGCAATATTATAGAAATGGAAGAGGACGTAGGTGCAAATGAAATGGGAGATACGATACTGCGTGAAGAATTCGACAGAGCACTGAAAGACCTAAGTCGAAACAAGGCCCCGGGAGTAGACAACATTCCATTAGAACTACTGAGAGCCAGCCATGACAGAACTGTACCATCTGGTGAGCAAGATGTGTGAGACTGGCGAAATATCCCCAGACTTCAAGAAGAATATAAGAATTCCAACCCCAAAGAAAGCAGTTGTTGACAGCTGTGAAAATTGCCGAACTGTCAGTTTAATAAGTCACGGCTGCAAAATACTGACACGAATTCTTTACAGACGAATAGAAAAACTGATAGAAGCCGACCTTGGGGAAGATCAGTTTGGATATCGTAGAAATGTTGGAACACATGAGGCAATACTGACCCTACTACTTATCTTAGAAGATAGATTATGGAAAGGCAAACCTACGTTTCTAGCATTTGTAGACTTAGAGAAAGTGTTTGACAATGTTGACTGGAATACTCTCTTTCAAATTCTGAATGTGGCAGGGGTGAAATACAGGGAGCGAAAAGCTATTTACAGTTTGTACAGAAACCAGATGGCAGTTATAAGAGTCGAGTGGCATAAAAGGGAAGTAGTGGTTGGGAAGGGAATGAAACAGGGTTGCAGCCTGTCCCCGATGTTATTCCATCCATATATTGAGCAAGCAGTAAAGGAAACAAAAGAAAAATTTGGAATAGGAATTAAAGTCCAACCTTACAGGAGAATTCGTCGCCATTCTAAGCAGACAGTTTACAAAACGATTGAGAACATCGAGTTCGCCACGACAGCTGGAGACAAGAAGAACCGCATACCAGTAAAGAGTGTTGCTGCCCATGCTCTCGTCGATGGACCTTGTGTTTTCTGTGGTTGTAGACTTAATTTTAGTATTGATATTAATGATTCTTTTGATCATGGTAATGGTTGGCTCACTGTAGCCATTGTACGTGGAGTTACCGGAGTTCCTAACGTACCTGGACTAGAAAGTTTTGTTGATAGATGCAGCGCAGAGGCTCATTCGCGCTGCTGCTGCTGCACAGGCAACTGCATTGAACGCCGCCACGATGCCTTACAGGAGAATTCGTCGCCGTTCTAAACAGACAGTTTATAAAACCATCGAGAACATCGAGTTCGCCACAACAGCTGGGGACAAGAAGAACCGCATACCAGTTGAGAGTGTTGCTGCTACTGCACTTGTCGACGGACCTTGTGTTTTCTGTGGTTGTAGACTTAATTTTAGTATTGACATTAATGATACTTTTGATCATGGTAATGGTTGGCTCACTGTAGCCATTGTACGTGGAGGTACTGGAGTTCCTAACGTACCTGGACTTGAAAGTTTCATTGATAGAGACATTATTGCCTATCGTACCTACCATATGGCTGAACTTGCTAATAAAGACTTTGGTAAATCTGCTTATATGTCGCCTTCTGCATTGCTGATAGATGGATGTAGATGTAGAGAGATGTAGAGAAAAAAATACTTTGAGGTTTGCCCATGACATTGTGATTCTGACAGAGACAGCAAAGGACCTGGAAGAGCAGTTGAACGGAATCGACAGTGTCTTCAAAGGAAGGTATAAGATCAACATCAACTAAAGCAAAACGAGAAGAATTGTATGTAGTCTAATTAAATCAGCTGATGCTGAAGGAATTAATAAGTTATCAGACAGGTAAAGTAGTAGATAAGTTTGCTATTTAGGGAGCAAAATAACTGATGATGGTCGAAGTAGGGAGAATATAAAATGTAGACTGGTAATGGCAAGAAAAGCGTTTCTGTAGAAGAGAAATTTGTTAACATCGAGTATAGATTAAGTGTCAGGATGTCTTTCCTAAAAGTATTTGTAAGGAGCGGAGCCACGTATAGATGTGAAACATGGATGATAAATAGTTTAGACAAGAAGAGAATAGAAAGAAGAGAATAAAAGCTTTCGAAATGTGATGCCACAGAAGAATGCTGAAGATTAGATGGATAGATTACGTAACTTATGAAGAGCTACCGAACACAATTGGGGAGAAGAGGAATTTGTGGCACAACTTGACTAGAAGAAGGGTTGGTATGACATGTTCTGAGGCATCAAGGGCTCACCAAATTAGTACTGGAGGGCAGCGTGGAGGGTAAAAATCGTAGAGGGAGACTAAGAGATGAATACACGAAGCAGATGCAGAAGGATGTATGGTGTAGTAGTTACTTGGAGATGAATAAGCTTGCACATGATAGAGTAGCATGTAGAGCTGCATCAAACCAGTCTCAGGACTGAAAACCACAAAAACAACAACAACAACGAGAATTAACATTACTTTCACGTTATAATGACAGCTCCACACATTATGCTATTGTTTTATTTCTTTCTGAACGTAGTTGTATTTATTTTATAGCAATACGAGAATTAACATTACTCACACGTTCAGCTCATATGTAATTTTTTTACAGTCTTCTTATGATGGAAACTCTTAACGATACAAATGTTTTCACTCAGTGGCACACAATTAGCAATATTATTAGGAATACCACACAATTGCAGATTCACTAATAAACTATTGCGCCTTTATTTTGCTGATGTTGCTACTCCAGTGTTTTAACTGAAATGCGGTTATTGGAGCACATTACCATACCCTGGTAATTCTATACATGGGCTCACTAGTCAATTAGCAAACATACAATAGACTAAATTTAAAACTGTAACTGAGTCATGAAAGAAAAACAATTTACATGAAGCTCGAATTAGTTTCCTTTTCTTTTTAAATCACAAAAAAAGAAGGAAAAAAGGTAATTAGGGAAAACGTAAGAACAGATTACCATACGTGAACGTTGACTTTGCGTACCGGTGTACTTGAAATATAACTCTGCAGCCAATCATTTTGTCTCATGAGAAAATATCATAGACCTATAAATCAATCTGACAGTATGGGAAGCAAGCACAGCCCAGATACTTGTGGCTCACGAATAGACAACTATTAGGAATTGAGGACACTTCTGGTATTATGAGATTGTCATGTCACTCTAACTAAACTGGAATCCATTTGATATCGATGGTCAACGGCTACTGTTTAATATTCAAAAGTAAAGAAGGACAGCAGTCAGTTGCAGAAATCTGTTATTTATTGCAGATCTAGATTTCAACGAGAACAAAATCACAGTCCTCTATAACAGTCATCACCGTTGGATTACCAGAAGCGTCATATAGGCATAACCATGTCAGGACATAAACATGTGACAACTGACGCTAGTATTTGTTTCTACAATGTAACTGCTAGCCTTAGTTGCCGCATGATTATGATCTGACAAGTTTATGCCTCTTCTGGCAATACGCCGCTGATATTTATGTTATAGTCGAAATCTAGATCTGCAATAAATTACGGATTTCTGCGACTGACTGCGGTTCTTCTTTACAACTGGACATGTCATTCTCTTACAACTACTAACCACAGATTCTAATATTAGCCTTGTCCGACATCATCCGTGGAAAAGTAATGGAAAACTGCAAGGACTGGCATGTCACGTTACCATGGACATCAAAGATGCAACGAGTCTAATGCCTGACGAGATTTATATTTGTAAGATTAAGGACTAAACCCTTTCCTCATTATCTCTAGACGGCGAATTATTTAAACAGGCTAATTTGGAGACATCCAGATTTTATCCTAATCCGCACATATTACTTTACTCCTTGAAATCGTAATTTACTATGTATTACAACAATAAACAGCACAAATACTCATGCTGGTTGCGGCTGAGGATGTTGAAACGTTTCCCACGTGCCATCTCTTTCATTTCCTGGAGTGCCAGCTCATATGCTATATCGTGTAGTTTCTTTACTTCTTTTATGGGGTTGGAACCCGTAAGGCTGCCAAATTGGTGCAGCAAGTTTATATCCTCATTGTGTAGTCCTTTGTTCCAAGATTGGCCACTAGTATTAGCAGTTGCGGCTTGATTTACGAAATTCGACAATCCTGACATTTTTCGAGCCACAATTCTAGAGATGTCCTACCGAAATTCTCCATACTCAACGAATTTTCGTCCAACTTTAAATGTTGCTTACTATACGGACGGGTGCTCGTCACGCGATGTGGCTTAAGTATTATTCCTTCCCTGTTTACATATGACTAGGCCTGAGTTTATCATCACATCTCTATGGTCTTTTATTCTGGTAAGAGTTTTACAAGTACTTGTTCTTCAGTGCGTTCTGCATATCACGTTGTTTTATCGTGTTTTATGTGTTCACGTAATATATTTCACTCTCCATCCTTTCAAATCCTACAGTTTCTTCCTTGTTTATTTCTCATTTCCAATTAAAATCAATTTTCCTACGTAATGATCCTTCCATTATGTAATTTTATCTACATTTTTCCATAATGCTCACAAATTCAGTGTTATGCATGCTACATTATCTTCGACGATTACGAGAAGGTCATCCTCTCTAGATCACAATCTTTTACCTATGTTTCTCTTATGCAGCTACATCAAGTGTCTGCCAAATGTTATGCTTATTAGCTTTTTTAAAAATATTTTCCCTTTCACTCTCTGCCTTTCACAGCGTTCCTTGTTATTCACTGAAAATGTGACTGTCATAAATAAGAGTAAATAAACAATGGACACAACTGCAACAAGGCGAAGTGAAAAGAAATCAGCAAGTAACGGCAAACCGCCTCTCAAATCTTGCCTGCACCCAGCAAGGTAGCGCAGTAACCTGAGGAGGACGACAGTTTACATCTCCGGCATCCAGATTTCATTTTTCCTTGATTTTCCTAAATATCTCCAGGCAAATGCCGGTATGATTCCTTTGCAAGAGCACGGCTGATTTCCTTCCCCGTCCATGTGACGATCCGAAATTGTGCTCTGTCACTAATGACTTCGATGTCGACGGGACGTTAAACCACCATCTTCTTTTTTAAATAAAGGAAACATGGTCCAAACAGGATGCAAAATATTTATTGTCCGCGCTGTTTGCTAATTTCGACTGTTAGCCGTTTTCAAGCACTCCTCACAACCCTCATGCTTCAGATCACACTTGACTAAACAGCCAGTACATATGTAAATGCAGACACCGCTTTCATGTGCTTGTGTAGCACTAATGCAAGCCAATATTGCACTAGATCACATCAATTAGTCTTCTTCCTTCCCTCTAGTCCCGCATGCAAAATTTTTTCCTTCTCTTACGGGCGGCTGGTGGTTAATCATTCTCCAGAAATCTGCCGCAATTGTAATTTGGCTAAAATTCAGTTAACAACATAATCATATTTGAAGAGAAACTGCTGCATCAGTTATATAAGCTTAAAAACTGTTTGTTTTTCCACATTGGGCTCGGCAATCTTCGAATCGTTTTTACATATCGAGCTAATAAATGACACGCTTTCTAAACTGCCAGTGTCTTTCGTTTTTACGTCCATGTAATTTAACAATCAGGAATAGAAGTAAACTGGTAACTGTTTCTCGAGTTTTTCTAACTGACAATATTTTATGAACTCTGACATGGGTCAGTACATAGGTAAAACTGAACAGAGCTGCCTAATCGATCGAAGCAACAAAACCAGTAGAAAAATATAATAAAAGACGCTACTGACACGAATCAAAACCGACTGCTTTGCGCCCTCCTCACGATGCTGATGGTTTTTAAGGAACACATTGGTTCTTCTAGATGATATGGCTTCAAGGCCATTCTGATATGCGTCTTCTGTAGCTCCACTAAATCACTTCATGCGAATTTTACTTTGGGATTCGTTTCCTTTCCTATACTTGTCTAATCAAACTAGTTCTCTGCCTGTCTGTAAGGTCCAAGGCACGTTAACGCTAAGCGTCCTCGAAAACAACAAGGAAAAACGACAATGGGAGAGGAGAATGCACGAGACAAGATGGAACAGAAAAGTTTGATAAACAGAAAGTTGTGTCGTCTGTTTAGCTCGAAATGCAAATGCCTATGTTCAGGTATTAGGCACAAATTCCGTGTAGCCACTGATTGTACTACAATAAATTTTTTTTTAACATAGCAACCGCTGTGGATTCTCTGCGAATAGGAAAAGGAACGGCACCTCTTACACTGAACGATTTATCCACTTTATGGGGAAAAAACTAGGGTCCTGTATTATACTTTCACTGTCGAGAAAACGACCAGATGGTTACGATAGCGAGCGTGAGAGTAAACCAGAGAGATCGGCGCCGGCTACATGTGTATGTGTGTGTGTGTGTGTGTGTGTGTGCACCTTGCTGAGGCCTCTGAAAGTCGTTAACAGCTGCGTAGAAAGCTGAGTCCTGCCACGCCATGAGAAATTCTTTCCCATGTATGAAGCCCTACTTCCGTCTCGCGATCATAAAACACTGACGAGAAATAGAACTCATTAACTTGAGGTACATGCAAGGGGAAAGAGGACACCTACCTTTCAAGTGTGTTGTCAGCTGTCAACAAGGACAGATTAAATGATAACCTTAACGTACCAAATGTGTTTTACCAGTAACTTTTCTGAGTGTCTACCACAAATGAGGGGGTGATTATCAAAATCTATCACATGACAGATTCGGTTAGCTATACGAAACTCTACCGTATGCTGAAATGTAATCTTGCTTAATTCAACCACTTGCTGCAACATAAAGCTTTTCAAATCCTGCAACGTGAACAGAACTACTTCGTTTTTTTCCATTTCAAAACCCACAACATGTATGCAATAATAATGCTTCACGCCAGATCACGTTTTGATAAATGTTAACTTTAATAACATACATATATCCTATAATGTTACTCGTTCCACATGATTTCGATAAAAGCATCGTTCAAATAATCTATTAAGCATGAAACTACCTAACTAACCACTCTCGCTGCCTTGCTTCTATGGTGCTAGAGCAAGCATCAGTAAGTCTTCTGCGAGCTATAGTTGTGAGTAGTGAGTGTGTTTATAGCCAAGATGATGAGAGCGGAAACCGCTACACAATGCAGCCCAAACGAAACGAGGAAAGACTCTCGACCATCATATCCAAAAGAAATGCCAAACATGGACTTCTTTGCATCCACACCCATCGCTAGTTGGCATTCCTATCGGAGAGAGGCAAAGGTGTTTGACCTGTAGAAACAGTTGGTGAAACATTTTGGTGCGTAATGGGCGAATGAGGCTCGTCTGCAGTACTCAAAACAAGTGATTGAAAACAGCAAAGTGATTCAAAGGGTGAATACAGACGTGGATGACGAAATGTGTGAGCAAAGACCTGCAGAAAAGAACCATAAAAACATAGCATTGATTTGGCGAGTAAAAAAAAATAAAAAAGGTCTATTCCTTAATACTTAAACTTATATAAACTCTTACGTTTTCACATTGTTAATCAGTACAGAATAAAAATAATATAATATAGCATTATGTTATTAATTATGAAATCCGTACTTGCTCTAAGAATGCTGTAACACATTGTTCCCTTCAATTTGAATTTCAAAATTGACAACTTGCAAAACGAAATGCACAAATTTCTTGACATCAGTGGCTTCAGATCTTCGTATATTCTAGATACTTATACAGATCACGAATGGTAATTAATTGACCAAATTTAAACTTTGTAGCCATACTAATACAAAAGTTAAACGTTTTTGTCATTTTTCTTAGAATGTTAAAGTCACGTGGGAGACATTGTAACTGAAACCCTCGATTATGTTTTTATTACTTCACATATGACGCTACACTGGTGCGCCTGTTCCATCGATTTGAGCTCCTATATGTTTATGATGAAATGATACAGTGTCAAAAAAATGGTTCAAATGGCTCTGAGCACTATGGGACTTAACTTCTGAGGTCATCAGTCCCCTAGAACTTAGAACTACTTAAATCTAACTAACCTAAGGACATCACACACATCCATGCCCGAGGCAGGATTCGAACCTGCGACCGTAGCGGTCGCGCGGTTCCAGTCTGTAGCGCCTAGAACCGCTCGGCCACCACGGCCGGCATACGGTGTGACAATGTTTGATCAGTGCAGATGATCTGAAGACGGTAACTTCAAATGGTTCAAATGGCTCTGAGCACTATGGGACTTAACTTCTGTGGTCATCAGTCCCCTAGAACTTAGAACTACTTAAACCTAACTAACCTAAGGACATCACACACATCCATGCCCGAGGCAGGATTCGAACCTGCGACCGTAGCAGTCCCGCGGTTCCGGACTGCGCGCCTAGAACCACTAGACCACCGCGGCCGGCAGACGGTAACTGAAATTTGCCGAAACTAGTCGTCTATAGCTAGATATAGTTACTGAGATCTAGGCAAATAAAACTTATCTAACAAGGAGATTATATTTTTCATAATACGAGATGGCTCTCCCGCTGGTAGTGTCCGATAACCATGTTTATTTTACGCTGAGAGCAGGTGCCGCATATCACGCACATGGATGTTGGAATTCTCCCTGTTTAACGTTCAGATACAACCAGAACATGAGAGGAGTACAAACTATCATGGCTAGGGCCTGCAAAGATGTCGTGCGTAGTCATCTGGAAAGAACCATCCAGTATTCAGTTGACGGGATGTGAGATCACCAGGAAGCACATCAAGGAGAATTTCCAGTGGAAAGACCGCTAAAACTAACCAGTTACACTTTCTTATCTACACCCACGGCTGTACTCCGCCTGCCACAGTTAGCCAAGAACGACACGTGGTTCGGATTCCACGTTGAACTGTAGGACCCTTTTCCCTGGTTGGATAACTGGGATATATTAAGGATACTGGAGTTACCGGAATGGCATCCAGTCGAAAGACTTGCAACCGGCCGTTGAGCCTCACGAAATTATTACTATTATTATTATTGTTACCGTTCGCTGCTTCCGCTCCTGGTGTTGTTGCATCATTACGACCGACGTACTGCAGATTGTCGTATAGATCAAAATTTGATTTTTTTCCGGACTTCCATAAAGAAGACTTTTTCCTTTTTTTTAAATTGTTTGCTAAGTAACTGTGCGAAATAGTATCGAAAGCTTTCAGGTGATCAAGAGGTACTGTATCAACCCGAGCTCTGCTACCTAAAGCCTTCTGGACATCGTGAACGAACAGAGCGAGCTAGTTTGTCCGAATTTCATATTGAACTGTGTATTTTCTCATATTTTCAGAATACCAAAGCAGCTCTTCAACCACTGAGACTTGCTCAGTTGGAACATTGGTGACAAGATGCACTTCGCTGAATACATTGCTGCAGAGCAAGAGATTTCATTCAGGATGCAACCTGAAGAAAGTAAGCGATTCACTCTCCTTGGTACGACTGTGTAACTCAATTTCTCATGTGCGTAATTAATCCTGGATTTCAAAATAAATTCGTCCCGAATAGTTCACGGATCGTATCTTGGCATAAACAAAGCTATATAAAAATGGATGATTTATGTATTTCGTCAACCAGTTTCGACAGGTGCAATCCGAGCAGGGTGGCAATGTCTGATGCCAGAAATGTTTTCATAAATACCAGATTTTGCTGAAGACCGAATGCATGTTCTGAGGATGTTTTTATCTGGCATTCGGTAGAAAATGGCTAGTGATGGTGACGATAATGATATTGACAAGGAAACCTTTGACCGCGAGGTTGCAAAGCGCCAACAATTTATACGACATTCAACGCCCCAAATGTTATCTACCATTTAACCACAATATTGACTGCTTATGGCAACAGGGGGCGAGATTAGAGGTATCCAATGATGCGCACAGGATGAGGCTATGGAGCGTAGTTGAACTAGTTACTCAACCAGTAGCTCACAACAGTGGTGCTGATACAAAATAGAGCAGTGAGAAACAAAGCAAACATTGCATTATATCTACAACAACAGTTGCCGAAGTTGACATTTCCTCAGAAAGGTTCACAAAAAAATTCGCAGATGAATTATTAGCGTTTCTGTAAAACGGGTCAGTGGAATGCGCATTAAATTGTGTGCGACATAGACTTCAGTGATTTCAAGGGAAGCAATGTATGGCTGCATAACTTCAAACAGCCCTACAGAATTGGAAAATGTAAGATAACGGAATTTCAAACAACTCCGATCAATCGGTATTTGAAGAGCAAATACAAATGAAAGGAACCCTGGAAATTAGAGGTACCAGTAGAGATGTATCAAGATCAACTGATATCAATGCCTCAACGCATCCGTACACAATTATGCCTACTGTTAATTTGGATGGTAAATTGCCTGGAAAGTTATTTAATGTACTGCGAGAGGTTGGAGGTGCTGTACCGCCTACCATTGTTTCTCGTGTGCGTGATCTTGCAAGGGCAGTACAACAAGAAAGAGTGGGAAAGTGGTTGTAAGAGAACTACAGGACTGGTTCGAGCCTTCCTGTTGGCCAGTAGCTGGTCAAAATAACCTACTTTTCCCTGAATCCTGATCCGAGTATAAAAATCCAAATCCTTTGGGGCAAACTATGCCTCCCGAAAAGCGGAAAAGCATCTTGAAAACCTGAAACCAATAGACACATTCAGCTTCTGGATGTTTGTTTTTTCCGTGCCTATAAAACATTATCGTCCTATCTGCAGCTACGCATTAAAGGCTAGCCCCTTTCATGGTAAGCTCCACTTCAGACAGTTTTGCATTCAGGCACAAGCCATTACACTCCATTAGTTCTCATCCACATGATTCCATATGCATTCTTTAAAAATGGATACCTAGCTGAACGTTCTGCACGATTTGTAACTCCCAAAGAGTTCGCTTTCGATCCTGATAGTGAAACCTTTGTGATCACTGTGGCGCGCAATTTTTCATACGGTGTTCATGGTGCAAGTTAAGGGTTTGTTTTAAACATTTATTGAATCTCGACAATGTTCATTTTGTGAACTGTAACACATACATCCCGCAGAAGGTGATATCTTCACCTCTCGGACGCTTATTTTCTGTCGCCCTCCTGTTGCCCATAGTGAGTCATTAGCAGCTAATATTTTTCATGTCACAATTGTTAACATGACACGTTCAAATGAGTCTTACTAAAGACTGAACTTGAGACCTCGCACTCAAGGGGTTCCTTGTCAATATACTTGTGACGTAGCGACACTTATAACTCTTTCTTTACCTCCTTTATAAGACGCTTTTCCAATATATGTGAAAATTCTAACAGGTATTCTAGTGCATTTATTTATTTATTGCTTTGTACGAACACCTGAGAATCTTTCATTAGCCAGAATAAGGCGATACCGAACAATGTTGTTATATGGTACAGAGAGATACTCGAACAAACTATTATTTTTAAAAAAATATGTTTGTAAGTGATTAATCGTAGGGAATGACCGAGTTTCATTACCCTGCAGTATGAGCTCTGTTTAATTACGAGGAGCGCAGTGGCGTGAGGGCGAATGTAATCAGATTTCGTTGAGCGCGACGCATGTGTGTGGCCGCGAATCGGAAAACCTCGTTACAACTAATTTGTCAGCGAATCTGTGCGACACGGCAAATGGCGTGTTGATTAATGCGTCCAGCAAATGACGGCTCATTCTCCGCGAAGGCAGAAACTCGGGGAGGATAGTGTGCCATGGCGTCGACCAAGTGAACACGACTTCCGAAAGTTCGCAGCCGCAAACGTATTTACAGTGTGAGAAATGTGGTTAATGCCTGCTTTTCGAAACTGAGGTTCTGGAAATCACCAAGTTTCTTAAATGCCCTTCCATAACAGTACTCTGCTGTAGGGATAGCGACTATCGTTCAAACAACCGGTTTTCGGTTACATCGGGTTTTCCGAGCGCCAGTTTAAGCGGGCTAGTAAAACCGCTCAAAACAAAATGATTTTCCGGTTTTTATTGCTATTATTTCCTGTAATAAACGTAGAACTGTAAAAATGCTTGACAATTTTTGTCTCCCTCAGTTTTAAGATACAGAGAATCGAAATATTAAATTAAATAGGCAAATAAAAGAAAAATTAGTCCGTTCACCATTCGCTGCTTTCCTCGAAAAGTGATAAGTGGTTGACTACCACAAAAAATCACCTGTACTCTCCTTCTGACCGTAATTTTTTGAAACTTTACTCAAAAATCATGTGTTATCGATTATACCACTATGAGGAATTAACGAATAACCAGTGCTAACGGGATGAAAAACATTATTTTTCTTGTTAATTTGTTCGTTTTGATGGACTGAAAGCAGACAGATGCATGTTGTGTAGGCAGAGGTAGAAGATCCGATGCTTTGATCTCGGTTATAACAGTTGTCTTTATTTTTTATTAATAACGGTAAAAAAACGAGATACGAGGATTATTCGGAAAGTAAAGAACGATTGGTCGCGAAACGAAAACCACAGTGAAAATCCGATGAAGTTTTGCACAGGTGTGTTGGGCAGTGTCTCTAGTATGCCCGTCGATCGCGTTACGTCGTTCTTTTTAGTTCTGAGCACACGTGGAGCACATAAAGACACCTAGAACAATAGTATCTCCCGCCAAGTACGAGGTTCTGGTGAGAAACTTCGCCTGAAACTATGCATAACTGTCGTACGGTTTCTTCTTCAAGACAATTCTCAGCCGCATTCTGCAGGGGCAATGAAGAAGCCCCTGCATTGTTTTCAACTGGAAATGCTTGATTACCCACAATACAGCCCGTAATTGTCTCCCTCTGAGTTTCATCTCTGCTCACATGAACAGTGGGCTATGAAGACAACATTATGGCACGGACAACGAGCTGTAGGCCAGCGTAGAGAATTGGCAGAAAGTACTGACGGCTACCTTCTGTAACGGGGGTATTGGAAAGTTGGTACAACGCTACGACAAACGTCTAAGTCGAATCGGAGACTATGGAGATAAGTAGCTGGAAGTATAGCTAACTGTTGCAAATAAAACAGTTTTGATTTTCACTGTGGTTCCCATTTCGCGACCTTTCGTTCCTTACTTTCCGAATAGCTCTTGTGTCAGATAGACATAGTGCTAAAATTATTCGTTTTTAAACAAACGTTTTTAAATAACAAGTATTTTTTATTCGTAAAATTTGTATTGCTTTGAAATATTGCGGTATTTCATGGTAAACTATGAATGAAGTGTTAAGTTTTACATTTTCTTCTGATGTTATATCGCAAGTTTGTTGTAGCTCAGCTCGTCTTTAATCTATGATATAGACCAGGTGGGGCAAGTCCTACACACTGCATGTGCACGCGTACCATGTTTTGGGCCACGCTGTTGTTCTTTTCTGTCGGCACTGTTATTAAAATAGCACTGATCGCTTTTCCCCAATTTTCTATAATCACGCAATATTTCAAATCAATATAAATTTTACGGACAAAAATTACTCGTTCTTTAAAAAAATTGTTTAAAAACGAAAAATTTTAGCATTATGGCTAACTGATATTTCGGTTTTTTACCCGGTTATTGCCGGCCGGTGTGGGGTTCTAGGCGCTTCAGTTTGGAACCGGGTGACCGCTACGGTCGCAGGTTCGAATCCTGCCTCGGGAATGGATGTGTGTGATGTCCTTAGGTTAGTTAGGTTTAATTAGTTCTAAGTTCTAGGGGACTGATGACCTCAGATGTTAAGTCCCATAGTGCTCAGAGCCATTTGAACTATTAGGAACCCGGTTATTGTAAAAAATAATAACACCCGCTATAATCGAGATCAAATAATTACCGAAAAATACCGGTAATTCAGAATTAAAATATCAGTATCGTTATCGGTCGGTTTTTTCCCATCCCTACTCTGCTGACGACTGTATGGCGTTTGGCACAGGATGTACATTACACCAGTATCGCCCCCATTTTTCCACTTACAGTCGTGAGGTGTATGCAAAAAGAATCATTGCTATTTTTTATCTTCCCGATGGTGGATGGCACGGAGTTCGTTGGTTCTAAGAAAGAGAAAAAAAAAGTGAACTACTCGTAGTACTTGAGTAACTCCTTTTACTTAATGTGAGTGAAAGAAAGTCAAGAATTCAATCCGTGGCGTGTCGTTGAGAGAGGTCGGTTCGTCATATACAGTAACAGAGGCTACCGATAACTCTCCGAGTACACAGGCAGAAAACGTAAAACTTAACACTTCATTTATAGATTACAATGAAATAACGCAATATTTCAAAGCAATACAAATTTTACGAATAAAACTTTCTCGTTATTTAAAAACGTTAAGAGACTAGCATAGAGCGGTGTAGTGTTGTTTCAGTCATCCCCATGGTAGCTCTGGCCACGATAGCGCATGTGAACTATTATCACCCAACCCAAAATTTCTATAATTTGACCCGTGGCCATTACGTGAGATGTGTGTTGGGGGAAGAGAAATATTCCTTGATTCGCACTGGAAAGTGGACTCCCTTAAATGTTGGAGAAAACTCTCCTCGATACACATTTCTTGTAGCTTTTCCTATTGTATTGTACTAAGCATCCTGTGACAGTTTTGCACTGCACTGATTACACAAACTCGCGACAAATCGGGCACCTGTTCTTCTAGTTTTTTCTGTCTTCCTTTAATCCAGCTTGACACGAGACCTCGGCCAACGAATGGCCCTCAAGAGCTAGTCCAACGAGAGTTTTGTAAGCGGCCTCCTTTTTCTGTGAATTACATTTCACAACATCTACATCTATGTCTACATACATACTCTCCAGGCCACCGTATGGTGCGTGGTGGAGGTTACCCAATACCACTAACAGTCATTTCCTTTCCTGTTCCACTCGCAGAAACAGCGAGGGGAAAACGACTGTTTATATGCCTCCCTACGTGCTCTAATATCTCTAATATTATCTTCGTGATCCTTGCGCGAAATGTTGAATCGTTCTGCAGTCAGCCTCAAATTCGGATTTCTACATTTTCTCAGTAGTTCTCCTCAAAAAGAACGTCACCTTCGCTCTAGGGATTCGCATTTAAATTCCCGAAGCATCTCCGTCAAACTTGCGTGGTCTTCGAAACTTCCTTGAATCCGACTTGGTGCGGATCCCAAACACTCGAACAGTACTCAAGAATAGGTCACACTTGCGTTCTTTATGCGAACTCCGTTACAGATGAACCATACTGTCCTAAAACCCTACGAATAAATCGAAGCCTACCATTCACCATCCCTAGTACAATCCTTACGTGATAGTTCCATTTCACATCGCTCTGACATGTTAAACCTAGGTATTTAACCGATTTGACAGTGTCAAGCAACACGCTACTAATGCAGAATTAGAAAATTAGGGGTTTGTTTTTCCCACCCATCTGCGTTAACTTTCAGTTTTATGCATTTCAAGGTTGCTGCCATTCATCACAGCGACTAGAAATTTTGTCATCCTGTATCGTCCTAGAGCCACTCAACTTCGGCGCCTTTCCCGAACACCATCATCAGCAAACAACTGCAGACTGTTGCTTACCCTGTCCAAATTATTTATGGATATAGACGATAACGATTGTAGTAACGTGAACATTTTGTTTCTTTTTCACACAGAAGGATGTGTTGTATCTAATCTATTTACAGATATAGGTTTTAAAAAGTTAGTGGCTCAAATGGTTCAAATGGCTCTGAGCACTATGCGACTTAACTTCTGAGGTCATCAGTCGCCTAGAACTTAGAACTAATTAAACCTAACTAACCTAAGGACATCACACACATCCATGCCCACGGCAGGATTCGAACCTGCGACCGTAGCGGTCGCTCGGTTCCAGACTGTAGCGCCTAGAAAAAGTTAGTGGCGTGAGCGAGGGAGATAAAGGACGAACAGCCTGGCGCTCATTTGGGGACACAAGGCACTCAGTTTCGTGGTGGGCTGTCTTCTTGGGACAGGAAGTTACAACGGGGATGTGTGGTTCAAACTCGGCCAAGAATACTAAGATGATGACTGTCATAGGCCCATGAAAAACCGACGTTACCAAGAAACCTAGAAGAAACTAATTGTTCTGTTGTTGCTGAACATACCTAGCTGGGTTGGCAATACTGGCGGAGTCCACTGCACCAGAGTCCCTGAAGCCAACCGCTGAGAAAATCCAACGGTTTTTGTCGTCGACCACTGGGAATGAGCAGACATGTCATACGAGCGTCTGGGAAAAACAAGATCATTTGAATAAAAGGTTATTAAAGTAAATCGCACCCTCAACGCGAAATAATACCAAAGTTCCATGACAACTGTCGGAAATGCCATACACATTTACTGGCTGTCCGACAACAATCTCGTCCTACCCGACATTGGAACCCACTCATCACTTAGGTCATCGCCGCCACGGCAACACAGGCTGCAGTATGCAGGCAAACTGACCGTGCGTAGAGAAACACTAGCGCAGTTGTTCCTCTGATTTCTTCCACGCTCAAAGGAATTTTCCATCTTTTTCTCATCAGAGCTTGTGCATTTAAATTCATTAAGAATGTATGTAGTTTTTACCAGACACGTTATGTGCACAGATTTTTTTCGCATAACCAACCCAAATAACAGATTTTGCGTTTCTGTTCCCAACCACCTTGCGGCTCTAGAATCGATCCACATGCAGAGCGTTACTGTTGAGCCCTCAGAGTAGAAGAGAACTGGTCCCCTTTCACGCAGAGCGTGTCTGTGAACACTGCCAATTAATATTCTTTCGGAAGAATTGTCGAGTAACATTAATCTGGCGACCGTCCTTGACTCATTTATTTCAGCTAACTTACAACACTCAGCCACTCGAAGTATGAGAAAGATGCGGGCTATTAATTACGCCGAGGCAGAGACCGACTGGGTGGCGGTTCTTCAAATGGTTCAAATGGCTCTGAGCACTATGGGACTTAACATCTGTGGTCATCAGTCCCCTAGAACTTAGAACTACTTAAACCTAACTAACCTAAGGACATCACACAGCACCCAGTCATCACGAGGCAGAGAAAGGCGGTTCTTCCGTAGGATCCTTCCCATCAATCTGATTCTGGCATTTGTCTTCTCTGTGACTAGAGAGCCATTTTGCACTTCGTCGATCTGTGCAAGGCTCGTGTTGACAACACCAAGTCTCATCACCAGTGATGATTTTTCCCAAGAAAGAACTGCCCACTTTTTTCACTCCATTTAAGTCGCGGTAGAGTCCACGCGTCATTGTTTTCATGCCGGAGTCAAGACGTGTGGGATAAACTTTACACACACTTTTCTCTTCTTCAGGACAATCTAGAGAATTTCTTGAACACTTGGTTTAGAGATGTTGCTCCATTGCGATTTGTGACAACAACGTTGGCACAATACGACCCTACGTGCACTACTTAACACTGCCTGCTCACAGTTGACAGGTCTAACGCACATCTGTTGTCTGTTGTTTATAGTTGCTAGTTTGAACTGCCACCGTAGTTAACTGGGCTGGGGTCGCTTACTCGCCAGCCCAGTACTTTTTGGACGGACGATGCAGCCAGCATCGTACTTCAGGAGCCCACTCGATGAGGCTCCCCACATGAGTGTAGGACAGTCGAGCGGAGGTGCGGCATGGAGTTCTGTGAAGCGCCGGAGTGCAAGAGACACAATTAATAGTTATTTATTTCCGTGAGTTTTACCACCACTCTGTCATCTTCCGAGTGTGACCTGGCGGCGGCCGTGCTGAGCTGCACTGCACAGAGACGCAGCTTATCACATCAGCGCCAGTGAGAAATCAGCTGGCGCAGAAGTTGTCTGGGGTCAGTGTTGCGGCCCTGTCGTAGGATGATACGGATGGCAGCGCGGCTCTGCAGCGTGCGTGCCTATGGACGTCTGCCAGTGCCTCAGCGCTCTTGTTGAGTGCAACTTTCATCGGTAACTGTGATGCAGATGAAATGGCCAGATTCTCACAGTGAGTAGAACGAAGGCGAGGATCTTACAGCAGTCGACGACGTGATTCTCCCCGCACTGGTGACCAAATGTGCTGCCGTTTCCTGAGTCTGTCAACGCTTTTGGTTAGCCTAATATTTAAGTTCAGGACTTCAGTGTGTTCCCTTAAGCAAAGTCTTTCGAGTGAAAGAACGCAGGTCTGTTACAGAACAGCGTTGTGTCTGCTCTGCACTGTCGTCTAATACTAAGTGCTGAATCAGGTGTTCCCGACGTTCTCTCTCGCACACTCTGAGGCAATGCGCTCAATTCTTGTATGGACTTCAGTTCGCCGAGTCTGGCATTGGTTACGCCATCATTGCCTTCTCAACAGGAGTTCTCCACTTACAACGAAAACTGCCCATCGCACCTCCCTCAGATTTAGTGGTAAGAGGTCCCAGTGGACAGCCCGTCAAAAACTGAACACAGATCAAGCATGAAAACAAGAAGAAGGTGTACTGGACTGTGAAAAGAAAACAGTGGACGGTCCAGCAACAGGAAGTGCAATATACAGGAGCCATGAAGAAAAATGTGATCGTGGTTAAACAGTTGGCCGTCAGCGACGGAGCGGCGAGGACATGTGCCTGCCGTTCGGTCGGTCTAGTGGCGTACTCGAGTTTGTCTACTACTCGCAAGCGCGAGACGCTTACTACAAGCTCATTGAAGTAACATGAAGAAATCATCTCGCAAGAACACTATCAAGATCACGTTCCCAGCCGAATATTCAAGACCACGAGCAAATGAAGCAGAAACTTTCTTACCTGATAAAATACGTCTAGGTCCGCCGGACATAATTGATATTCACTTTTCGATCACGACCAGCGTAGTCAGTGTTAAGATGATTAACAAAAAAGGGTGGTTACCGGCGCTGCCGACAAACTCCAGTTTAGGTACTCAAATGGTTCAAATGGCTCTGAGCACTATGAGACTTAACATCTGAGGTCATCGGTCCCCTAGAACTTAGAACTACTTAAATCTAACTAACCTAAGGACATCACACACACCCATGCCCGAGGCAGGACTGGAATCTGCGACCGTAGCGGTCGCGCGGTTCCAGACTGAAGCGTTAGGCACTCAGATGGACCTATCGACGCTGTTACCACTGAACATGCAGGCCTAGGCATGAAGACCCTTTGGGTATTCGAGCCACCTTTTGAGGTGCCCGCATAGTCCGTTATCTCCACTTTTAAGCCGTACGGGACTGTCATTAGCTCATTAGCCACGTGGCTGAAAAGTGATAAACTTCTACAACGTATCCTGTACGCAATGGAGTAAGACAGGTCAAAATCGAACTGACGAAGCATGTTCCTTCACACTTAAACATTGCCGGTTGTCGTGCAATTATCATGTACGACGGATAACCGCGCACATGCTCGGGATGTGCCCAGGAGGGTCATATTAGCTTTGATTGTTTTCAGCGGCTGATCACCCAGATTCCATGAGGAGAAGCGGTACGACATCTTTCCCTTTACTTATGCACAAGTGAAGGCACCCACGTCGTCCGGTGCACAAGTGGCGGCACTTGCGGCGTCGGGCGGTGGGGATCGGGATCGGTTACTACCGCAGACAGACGGACACGTTACTGATGAGGCACATACCGTCCGCTCTCTGCAGACGGAGTCGCCAGATAAACCCGAAAAGCAACTCCCACCGCACAACGACCGGATGGACGTCGATCCACGAGTCGCGCCAAGCCAAGCTTTCCTCTGGGAAGGCGCAGAGGAGTCGGATCTACATTCACATTTTGACACGAAGGCGTACGTCCGGAAGATGCTTTCACCCCGCAAGCACAAGAAACGCCGACGGACGCCGTCTGACGACTGTCTCTTGCGGACAGATATGCACGATCGTACTGATTTAGACAGTGCCGAAGATGCTCAGGCTCTGGAGGCGTCGACTGACACTGCTCCCTCTTTAGGAACTGAGACGATGGGCTTTTCGACTCCTGGAGACCCGTTCGGAGATGGAGGGGGCGATGGAACACCATCGCAGCCTCGAGAAATCACAACAAGGGCCTTTTTGGTAACCGATGACGACACCGACGGCCTCTCTCCAGTGAGTCGTGGGCGGACGATGTGGAAGACAACTCTTTGGCGGGCACATCGCTTACAGAAGAAGGGGAGTCACTCAATCTTCCCCAACTCCTTCGGACAGCATGATAATAGAGACACCGGCCGGTGTGGCCGAGCGGCTCTAGGCGCTTTAGTCTGGAACCACGCGACCGCTACGGTTGCAGGTTCGAATCCTGCCTCTGGCATGGATGTGTGTGATGTTATTAGGTTAGTTAGGTTTAAGTAGTTCTAAGTTACAGGGGACTGCTGACCTAAGATGTTAACTCCCATAGTGCTCAGAGCCATTTGAACGATAATAGAGACGACAGGGCTGGCGTTGGGGTGACCAAACCCCAAACCCGTCGCCACGGCATACACTGATGACTGCCGCTGCCTTCGAGGGAGAACGACAGTCATATCGATTAGCGACGATTGACACCAGTACCATCCGGCCGCACGAAAAGTTGTCACTGTTACGCGACACACTTTGTGCGGCCGACATTGACGTGGCCTTATTGCAGGAGGCTTCCGGGAAATCTTCGGATGCACGATATGCATATCACACGCGTCGGATACGGACAGTGGCGTCGAAATACTTCTCAAAGAAGCTTTAATAGCCACCGATATACGTTACCTGGCGAATGCCAGGGGCATGGTGTTTACTCTCCAAGGAATACTTCTCGTCAACGTTTAGCACCGTCCGGTGGCGTGAACGTTCGATATTCTTTACTAAGAAATTAACACAGTTATGTCAAAACAGGATAGATGATATGGTGATTGCGGGCGATTTTAATTGTACACCGTCTCCCAAGGACCAAATTTCTCAGCATTCACCATGTCCAGCACTCGGCGTTGTCATTCGCGAGTTCGGTTTGTTGTAGACACTTGGGGTATCATCTATGCTGATAGACAGGGCTTTATGCATTTTACGGAATATTCGTCCAGCGCAATAGAAAGGATATATACCTCCTGCTCTCTGAGGGATGCTGTCATGGCTGCTGAGTTGTGGCCATCAGCATTTACTGACCACACTGCTTACATCTGCACCATCACGCTTCGACGCCAACAAGTGAGGCGCAGCCGCAGGTCGTGGAAATTTAACAGCGCTCATCTGGCCTCACCGGAATGTCAAGCGGCAGTGGCAGAAACGTGGAGACGGTGCCTACGGCGACGAGGAGCGTGTACGTGTGCTACACAGTGGTGGCTGGACTGTGTGGCCGAGCGGTTCTAGGCACTTCAGTCTGGAACCGCGCGACCGCTACGGTCGCAGGTTGGAATCCTGCCTCGGGCATGGATGTGTGTGATGTCCTTATGTTAGTTAGGTTTAAGTAGTTCTAAGTTCTAGGGGACTGATGACCTCAGATGTTAACTCCCATAGTGCTCAGAGCCATTTTTTTTTTTTTGGTGGCTGGACTGTGGCAAGCCGAGCCTAGCTGGGCCTTCGTCGTACCTTGAAGACTTCGTGGTGAAGCTTCGGCATGGAGGCCCAGCACTACACAATTCTACTACGCCATCCTCAGGTAGTGTTCCTTCACGGACCCATTACCGGACAGCCAGATGACTGTCCACCGAGCAAAAGCGAGCATTTTGACGTTGGCACGTCAAACCATCATTCGCACATGTCAAGAAACGGTGAGAATCGCCAACTAACGGCCCTCTGTGTACCATATAGCCATGGAAAGAAAGCGCAGACACAGGACAGTGATCCATGAGGTGACGTCCATGAGATGGCGTCCGTCACGCCACGCAAAGAGACATAAGCAATGCATATTTTACCCATTATTCTCACTTTTATGCGGAAAAGATGTGAAAATTACCGAACTATCAGTTTAAAAAGTCACAGTTGCAAATTACTAACAAGAATCCGTTACAGAAGAATCGAAAAACTGGTAGAAGCCGATCTGAGGGAAGATTGCTTTGGATTCAGGAGAAATGTACAACAAGCGAGGCAATACTGACGCTACGCTTTCTCATAGAAGATAGGTTAAGGAAAGCCAAACCTACGTTTATAGCATGTGTAGACTTAGAGAAAGCTTTTCACAATGGTGACAGGAACGCTCTCTTTCAACTCCTAAACGTGGCTGGGATAAAATGCAGGGGGCGAAAGGCTATTTACAATTTGCACAGAAACCAGATGACAGTTATAAGAGTCGAGGGGTATCAAAAGGAAGCAGTGATTGAGAAGGGAGTAAGACAGGGTTGTAGCCTATCCCCGATGTTATTCAATTTGCATATTGAGCAAGGAGTAAAGGAGAAACAAAAGAAATATTTAGAATAGGAATTAAAGACCACGGTGAAGAAATAAAATCTTGGATGTTTGCCGATGACATTGTAATTGTGTCAGAGACAGCAAAGGACTTGGAAGAGCAATTGATTGGAATGGACAGTGTCTTGAAAAGAGGATTTAATAGGAACATCAACAAAAGCAAAACGAAAATAATGGAATGTAGTCTAATTAAATCAGGTGATGCTGAGGGAATTAGATTAGGAAACGAGACAAAGTAGTAGATGAGTTTTGCTATTTGAGAAGCAATAACTGATGATGGTCGAAGTAGGGAGGATATAAAAAGTAGACTGGCAATGGCAAGAAAAGCGTTTCTGAAGTAGTGAAATTTGTTAACATTGAGTATCGATTTAAGTGTCAGGAAGTCCTTTCTGAAAGTATTTGTATGGAGTGTAGCCATGTATGGAAGTGAAAAAAAATGTTCAAATGTGTGTCAAATCTTATGGGACATAACTGCTAAGGTCATCAGTGCCTAAGCTTACACATTACTTAACCTAAATTATCCTAAGAACGAACATACACACCCATGCCCGAGGGAAGACTCGAACCTCCGCCGGGACCAGCTGCACAGTCCATGACTGCAGCGCCTTAGAGCGCTCGGCTAATCCCGCGCGGCTATGGATGTGAAACAAGGACAATAAACAGTTTAGATAGGAAGAGAATGGAAGCTTTTGAAATGTGGTACTACAGAGGAATGGTCAAGATTAGATGGCTAGATCACGTAACTAATGAGGAGGTACTGAATAGAATTTAGGAGAATAGAAATTTGTGGCACAACCTGGTAGCACACATTCTGAGGCATCAAGGGATCACCAGTTTAGTACTGGAGGGAAGCGTGGGAGGTAAAAACCGTAGACGGAGGCCAAGAAATGAATACAGTTAGAAGGTTCAGAAGGATGTAGGTTGCTGCAGTTACTCGGAGATGAAGCTTGAACAGGAGAGCTGCATCAAACCAGTCTTTGGAATTAAGACCATAACAACAGCACACGGAGAAGAGATCTGATCCAGAGATCATTACTGCTGCCGCTGGTTTGAAGCACGCAACGGTTACTCTGGAACTTCAACAGGAACTGCTAGGACCAGTGACTGAAGAAGAAGTGTTGAATGCGATAGGAAAAGGGGCACCCAATGAATCACCAGGACCGAATGATTTGTCCTTGGAGTTTTGTAGGACGTTCCAGAGACTATTGGCGCCCTGCTGGACCACTATAAGTCAAGAGCTCATGACACCAGAGGTGCAACTTACGGCTAGATTTACGGACGGTATCATCCCCATCCGTTAACCTCGCAGAGGATCACGTATAACGGACTATCGACCGTTAATTTTGTTGAAGTGTGATATGAAAATCAGACGTTTACTGGCAGCTCGAATTAGGTGCGTCGCGTAGCGGAAGCGCTGGCTGCGATAGATTTCAGTCAAGCATTTCATGGCGTCAGTCGCAT
Organism: Schistocerca piceifrons; assembly: GCF_021461385.2. Classification (NCBI taxonomy): domain Eukaryota; kingdom Metazoa; phylum Arthropoda; class Insecta; order Orthoptera; family Acrididae; genus Schistocerca; species Schistocerca piceifrons. The sequence goes on from NC_060140.1 coordinate 556,074,444, forward strand.
GTACTTAACTGCTGTTCTTCAGACTATGCATTATCCGGGCGTTTTCGTCGAGGGGTACTCCGTCTCGTAAGTGGCGCAACATCGAAAGTGCTTGTCAACAATACTCTGTCATATATCTTGCAATTTCCGCCACTCTGTTAGACAGGGATGCCCTTTATCGACAATAATGCATGCTTTGGCAATAGAATCTTTGTTGTGCGGTCTGCGACACCGCCTCACGGTTTTGTCTCTTGGTGGCTTCGTTTTAGGTTCACTGCGTATGCAGATGATTTGATGTTAACTGTTCGTGAGGAACATGATGTTCGCAGAGCCTTGGATTGGTTATCCACTTACGGTGAAGCTTCGGGGAGCCGGATAAATGTACATAAATCGATGACTTTGAATACTGGCACTGGGACGACACCTGGAAGCGTCGCCCCACTCTGACTGTGCGATAAAATCTGCTGTCTTGGTATTGACATCACTGACGACATCTCATGCACGACAACCCTTAATCTTGCAACACATCCTGCTTTGGACCTTCATCAACGGACCGAATTTGTTAATGCCTATCAGGCATCACGTATTCCGCATGTAGCGCAAACAAGCTCGGAGCGTCATGGCAAGAAAGGGGCGGACTTGGCCTCGTCAGTGTTCATGACTGAGCAGTGTCTCTGTACGTTAACATGCACCTCAAGCTTTGGCGACGATGCTCGACCAGCCTCACGTGCTTACTGATGGAGGCTCAGCACCATATTCCCTTGCCACTCCGGTGGCTCTTACTGAGATACCGGTGACCTTTTCCTGCTTTGGGAGGTTTTTTCTGAGTGTAGCTGCCTACGGGACGTTCTCCCCGTTTCTCGCTTACTAACGGTCAGTGACATCTATAGCACACTACTTCGTTGCCGGTCGCCTAATGTCGTCGAACTGAGATGGCCTATCGTGCATTGGAACGTAGTAAGACAGACTGTCTCTAGATTCAGACGTACATTCGATCTGGTACTTGACGGTGAACAGGAAACAAATTATTCTAAAGAGACTCCACAGGATCCATTTCGCAGATGCGCCTTTGTGTGTGAACTGCAATGTTCCGGCTACATAAGAACACGGGCTATGTTGTGGACCGGCGGAAGAGATCTGGTATTTTGTGCGTCAAATCTCGGCTCTCTTTTTACGGATGTCACCTGCTTATGTGGATTCCCGTACTCTCCTCTACCCGGACGCTGTTTATTACCCGAGAACGAAACACAACGCTGTCACATGGATCAGAGGTCACGCGATTTATTATTTATTTGGAGGAAGTGTCATAGGGCTGATGGATTTTTGCAACTATTTAAACGATCGTCATTGTGCTATTGTGAAGAACCCTAAGTACAGTCAGTACTTTTCGAACTTCTTGCGGATCATACTCTACGATCTGTGGATTATTCATCGCAGGAGATAAATTAGAAACATTCACGCAAGGAGACGAACAGATAACGGTACCTACACGACATTACGAGAAGACATGACATGAAAATGGGGCGGCGGCGTCAGTGGAGTATCGACACCTCATGTCCATGTTACAGAAGTGTAGCTTTGTGTGTATCTTTCTTTTATTTTTTTCAAAGATAAGTCATGGAAAAGGTGGATTTATTTTTGTCAATAAATAAATGAATAATCTCCTGAGGCCAATTTATCCCTTCAATAAATCCCTATTAGTCGACAGACACAGCGTGGCCAGGCCTCGTACAATGACCCTGCCCACTTTGCCCCTCGAAGCCATTCCTTTACCCTAAAAAAGTGGTTACGGAGTTGGACTGCCATGCGGTCCAGCGGTCGAGCCATGTTCGAAACTCCCTCCTGTCAATTTTTTTTCACTATTCACCTTATTCAAATTTGTGTCTGTGTCGTGGTGTAACGTTCGTTTAAACAGCGAGGTGTAAGATAGGGACCTATAATGACAGTTGATCCTGCACGACTACTCTAATAGCAGCCGAAAGGCAGAGCCTTTCGAATGGGAACTGCAAACGTTTGATGACAACGCGACAAGTCAACCGAATCCACCACCGGAAAACACGTCTGGTGTGTCATACACTGCATTAGTGACAGTACGTGTGTCCTATAATAGGAATCTCCTACCGCCGCACCTAATTTATACGAGGGGTAAGAGAGTGAGATATGCCTCCTTGCCCAATGTAGGTGTTCGTATGAATGTGATCACTCACAAGGAAATAATGAAAACGTAATAGTTTGTCACATTAGGTGTAACAAATGAACGGAACAGTTTCACAATCAAACAGTTTTTCTGTGCTCTGTCGAAAACATTTTTAACGTTTTTGAAGTTGAGTTTTGTTTCGGAAGTTTTGACTCTTGAACTCCTTTGTTGTAACATAATTCACACCCGTTTATTTGTTGTTTTCATTTCTGTGAGACGTCTATATGGTATCTTGCCTGCTGTCACAATTTCATCACATTTACTTACGACGGTAACGTATTCTTACCACATGACTCATATTCTATAACCAATATATAGTACGGCAACTGCCTAGACTACAGAAAGAGAACAAACATTTCAATGATGGGACGGACACTTCATAACGTTGCGAAAAAAATAAAAAAGATGGCATGAGGGATATTTGAGCAAGGTTTGCCTGCATGGGAGGCCAACAGCATGACCACTTACCCACGACGCCATTACAATGTCAGATTCCTCTTTATTGCACTTCCCGTTCACTGTTTCTATTTTGCTCTTTTCTTTTACAGTGCAGTACTCCTTCTTCCTGTTTTCATGCTTGACCTGTGTTCAGTTTTTGACAGGCTACCCATTGGGCCATCTTATCACTAAATCTGAGGGGATGCGATAGGGAGTTTCCCTTGTTGGAATCATCCTAGTCAGTTCAAAGAAAATGCACTTAATTACTATTCTGTCCCTCCCTCTTAGCTAAGTGGTCAGCGCGTTTTACTGCCGTTTTGCAGGCTCGGGCTCGATTTCCAGCCGGGTCGGAGATTTTCTCTGCTCGGGTGTTGTGTTGTCCTCATTATCATTCCACCGTCATCGACACTCAAGTCACCCAATGTGGTGTCAACTGAAAAGACTTGCAACTCGGCGGCCGAACTTCCCCAGCTGGGGACTCCCGGCCATCAATGCCATGCAAACATTTCATTACTATTCTACTGTGCAACATCATCATGATTCGTTCGAACTAATCATACCCTTTCATCACCCTGTACCAAAGCGTTGCGATTAGTCCAGGCAATCTTGGAGCGTCCAATGGAGATGTTCCTATGCCCGTAATACTTTTTGTGCAGTGCGCCTGTGTAGTGAGGATAGGAATATGTGTGGGATGATTACGCTTTGAGTACCGAAATGTGGATGTTGTGGAATTAGCTCAGTAATAGTTGCATAAACTGGAGTCAAAGCCGAGTGCGCCGCTCGCACACGCACGCACACACACACACACACACACACACGTCATAAGTGCAACATATATTATCGTGGCCTGTGGTTTGTAAGTCTCAGCCGAACGTTCAACAAACTCGCGCGCGCGCACACACACACACACACACACACACACACACACACACACATTAAGAAACATAATATTAATTAGAATGTGCCATTTCATCTGTGTAGCAGATGATCATATGAAATCCAAAAGTAAAAATAAGTAATTGCTGATGTCAGATAGCAACGTTTTGAGATTTTTGTGTATTATCGTCTTCTCTTAAGATATTTTTTCGTAGAATCTCTGAAGAGCCCTAAGTCCCAGCAAACACTAACCATTCTTACCTTCACATATCACGTACTTCTCTCATAGATTAAAAAAGGATTTTTTCATCTTTTTAGCGTATTATTACTTTTGTATGCTTTGTAAGTAAAAAGAAAATATTAAAGATTTGTAGTCTTCTAAACAGACTATCTTTCTCATCTATAATCACGTGAGTAATCACATTTCGGGCATTAACGTTTCTTTGACAGTAATGAAAAATAAAAATAGTAATATATGCCTCATTCGAATTAAAACCTTAAATTCAACGACGAGCAATGCATAGTGAGCTCAGCAAGCTGGACTGCACGTATCTACGTGTAAAATTATGTCCTCTACAGATAAATACGTAAAAATTATCCCTCTTTCTAAAGAAGATTATTCGTCATATTAATACACACAATATTCTTACTGATATCCATGCACTTTACTACAAAATATCCAATACATTTTCTTACAGAGACTACCATTACGTTACCTCTAACCAGTCTCAGAAAACACGCTCAATAGTTTCGGAATCCTTGCTGTTTGGCGTGGAGGAGATCATGTTCTTCCTTTACTTCAGCCCAGAATATGTTTAAAGACTCTACGGCAAATAGATGTCAAGGGTATTTTTGGGGCAATTTTGTGGGTCACTTCTGCTACCCTTATTACTGATGGATTGAGCACTTTGTGTTTAATTCGTATCAGACTGCTTGAGGAGAGACGTTCAGATGGCTGATGCCAAAGCGGATTTTTTACAACTTGTGCGTCCCACATTACCATTCTTGATCGGACTGAGGCGTTAGCAAGATGTTGCTGGCAATGGACTGCAATCTCCGGGCGATTGGTACATAATCATGTGAGGGCCGGAGTGGCCGCGCGGTTCTAGGCGCTACAGTCTGGAGCCGAGCGACCACTACGGTCGCAGGTTCGAATCCTGCCTCGGGCATGGATGTGTGTGATGTCCTTAAGTTAGTTAGGTTTAATTAGTTCTAAGTTCTAGGCGACTAATGACCTCAGAAGTTAAGTCGCATAGTGCTTAGAGCCATTTGACCCATAATCATGTAATGGCTGTCTAGGCAGGGTTACCAGGTATGTTCTTTCCACTCTGGCAACACACTCACGACTGATGTCTGATGGAGCAACACCTATCAGATGATGTAACTTTGCAGGTGGTTTAGGCCACCCAGGAACAATCCGATACTTCTCTCTCAGTGCCTGGTCGATCTGTTTGGCGTAGACAGGCCTGTGCTGGGCAAGGCACGCATATTCTGCCACGGAGTAACAAACTAAGAACGTCGTTGTTAAAGTTCCTGGTTGTGAGGCCTCTATAATGCCTAGAAACTTATTTCAGCCTTGTCTTTTGTCAATGCTGCTCGAACTTAACGCGCGATCATCAATTTTGGATATGGTGTAGCATCCAATTGTACTCCTTACCGTGAGTCACTTGAGTTTACAAGAGCTCGCCTGTGATTAAGATAATGTTGTGACCATGGGAGGAAGGGGGGAGGGTCTTGGCCATCAGGAGCACCTCCAATGGGTCGTTGTGTTTTGCAGCGAGCCCTCGCTAATGTCTGTGGTTTCGATTCCCATTGCCAGCTATGGTGTGGCAAGTTGAGTTAAGTTCGAAATTTTCCGTGCGGATGTAGGAACACTATCATGTACTAGAGAACCATGAATTTCATAAATGCGATACATCTGCAACCAGAGGTCTTACTGCATATGTTACTTTCTACTCTTCGCATTGCTCGTACTATGCGTCGTTTTCGAGATTTTACTTGTCTCAAATAAAATAAACACCCTGTATACGTTCCATATGATTTCACCACGAAGTTTGCGAACGTTATCAACCTGTCAAAAAAAGTGTGTTTTGTATTCTTTAGGTGTTCATGATTAATAAACAATGATACGGATCCGCACTCCTTATTGCTTACCCAGGCCATCTAATATGGGTTTTCAGTCCGACAACGGATAACGAAGTGATATGTCATCAAAGGGAACATAGTAAGACGCCGGTGTACGTCTCACAATTTGCACTTTGAGTGAGACATCTTGTTGTGATGAAGAGTCGTTTAAGATTAATTTCCGACAGTCATTCCAATGCAAGCACTAGCGGAGCAGAAGTAATTGCAAGTAGATAGTTTCCTTTTTTACTAAATTTATGTATAATTTGATGCTCCTCTGAGTATAACAAGGAATGAGCAAGACAGCTTTTATTGAAAGAGTATCATTAAAATCTGGAGTAATGCTTTGCTCACAGAGCGGCCTGTATGTTCCTCAAAGCTCCACGCAACTTCATGTATACTGACGGCTTTGTGTCGGACTGTCGCTTGCGCACTCTTTTCAGGCAACCCAGGGGTCCCCCGCGCTAAAATTTTACTGGAATATGCTGGAAAATACGCCTTCTGGTTGACGATGGAGTACCACTCAAGCTGCCACGGCGGCGACAACAGTTACTTGTAAGAAAACGTGGGAACGCGCTCCTTTTTTTTTTTTTTTTTTTTTTTTGGCTTCGTGGTCTAGTTCAGATATTTCGAAAATAGTATGAATGGAAGGGGAAGGCGGGAGCATTTTTGCTTCTCTCACAGGCTAACGGCGAGACTACAGCTCTGTTTGACGGGTCTTATTTTACGCGGACTTCTCTGGCATTTATCGGAACACAGCAGGGGACTTCTGAGAACAATTTTCCTTCCTCTGACAGGCCAACAAACAATCAGGAGCCGTACTTGGTTGACGCGGGCTTTGGAGGTTTCTTTTTTCAGTGGGCCGCCAGAATTAGAGAGACGAAAAGTTCAGAAACCTTTCAGAGTCCGAGTTCGGTGGAGCAGACATTCAGGTTTCAGTATTGGCATTTGAGGCCCGGGCTCGCTGGAGTATACATTTGGGTTCCAATACTGGTGCATAAGACTTTCAGCGTGCAAAAGTGTAGGTTGAGACACATCTTTGGCGTGCAGCACATTGTTCAAAAGCGCAGAGTTTTTCGTGGCAGTGGGGTTCCGACTGGACTGCTGTGACGCTTCGGTGACTGAACTGGACATTTTATGAACGTTACGATAACTTTGCATGTTACTTAAAGCCGTATTCAGTATTTTTATTTTTGTTATTTCAATTCTTTCCCGATTCGAGAGTGGACGCTTATTACAGTGAACCTCAAGTTACCATGTCTTGCTCGTTACCTTGCGAAGTGCGTGTCTGATTTCCTGTGCGTGACTGAATGAAACCTCTTCTTGGATCATTTGTAAAGCAGTTATTTCTGCCATGTCGTTAAAATTCTATTCAGTCACGATTCCTGGAAGTACAGTAGAGTCCCTATAATCCTTCACCTAGCCAGTCCGACACGTTCAGTAGTCCGACACTACGAGCCGGGATCACGTGGCGTGGACGGGTGCAGACACTTCAAGTGGACAGTTCAGCAAACAACACGTAGTCAGCCACCAGCTGTTGATTATTGCGTACACTGTGCAATCGAATTAGTACCCTCTTTAACTTGACTGTGATAGTCTTAGTGAGTGTTTCCTATCTTTCTTGCAATATGTCTGACGCAGGTAGTGAAAAACGTAAACACAAGACGTTGACTTTGGCTGAAAAATCCGAAATTATTAAAAAGTTAAACAGAGGAGAAAAAATTAACAATTAAGCTTCATTTTATGGCTCTGGGCGTGCTATCATTTGTGATATTAAAAAATCGTGATAAAAGTGAGGAGTTTGTAAACAATTTGAACGGCAAAAGTAGTGACATGAAAGTGATAAAAACCGGTGAGTACCCATTAATTGAAGGCGCTTGTACACACGGTTTCTTCAGGAACGTAGTAAACACACTCCAGTCTCAGGAGATCTTATCAAAGAAAAAGCGAGATTTTACTATACAGAAATCATGAAAAAAGTCAATGCGCTCGAGTACAGTATGATTTGATAAGTTAAAGAAAAAAAGATTTGATTTCCTCTCGCTAACGACAACAGGAGGAAAACTGTCTTGTGACTTCGAAGTTGTAAAGCAGTACAAACAAAAATTCAAGAAAACTTTAGAAGATCTGAATCTTTAGAAGAGTTGAATCCTTGTCCTGATCAGGTTTATAATGTGGACGGATTGTTATGGAGACTTTTGCCCAACAAAACATTCGTCCTCAAAGCAGGGGAAAGTGTTCCTGGCCGAAAAGTCTCAAGATAAGCTCACATTTATTCCTTGCTGTAATGCCAGTGGGACACCCAAACTTGAGCTGCTTGTCATAGGAAAATCAAAAATCCTAGAGCGTTCAAAAATGCAAAACTTGTACCAGTCAAATATAAACACCAAAACAAAGCTTGGATTACCAGGAATTGTTCAGTGAGTGGCTTCACGAGGCGTTCGTGCCATCGGTCAAAAAGTTCCTTAAGAAGTAAAATTTGTCTCAGAAAGCTTTGATGGTGTTGGACAACTGCCCCGGACATTCAGATAAAGATGAACTTAAATCCAAAGATGGTTTGATAAAAGTGATGTCCCCCCTCCCCCCACGCAGATGTAATCCCTTTAGTACAACCTATGGATCAGAAGGATCAGAATATTATACAGACTGCTAAGATTCATTACAAAAAAGCCTACTGTAATTAGCAAAGAGAAGCGTGTTATTCAATCATTAAAAGAAACAAATGTTAAAGACGTTGTTTACAACCTTGCTCGGGCTTGGGAAAGTGTTTCGACTAAAGTGTTGGTGTCTGCGTGGGATAAACTGTGGCCAGATCTTCCTTTATCAAACGAGTATAAAAATTTTTTTAAGGAAGGTAAAGGGATTGAGGAAGATGTCGAACCCATTAAGGACGAGGAAATCTTGCACCTCCAAGAGACAACTGACGATATCTGTACAAATGATTGCGAAACTCTGTTAGACATGTAAACGACTGGCTATTCGGAAATGAAGACGAAAATTTTCAGCTGATGAGTGATAACGAGATTATCCAAGACGTTAATTACCTATGACAATGAACAACACTCGGAAACGTTGCCAGTAGTACAGACCGTACAACATAGCGGTGCTGTGAGCGCATTTAACACACGTGGGCTGGGGAAAACGATATAGAAGCAGCTGATATTTTAGTTCTAAGGAGGCTGCAAGAGAAACTTTTAAAAATCTCTTTGATCTCGGGATAAAAAAAAAAGATTGACCGCTTCATATTACAGAAGAAGCCGACTGATGAACATGAACGTAAAAACGATTAATACATTAAAAATTAAGTTGTTTTTGTTTTTCAGTTAATATATTTATTACTATAAACATGTACCTAAAGTGTTGTTAACATATGATCTGAGTGTTCATAGTATTAAGGTTTTGTTCTGTGAGTCAATTAAATGTTTTAATATAAAAAAACAGTATTTTTCATTTAAATTCCTGTAATCGGACAATTTCTATAATCCGACATATCAAGGTCCCTTATGAGTCGCACTACAGAGACTCTACTGTAACACCTCTGTTATACTACGTTTTCCAGTACCTTGCGGGCCAGTCGTGTGTTCATTATGTGTGACAGAGTAGAATTGTTCATGTGCATGTATTAACTTTGAACGAAGACGTGTTCGGTTCGTCATTTTTAGTTTTTCTTTGTGTGTGTAAATTCTAGTGAAACAGATGTGAAGTAATTGATTTGCTATTACTGTCAATTCGGTAATTACTAAGCTCTGTCTCTCTTTGATTACGGATTAACCAGTGCCTACAGCCATCCTTATACAGGGTGGTCCGAAGCAGTCTGAAGAGACGGTAAGGGTGTTGCAGGGTAGGTCGTACTGAGAAGTAGTTATGAAGAAAAAAATTCGATATGTTGCTCCGTTTCCGAATTAATTAGCATTGCAGTTAGCCAATGAGGCCGTTGCGCGCGCAAATTTAAGCGGCGGGCCAGACACGGTGTCTCCAACCGTGCCCCTTCGTTTGGTTGCCTACAAGCGAACAAGAGAGCGATACGAGAATTGGATATGGGACGGTAGTAGGGATCGAACCCAAGCCAAAGGCGGAACAGTCTCGTGCGCCATCACCTACGCCAAGAGAAGCACAGACACTAATTGTATCTGCCGTACCACTTGAATTTGCACCCGCAACGGCTTGACTGGTTAACTACAATGCTAATTAACTCGGAAACGGCACAACTTTTCGAATTTTTTTTTCTCAAGAATTATTTCTCAGCGTAACCTACCTACCCTTACAAGCTTCTCAGACTGTTGCTGCCCACGCTGTATACGAAGGACGCGTTTCTTTCACAGTTCCGTTCTGCAAACCTGTATTCAAATGACAGGTAGTATTTCAATTGACCTTCCACTCCAAGGATGTTCTGTGTTATTTAGCACCCCCATTAATAGGTATGTTTCAATTTAGCTCAGGATTTTTATTTCCTATTAACAGATACGTTTCAGATTCACCAGTAGGGAAAAAAACGAAGTGCCAGTGCTAGTCTGGTTTTAACTGATCTACATTCTTTAAGTGGTATTGATCTTACTATTTCTCGGAACAATTGCTTGAACCATATATATTAAAAATCTTGTTTCGACTTCGTGGTGAAATCATATGGAACGTATACAGGGTGTTTATTTTATTTGAGACAAGTAAAATCTCGAAAACGACGCATAGTACGAAAAAAAAAAGTGCGAGGTGACAAGTTAATATTAGTGAAGGGGACATCTATCTGTGCTATAACTAGCCGCCTGCCAAACACCCCGCCTGCGTAGGCGGGCTCAATTTTGTATTTTCAAATGGGAACCGCCAATTTTATTGCATACTCGGATTCTACGCCATAAAAATATGTACGTTTACTCAAACCATTGTTTTTCATTCGTGGTAGATGGCGCTGTAATCGTCAGGTTGGTTGGTGATTTTGGGGAGGGGACCAAACAGCGAGGTCGTCGGGCCCATCGGATTAGGGAAGGGTGGTGGAGGAAATCGGCCGTGCCCTTTCAAAGGAACCATCCCAGCATTTGCCTGTAGCGATTGGGGGAAATCATGGAAAACCTAAATTAGGATGGCCGGACGCGAGTAATTTACAGAGCTCAAGTTTGTCTGCTTTTGCAATTAACAGCCGTCACATTTGATTCTACATTTCATATAAGACGTCAATGTAAACCTTTGTGTTCTAACAATTGATATTTATGTTCGATATTTACTTATGGGCAGCCTTTTCAATGTCTAATTAGAAACAACATGTAGGGTAATACTGCATACAACGATGTGTTCCAATCGGGATGCTTGATATCGGCGACGCCTCTTGCCTCTTATCATTGAGGTGCTTCATTTTGGTGAATACCCATGGCATGTCCATCATTTCTGAACACTTTACCTTATAACAATGGCTGTCGTTTCTATTGTGTACTTGTGTAGTTTCGGCGGTTGGATGGAAACACACACGAAATCAATCATCCTGACGGGGGCGTTCGAAAGCGGCCACCAAACTCAGGGATTCCGATGATTCGTGGCTCTCCACAATCAACCCCGTAGGGAACAGAAATTACGTTCCCATCTTCGCCATTAATATCGATGTCTGCCGCGCAGGGTGGCCGTGCGGTCTATGGCGCCTTGGTACGGTACGCGCGGCTATTCCCGTAGGAGGTTCGAGTCCTCCCTTGGGCATGGGTGTGTGTGTGTTGTCATTAGCGTAAGTTAGTTTAAGTTAGATTAAGTAGTGTGTAAGCCTAGGGACCGATGACCTCAGCAGTTTGGTCCCATAAGACTTACCACAAATTTCCAATGTCGATATCTAGCCATATTATATGTACTGTACAATCAAATTTACAAAAGTAAAGGAAAATTCGAACATATATATCAACTGTTAGAACACAAAGATTTACATTTACGTCGTAAGTGAAAGGAATCAAATGCATCGCCTCTTAATTGCAAAAACAGGCTCACTTGATTTTTACAGATTACATCGCCATCTACAACTAATGAAAAACAAAAGTTTGTGTAAAACGTACGTATTTTTTGGCGAAGTATCCGAATGTGCAACGATAATGGGAGTTCCCACTTGAAAATACGAAGGAAAGCTCGCCCAAGCAAGAGGGGTGGTTAGCACGTGACAAGCTGTAGTACAGACAGATGTCCCCTTAACTAATATTAAATTTTCACTTAGAACATTTGTTTTCACATAATCCGTCGTTTTCTACATATTTACTTGTCTCATGTTGAAACACACACGCTATATATCCAGCCTCAGTCCACGAGTTAAACTTTCCGTAGAAGTTAGTTTACTTAAGAAGGCGTCCACAAAATCAATTTCTCTTTTTGATGCTAACTTTTTTCCTTGTGAAGAGTGGTACTTTCTTCCACAAGTTGCGTTTTGTCCGTTTCGCGACAATACTATGGCTGGCGTAAACACTTCTCACCCAGAAATTCCCTGCCGCAAACATGGCCAGCAACGTTGATGAACATGAGCCTGCAACACGAGCCATATTTTCGGTAATACGCAAAATTTTAATCCGTGGAAACGCACCTTAAGGACACAACTGAAGGTCGAAAACCAGTCCTCAACTGGTATGCCACAACAGATGATTGCTTACTAGCCCAAACAGTATCATTTATTCTGTGTCGATGCAACATTCTGTTTTAAGTAAACCAGAGACGAAGATTTTGATACATTATTAATGTCTGGATATGTATTCGTAACGTTGCTCAAAGACATTGCAATTTATGTCAGCTCTAGGGACTGTAGGCGCTGTTCCTCTGTTGTGCCACTGTTGGCGAGCCCTCAGAGCGATAAGCAATTACCACCAGTCCTCTTGAACTGAGGGGTGCCTGTGATGGGAGTTGGAAAACATCTGTTAGTAGTAATCACTGCGCACCGAGGGCTCTTGGAATTTGATCCTTCTCATAAGGACGCTGTTAAGTAGAACGGGATCAAATGCCCCTTTTAAATGCCTTCGAAGAGGAAAGTTTTCCCACGGTAACTGACGGAAGAAGAGCAATTAACGCTGGCGCTGAGGTCTGAGTAACACGTTAATTGTCAGGCTGCTGCCGTGCAGCTACAGAACTAGGTAGACAAGAATTACTATTAAGTAATTAGATTTCCTTTTTGGGTGTCAACGTACATCGTGTACGTCATGACACCTTGAAACACTTTGTGACAATACAACTCTCGCTTTTTATTACAGGAAATCATCAGTAACCATTATGTAGCATCTAAGGTAGTGCGTTTTCTAAATTACCCTTTTTGTGTAAAAAAAAAGCATCTATTATCTAAACTGCCAGAAATTTTTCGTCAGTGATCATCACGTAACATGTAATGAAGTTCGCTTCATAAGCTATCTTCTTTGTTTTAAAAGGCATTACATGAAGTTTTTTTAATGATTATTCTTCTGAACACGTCATCATGAACGTTTTTAACTACATATGCCGCATTTTATTAATTGTTTTTGTGCAGCATTACTAATTTATTTTGTTTGACTTTGCCTCTATCTATGTAATGCTCTCGACAACACTACACGTTTCCTCGTTTTTGCGCTTTCTGTGTTACTTTCATCCTATTTTTTATTTGGAATCTTTTTCTCTTTTTCTGAAGTCATTTCTTTCTTTTCTTGTATGTGTAAGTGTTGATAATTTTCTCTGTATATAGCAGAACGGTTTTCAAACGGTTCATGTGATTTTACTCTTGTCGTGCTCAACACCTAGTCTAAATGAAAAACAAAAATACTTTGTGTTTAAGTAGGGCTGGGATTGCAGTGGGTTTTAGGTCTTCAGAATTGGATATTAACTGATCATCATTTTCTCTTGAAATCCACGCACTAGCTGTGTTTGCAGACATCAATTTTTGGATTTCATGTCCACCAACAAATGCACCATAACCATTTTTTTATAAATGCTCCAACATGTTTTAGCTTTTTTGTGCCACCCTCAAATTAAGAACAAAATAAAATTATCCACTGAAACATGTTTTGGCATTTATAAAAAAACAGTTGTTTGCCAAATAGGCGGACAAAAAATCCAAAAATTTGTTATCTTAATGATAATACATTAACTGAAATACTGTGTGTTAAAGTAACTTCGGATCCACCTGAAAAACAAGTTAAGAAGTTATAGAGGCTGGTTTTTTATCGAAAGCCAGTTAACTATGAAAGGTATAATTTGAAACCGTAAAATCCCCACAGTTTTGTACTTTTCACTCATACATACGAAGTTCTTCTAGCAAGCAGTTCCAGAAGGAACAATGCCCACAAAAGAATTATTCACGAGAAGAGTGCAGTTAGTATGTCTTACACAGTATATAATTGCACATTGTGCGAAAATCTCTTTAGATATCTTAATCAATGTTAATTGTAAATATGCATAGCAAGAATGGTAGTGTATTGTAAACGTTTCTCTCTTGTTATTCGTGGGAATTAACGATTTCACTAGAAATGTACTAGTGTGTTCATGTAATTTTTGAGATGGCAGCCGGCCACAGTGGCTGAGCGGTTCCAGGCGCTGCAGTCTGGCACCGCGCGACCGCTACGGTCGCAGGTTCGAATCCTGCCTCGGGCATGGATGTGTGTGATGTCCTTAGGTTAGTTAGGTTTAAGTAGTTCTAAGTTCTAGGGGACTGATGACCTCAGAGCCATTTGAAACATTATTTTTTGAGATAAACAGTAGCTGTTAAATAAAACTGAGGCAGTATCAGCTTTTAACACAGACAGCGACTTTCGTGGTAATTTACTACATTACAGCTAGACTGTGAAAACATAAATAGCATTACACGGTATAGTGACAGATTATTATTAATGCAGTGTGTAGACTATGTTTCTAAGAATTGCAGGGGTTGGATAAAACACATGCAAACATCACGAGAAACGAATGCCTGAACATAAATGCAGATGAGAGCCAAGGCTGCAGATTGCGCTGTTTTGTTTGACCAGCAATAACATCTGTGCAATGGCCTCAATAAATTGCAACCGTCAGTAGTTCAAAAATGGTTCAAATGGCTTTGACCACTATGGGACTTAACAGAACTTAGAACTACTTAAACCTAACTAACCTCAGGACATCACACACATCCATGCCCGAGGCAGGATTCGAACCTGCGACCGTAGCAGTCGCGCGGGTCATGAGCGAAGCGCCTAGAACCGCTCGGCCATCGCGGCGGCCCGTCAGTAGTGCTCAGGACAGTTGTGGCTGCACTATGTCGAAGCTAAGTGAATTTAAACGTGGGCAAATTGTTGTTGTTCATATGGTGGCTGTTTCCATAACCATGGTAGCTGCAGTGTTTGTTATTGCAGGAGGCATTTACCGAAGATTCATACAGCATACAATGGAAACGGGAAAATATCACTCTCTAAGTCACAACGCGGACGAAAGTGTGTGTTGAGTGGGCGTGACAGACGGTAGTTGAATGGAGTGCGACGAAAAATAAGAGGACGGTAGCTGCAAAAGTCACTGTAAACTTGAAAGACGCGCATTCGAACCGTGTCAGCACCGAAAAAATCTGAAGAGGGTTCATTAATCAGGGAATATCAAGGCGGGCTGGAATTTCAAAACCACCCATCAGTGATGCAAATGTCGATAACAGGGAAACGTGGTGCCGAAGCCATAAAACATGAACTATGGAAAAATGGAAGCAAGTAATTTGATCAGATGAGTCTTGTTTCACACTGTTTAGAACTTCTGGCTGAGTTCAAGCCCTAAGAGCAAATCCTGGCAGGGTTCTACGATTATTTGTACACCCATTATGCGGTATTACATGAGTTCCATGGTTATTTTGCAAGGTCGTATTACTGCCAAGCATTACGTGACCATTTTGGCAGATCAGGTCCATCCCATCCCACAGCGTTCGTTCCCCAGTTTTATGCTGTATTACTAAACGAAAAAAGTAATAATTATTCTCATACATCGATGTTATACACATAGAAACTAATAGGAGAGAGTCAACTGCGGGATCGTTGTGACAAGTATAGAACAAGGAAGGAGCGCAATGAATAACAGAAAATGTGTACTCCATCCACGTGCGTGAAAGTTAGCGAGTGTTCTAAATGTTTGCGATTCATGTAACTGAGGATAGGCTTGGGTACCAACCCAGTATTCACCTAGTGCGATGTGGGAAACCGCCTAAAAACCACACCTACACTAGTCGGCACACCGAGCTTCGTCGTTAATTCGCTGGGTGGATCTGCTCCGGTACCGGCGCACCTCCCCAGTAGCTGTGCTTTAACACACACGGCCATCCGGGCGGGTGATGACACCGATATTTTCACCCAGTACAAAATTATTGCGCCTTTGGTGGCCAGTTATTGATTTATTGGCTGTTGACCTCTGTCTCGGGCCGACGAACCCGAGACAGGAATCAACAGGCAATACGGCGTTTTCAGCCAAACGGAACGGCCTTTATTTGTAGAGGAATAAACGTATAACTAATGTATTTAGCTAATGAAAGGAAATTGTGATATATTTTATTTTGGAGGTAGGTCTGGATATTTTGTATCAAAGAGCCGTTAAATGCATATCAATAAGACTATTCTCTGTAGTAATACGACGAATATTTTTCATTAAAAACAGTGAGAATTTTTACGTATTTATCTGTAAAGGACATGATGATTTCTTGGTACGGAGCACGCAGCATGTTATCTTGGATGGAGAGTCATCGACGGATGCCAAG